>NC_065886.2:39742500-40367500 GCF_932274485.2 Patella vulgata | reverse complement strand
TCCCCCGTGAGTTTTGGTTTTGAGAATTTACGACGACTTTCAAAATGCATAGTTGTGCTGCAGCTTTACATGGAGTTAATGGGTTTACCTGTCAACACGACGTTTTGCAGTTTCTCAAATTATTTTCTAAAGTTTAATGAAACTGTACTGTCAGACGTATAAACCCATTCTTGGTATCCCCAGTGGTATTGCTCTGTTCTATAGACTCCACTAATCTCTTGGTCTATCCACTGGGAACATACATAGACAAATTATCCGCCCTTGATACTTCTGCTATTTGTATCGACCAATCGTGTGGTCGAAGGGAAGTAACTAAGATTATTGTGGTGAAAGTAAACGGACACAGATCACCAAATATTTCTACGCCGTCACCCAGGGCCAAAGTTATTTTTAGTCTCTCTCTCCCTTTCTATTTTTCACCCTTTTGCATGGCGATTTTTGTTGTCTTTTTGGTGTAGAATCGAACAGAAGGGTTTGAAAATACATTTTCTGCCAGGTTTTGGTGAATATTCATGATTTTGAGGCGGAAGGATACAAGAGTTGTGAGGTTGGCTACGTTGAAATGTAGGGCCGGAAATTGCATGTTTACTTATCTCTACTTCCAGCTTGTGTATCTCAAGTTTTTCATGGTGAGCCTCATACATGCTTTTGGGCAAGAGTTGGCCACATATTGCTCCATCTGTGGCAGAAAGCGTTCTACCCAACGAAAATTTGGGAAAAAGTTAGAGCCGGTCTAATAGATGAGAATTAACATTAAAGTCAATGGGGAAATAATTAGTGATCTGTGGCCAAACAATGACGCTAAGATTGGTATATAAACTGCTTTTTGCTTGGTTCTTAGAAACAAACTACGATCAAGGGCAGATAATTTAAATTTGCGAAACCCCCGTGGATGGACCGAGAGGTTAGTGGAGTACAACTGGGGTTACCGAGAATGACGTAAACCAGACGGTGGAAATTGAAAGTCATCCTTAAAAGTTCTACTGACTGGTGTATATTTGTGTATTTCTGGTTGGGATAGGTGGGGGGGGGGGGGCTAAATGCGAATAATCCCGTGAATATGGTAGGCCAGGGGACCCCTACAGAAGGTAATTTTCTCACGTAGTCTGGGGGACAAGGTTTATTTTGCAGATCCTCTTTAGTTTTGAATTTAGGTTGTTTTTGATAAATTGGCCAAACACTAAATTTGTGCATAAGCTAAAAAAAACATGAGGATATACTCTAGAAAGCACAGTTTACAGCTCTGCACCCTTCCCCCCAAAACAAAACAATATAAAACAAAATACAATTTTCATTTATTTTAATAAACGAAATTATTCATATTGTATTATGAAAATATTGTATTTAATATTCTTCTCCACCTTCCTCTTCTCCTTCACCTTCAACAGAATCAACACCAACTTCTTCATAATCTTTCTCTAGAGCAGCTAAATCTTCTCTAGCTTCAGAGAATTCACCTTCTTCCATACCTTCACCAACATACCAATGGACGAAAGCTCTTTTAGCGTACATCAGATCAAATTTATGATCTAGACGAGCCCAAGCTTCGGCAATAGCAGTAGTGTTACTCAACATACAAACAGCTCTCTGTACCTTGGCTAAATCACCTCCTGGTACAACAGTTGGTGGTTGGTAGTTGATACCGACTTTAAAACCAGTTGGACACCAGTCAACAAATTGGATGGTTCTCTTGGTCTTGATGGTGGCGATAGCGGCATTTACATCCTTGGGAACAACATCTCCTCGGTACAACATACAGCAAGACATGTACTTGCCATGACGAGGATCGCATTTTACCATCTGGTTGGCAGGTTCAAAACAGGCGTTGGTGATTTCAGCCACAGTAAGTTGTTCATGGTAGGCTTTCTCAGCAGAGATAACTGGAGCATAGGTAGCAAGAGGGAAATGGATACGTGGATAGGGAACCAAGTTGGTCTGGAACTCAGTAAGATCAACATTAAGGGCTCCATCAAATCGTAGAGAGGCGGTGATGGAGCTGACGATCTGACCAATTAAACGATTCAAGTTGGTGTAGGTAGGACGTTCAATATCCAAGTTACGGCGACAGATGTCATAAATAGCTTCATTATCAACCATAAAAGCACAGTCAGAATGTTCCAAAGTGGTGTGAGTTGTTAGGATAGAGTTGTAGGGTTCAACCACAGCAGTGGAAATTTGTGGTGCTGGATAAATGGCGAATTCTAACTTGGATTTCTTGCCATAGTCAACACTCAGTCTTTCCATGAGAAGAGATGAGAAACCGGAACCGGTTCCACCACCAAAACTGTGAAAGATGAGGAATCCCTGAAGACCAGTACATTGATCAGCCAATTTCCTGATTCTGTCGAGAACCAAATCAATGATTTCTTTACCCACGGTGTAGTGACCTCGAGCGTAGTTATTGGCAGCATCTTCTTTACCAGTGATGAGTTGTTCAGGATGGAAGAGTTGACGATAGGTACCAGTTCTTACTTCATCAACAACCGTTGGTTCCAAGTCAACAAAAACAGCTCTTGGTACATGTTTACCAGCTCCCGTCTCACTGAAGAATGTGTTGAAGGAATCGTCTCCACCTCCAATAGTTTTATCTGAAGGCATCTGACCATCAGGCTGGATACCATGTTCCAAACAGTACAACTCCCAACAGGCATTGCCCATCTGGACACCAGCCTGGCCGATATGAACAGAGATACACTCACGCTGAAAAACAAATGATAAAAATAATTGACAAATTGTTAAGAGTTATTAGTGGAATGAAATTACGTTTTCTCCGGGTTGAACTAAAATATATTAAAAGAATGAGAACGTCTTTAAAGTTTGCTTCCAATAAAGACGGGCATAGGTCTTGTGGTGTGTCATGAGAGACATTTTGCCCTAACAGC
This sequence comes from Patella vulgata, assembly GCF_932274485.2. Taxonomy (NCBI): domain Eukaryota; kingdom Metazoa; phylum Mollusca; class Gastropoda; family Patellidae; genus Patella; species Patella vulgata. Next base: position 40,364,618 of record NC_065886.2, on the reverse strand, counting down.
GGCGTTTTCCTAATTCGATTTCCATCTGCCAGAGTATCTATAACGTGCTGTCATCCGAAGAAATAGACGATATTCCTTGCAGTTTTCGACAATAGAAATCATACTGGAAAATCAGGCGAACTTCCTCAGTTAAATAATAAATGGTAAAAAATAAATAGCAATACATGCGTAGAGATAACAATAGAAAATGAACTTACCATATTGCCGAATAAAAGATCAGTAATAAATAAATAAATAAAGCTTGCTATAACTGATGTAGTCAGTAGACAAGTTATAATAATAATGATTTAAATACAGTAGTTAATAGTTTATATACTCTAATAGTAACAACTAATCTTAGTTACATACATACAAACACTGGTCAACAACAGATTAGTAACACACACTGGTCAACTAGAGATTAGTAGAGATTATAGCAAATACTGTAATTAATCTCTACGTTAATAAGATATTGTTTATAATGGATTAATTGCTTAAGATTGATAAATTTGTTACTTTGATAAGGTTACAAAATTAATATTGGTAAATAAAAAAAATAGGATCAATCATATCTGATTAATATCTGGTTTGTTATAAATTAAGAATGAAAAACGAGAAATATTGATATTATATTTGTACGTATTTCATTCCATATTATTTCGTTTTCCTTTCTACAAATTCCATTGCATAGTTAGCAGGTTGAGTGTTTTAATGCATGCGCTTTAGACCATAAGGTCTGTCAGTGAATCGGGTGCCGTGGTTGCTTTATTTTTCTCTGTATCCGAATTAAAATTTGTTTTGATCTTCTGATATAATTTAATGACACAATGAAAACGCAATTTATAAACGACGGAAATGGAATGAAACGGGATTTAACGTCCTACTCTTCTGCACCGTCTGGACTAATGTTGACGGTCTTACGTCATACAGTGTGCTACGAGTGAAATTGCCCGGACAGCGGCGATACAACCTATTCCTCTTTCGAAGACCAGATTTCAAGGGTTCTTTTACGCGCACTTCAATATGTACACAGGACCTCGATTTTTGGTCCAATCTGAACGACTATCTAGACACCGTCTTGCACCACTGACGGAGGACCTGGCAAGGGACAATGTATAACCGTTCGGATAGGACGAAAAATCGAGGTCCCATGCACACATTGACGTGCACGTAAAAGAACCCTTGGCAGTTGGAATACGATTTAATAGTAGTCCCCAGCGCCTCTGTCCTGGTAACATTACCCTCATAGCACAGTCGATGGCGTAATCCCATGCATCTTCATCAGCCCAGTCGGGGCAGAACAATAGGTCGTTTAACTCTATTTCATTTCATTCATCCCGCCCTGCACCACTGACAGTGGGAAACCATACCGAAAAGTCCCGATAAACACCTTGAATTTGAAATATCTGTGGTTAAAATTTAAAAAAAGCTGGTAGTTCTTGCTATAATAGTTAATGGATGTTTAAAGCTCGATAGTCAGGTATCATTGCTACAATAATAAAGGGGTTTCAGTTTACCATTTTAACGTATAACCATGGATATGGCCGACACTGTCGAAAACCACCTAATTTCTCAGCTTTTGTCATGTGAACAAATGTGTAGATAATAATTTGAATAATATTTGAAATTAGAGAAAGAACTTGAGAGAATCCAAGTTAAGTGCGTCAATTCTTTGACACTTTCCCTATAAATTTCAGGTGGATATTTTGATAATGCGGATTTACGGCAGGAAGAAGCGAAACCTAGATTTGTTGTGATTTCGCGCAGATAGTTATATTAAGAATTTTCATGCGCTTTTCCTTCTTGACACACCATAATTTATATATTAAGACAACTTCTAGTGGTTTATCTTGTCAAAGACGCTTACTGTCTTTTCGGTTCATCAACAGACAGTAATATACAGATAACACGTACGGGTATTTTGAACTTAAAAGTTCGGGAACAAAATTAAACACAAAATGAGGCCTTAGCTGCAAGTCATCCAAACAAACTACTATAAGTCCAGGGAAAGTGTCAGAATTTTTTAACTACTAATTGCATCAATATTTAGTGGTTTGTGTTGACAGTTTTAATGGAATTATTAATGTGTGTAACATATTCAATAATATAACAATACGTAAAACAAATCAGTATTTATTGACTTTCTTACTATGTATACATCCATTGTCACTTGTTTACAGAATACTCAGAAGCTACAGTAAACAAACTTGCACTGTGTAGATGACTGGAGGACATCAACAACGCGCCGTATAATATATACAAACCCAATACGAATACCAGTAACAGTTGTTTATAAATTACAGAAAAGTACCGTTAGAATATCAGTAGCAGTTGTCTTTAACAGAAAAGAACCGTATAAATAGCAATAACAGCTGTTTATAAATTACAGAAAAGTACGGTAAGCATACCAGTAGCAGTTGCCTATAGCAGAGAAGTACGGTAAGCATACCAGTAGCAGTTGCCTATAACAGAGAAGTACGGTAAGCATACCAGTAGCAGTTGCCTATAACAGAGAAGTACCGTAACGAATGCCAGTAACAGATGTTTATAAATTACAGAAAAGTACCTTAAAAATACCAGTAATAGTTGTGAATTTTAAATTACAAAGACGTTTTGTAAAGATCATGGGAATGTTACATATTATTCCGGGACTATTTTACATGTCTTTTGCTGGTTTCTTAATAAACGGTAAGATTTTGAAGTTTTTGTCTTGGCACAGTCATGTCGTCCTCAAATATTCTCCGCCAGACGACATTTGTTATCGTACTTACGGAATGAAATCGAATTGAGTTTAAGATCTCGTCAACACATAGGCCGGTCATTTTGAATCCAACACAATAATGGTAATTATCATTTCCATTGTTACGTGTGCAATGCAATGGGATCGGCAATCTAATTAGAAAATTTACCATCAAGGGCTTTTTTTACGTGCACTCATTTATGTACACGACCAGACCCACGTGTACCATCGGAACGATTAAGCACACACACATTTAGGTGAGAAACGGGCTCCAAACACCCCCAGATTTTACTCTGCCGGCCATGGGTTATATACTCTTCAAAAAAAGAAGGGGATATTCAGAAACAATACAAAACTGCGGAAATGCACTGCTGTTTTTATTAGAAGTAACCAGTGTATGTTAATAACAGGCCAATTGCCTACACATGAACATAAATAGTTCATATGGGCGGCTTATCTGACGGCCCCATTTCACTCGCAAAGAGATACACTGTCAAAAGTGAAAATGGACGTTTTTGATTTTTGTCTTAATAATGAGTAATTGCTCCACCAGATCATTTCACCCGAAAAAAACAACACTCGGTTGGGCAGGCGACAATATTTCCTGTCCTTATGATCTAAACCGTCGTACCACCAAACTCAACTATTAAGCAACATTATTTATGCATCAGGATGTATCTTTCATTTATTTTATTTTAGGAATGTGTGGGTGTCAAGATGAAATGTTTTACCTCGAAACCAAGTTAAATCATTCCGATGCTAATACCAGATGTATAGAGATGGGATACCAAGGATTAGCAGAATTAAAAACTCAACAACAACAAAAACATGCTAACGATCTCCTTTATTTCTATAAGTATGTTATGCTTCTTGTATTACATTTTAGAAAGCGATAAAATATTGTCTCGTCGTCGCCTAATTAAATAGTGATGGTGGTGGCAACGACGGTTTAAATAGATAATGACGACGAGCCAGTGAGTTAAAGGGCAATATTGGCGTCAATCATTATCACATATGTGATAGAACTGGTTAAACAAGTTCCATATAGTCCGTTCGTGGTCTTGTTTTTATTCATTCTATACTTTAAAAAACATGGTAATGCACGGACTTTTTCTATTTCTTTTTCTCTTATCTGGTGACAGTCAATTATTTTTTATGAATTTTCAGATATCCTCATATAAAAACTTTTGGGTTTCGAAGATATTATTAGTGAGCAGAAATTCGCCCTTGTATCTGTTATCACTCGTCACTTCAGTCACTCCCCGTTTCTTGAAATCTTCATTACGCATCTATCGTAGCAATGATCTCTGTGTTAAAATTATATTTTGGAACGTGCTTAACCAGTTCTAACACATATGTGATAATGACTGACACCAATATTTAGGAGATAAACACTTCCTGTTTCGCATTTTTAGGGGAGTGTTATTGTGCAATAGACATGCCCTGAGATCATTAGAGCCCAAGACGCGTTAGCGTCGCGGGTTCTAATGTAAAATCTAATGTAACATGCTATTTTAGGATTTTTAACAGAGGGGTGTTATTGTCCAATAGACAGCGTCTAATTGACCAAACAAAACGCCAGATTCACCCTTAAGCATGTTACAATGTCCTTTATCTGAATTGTGGTTGAACAAACAGTCTATAATGCATAGCGTTTCGAGAAAGAAACAAGAATAACCAGGGGCGAATCCAGGAATTTTTGTAGGGGGAGGGGGGGGGGTCATGTTTCTGAGACAATGTATCCCCCCTCCCGCTTGGTCTCTATCGCCATTTTGGCTTATATACATACACATTGAGCTTTTAAAACAGAGAAATTCAACACCTCGTTTGACGTCAATTTTTATTATGAATTAATACAATGACTTTGTGATTCAATTTCATGGATGCAAAGCATTAATTGTGATATCACATAATGTCTATATCATTATCTCGTGCTTTGAGTGCCCATCCTGTCCCAAATCTGACGATAAAGGATAAAGCACACGGCCGAGGAACCTTTCTCATAAAAAGTGTTGATTTACAAAAAAATTATGTAGCTGAGCAGGGGGGAGGGGGGTCGACCCCCCCCCCCCTCAAACCCCCCTCTTGATCCGCCCCTGACACGAGCTTTCTTATAGCTAAACTTTTATTTGTATGATTCGTAATTGTCAATAACTTATGGAATGACCTAATTAATAAAATTTCTATTCGTAGTAACAATAACCCGGTTATTAATTATTAATATTTCTATTTGTAGTAAAAGGTAACTAGGATAATTATTAATATTTATATTTGTTGTAAAGGTAACTCGGATAGTTATTATATTTATATTTGTAGTAAAGGTAACTCGGGTAGTTATTATATTTATATTTGTAGTAAAGGTAACCCAGTTAGTTATTAATATAGATGGCCCAGTTAGTTATTAATATTTATATTTGTAGTAAAGGTGACCCAGTAAGTTATTAACATATCTATTTTTAAGGTAACTGAGTTAATAATTTTTATTTATAGTAAAGGTAAACCGGACGCCCGTGTAATGATTGGTCTGACGTATAATATGTCTACTAGCAGTTGGTGGTGGGGATCTGGAGAAGAGTTGATAGAATCTAATTCATCGAATGCTTGGATCCCTAGTGAACCTAATCACTTGACCTACCAGCATTGTGCTCGATTGAAGTACAGGTCCAGCCCATATGTCGTGGGATGGGCGAGTAAACAATGTCATAAATTACACGAAGCACTATGTCAGAGGGCAAAAGGTAAATTTGGGATTCGTTTTCCTTACAGATACATATCTCTATTCCCATCTACAAATCTTCATGAACCAATAGTTGACTATACTGTTTGTCTCGATAAGATGATTTATTCTAACTATGGTCTCTAAGAACAAAAAGAGAATTATTTAAGACTATGATCTCTAAGAACTAACAGGAAACATCACACCTGGTTATTGCATGTTCGAATCATTTTTTGTTTGTTTTATGGCATATTTGAACTCCAGAGATTCGACGCCTGGGTTTATATGTCTGAAAAGTTGAGGATGAATCCCAACAGAAAAATTAGTTAATAATTATTTTGCCTTCAGATTTGTAACCATCTACACACTTTTATTCTTTAAAATATAGACGAACCGTTTGTTTGGCAATATAGAAAGAAATGAAATAACAAAATTTGTAGCGTATGTTAATTTAATATGTACTAGACTAAATTATCCAGTCTAGTCATAGCTCCTCAGGATATTCTGATTTCTTAAAACATATTCTTAAATGTATAATTAATAATATAAAGATATATTATCTAAGAGTTATATAGACCTATTGGCTTCGAATGTTATATGAATTATTATTTAGACATTTATTAACATAACAAGCCTATAGTCAACTCTTTAGATCATCGGATGGTCGAGATTTAAATGGATTTAAACATCCGCGCGATTTACGTCCCGGTTGTTAAGGCTATATGTTCAAACAGCTATTACTTTGCTCAGAATAAAGTAATTTAAATGAAATTTTCAATATATTCCTTTTGCATTATCTATTTTTGAACTATTATAGCAGGAACATCTGGTTCTTTATCAAAATCTTACATAATGCATCTTTAATAATCAAAAACGTTTATTAAATCTACACGAAGATTTCTCATTTGAGTCCTTAGCCTAAACAATGTATTTTAGATGCTCTCATTTTGTAATCCCTGTCCATCCACAAATCGTATAAATAAACACGTTTTTGAAAAGATTTTCACTGCTGGTATGTTTCGAAGAGTCCCCATGGCGGAACCCGATCGAAATGTAATGCAATGCTGAAACACACTGGGATGTGTTGGTCAATGTGTTTAATACTGATTTGAAAGAGTGTTCGGTGCTGATAGAAATGTGTAAGTACGAGATATAGACCTCTACAACGATGAACTACGCGAAGGTTGAGTCAACGCGATAATTGCTAGGTAGTTTTGTATTTTTTTAAACCCACCCTTCAAAACAAAATACTGCTTTGCCTGGCATCTCTATGTAGAATAATAGCCTTTAATACATCGATCTGGCGGGCTTACTGGTACGGAACATTTTAATTAAATAAATAGCATAACCATAATAGGTCCTGGACAATAACTATTATTGATGCAATTAACTTTTTGCCTGGCATCTCTATGTAGAATAATAACCTTTAACAGATCGATCTGGCGGACTTACTGGTACAGAACATTTTAATTAAATAAATAACATAATCATAACAGGTCCTGCATGGACAATTACTATTATTGTTGCACTTGACTAAGATCTTCTTATTAATAATTTCAGACCTATCGTCAAATTATATGGAACTATTGTATTCAGACAAGGCAGCACCTGTAGAATCAACCGCTTTTAGAGTAAGAAGTATGATGGATTGTGTGGCGTCATGTGTATTGGATTGTTCGTGTCAAGCTATTCACTACTCTGGAGATGAATGTCGTCTAATGACGTATTATTTATTAAACTCTAACCTGACCACAACCACTGATATTATGGGTGTCATATATACAAAACTTTAAATGAACAGCCCGAACAAAATTCTAGTCAGTGTAATGAATAATTTGCAATGGAAGACTTTAGAATCCTTTATTTCGGTTCAGTTTAACAACCGGGGTCTTTTTGATAGTTTATCATGCGTTCAAATTGATTGGTGTAATTGTTGGTAGATGTTTGTGTTCTTAAAGATACATTCCCGCATACAAGCTGAGTGATTTGATGATACATTTGGACTTAAAACATATTCAAACTAATTAATTAATCTATCAAAATTTTGCTTCAAATCCTTCTCAAAATATTGTATTCGTGAGGTAATACCTATGCTATAGAAAATATATTAAAAGAGGTCATGTTTGTGTCACGTGACTTGACTGACGGTGTACCTAGCAACGGGTGCGACACCGGGGGAGAATTCATTGCATATACAAGACGATGATGTCTTTAATCGTTATTTATTTTATCATAAACATCGAAGCTTAATTAAATTCTCGGATTATCCACTGCCCATGTCCTTTTCCGTGGTTTTTATCTCAGAAACTGTAGTATGCTTAAGTTCACCATCAAGTTAATCAACACGTACATCAAGCGCTCACTAATCAGACAATCTTCGCGTGTAATCTTTGACGTCACTCGAGCAGACATCCCTAATCGTCGGGTTGCCGGTTAGGGAAATCCTCATATTTTTGTCCTGTATTCCCTCCATAGGTGTTTTTCAGGGAATCCAGTAATTTTTCTTGTAAGATTGGATGTTTCTACTTTCCATATATACTTTTATTGGAAATAACCACCCGATAAATACTTTTGTGTGAATGTATCTTTAATATAGATCTAATAGATTGATATTTAGACACATCTAGCTATGCTGTAATGGTGGACAATTGTTAATTGTTCTATCGAATTCCTCTTGTTTTGAGACCTTCCTCTAGAGCGCTATATATTTAAACTCATCATTATGTCCAGAGGAAATTTAAATCTGCCTAGAATTAATATCTGAACCGTAACTGTGTAAAGTTCGATTAAAACTGGTGTAAATTTTTTCAATGGCATTTAGTAATTGAACTGGAATATACAGGTCACAATTCTATAGAATACATTACTGCTTATTACTAGGCTTCTCTAGTCATTATCAATTTTTAGCAGTATTTAAAGGACAATATTGGTGTCAGTCATAATTACATATGTGATAAAAATACATTCCAAATATAATTTTAACACAGAGATCATTGCTAGGGTGACCCACCATAAATAAATATCTCCAAATATCTCGACAATTACGCCACAATATTTATATATATACCAAGCCTCAAATTAGTTTCACACAATTATAGTCATTAAATAAACGATCATGTTGTACTTAATAAGCTATGACCATTAATCATGTAGAAATAATAGACTGAAAACTGGTTCCAAGTGTCGTCCATAACATCCAGTCACTTTTGAGTAAAAGAAAGGTTACGTGCCCTTGTTTTGAAATTAGTCTCGCTTAACCAGTCTATCGATCATTCTACGTCTGATTGACAGGTCGGGATAATCAAGACTACATTTTTACGAAACATAACAGAAAGCTAGAACAAGAAATTGAATTTAGAAATAAGCACTTTAGACAACTCAACAATTGTTTTAAGAAACTTGTAAAAGTAAAATGAAACTACTGCTAGTATCACGTTCCTGTCTAACCCGAGTGTTTCAGAGATATTATTTGTACTAAACCAAAAGATGCCGCTCTTAACGGTACAGTTAATGATAAAGCAATTTAAAAAATAAAACAAACGTAATTTCTAAAGCTGTTGTAATAACCAAGAAGCTAAATTTTACTACTATTCAAAATCGTCAACAATAGATTTTTTACGGCTGTAATAGTTGATATATTTGTAGAGAATTGCACGTGCATGGCTATTTATCGACTCAAAGAGAGTGCGGGGTAGTCAGAAATCAGTTCGAGACACGCAACTGAAGCGTGCACATTTAGCCGTGTCGAGACCAACTTTCTGTAGAGTGCACGGGTCATCCTATCATTGCTACGGGAGATGTGTAACAAGCACGTGAAGAAACTGGAAGTGACGCCAAACATGACAAACACGAGTTATCCTTCTATATATCTGACTGAAGTGACGAGCGATAACAGACAAACGATCGAATCTCATTTCACTGATAATTCGTTGAAGTTGAAAACGAGAAAAATAGAAAAATCCCGTGCATTCCCCCGTTTTTATTCGTTCTGTTCTTAATAAAAACATGGTAATGCACGGACTTTTTCTAATTTGTTCGTTATCGTTTATCTAATGGCATCCAATTCTTTTTTTGAATTGTCAGATATCCTCTCACCGTCTCATATAATAACTTTTCATCTTCAACTGAATTATCAGTGAAATGAAATTCAAACGCGTGTCTGTTATTCCTCGTCACTTCCCGTTTCTTCACGTGCTTGTTACACATCTCCGTGTTAAAATTATATTCGGGATGCATTTTATCAGTTCTATCACATATTTTATAATGACTGACACCAATATTGTCCTTTAACTGGTGTAAGTTCCTAAACAGAAAGTTGGGTCAGGCGCTCATTATTAAGCAGTAATTGTAGTCCATGTGACCTGTATATAACCGGTGTAAGTTCCTAAACAGAAAGTTGGGCCAGGTGCTCTAGAATATCCATAAACGTGCACGACACCCGTCATTAATGAAATATATCAAGAAAGATTTCTAAAATGTAACTGAAATTACGTTTTAGATCATACTATTTATCTTCTTGTGGTGCGCCCCGCCTGCATTTATACTCTTTCAAGGTAGTTGCTCGACCAGTCGTAAAGATGAACAATTTCGAAATTAAGAGTTGCCTATAATTTAAAGATACACTATGGGAGATTAGATAAAGAGTTGGCAGTTTTCACTATCTAAGTTAAAAACTAGATAATGTAAAAGGAATTTGCTGAAAATTTCAGTTAAATTGATCCACCCTGAACCGAGAATTTAGCGATTGATTTTTCGGCATAGGTTCGATCATCATTACTAACGTCGGTACATAAAAAAAACATAGTCTCGTTTATCCATTTCATGATTTAATCGTGAATGAAAGTAACGGTTGAGCAGCAAATCGGATCCTAATCCACTGAATATCGCTGGCTAGCGATGACATCAAGAGTTGATTATGGTCTGGATAAGTTAATTAATGTCTAATTAATAATTTAGATAACATTTCAGGCCTAAAGAAAGATCTGCAATAGGCAGATTTAGCTCTTGCATAATGTATGTTTAATGAAGGTCTATGGTTTATAATATTAGGATTAGAGTAAACATTGTATTTTTATCTACAATTAAGTGTCGTTTTACCGCTTCACAGGAAATGATGCTTAGACTACATCAATAAGTTTTTCAACGATTGATTTTTTTAAATATTACGTTTATGACATATAATTAAGCTATCATGTTCCAGTAAACGTTATCAGGTTATAGATGTATTATGTAAGAATTAGATAAAGAGCTGACAGTTCTCCACGCTATAATAGTTTAACATTCGATAATGAAAAAGAAATATATTAAAAATTTCAGTTAAATTACTCATTCTGGGCGAAGGTATGAACGTTTAAAGAATAGCGTAGTGTCGATTTCTATTGCTACCGTTGTAACTATAATAAACAAAATCTCGATTATATCCTTCTAAATAATATTATTAAACGGCGATCGTGTTTCAATTCGTTCAAAATCACAAACATCCGATGAACTACTGCGATATAATAATAGCTGTCCTCTTATTTATCGTTCTATCTGTAGGTTTAACCGCGATGGGACAAGGAAGTTATGCGAGAGAGAGAGAGAGGGAGAGATAGAGAGAGAGAGAGAGAGAGAGAGAGAGAGAGAGGGGGGGGGGTAAACGTCCACTCGACACAAACTATGTCATTTCGGAACAAACACATGGTTCAATTTTATTTCAATAATTCGCTTGCGCGTAGGAGTCTTTAGCAGTGGAAGAAAACCGGTCGGAGGACCCGGAGAAAACCCACGAGGTACAAAGTTATGAAATTCATAATGTAATTTACTATGATAAGACATGAGTGCAAGATTTAATATATTTTATCTTGTGTTGGAAAATAATATGTGTCCCTTTGTTGTTGTCGGGACTAATGTTTAACAAGATGCCCTTAAATGCCAGATTAAAATCACATTACAGTGACAACAGGTATCAAAATTGGATTTTTGTAATTGCCAGCAGTAGTCCAGGATGTGTCACTCTTTCCCTTGACTTTTTTGGTTTTGGATGGCGAGAACAACTAGACCCAGAATTCTCATGATTTATAGCAGAGTTCCGTTCAAAAACAGTTTTCACATACTTTCATTCTTAGACACATCTTAAATTATATATTTTCGAACTTGGGGGATCAGTAATAAGATTAAAGACAAAACAGGGCCATGTCACTGACACGGTCATGGCTGTAAGCCATCAAATGGTCTGCTCTAAGTCAAAAAGCTTTGTGTGAAATAGCTGTATTTAACGTCCGCTTCCACCGAGGTGATATCGCAGACAATCAAAAAGCATTCTCAGACTTAAGAATTTATTCAAAATTGCTCGCCTGATCAACCAGCTTTAGAGTAAGAAGTATGATGGATTGTGTGACGTCATGTATATTGGATTGTTCGTGTCACGCCATTCACTACTCTGGAAATGAATGTCGTCTGATGACGTATTATTTATTATACTGTATCTCGACCACACCCACTGATTTTAATGGGTGTCATATATGCTAAAACTTTAAATGAACAGTCCACGATCATTTTTTAGTCAGTCAGTTTAACTTTTGGGGGCATTCAAATTGATTGGTGTTATTTTTGGTAGCTGTTTGTATTCTTAATATAAAGCTAAAATATACGATTGATTCTATCTATGTTCTTCATATAAATCAAACATATACGATAGATACTGGCTGCTTACTTAAAAATCAAACATATAAGATTGATACTATTTGTATACTTAATATAAATCTGACATATAAGATTGACACTATTTGTGTACTTAATAAAAATCTGACATATAAGATTGATACTATAATATGTGTTCTCAATATAAATCTGACATGATACAATTTATGTACTTAATATATATCTGACATATGATACCATTCGTGTACTTAATATATATCTGACATATAAGATTGGTACTATACGTGTAACATATAAGATTGATAATATGTATTCAATATAAATCTGATATATAATAAGATTGATGCTAGATGTGTACTTAATATATATCTGACATATAAGATTGTTACTTTATGTGTTCTCAATATAAATCTAACATATAAGATTGATAATATTTGTGTTCTTAATATAATTCTAACATATTAGATAGGTACTATTTTTACTTTTAATATAAATCTGATAAGAACTACACATCTAGCTATGATGTATTGGTGGTCAGTTGATTATCTGCTCTATCGTATGCATCTTCTAAGACTCCCCAGTGTGACCGAATAGGAACGCATATTGACTATTTAGTGCAGACTAAGGTGGGGAGCCACGGTGGCTAAGTAAGTAAGACACTGGCTCGCTAGTCTTGAGTTCGCTGGTTCGCTTCCGGTGTCGGTCCAGAAAGTTCATCGGAATTTTCCGGCGTGGCTCCCCCTTGTCAGTGGTGCAGGACGGAGGGCCTGACAAGGACAGATGTTTAGTCGTTCGGATGGCACGAAAAAGCAAGGTCCCTTGGCAGTTGGAATTTGATGTAAGAGTAGGCTGTAGCGCCGCTGTCCTGGCAAAATTTCCCTCACAGCACACTGTATGGCGTATGCCCGTCTTCATTAGCCCAGAGTCGGAGCAGAACAGTAGGACCTTAAACACGCAATGGAATTTAGATACTTTCAACCAGGTGACGACATGTTCACACAGGAATGACGGAGATAGGTGTGTGCAGATTGGAGGGTGGGAGTGGGGGCACACGCAATGAAATTTGGATACTTTCAACCAGCTGTCTTTGTACGACTGGACATCTTGATGACCTGGCAACTGCCGTGTCCCACGTTTATAAATAGAAATAATACAAAATCAGATACAAGTTTCGTCCATTTTATTAAACTAAACTATTTGTATTTAATATTCTTCACCTCCTTCTTCCTCTCCTTCGCCTTCAACAGAGTCAACACCAACTTCTTCATAATCTTTCTCTAGAGCAGCCAAATCCTCTCTAGCTTCAGAGAATTCACCTTCTTCCATACCTTCACCAACATACCAGTGGACGAAAGCTCTCTTAGCGTACATCAGATCAAATTTATGATCTAGACGAGCCCAAGCTTCGGCAATAGCAGTAGTGTTACTCAACATACAAACAGCTCTCTGTACCTTGGCTAAATCCCCTCCTGGTACAACAGTTGGTGGTTGGTAGTTGATACCGACTTTAAAACCAGTTGGACACCAGTCAACAAATTGGATGGTTCTCTTGGTCTTGATGGTGGCGATGGCAGCATTGACATCTTTAGGAACAACATCTCCTCGGTACAACATACAACAAGACATGTACTTGCCATGACGAGGATCGCATTTTACCATCTGGTTGGCAGGTTCGAAACAGGCGTTGGTGATTTCAGCCACGGTGAGTTGTTCATGGTAGGCCTTCTCAGCAGAGATAACTGGAGCATAGGTAGCAAGAGGGAAATGGATACGTGGGTAGGGAACCAAGTTGGTCTGGAACTCAGTAAGATCAACATTAAGGGCACCATCAAATCGTAGAGAGGCGGTGATGGAGCTGACGATCTGACCAATTAAACGATTCAAGTTGGTGTAGGTAGGACGTTCAATATCCAAGTTACGGCGACAGATGTCATAAATAGCTTCATTATCAACCATAAAAGCACAGTCAGAATGTTCCAAAGTGGTGTGAGTTGTCAGGATAGAGTTGTAGGGTTCAACCACAGCAGTGGAAATTTGTGGTGCTGGATAAATGGCGAACTCCAACTTAGATTTCTTGCCATAGTCGACACTCAATCTTTCCATGAGAAGAGATGAGAAACCGGAACCGGTTCCACCACCAAAACTGTGGAAGATGAGAAATCCCTGAAGACCAGTACATTGATCAGCCAATTTCCTGATTCTGTCGAGAACCAAATCAATGATTTCTTTACCCACGGTGTAGTGACCTCGAGCATAGTTATTGGCAGCATCTTCTTTACCAGTGATGAGTTGTTCAGGATGGAAGAGTTGACGATAGGTACCAGTTCTTACTTCATCTACAACCGTTGGTTCCAAGTCAACAAACACAGCTCTTGGTACATGTTTACCAGCTCCCGTCTCACTGAAGAATGTGTTGAAAGAATCGTCTCCACCTCCAATAGTTTTATCTGATGGCATCTGACCATCAGGCTGGATACCATGTTCCAAACAGTACAACTCCCAACAGGCATTACCCATCTGGACACCAGCCTGGCCGATATGAACAGAGATACATTCACGCTGAAAAACAAAAGATAACGATAACTGAGACATTGTCGAGAAATGTTAGAAATGGGCTAAATATTTGAAATTTATATAGAACCTCTTTAAGAGAGAGAGAGAGAGAGAGAGACTGAGAGCGAGAGAGAGAGGGAGATGGGGTTTAACGTCCACTCGACACAAACTAGGTCATTTCGGGACTAACATATGGTTTGATTTTATTTCAATAATTCGCTTGCGCGTAGGGGTCTTTAGCAGTGGGAGGAAACCGGAGATTCGAAACCACGCCAGTTGACTCAATGACAGGCTTTACGATACAGCACGCACGTGCTAACCATTCGGCCATCCACCCCATTGTCCATGGTGCAGGGCGGAGAGTCTGGGAAGGAAGAACGCCCGGACAGACGTCCCGTGTACACGTTAGCATGCATGCAAACAAAACCCCAGACAGTTGGAATTCGATTACGCGCTGCCCAAGGGCAAACTGTTCAGCGTAGCGTACTTTATGCCGCCATACTTTATGCCAATAGCATACTTTATGCCAACCCCATTTCATTTCTTACTTTATATAAATCACTAGCAGAAAATATCAAAAGAAAACAGAAGGAAATACCAAAAGGAAAACAGTTGAAAATATCAACAGAAAATAGTAGAAAACATCAATAGAAAACATTAGAAAATATCAAACAGTAGAAAGTATCAACAAAAAGTAATAGAAAACTAACTTACCATTTTGAAGGATGGGGTTCAACTTGTGTATACAGTAAAATATAAATAAATAAAGCTTGCTATAACTGATGTAGTCAGTAGACAAGTTATAATAATAATGATTTAAACACAGTAGTTAATAGTTTATATACTCTAATATGTTTATAGTTACAACTAATCTTAGTTACATACATACAAACACGGGTCAACTATAGATTAGTATCCTGGTCAAGAACAGATTATCCCAAACACTGTAATTAATCTCTATGTGGATTAATGGTAGAAGATTAGTAAGTAATATAGTAATAATGATTGTATTCATTAATGCTATGAATATACTTACTCTTAGGGTTGTATTTTCTTATCCAATCTTCCTAAATTGGCAAATAAAATAAAATGGGGTTTAACGTCCCACTGTTCTGCACCGAATGGGCTACCGAAGACGGGCATACACTATATAGCATACCATGAGGGAATTTTTGCCAGGACAGCGGCACTATGGCCTACACGTATCTAGAATTCCATCTGTCCAGAGTCCCTTTACGTGCACGCCCATTGTACACGGGACCTTTGTTTTTGTCCGATCCGAATGACTATATGTCGTGTCTTGTCAGACCATCCACACTCACCAATGACAAGGGGGCGGGGGGGGGGGGGACATTCTCAGCCAACACCGGGATCCAAGTCAGACATTATATGACATCACTCTATTATCGTTTTGTACCAATAAAAACCATAGATATCAAAATGTTTTATTTAATTAACAATTTGTTACCGACGACAGAAACCCCAGTATGAATACAAAATGGATAATGGAACGGGAACAGTGCTTAGATATATCACTTATATATATCAGAAGACTTCACGGATAATCAATGAAATTATCAATTGTATGTCATGCCGAAGTTATCAATAAGAAGACTTCATAAAAATCGTTTTACCAATTGCGCCTTTGGTTTGCTTAGTTAGTTAAAGGGGAATATTATCCGTTTCAGATTTTGAAATAATTTAAATAGTTTCAACACTGTACAACCCTACCAATGTTGTTGACACTCATTAAATTCCAGATAGTATAAAACATTAAAGCGGAAACTGTAACGGCTGTTCAATAAGAGTACTGCACAACCCTACCCAGGTATGCTGTTGCTGTTGATACTTAATAACATCTAGATAAAATTAATAAAGGAAACTGTACTTGTTGTTGTCCATTGTTGAAACTATTTAAAAATTAAATGCATGAGATACAAGAAACGAAATCGGCAATCTGAGATACCCCTTTAAGGATCTGTTTAAACTAAAGGATCACCATTTGAACGACGGAATTCGAGTTTCTAATGCAGAGATTTTTATGCAAGCATATCGAACCATTTGAAATAAAAACACGGGGAGAATATCAGTTAGAGTTCTGACTTAAAAATTACAAAGAAGCTTCTTTGAGATCATGGAAATGTTACAAATTATTCCGGGACTGTCTTACATGTGTTTAGCTGGTTTCTTAATAAACGGTAAGATTTTAAAGATTTTTTCTATTTCATACAGTCATGCTACCCTTGCTTCTGGAATTGAGTTTAGTCTCGTCATCCCAACACATTGGCCATACGACTACATGTGCAAAGCAATACGAGAATTGTGGTCGCCATCAACAGGGCCTAAGCTACAGGATCCAGAGAGAGAGAGAGAGAGAGAGAGAGAGAGAGAAATGGGGTTTAACGTCCACTCGACACAAACTAGGGCATTTCGGGACTAACATATGGTTTAATTTTATTTCAATAATAGGGGGTTCGAAACCACGCCAGTTGACTCAATAACAAGCTTTATGATACAGAGCGCTCATGCTTACCATTTGGCCATCCAACCCCCCCCCCCCCCCGCTCCCCTCAGGATCCTAGCTTGTAAAGTAACAGTTATTTCAAATCGTGGATTATAAATTGTGGAGAAAATGGGAACTTGGAGCTTAGGCCGTGCAGTAATTATTGTTTCATATTATGGATTAAAAATTGTGGAGAGATTGGGAATTTGAAAAATAAGCTGTGTAACCGTCATGCCGCCCTCATTAACTTCCCCGTCAATCGATATTTTTGATATTTACAAGAATTTGAGATCATTTGATTCCTCTTAATCAAATAATCGTGATAAAACGTTTTAAAGCCGATAATCGACTATATCTATTTTTAACGCCTTAATCTACTTTAAAATGGGAATTTGAAGCTTAGGTCGAGTAAGAGTCATACCACTCTCAATTTAATTCCCCCGTAAATTGATATTTCTCATATCTACATGAATCTGAGATCATTTTTCGGACAATATATATTTCTAACGGTTTAATCTACTTTAAAATGTACCCAATCTAGATATTGGATTCAATTGAATTAAAAGGAGGTCACTTTTTATATACAAGAACTTGTATTGGACGTTTAATCTATATATATATTATATTATATATATATATATTTGCTGTCGTTTGTCTGTCTGTCTGTCTGTTCGGGGTTGGCGGCTACACTATGTCTGCCCCAAATCTGAAATTTGGGGTATAGGGGTAGCTCGGATCGGGGAGTAACATAGGCCAGGTGGCGTTAGTCTACCACTCCGGTTTCGGAGTTATGACCCTCGAGCGAAGCCGGTCTGCCCCGAGTCTGAAATTTGGGGTATAGGGGTAGCTCGGACCAGGGAGTAACATAGGCCAGGTGGCGTTAGTCTACCACTTCCGGTTTCGGAGTTATGACCCCCGAGCGAAGCCGGGTATCCTGCCCCGAGTCTGAAATTTGGGGTATAGAGGTAGCTCGGACCGGGGAGTAACATAGGCCAGGTGGCGTTAGTCTACCACTTCCGGTTTCGGAGTTATGACCCCCGAGCGAAGCCGGGTATCCTGCTAGTTTGTTATAAACAACAGCAAAAGATTTCTTGTCTTGACTATATGATCTCCGATGGATCCTGAATGTTGCGAAATTTGGAAATGAAATGGCTGAACATCCTATTGATTCGATTGGGCTAATGAAGACGATCATACGCCATGCATGTTTACTATGAGGAAAATTTTACCCGGACAGCGGCGATATGGTCTGCTCTTATATCGAATTTCAACTGCCGTGGGATATTTTACGCGCACGCCAATGTGTACACAGGACCTCGGTTTTATGTCCCAACCGAACGACTATACCCCCTGTCTTGCACTACTGGCAAGGGTGGTGGGGTGAGTGGGGATGACGCCGGTAAATCACGATGAACTGTCTCAACGAACACCGCTATCGAACACGAGACCCCCAGGTTAGCTGGTCAATGTCTTATTGGCTGAGCCATCGCGACTCCCTCTGAATTTGGAGCGGCCAGCATTCAGCTTTCAAAATTTGGTAGTTTACATTGGAGTAAAAATCCACAATTTCGAAACTGGAAAGACAACTACTGATGTCAACATTTTAAAAATATTACAATATATTGATATAAAATAAGTCAATTTTGTGAAGAAAAAGTAGTGAATAGATAAATTGACATACTTTGAATAATTAAAATGTTGATGTATCGTTATTAACGCGTGATGTACAAAATGACACGATAAAAACACGATAAAGCAGTATTTTTCGCCTTATCGCGTCATATACGCTTCCATAAGTAGGAACCAAAGACACGGTTTATATTCACGATAGGCCTATTACTAACAGTAGTATAATTTTCATCCCGATACTGAAATAAGATGTTCCAGCGAGTGTGACATAATAAATTTCCGTTATAGATTTCGTTATTCGTAATTAAGAGTCAACATTCAAATGAGTTCAATTTACGTTTTCAGAAAATACTGTCCCTGTGACCGGGTATTCGATTATTCCCATCTATTATTCTACTGTTTTGCGATAATTTGGTTAGTTGGAAATAATTAAGACAACATGTTTGATGTCAAAAACGATCTTCTTCAATCAGAGAGAGAGAGGGGGGGGGGAGAGAGAAAGAGAGATGCGGTTTAACGTCCACTCGACACAAACTATCTTATTTCGGGACTAACACATGGTTCAATTTTATTTCAATAATTCGCGTAGGGGTCTTTAGCAGTGGGAGGAAACCGGAGGACCCGGAGAAAAACATGCGACCTCACTCCTTGTCACGTACAACTGGGGCTTCGAAACCACGCCAGTCGACTCAATGACAGACTCCTTGTAATGTACAACCGTGGAATCACAACCATGCCGGTTGACTTAATGACAGACTTTATGGTACAACGCGCACGCGATAACCATTCGCCCCCCATATAGGAATAGTGGCGAAAGTTATGCTTCATTTATTAGACATTAGTAAAATTAATATTTATTGTCTCTCTTTCCTTAGGAATGTGTGGTTGTCAGGTTGAGATGTTTTACCTAGCAACCAAATTTAATCAATCCAATGCTAATACCAGATGTATAGAGATGGGATATCAAGGATTAGCAGAATTAAAAACTCAACAACAACAAAAACTTGCAAACGATATCGTTTACAACTATAAGTATGTTTATGCTATTTCTTTTCTGTTTTTTAAATTGAAGACAACGGCACTTGAAAACCTGATGTCAGTATGTCGGTGTGGCTGGGATGCTTACAGGATGATAGCACAAGTCATCAGTAGTCCAAAGCAGTACCGGAGGGCCTGACAAGGACAGCTGTCTAGTCCTTCGGATGAGACGAAAAACCGAGGTCCCGTGTATACATTGGAATGCACGTAAAAGATCCCTTGGCAGTTGGAATTCGATATAAGAGTAGGCGATAATGCCGCTGCCCGGGCAAAATTTCCCTCATAGCACACTGTATGGCGTATGCCCGTCTTCATTAGCCCAGTATAGGAGCAGAACAGTAGGACGTTAAACCCCATTTCATTTCATTTCATTTCCAAAGCAGTACTGAACAAGCAGTAGGCCTAAATGCTTCTGTTTGGTCTCCATAATCAATGTAGCAGACTGAGTCGTAAATATAACATGTAATATTGGTAAACACCTACTTTGTCTCCCTTTTTTTAATCCTCTTTTATTATTGCCGTTACCCCTCCTGGGAGCTTTTGTCTTAGAGGTTGTCTTCCCTCAGCGTAAAACCGAATATGGACTTTCTCATGCACCTAAATTGTAAACCATTTGTAATTATTAATAAATCCTATTTGTAGTAAAGGTGTCTCGGCTGACGTATGGATTGGTCTGACGTATATCATCTCTACTGGCAGTTGGTGGTGGGGATCTGGTGAACAGTGGATAAATAATCCTGATGTTTGGCGCGATAATGAACCTAATGACATTGTCATTGAGCAATGTGCTCGTCTGTATTACAGAGTCTCTGATACACCGAACGTCCCGTGGGGGAATAGAGAATGTTTCTTCACATTCCACGCACTTTGTCAACGGACGAAAGGTAAACTTGGTGTTTGTTTTTTGCTAAGATATACATATCCATTGTAAACTAAGATTATTCAAGTCCCCAATTGCCTATGTTCCTGGGTGTGGCACTCGAACATGGCCGTTCTCATTTTGATTCCAGGGGATTTCGATTCTAGTCGCATTGCAGCTTCTAACTAAGTATCAACATATCAAACTGTTGCTAATAGTCAATAATGCTACGGGAAGTAAATCTAATACGTACTAGACTAAATCATCCAGTAAATATTACTGTCCCGTCCCGTCATCTGAATATCCAGTTATTTATCGTTCTTACGAGAAACAGATTTTTCGAAGCTCACCGGGGCGACACAGCTTCCAAATCGAATTGTATATGTTTGCATACATTGTTGATGAACATTTCTAATAAGCTGTAATCTTTCAAAATTACTATTAAATGTCTGAAATAGACGTTACTAATTTATATTTTTTCAGAAGTTCAAATAGATAACATATTCTATTTTATTAGAAGTTTAAGTCGAAGATGCTGATCGCACATATCTAATTTTGAAATCTCTGATTAATCCATGCTAACATGTCCATGAATGAATTAATTAACATTTACTTAAGAAAATAAAACTATTGACGTTAGATAATTACACTGGTTTGGATTCAATGAGATTAAAAAGAGGCGAGAGCCACGGTGGCTAAGTGAGTAAGACGCGGGCTCGCTAGCCTGGAAGTCGCGGATTAGATCCCGGTGTGGCCGAGAAAGTTCATCGGGGTTTTCGGATGGGACGATAAACTGAGGTCCCGTGTACGTAAAAGATCCCTTGGCAGTTGGAATTGGATGTAAGAGTAGGCCATAGCGCCGTTGTCCAAGCAATATTTCCCCCACAGCACACTGTATAGCGTATGCCCGTCGTCATTAGCCAAGTCGGAGCACTGCAGTAGGACGTTAAACCGCAATTCATATAAAAAGAGGCACATGGACAGATTTTAATTAACGAAGATTTTTCCACTACATAAATTTCAGAGGTATCGTTTAATAATATGGAACTATTGTATTCAGACACAGCAGCACCAGCAGGATCAACCGCCTTTAGAGTAAGAAGCATGATGGATTGTGTGACGTCATGTATATTGGATTGTTCATGTCAAGCTATTCACTACTCCGGAGGTGAATGTCGTCTGATGACGTATTATTTATTATACTCTATCTCGACAACACCCACTGATTTTATCGGTGATATTTATGTTAAAATATAAACTACCTCGAAACTGAGCCATATTAACCTCTTTTCTCTGCTATCTTCCCAGATAATGAATATATACCAAAAATTGGCAGATCTCAAGTCACCCCCTCTTCTTCGATTCTAGCCATGCAAAAGACTTGTATTTGAACTAGCGACATACGTCTGTACCGAGATAGTGAAATTTACTGGTGAAATGTTTCCACCCTGTTTTTAGATTATGCAATTAGTATATATGAGAGTTATATAATATGGAATGTCACTTTAAACTTATGAACTATTTCAATTTATATATTAAAATGAAAGTCACTGATGACAATTTAAAATTATGTAATTAATATATATTTGAGTTAGATCATATGGAAGGTCCCTTTAAGCTGATGAACTATTTCAAATTATACATGCGAGTTGTATTTCATGGGATATCGCTTTAATATGATGAACTGTATCAAATTATATTTTATTGGATGTCGCTTTAATCTGATGAACTGTATCAAATTATATATGAGGGATGTATTTTATCGGATGTCGCTTTGATATGATGAACTATTTTAAATTATATATTATTATGAGAGATGAATTTTATGGGATGTTACTTTAAGATCAACTATTTAAAATTATGTACTTTGTATAATAGTTGCTCTATCATAATGAAAATAATTCATTATTTAATTTGTTTCGATTTATTTGGAGTTCATTATCCCAATCTCAGCAGACATATAGCTGGACACAACCTTAATAAGTACAGACGTTTTATTGGACACAACCTTAATATGTATGTACAAAGTAGGGTATATTTTAGTTTAATCTTAGCCACATATCATTAATTTGTAAACGACTGTGCAATTACATCAATTTAATCATCCCAAGCAATATTTTAGATCCAAAAAGCGGACTGATATCAGATATTACAAACTACACCTAATTATAATGATGGATGGATGAATATCATGATAAGGACGATGGGGTGGGATAAATAATAGCTAAAATTGATTACTGTACAGTTTGCATATCCCGATGAATATAATTGTCACGTACAACCGGGGATTTGAAACAACGCCAGTTGACTAAGTGACAGACCTTATGACACAGCGGACACGTGCTAACCATTCGGCCATCCCCCCCCCCCCCCTATTCTACAAGCCCATTTTGCGAGATTCATCGTTTCCTGTTCTTACATAAGCTCAAAATATTACGCGTTGTTCTTCTTGGGTGCGACGCCCAATGCTCCACCAATTCACGTAAGATCGACATCGACACTTGTTTCTGTTTTTCTTTTTTTCTTTTTTGACAATTGAGTATGATTTCAAGATGGCTGCAATGGTGTCATGCTCGATTTCTGTTTCATATAGTGCGGTCATACATGTTTTGATACATGAACTTCTTGGGAGGCCGCTTTTGTATGCTATCTTTGCAGGCCCGTAGCCCCCCCCCCCCCCCCGTGAAAAAATTTTCGACCATAAAAAAAATAGATATGCATTGTCCGTCAATATTACAGCACCCCGAGAACACTTCCCGTCCCCTCGTTGCTCTGAGCTAGTTACGGCCCTGTATGATATTGCATTATATCTTTGAATAATATCGTTGTATAAAATGTGTCAAACGTCTAGATTCGTTGCCGCACATGATGGTACTGACCGACCTTGTTAATAAATCCGAAGATGAATACAGGGGGACTTTACATAATTTCGAGAATCAGGTGTTACTAAAATTATCTCGTAATCATTGAAATCATTAAAATACAAAACTAAATACAATTTTCATATATTATATTTATTACACGGAAATATTTGTATTTAATATTCTTCTCCGCCTTCCTCCTCTCCTTCACCTTCAACAGAATCAACACCAACTTCTTCATAATCTTTCTCTAGAGCAGCCAAATCTTCTCTAGCTTCAGAGAATTCACCTTCTTCCATACCTTCACCAACATACCAGTGGACGAAAGCTCTCTTCGCGTACATCAGATCAAATTTATGATCTAGACGAGCCCAAGCTTCAGCAATAGCAGTAGTGTTACTCAACATACAAACAGCTCTCTGTACCTTGGCTAAATCACCTCCTGGTACAACAGTTGGTGGTTGGTAGTTGATACCGACTTTAAAACCAGTTGGACACCAGTCAACAAATTGGATGGTTCTCTTGGTCTTGATGGTGGCGATGGCAGCATTGACATCCTTGGGAACAACATCTCCTCGGTACAACATACAGCAAGACATGTACTTGCCATGACGAGGATCGCATTTTACCATCTGGTTGGCAGGTTCAAAGCAGGCGTTAGTGATTTCAGCGACAGTTAGTTGTTCATGGTAGGCCTTTTCAGCAGAGATGACTGGAGCATAGGTAGCAAGAGGGAAATGGATACGTGGGTAGGGAACCAAGTTGGTCTGGAACTCAGTAAGATCAACATTAAGGGCTCCATCAAATCGTAGAGAGGCGGTGATGGAGCTGACAATCTGACCAATTAAACGATTCAAGTTGGTGTAAGTTGGACGTTCAATATCCAAGTTACGACGACAGATGTCATAAATAGCTTCATTATCAACCATAAAAGCACAGTCAGAATGTTCCAAAGTGGTGTGAGTTGTCAGGATAGAGTTGTAGGGTTCAACCACAGCAGTTGAAATTTGTGGTGCTGGATAAATGGCGAATTCTAACTTGGATTTCTTGCCATAGTCGACACTCAATCTTTCCATGAGAAGAGATGAGAAACCAGAACCGGTTCCACCACCAAAACTGTGGAAGATGAGGAATCCCTGAAGACCAGTACATTGATCAGCCAATTTCCTGATTCTGTCGAGAACCAAATCAATGATTTCTTTACCCACGGTGTAGTGACCTCGAGCATAGTTATTAGCAGCATCTTCTTTACCAGTGATGAGTTGTTCAGGATGGAAGAGTTGACGATAGGTACCAGTTCTTACTTCATCTACAACCGTTGGTTCCAAGTCAACAAACACAGCTCTTGGTACATGTTTACCGGCTCCCGTCTCACTAAAGAATGTGTTGAAGGAATCGTCTCCACCTCCAATAGTTTTATCTGAAGGCATCTGACCATCAGGCTGGATACCATGTTCCAAACAGTACAACTCCCAACAGGCATTGCCCATCTGGACACCAGCCTGGCCGATATGAACAGAGATACACTCACGCTGAAAAACAAACGATATAAATAATTGAGACATTGTCCGGAAATGTACGAAATGGGCAAAATATTTGAAATTCATTTCCATGTTGATGGCCAATACGAATTACTCATGGATAAATGAGGAACATATTCAACATGTGACAACTAGAATCAGAATCTCTTAAAAATCAAAAAGGCTCGTGAAACATTCATTTAGAGCTACATGCATTACTATAACTTAAAAAACGTATAAAGGCATTTTTTATTTTAAGTTCCGGGGGTCGCGCTGGCTCAGTGAGTAATACGCTGACTCACTAACCAAGAAGTTTTGCGTGTGCTCCCTGTGTTAGCAGACAAGGACAGCCCCCCCCCCCCCTTCCGCCCACCCCGTCACCTGGGAAGTACCTACGCCCTGATGGAAAAAAGACTGAGGTCTAGTATACACATCGGCTTGCACGTAAAAGGCAGCAGCAATACTTTATGCCAATTTACATTAAACCCAATTTTTTTTATTACTTTATAGAAATCTGTAGTCGTGTTTCTAAAACAGTAAAAAATATCAACAGAAGAAAATTAACTTACCATATTGAAGGATAACGTTCAACTTGTGTATACAGTAATAAATAAATAAATAAAGCTTGCTATAACTGATGTAGTCAGTAGACAAGTTATAATAATAATGATTTAAACACAGTAGTTAATAGCTTATATACTCTAATATGTTTATAGTAACAACTTATCTTAGTTACATACATACAAACACGGGGTAACTACAGATTAGTACCAAACAGTGTAATTAATCTTTATCCTAATTAGATATTGACCCACCACAAACACTGTTAATTGTCTCCAAATATAAGTCAATCATAAAGATTGTATTTTACAAAGTCCAGACATTTACGCCGCGAAAAACGTGACAGTCATTAATTTGGTAGTCTTACAGGAGCTAAATCGCTAATATTTGGGACCCGGAAATTGACACAAATGGGCCGCAACGTATATAGTAATGCAATATAAATGTATATACATAGTGTAATGGAATTTCTGTCCATGAACACTTAGTTCTTCTTTCTGGACACACCTGGGTTTTTTTTGTTTTTTGGGGTTTTTTTTTGGGGGGGGGGGGGTAATTAGTAAACACAGATTAACTAAAAAAAATGAAGGGAACTGGGAGTCGTTTTAACAGGAACTTGTGTAGTATATTTATTTATAATCGAAAAATGCTTGAAACAAATACCCGACTCTGGACATATTAGAATTCTTAAAGTTGAAAAAGCTAATTTAACACAAAATCTGTACGTCCAAAATGTTAGCGACATGTGGCTAGTTAATAAACGTAATGCGATAATCCATGTTGATTTTACCAGAATTTTAAACGTACCGAGATAATCCATATTGATTTCTAGCATTGTTTATCCTTGTCAGTGGTGAGGCTGCACCAACAAAAAGAGGTCCGGTGAACACGTTGGCAGTCAACATGATGGTGTATGCCCGTCTTCATTATCCCGGTTGGTGCAGAAAAGTAGGACGTTAAACCCAGTTTCATTATATTTCTTCCATGGCTGTCAGTCATCAAAATACCCACGAGAAAGTCCATAATTAGTGATATGTGTCATAAAAGTCGATGTCCCAGTGCTTTTAATGGACTATTAATTAAACCAATATAATGAATTTATTAACAACACTTCGCCGTTTAACAAATGTATTTTTCACCAATATTTAGTCAGCATAATAAAAAGAACTTTGCCGTTTAACAATGGTATTTTTCACCAATATCGAGTAAACTAAACTCAAAAGGAAGGTGGGCATATTCATTAACCACTGAAGACTATTCTTCATTTTGAAGCGATTATTTACACATCACCGTGTTGTTTATCTTGCTGCTTAAAGGCGCATTATGTAAGCGCTACATCTGACTAATGTGGGTCTTTATTTTGGCTTCAAATGTTATTTTGCCATTTATTAATGACAAGCCCATAATCAACTCTCTAGACTATCGGATTATAATCCCCGCGAGATTTAAAAAGTTAACGAAAAACTGGATAATCGAGACTTAGTCTCGTTTGTCAAGTAATGGTGCTACGATAATAGTTAATCTTCGCTAACACGTATTGTATCTTACCTCAGAAATTTTCAGTTTTATTTTTCATTATATATTTTTCAACTATTATAGCTAGGGCGACCAGCTTTTATCTAAATCTTACATAAAGCATTTTTAATAAACAGCAAATTTAATTAATATATGGAGCGGCACTCACAACTCTTATCTTGTAAAATGTATAATATCCTTACTTCGATGAATGTAGCGTGTTTCTTACATACAGAATTCAAAATTGTACTGTACAAAATCATATGGAAAAGAGAATTAACCTATAGATTCGTTAGTATAGAACTATACTGCTATATGATTCTAGAGAACTAACGTGTATCATATGGAGCGGAATTCACGACATAATCCTGTATTTTGTTCTATATTACTGTCACGTTAGTGTGTTAGTAAAGCTGGTTGTTTAGTGTGTTTAGTTGCATAATCCTTTTGACATTCCACAAATTTTTAATATTATAAGACATGAAACAAGGTCAAAATTCTGCCCTTCATTGCAACGGAAGTTGTATTTTATGGTCAGTGTCGAACACGGGGCAGCGTAGACACACACTCCTTCTGAAATTTCAGATTGAAACCATAAAGATATTTAAAAATGGCACTTTCTATAAAATTATTTTACAAGAACCGGTCCTTGAAATAATAACGGACTTTGGGCTGCTAGAACATGGAATGTCCGTTTACCAACACGATCTGTTACGTGCGCTTCTGGTCCCGCTATTTTTCAGTAGGGGGAAAGCAGGACTTCATACTGATCCCCTTTAACTGTATACTCGATGCCCCTTTATAGCGCTTGACAATTATTTGTGGTGTTGTTTCTAAATGTTCGATACATTTACTGCTCATTTGTGGAAAGTTATGTACAAACAAACCCGCATATCGATATTTCACACTGTTTTGAAATGGAAAGTTGATAAATTCGAAAACAACAGACGGCTTTAAAACTGGTCCATTTGTGAGTGTCAATCAAAAACATAACCATAAGATAATCTAGGTGCAGTTTTCCACATTATCAATTATACGTTTAACAAAAGTCAATGTTTCAAAGCTTTTAATGGACCATTAATTAAACAAATATAACGAAGGCATTAACAACAATTAAAATACTTAAAGAAATGTAGATCAATATCGCCT
Organism: Patella vulgata; assembly: GCF_932274485.2. Classification (NCBI taxonomy): domain Eukaryota; kingdom Metazoa; phylum Mollusca; class Gastropoda; family Patellidae; genus Patella; species Patella vulgata. The sequence continues at coordinate 40,336,353 of NC_065886.2, read as the reverse complement.
CCGCTAAACCACAAAGAACTTCGACCTATATCAAATGCAATCTTCACCAGTATCGGTGGACATATTTTAAACTCGTGTGATATTCATCATCTACATCGTTATTGTGAAGAGAATATGAAAATATTATATATTATTGTAGGGCTATGCTGTTCATCCTGCTGCTTATTAAAAGGTAAATGCTTTTTTAATTAGTTTTATCCGTATATATACGGGGCGGCAATCATTACATATTAGTCTTAACTTGGTATTGCATATGTTAATATCGTTTCTTTAACGCATGTAAATATTACTTAAAGCATGGCAAACTGACTATTTACACAGGTCAAAAATAATTTATATCAATGATTCCTTGAATAAGGTAGTTTGAATTTGTATTTTGTTCTGTTACATTAAAAGTCTTAATTTACTGGCAAACATTTATATCAAAACAGATTGTAGATCCATTAATTTTGTTGACATTTTGGCATTTAAAAAATGTTACAATCCACGGTAATAACGACATAATTTCTTTTATTTCGCAGTAACCGGCTTTTGAAACAAGGCTGGGTATGGGACTCATTGAGTAAAAACTTCGTGACGAAACCTCTGTACTTTAAGATAATTCTCCTAAAACTGTTCACGCATGTAATGTCTGGTGTACCACCGGGAAGCGGAAGATGGAAATTTTAATGCGATGAGAATAATTTTTTTTAATGATTTTTTATGTCATAAGTGGTCAATAAATAGAAATAAAAGGAAGTCAAAACTTGGGTAAGTTGGTAAGGCGCTGGCTCGCTAGCCTGGAGGTCGGGTGTTCGATCCCTGCATTGTCCGAGAAAGTTCATCCAGATTTTCCGGCGTGGTTTCCCCTTGTCAGTGATGCAGGACGGAGGGCCTGACAAGGACAGCTGTCTGGTCATTCGGATTAGACGAAAAACCCGAGGTCCCGTGTACACATTGGCGTGCACGTAAAAGATCCCTTGACAGTTGGAATTCGATATAAGAGTAGGCCGTAGTGCCGCTGTCCGGGCAAAATTTCACTCATAGCACACTGTATGGCATATGCCCGTCTTCATTGGCCCAGTTCGGAGCAAAACAGTAGGACGTTAAACCCCATTTCATTTCATTTCAAAACTATAAAGACACAGACTACCATCCCCAGTTCCCCCTTTCCATCGGCACTGCTATACGTATGGCATACAGCTGTACTTAATGGCGATGCGAACCGATTACACATGCAGAATATTTGTTCATAATTGCCCTTTAACTCCACCTGGAACGTCAGGCAAATAACGGATCAGATTTTACGAATGGCTTTCATTTGTTTCTTTTGAAGCTGCTTTAATGGATCCCTCATAATCCTATACAGATTTGTTCTTTATATCTGCACTATCAAATTTTGAAAGTGTCTCGGAAGTGAGACGATGTTTTTTATCAGGATTGTTCTTCAAAACATTTACGGAATATTTTCTACAGTTGTCTTGTAAAATGCAATGTGGATTTATTCAATGGCCAGTCACTGTAAATTTTGCTTTTCAATAATTAGGATTAGGATTGTGATGAATCATTTAGGTCGCGTGTCATTTGTGAAACCTTAAGACGTTTAAGAAACTAAACAGAATTTGCTATTAAAAAAATGACAGCGAAATAAAAGTTTTAATGAAAGTGGGTCAAAATACAAATACCACTTATTCCACTCCGATGTTATTGTTCGTCGCGTCAGCATTCGGACAATCCTTGGGACAACTTCATCAAATCAGCTTTGTAAGTCGACCAACTTTCAGGGAAAAGCCCCAGCACCTTCACTCTGGAACTGCAGATGTTCTTAAGATTGTCCTGAGTAATAACGCTATGCTCCAAAACACTGCCCGTAGCCATTGCTAGTGTAGCATAGGTAGTTAAGCAGTGCTGGGTGCGCCAACATATTAAAATTGGTATAATGGCAATGACGACATCGGGCTAGAGACTGGGAGATACATAGTAAGGTGGACACCGTGTGGCAATCCATATAGCTGCTGTGCATTTGTATTAGCGATGTGTATTTATAATAACATGGTTTTCCAGAGTTCCTTGTATTATGTGAAAACACAACGTGAAGTCACCACAGGATAATGCTATAATCATATATTTAGCCGTAAAACACGGAATAGTGTTTAAAGAATGACTAGGATTGTGTCACACAGAATCGTGGTGTTACCGTAAGTCATTTTGCCTAATTCTACACGTTATACGGTAGTGCGAGTCAACCACCTACCCCCACTTCTGTGGCCAAGAAAGAAGTCGTTCGTACCGTAACCCATAGTACATGTCCATTGCCCCATCGAATCCGATTTCACTGAACTCACAGGGCTATCTAAGGGTAAATGATGCTGTGTAGGGGTTGACGGTTAGGTCTATGATAAATAAATATATTATATAATTTATTTTTGTAGACATATTATGTTGTCAAGATGAGATGTTTTACCTAGCAACCAAATTAAATCAATCCAGTGCTAATACCAGATGTATAGAGATGGGATATCAAGGATTAGCAGAACTAAAGACTCAACAACAACAAAAACTTGCAAACGATCTCATTTATAAGTATGATATCTTTTCTTTCGAAAATACTTGCTGGTTCCCCGGCATCTTAAACAATGATAATAACAAATTACTATAGTTCAGGTACTAAGATAAAGCCGACGCTTCATTGAATAGGGGCGGGATAAGAAACTGATTTTTTTACTAGTAATTTATCTGATATTGCTAGTTTGCGTATCGCTTCAGGAAAGACAGCTTGACTTTAACTTTCCGTAAGGAAACCTCGGATTTGCATCTCGTATACCCAGGATTCGTAATCATTAACAATTTATGTTTGTAGTAAAGGTGTCCCAGTAGCTAATGTGTGGATTGGTCTGAAGCGTAACATCTCTACTAGCAGTTGGTGGTGGGAATCTGGCGAGGAGTGGGTAGAAATTCCTGGTTCTTGGGACGAGTTTGAACCTGATAGACCGGATATTGAACTGTGTATTCGCTTGAAATATCGTGACGCCAATCCAACAGACATAAACATGGCAACTACAGGCTGCTGGATAAACTATGAAGCACTTTGCCATCGAACAAAAGGTAAATATGAGGTTGGTCTTTCTTAAAAGTACAATAAGCCAGGATCTATCATATTCCTGAAGCAATGGTCCGATAAATCCCTCTCTGGCCATTGCTGGATTGGCTTCTGAAACTTGAGCTTTTGAGGGAGTGTGTTTATTCTTCCCCTTCAATCAAATCTATCCCAAGTACAGCAACATGATATCCTTTCGTTTAATCTAGGGTCTTCCCTAAAACTTTGGACGGTGATTTAAGGTATTAAAAAAGGTTAAATTATTGTTCGTCTTCAAGCTGTATTTTTTACATTTTATTTGTTTTGATAACCTCGTTTGTCACGCAATTAGTTTTTCCGCAATATGCTGCTATGCACAGGTTAATTGGGCATAATAAAATCGCGAGTCATGACGTGACGTTATTTAACATATTTGGTCCAATTTGGAGCTCTCTTTAAATCGTAATGATATTGTTACGCAGTTAGCTATTGGTTGTTAATTGAACTATTGACCAGTCATAACGTGGAACAGAAATTTGCTTCCTTTATAGCAGTGTTAAGTGGGATTAGGTATAATAAAACGAAATACTGCTAGTAGTATGGGAACTATTGACTTTGCAAACTTATATTATCAAAGAAAAAAGGACAAAAGCCCAACAAAATACATGTAGCCCTGTTTCGATTAAATTTCCGGGCCCCAAATTCTAAAATCTAAAGCGGCAATTCCCATCCCTTTAGAATGTTTCATCAGAAAATAGGGTTTACGTCCACTCGACACAAACTATGTCATTTCGGGAGTAATGGTTCAATTTTCTTTGATTACTTCCATTTACGCGAAGGGTCTTTATCAGTGGGAAGAAACCGGGCTATCCGGAGAAAACCCACGAGGTTGGACAAGCGACCCTGCTCCTTGTAACGTACAAGCTGGGAACCGAAAGCACACCAGTTAACTCAATGACAGGCCCTATAATTAAAAGCGCATCAGTTAGACCATTCCTACAACAGGAAAGGATTGTCACTATTTATTAGGGACCCACGGTGGCTCAGTGACTAAGACGTTGTCTCACTAACATGTAGTTCCCTTCTTTGATCCCGGTGTTGAGGAAGAAAGTCCATTGGCATTTTCTGTCACGGTTCTCTTATATCAGTGGTGCGGGACAAAGGGCCTGACAAGGGACAACTTTTATAGTCGATCGGATAGGACTAAAAATTGAGGCCCCTTGTACACATTGGTGTGCACGTAAAAGAACCCATGGTAGTTGGAATTCGATATAAGGCAAGGCCGTAGCGCCGCTGTCCGGGTACAATTTCCCCCCATAGCACACCGTATGGCATATGCCCGTAATCCTATTCCATTTCATTTCACTTCATTAATCATTAGATAAAAAAAAGGGTTTTGTCTAGGTAATTACAACCGAAATAAAATTTATCTAAGATTTCACTTTAAATTATTTCAGATCTATCATCAAATTATATGGAACTATTGTATTCAGACATAGCAGCACCAGTTGGATTAACGGCCTTTAGAGTAAGAAGCATGATGGATTGCGTAACGTCATGTGTATTGGATTGTTCATGTCAAGCCGTTCACTACTCTAGAGATGAATGTCGTCTGATGACGTATTATTACTATTATTTATTGAACTCCGTGATTGCTACACCTACTGATAGTTTGGGTGTCATTTATCATAAAAAGCGCGCCACAAACTTTTTAGGCAATTGAATAAGTCTCGATGATGATGCCCAGATGTCGATTGTCCTATCACTATTGATCGTAATGGAAAATGAGCTCACTCGTTCCAGCCATTTGAACTTTCATTTCTTTATAAAATTATGGTTGTCTTTAAATGTCAGCGCCCACCCTTCGTGGTTTTATTACATCAATGATTATCTACATCGCCATTCTTTTGAAATAATAAAAGATATTACATCGATAGCTGTATGTTGTATTAATGAGATTAAACAATTATTGTTGGTTATTCATGTTTATACGTTCGTAATTGGCGTTTGTAACTTTGTCAGGTAAGCTATGGTTTTGAATTATCCTATCTGGACATCTTTTTTCGTGGTTGAATTCACTTGAATTGATAGTATTTTTGTGGCGTGGCTTTTCCATGAGATTCTCTTACTGGTTGCTTTTGGTTTTTGTGTGGTGCGATTCTCTTGACAGTATTATTAGGTTGACCGTGTCCGTATTCAGAATGCAGTAGTAAATGTCAAACCTTTGCTTCTCTTACAATTCCAACTAAAATATGCGAATTGTCGACAACTAAAGATCAACCAACTAAAGATATTGTTGTGCTGTACACTCTCTTCCACACACGAAGCTTAGCATCATCGGGCAATGTATTGTACCAATGTTGAGGATAGCAGTTTTGTGATTTTATGAATCACAAATTTGATGTGACATGCTAGTAAACATAATATAACTGTTATTCATTGGCTTCGGAATCAACCGGACACAGAATAATTGGTTAGGGGGTGGGGGCACCTCCGAGAAAAGTGAGAAAAATCGGGGTGTCAGTGAAGATTTGTGACCTATATATGGACCCGAATATAACATTCAGTTTCATCAGCTACCATCCGATTATATACCGCAACCAACAGTTCAAATTTTCACGGGGCGACGGTAGATCGGTGAGTAAGACGTTTGCTCGCTTTCCTGGAGGTACCCCTCTCGATCTTGGCATTTTCTGGCGTGACTCGCCCTTGTCAGCGGTGCAGGATGGGGGGGGGGCTGGCAAGGGATAGCGTATAGTCGTTCGGATGGGACAAAAAGTAGAGGTCCCGTATACACATTAGCGTACACGTAAATGAATCCCTGGCATTTGGAATTCGATATAAGAGTAGGTCGTAGTGCCGCTGTCCTGATAAAGGTGCGTCCATAGCATACTGTATGACGTATGTCTGTCTTCATTGGTCCAGTCGGAGCAGAACAGTAGGACGTTAAACCCCGTTCATTACATTTTCATTTCAAATTTAAAAGTTTCACAGAAACAATAAAATGTAAATCTTTTATTCTGTTATTTAGAGGGGAACCGGTCCTTTAGGCACACCTGGATCAACTACTGTATCAATATACAGCAAAACTTTACAGATCATGTCAATTCAACCCCTCTTCTTCGAAACGCAAGAGGGAGGAAGGGAGCTGGCAGGGGGTGAGGGAGGGTGGGGGATACTAGGGATATCAATAACAGCAACTTTATTTGTGGGTACCGAGATAGAAATTAGATATGGAAAGTAATTGATGGTCTACCTCCAGACTTTCAAGCTTCCCCCTTGATTTTAAAAACCGAATGAGGTCAGTGCCCTAAATTGTTTGTACTACTTGATTTAGTCACTAGTCGCTGATTCATGAATCTGATTTTTTAAAATTTAAGAGCAATAGTGGCAACAATCCTAGTAATAATAGTTGACTGAGACTATTTCATAAGTCCATAACAAAAAAAAAACCAAACAATATCTGATAGTATTTCCGGTTTGGTGCCAATCAAATATCAAATAGTATTTCCCAGCCTTTAATATTATATTGTTTTCTCGTGTCTGATAGCACAAATAACTACTAGAGGCCAGAACAGAAAGCAGTCAACATATTCCAAATATCTCTGAACGATTGATATCAATTGGCTTCTAATAATTTCATAACTTCTTTAAAAAATGGAAATTCTTATAACAGTTTTGCCCCATATAGTCGATTTTGCTGTGACTGGTTTTGTGCTGGGCCGTCACATATTTGACAGACCGCGTTTACAAAACTAAATTATTAATGCATTTGAATGGTTATTGGTGTGTCACGTCACGTGGGTGGTTTAGAAAATAAAAGTAACTACGGATTAACAAAGCTGCAATGATAGTTTTATTGACAAATATGCGGCGAGGAGCAGAGAGAAAGAAATTACACATATACATTGCAATTAACAGAATAATTTGAGTCTGGTACAGTAAGGACTACTACGTTCATGAATAGGTCGCTTACAACTTTGATAATTTTAAATAATTATTCTATTTTTTTGTACCAGTCGAACCGAAGATGTTGTCAAAAAAAGTACAAAAAAATTTAAATAAATAAAAAAAAAAAAATCAAATTGAAAAATAGTAGTAAAATGATTGATACAAATGCTATATTCTACCCAGTAACCAATGACGCATTGACGTCATCACTGAAGGCAAATCCATTCGAATAGGCACGCGCAAACATGCGAACAGGATTTGAACTGTCCCATTCTCCATTAATAATACCCTATCATAAATACTATACGACTTACATTGTCATCATTACTCCTGAGAACGTTATTTTTTAAAAAGTATTTTTAATTGTTTCCTTTGGCAAGAAATAAATATTCAAATAAATAATAGTAAATAAAATCATATTATCACAATGATGTTGACAAATATAGCTTTATTGCACTTTTAGAATGTCACAATGAGGAAGATTATAAAACGATGGTCACAGGTAAACAAAATCTCTTCACGTTATCGTCACGTAGAAAATATTTCGAAAGTGTAGATACTGCTTGAATCCATCTAAAACTACCTTTAACCCAAAACAATGATCCATTATTATCAATCTTTTTGTGTTTTTTTTATTGGCAGTGATGCAAAAATTTGTGACTTCTTCCCCAAAAAATAAAATTAAAAAAAAACAAGGCACTTGTTGAATCATGTTCCAATAATAGAACTTCCGGTCTGTTGACGTCACACTTTAAAAGTCCAACACGAATCTTTGCCTAGTAACAATAACCATGACAACGAGACACGTGATAGTCCTTAGCATTTAGCCACATACCAAAATGCTTCACAAGGATAAATTGAAAGCAAGTTTCAACGCAATGCCATAATAAATATTAAAATAAAACTTTTTATAAGAAATAAGACGGGGTAGCGAGAACTTTATACAGTCTTAACAGTTTATTGTTGAAGCACGTTGACCCTGTAAAAAGACAAAAAGAACAAGTTGTTACGTATTGGAAGTTATTCAAAGTATCAGCAAAGCTACAAGATACATTGCTAGAGTTATTTTCCTTTACAATAACGTTCACATACATCTATAACTTTCTCAAAATGTCGATAGCATTGTCACTGTTAATGAAGGAAAGTTTAAATGATATTTATGAAAAACATTATTTCTCTACATGATATTTTAAATTATCTTTCTAATTTACTAGATAAGGGAGACATCCCTTTGAACAACGTTGGTAAGTTCTTATTACTACACACAAGCTTTGTGAATATGTAGGCCTACATGTAAGCAGGCGGCGGGCTCGAGGAGGGGTCATGGCGATAAAAGTAAGATTCAAGCAGACTCGATCGTAACCATTCGTGCCACCCTGCACGTTTCAAGTCAGTAGCTTGAAGCGTATATATGGTATTAGTGTCAGTGGCTTGTGGCACGAAGTAACAGTATATTGTCGCATACATAATATATTATGTCAACGCTTGGGCGACATAATATATTGTGTTGACGCTCCAAGCGTGTTAGCATATTAGACCTGTAGACTCAGTGGAATGTACGCGTCATCAGAGCCATAGAGAGTGTCCCTGTAAATAAAAGAGGGCATCCTTATCAGAAAAAGGGCACCTGTGATGTCAGAATTTCAAAAAAGGGCACTTTTCTTTCGGATTAGGGTTAGGGTTAGGGTTAGGACACAGAAAAGAGAGAAAAAACAGAAAAGAAAAAAACAAGCATTCATTGGTTATCAAAGCGCCAATTAAATCTATCGTTGCAAGTTCATGCCTAGTCACCTCCATCCTAGTTCCAAGCGTTGACATAATATATTATATCGCCCAAGCGTTGACATAATATATTATGTATGCGACAATATACTGTTACTTCGTGCCACAGGCCACTGACACTAATACCATATATACGCTTCAAGCTACTGACTTGAAACGTATCGCCTGTTCGTGCAGCAGCTTGTGGACCCCAGAAAGAAAAATATATGTTTGTACATGGCTTTTTAAAAAAACACTTTATGATATCTGAAAACCAATTTAAAACAAAAACAAACAGACAAGCAACTTAATTGAAAAAGTTGAGCGTTGAAAATGGTGATTAAATTTTGTAAAGCAAAAACAACAACAGAACGAAAAAAAAAACAACATACGAAAACATTTGGTGATCTTCAAGATACCTATGACAAGCAGAATGACTTCATTTTGGATTTGTAAGGTGAGGTTGTTTTATAATATTTGCGTTGAGGGAGTGGAAATTATTATAGGAGTCGGGAATAAGTGAAAGCTTGGTTAAAGTGACCCCTTGTAAACCACCTTGAATTGTTAGTTAATCGAACAACATTCACTTCCATGATGCACCACCCAAAATAATGAAACCATTCTGAACACAAAGTCAGTTGAGAATGAGTAAAATTTTTTAAAAAGTTTCAGAAATTTGGGTGGATTCTTCAATTCGTTTTACGTAAATTATTAATCTTGTTGAACCACAGAAAGTCGTTCAAATTAAATTTTGAAGCCTAGTCGTTATTTGATGGTGCATCATGTTTAACCACGAGGGTCATGGAATCACAAAAGGCAGATAAAACGTCAATATAACTTCTCAGTTTCTATTCAAGATTCATAATTCAAACAATTTGTATAAAGCAAATTTATCGAGAATTCTTCTTTTCGTGTGAATTTAAATTTGGATATGCAGAAATCTTCAACTATAAAATAATGAGCATGACTAACATTTGATTGAATCTTTCCATGAAATAGATAACCATGATAATAAATTGAGGTCTGGTATCATACTTTTAAGAAAGCAAATTTGGAAAGCAAATGTCACCAAAAAGTGCAAAATCAAAAAACAGGAAATGTTCCGGAAGTTTAAATCAAAGGTATGGGAAAAAGGGATATAATTTACTGCCGTTCTGACCCTCGTGTTTGAAGATCTAATCAGTGATTGGTTAGTTCTCTTTACATTCTCAACACCACTTCCCTGGTAACAGACATAGATCGTGCTCTTCGGACGGTGGTGAGGTTCTTTTCGGCAAGATCTGCTCGGTGTTCGGCTTCCTCAACCAAGGCGGTGGCTTTGCGGTATTTATTCAATGATAAGTTGGCAATATCTTCCTGTAATATACAAAGGCAAATACATATTAGAAAGGGTAGACTAAAGAGGGTGTCGGAGGTTAGAGTTAATGCCCCCTCAACAATTAGATGGTAATATATTTTATGCTGTACATGGATAAGGTTATTTCGCACCGGGTTAATCAGATAACCAAAGCAACCCATATCACATATGGAACTAGTCAATTTCAACTCTGCTCGCAAAGATGCCAACAACAATGGTGACCAGGTCAAGTTCCAGGTCTGTCGTGACAACACAAGATAGCAAACAAGGCCACTACTCTCGTTTCGTGTAAGATTGGATGGATTGTAGTCTTTACCCAAAAAAAAATTATAAAAGAAAAACAAGGAAATTGTACTCACGGCTTCATCGATCTGGCGTTTGTATTGTCTAACTTTGTTTGCCAATGTATCGTTCAAGCTGGACAACTCAGCAAGTTGTCGTCTATCATCCTCGGTCTGGATGACGTATTCTTTGTATACTCTCTCTACTTTACGTTGTGTTGCGACGGCTTCACGTGTTCGGCGCATTTCAGCTTCTAATTCAGCTTCGAGATCTCGTACCTAAAATGAAGTTGCTCAATTAGATAAAAAAATATAAAATATAGAAATCGAGACAATATTGAGTGGACTTCCTGAATGTGGGGAGTACCTGATTGTAAAAAAAAAATCAGTACTCAAGTTAGGATAGTAGTATCATACGTCCTAAGAGAGTAAGCAATAACTTCCTCAATAATCGATAATGAACACTGATAAATCAAGTAGGAGTTGTATCTAAGAAGGGTTGATGAAAAAATATGATTCACATACTCGGCCTTGTAATTTGGCAACCATTCGCTTTCCTTCACGGAGGGCGTAGGCTTCAGCTTCTTCCAATCGGACGGTGATTTCACGGATTTCGATTTCAAGTTGTTTTCGAAGGCTTTCAGCGTTCTTGTAGTTTTCTTGTTCTTGTCTGAGTTCATCAGCCAAACGGCCAACCTCGTTCTGGAGACGATCAGCACGTTCTTCAGCAGCTCTCTGGGCATTAATGGCTTCATCCAAATCGGATTGCATGGCGGCGATATCAGCTTCCATTCGGCGTTTGTCGTTGGTGAGGGCTGTGACTTGGATGTTGATTTCGGTAAGACGAACGGTGACGTCATTGAGTTCGGTTTCAGCGTTCTTTCTTGCTCGCTCGGCCTGTAATAAGAACAAGTGACTTTTTAAAAAGACGAATTTCACATCTCCGTTTCAAAAGTAAGACGTTTAATAAAGAACATAATGTCTATATAAGAAGTCGGAATGAGTCAGTTTCGATATACTTACATTTTCGAGGAGAGATCGGCAATCTTCCAATTCTTGGTTAAGAGCAACTCGTTTCCTTTCGGAGACGGAGAGTTGACCTCGGAGATCATCGGCGATGCGGCGCTCATCATCCAAAAGACTTTCCAATTCCTGTAGTGGCAAAATAAAATCAACGATTAATAAAATCAACACGAATTCAACAAAATCAAACAATCGGAAATCGGGAATCAGAAAAATGAGTTTTATTAAATTGTCCATGTTTTACTTAAGCCATGCAGTATAATTCGCTATAATCTACTTTTATTGTTGTTTTGCTGATCTTGTTGAAACAAGAATCTACCGAGTTCTAAGAATTCCTGAGAGTTGGCTGTATAAGGCTACACGGCAGCCAGAGTCATATCTGATATACAAATACTTGAGTTGGTGCCAAAACACGCGAGAGCGCATGTCATCAACTTGCTGATTCGTGAGATAAAACGCCTGCCAAGTCTTTCCAAAATAAAACAATTTATTTAACAGGCGCTTGAAATAAATTACAGGCTTACAGTTTTCTAATTATTTTATTGTCAGAAAAAAAAAGACAAAGGATAAACTGCCAAATTTGTAAAACTCCATTATTTGCAAATTTTCGACCTTGGAATTTTATTTATGAATCATTGTGGGATTACGTTATCCTATACTGTCATCCATTTCAGCATCGCCTGATTAAGCACTGATCATGATGAATTGTTTCTGGTGGCCAGGCGTTAAGATCAATTGTTTCTGGCGTTCCAGCTTTCCGGTGGCGTTCATCTGAAAGATGTCTCAACTTCTTGTTTGTGTAATAGTTAGGATGTGACTATGGTATAACCACCTGTACATATCATGGGTATATTCGTCTCTGCACGACTCTTGCCATGATAATTAACTACTATACGCGCTTATAAGCTTCGAATGTCCCAAAAAAGACATAGGAGTTCCGATAACTTTTACAGATACAACATGTTCCCGGTTTTTTCAGAATAAAATGAAACCATACCTTGACACGGGCTTGGAGAGATTTGATTTGTTTAAGATATTCAGCATTGGCTCGGTTGGCATTATCGAGGGCAGCTTCGAGTTCACGGATGTCAGCTTCATACTTCTTCTTGATTCGGCTGATTTCGGTCTTGTAGCGGGTTTCGACTTCGATCAGAGTCCTCTGCAATTCTTCAATAGCACGGGCACTGCTTCTCCTGTAAATGTAAATGAAAACAGATTTTAGTTAAATTTTAAAATGACCTGAACCATCTACTGACTTTTACTTGCTTCCTGCACTGCTACATGATTTATTATCTGACAATATGGTGAGGTTAATCTAGAGTTTGAAAGTCATATGAACCGATTATTACGGCAAGTTTTTGAAAAATTTCAGTGTGGGACTTGGTGTTTCAACCTGTTTATTTGTCTAGTGAGTTGTGTTTGATGCTATGCCCTGCATTTACTAGATTGTTAACGGTTATGAATATATTAACCACTGTTGTTTTTTTTTTTTAAATGTTAAAATATTATTGGTACCAAATGGTGCCATGGTCGCTACTTGGAGGTATAACACTTGGTTCTTTATAATAAGAGTTCTATTAATGTATTTCACCGCTATAGAAAGGTGGTTGTTTATGATAAGGTTATGATCGATGTATATGACCGTTGTTGATATTTACTCTAAGGTTATACAACTCTAGGATATCCGCCTCTACCCGTCTCGCATGGTCGTGTGGGTAATATAATAGCGTATATACTATCGATGGTAATATAAACAACATGTTAGATAGCCAACCTTAATGCCAATAGTACCGCATAATCAAAGGTCAAACAGAAAAAATTGAAGATCATAGGTATTATTCCACCAGATCCGAAAATAACACAACCGGATATGAGGCCATTAGTGAGAAATGCAATAGAATGTAAATCAATGAATCGTGTTATATTTAGGTTACGGTGTTGTTTGGGTGTTAATCACATTTTGACATGGCCGACCTCTATGCTCCGTACGGGCCAGGTAAAGCGGTCTGTGGACCATATGTCCATTGCTAGAATGTATCATGAGGATGTGGTATGCTTTGATTATATATAAATCACTGTTTGAACTACATGACTTTTGGTATGTATAGGTTACAGTACACGGATGTTGGTTATGGTATGGTATATTGCGTATGTTTACTCAAAGAATGTTGTTATTAACGTCCAGTAACCGCCCACGTCTGATTTATCATGTTAAGAACTTCTTGGTTGCGTTTGGTATAGACGACACTTAACACTACATAGCCTGTTACTTTAACATGTTATAGGGGTAAAGTTCGAGTATTGCTACAATGATTTGCCATTTTGAATTTATAGATTTTTAATTTGACTTCCAGTTTGGATCAGTGGCGTACATAAAGAAGTGTAGGACTGTTATGATTGGGGTAAATTTGAGAAGAACTTGCATGATGTTTATTTTTACAGTAAGATAGCGTGAATGACCACAAGATTTACCTGATGTTATCAATTTCTTCATCCTTAGCTCTAAGTCTGTTCTCCATTTCAACACGGAGATTGTTGAGGGCAAGATTGGCAGCAGCCAATTTGTTTTCGGCGTCCTTAAGGGCATCTTCGGTATCTCTAAGGGCAGCAGCAAGAGAATCTCTCTCTTGTTCAAGTTGGGCACGGATGGCTCGGAGTTCGTTGAGTTCCCTGTTGGCGTCCTTGAGAGCGAGATTAGCTTCACGGAGTTGGTCTGTAATAAAGATTAAATATGGCTAAATGTTTTGCGTTTGTTTTCTTATTTATTGCCCTTTAGAAGCATATACACAAGACATTATGATGAGGTATTACTTGCTTTATTAAACCTAATAGTACAAAAACAAAACAAATCATTGACCTACCAGCGAGTGTTTTGTTTTCACGTTGGAGAGCTTCATTACGTTCAGTAAGTTCAGCATTGGCAACTCGCATCCTGTATAACTCTTGTTCAAGGGCAGCCTTCTCGCCTCGAAGGGCATCATTTTCTTTCGAAAGTTCATCAACTCGTCTCTGGAGATTGGCATTGTCATTCTCCAATTGTCGGTTCCTCTTGGTAAGATCCTGGACAATGATCTGGATCTATAATAGAAGACGAAGAGAAACAATAAGTGCTTTGAAGATTACGTCTAACAGCAATGTCAGAAGTTACTTTCCGTGTATTTAAAATGCTGTATGGTGCAGATTTTGAAAATATAAGATCACATAGCTATAGCCACTTACATTTTCCAATTCAATGGTGACTTCTTTAAGTTCCATTGTGAGCTTGGATTTCGCTTTCTCCAAGTTGCTATTTCTGGCACGGAGTTGCTCACATTGGTCTTCCAAGTCTTGGATTCGGGCATTAAGCTTACGCCTATAATGAAACAATGGGTGTTTATGATTAAAATCAAAATGTAGACGAAGATGGCATTGTTACTATCTGGCATAGTTTATAGATCACATTTCTAATATGTATATGAGTATTTATCATGTCCTTGACTATGAACTGTGAATTAACTTGCCTATTTTCTACTTTAATAATTAGGGTATTGACTTGAAGCATTCTTACCTAGTCTCCTCGAGTTCCTCTGTCTTGGCAATCATTTCTTTGTCGAATCGTGTTTTAAGAGCAGTGTATTCAGCCTGTACTTTGACGAGCGTGGTACGAATAGTTGTGGAAGTTTCAACTTCCTCCTCATAACGGACGTTCAAGTTATCAAAATCAGCCTGGAGACCCTGGAGTTGGATCTGGAGATTCTGTCGTTGCTGTAAATTATTAAAGAGTAATAATTAATTTTGTGTAATTTGATATTCAACTCTATTCCATGACATGATATCTATGGTAGTTCAGCATTTCAACATGTCAAGCTCGGTTGATTGATGTAATGTTACACTTCCATAAAGCCAAAATTAGTCTCTGCATAACGTTATAAACAGTCTCTGCATAACGTTATAAACAGACTTGTAGAAAGATAAAAATATTCTAGTCCCTATAGAACGCTATAGCTAGATTTTACTGTACACGACTATACTTACTCTGCTCTCATCATCAAGGCTTCTCTTGAGGTCATCATTGGAGGCCTGGAGCTGGGCTTTGGCTTTGGCAAGAGCGGCATTGTTGGAGTCGAGTTCCTGAACTTGATGTTGGAGGTCGAAATTTTCTTGGGTCAATCTAGCTTTGAATCCAGAGAGATCGTTGACTTGACGGGTTAGGTCATCAACTTGGCCCTTGAGTCGCTCACAGCTACCGGCAAGAGCATCAGCTTTGTTTTCAGCTGAGGTCTGGAATAGAAAAAATGATAATTACATTATATTATATGTTATATACAATCCGTTGGTCGTATGAATTGGCTGGTGGTTACATTACAATCTGATCAAAATACAGATCTATATTTCGTTTCGTTTTCATTATACTTTTGATGGCCTACACTATATGAGGGTCTGACAAGTTATACTCGAAGGTCGTGTCAGGGGTCGTACGAGTGGCTTTTGACCCTATAAAGTCAGACATTGATTGATCAATCTGCGTTGACGTTTCTAGTGGTTTACCAAGAGTTCTAACGTATCGGGCTGGTCACTTTTTGTGTGTAATAAAGAAACACAAGAAAGTGGCATTTAACTTACCTTGGCCTTGGAAAGTGAGTCCATAGTGCCCTGGAGACCGTCAATTTCAATAATAAGTTGGTGTTTTTCTTTCTCTACCCTGAAATTAGATTCAATTACAAATAAAAACCTGATATTTAGAAAATATATGGTTCATTTATATTTTATTCGTATTAAAGCCGGCTTAAAGTATTTACCTGCAAACAAGTTCATATTTTATTGCAATGGAAAGGTGGCTCAACCACATCTACATCCTTTAAAACATCATCTTTTAATAGTGTTTGCGATACGTACCTATTTTTGGCTTTGTTTAAATGTTCAAGTTGGTCAGTGAGATCAGCCATTGCCTGGTTGTGTCGTTTTCTCATACTCTGTTCAGCTCCCTCGTGGGCAATGTTGACAATTTCAAGATCTTTCCTCAATTTAGCGAGTTCAGATTCCCTCTTTTTGCTGATTTCAACCTGGAAAAGTCAAGACGTAACGTTGATGCCTACTAACAATATGACAGGGCAAAGAGTAGGTGACCATCTACCTTTGAAGTGTGGTTGAAAAGATTTAACCGCGGGTGTTTGGGGGAACAATAATTCAGCACCTTGGATGAACGATATTAAATCAAATTAAAACCGGAAGTATCAAAAGCAAACAGATTAATGAACCGGGTTTATTTTTAAACTAACATTATTTTAACATGGCGGAAATATGCCAAATTCCAATTCTGTTAAAGACAGGGTAGTGGAAAGTAAAAATTATCCATTAGTTTCAGCTGTCATCATTGCAAAGGAAAATCTCTATCTTAACATCCATGAGTTGCCTACACAAAGTACCGCTGGATTCAATTAAGTTCAACTTACCTGGGCTGATGTGGCACCACCCTGTTCTTCAAGTCTGTCTGAAATCTGGTCATATTGAAACTGGGTCTCGGCGAGGAGTTTCTCAACCTGTAAATAAAATAATCCAATCAATATACGAGACATAGAGAGACAATTAGTTTCAGTTCTTTCTGTTTCCCGCCACGTTGGTTACACATCACTTAAAACAAATAGTTGTAGTATTTGCTATATATATATATAGGTAAATGCTTATTAAATCTTTGTTCAGATCAGTACAAGTCAACATGGTAATAGATCAATGGATATCAAAAACATTAAATATGAATTGTATTTATTAGTGTCATTGTTAAAAATGTCCATAGACTGAACAGTCGTTATAATCTGATATCATCAGAAACTTCAAACAGTGCTATAGTCAAACGCTGACTGTACTGTAGTAATATGAAATAAAGTATTAAAATGGCATACTTACTCGTACTCGGTGATCTCTTTCGAAGTCTAAGCTGTCTTCGAGTTCTCGGATTCTAGCCTAAATTTAAAATAAAAAAGAAATAGTAATGCTTATCTACCATGAAATTAGTAAAAATAGCACATAATCAAACAGTTATAATAAATTACAAATTAGGTCCATTAATATATTCGTTGAAATTGGGAACATTAAGAACCGCTTTGATGGTTGAACAATGTGTAAGTATTTGTTTCGCCATGGTCGATGTTGATGAATATTTCTTTAATATGAGTTAATACTAATAATTAATGAAATATGTATACATACATATATTCAATAAATATAGCAAGCAACAAAGATGAAGAATTATTGGTTTATAAATAAATATTAAACATATAAGAATAATAAGGCCATGCCAATTTATATGTCTGTTCTTGAGTAACACTTATTACAAATTATGTCTCCCATTTCTTCAGAAAAAGAAAACACTTGAAAACAAAATGTTGTTAAGCTTATAGTTCTAAATGTTTAAATTTTGAGAGTTTTACAAAACACCACACAAGTATTGGGGTGATCTGAGTTATTTATTAAGACTTCGAAGAACTAAAGAAAAAATAAAAAAAAATAAACATTCTCGTGCAATTTGGTTTCCCGCAAACTTTGGTATGATTAATCGATCGAAATTCGGGGGATTCTACGCGAATAAGGTTGGGTATAGCAGGTAAAATATAGAGGGTGCAGGCTCGCAGCAGGATTTGGTCGAATTGGGTGACTAATCGTCTAAGAAGGTCGCTTGCGATCTTTGAATAGGATGTGCAAGGTTTGGAAAAAAGTGAGAAAAAAAAAATGCAAATAAATCCAGGAAAACTTTTTATGTTTCTAAAATTCAGAATTTCGGATAACATAATGTACAACTACTTCACACATAATGAACGCGCATGACGTCACATCCGTAAAGTTTGGGTTCACACCTGTATTATATAATACCTGCAATCTATTTTCTTCATGTTCAAAAAAAGCTTTCTCCGTCTTTACAACACGCGAGGATGTGGCTGTCTCTGATTTACTCTGTGGAATAACGTGTTAATAACATTATAATAAACAAACATTTGACTTATAAACAGAACATAAACATTTAAATGACAAGCACATGATCGTAGTCGTTCGGGTGGGACGATAATCTAAACATAGATTAGTAAAACAAAACATTACATGACAGTAACTTTCTAAAGCCTTTGCACAGTATTACAGGTTTTTTTAAAAGTTTATTTGATTTTCACGTGTAGCCATTTTATATACCTTTATTCTTTTCGCCGTAAATAAATTTGATAAATTAAAGCTTTGAGCCATTTTGTATAATATAATATAATATAGGATATAAATTGGTTTGTGTTTTACTTAATTCATTTTTGGAAAAGTACGAAATGTTTTTAAACATGTAAACTATGAATATGTATTTGATCTTAAGCCAAATTAGAGGCAGTAATACGTTCTAATCAGTTCTCGGCATGGTGATCTAAGCTATTACCGTAATGAGCACTGTTCAGAAAGTGGTACCTGGGGCAGACTGATATGAAAACACGCTATGTAATAATATTATTTATAGTCTATGTGCTTCAGTACTACACGGTGTATAAAGTATACACTATACCATATGTTATGAAGTAATTGATATACCAGTGTATGTTTCATGTCTTACAACATCTATCGTATACTTAAGTGTAGGCCGTTATACTGTTATTATTAACTTGATATATTCTAGAAGCTAAAACATGGCT
This sequence comes from Patella vulgata, assembly GCF_932274485.2. NCBI lineage: Eukaryota > Metazoa > Mollusca > Gastropoda > Patellidae > Patella > Patella vulgata. The sequence continues at coordinate 40,317,288 of NC_065886.2, read as the reverse complement.
AATATAAACATCAAAGAAGTGATAATTAAAACAAAGGGATTATTTCATTATCTTAACCCGAATAACTCACAATGTAACAACTGGTATGTTGATTTTAGTTCATCTAAACCCGAATGACTCTCGTTAAATTTATCAAATTCTAGAACGGCTTGGTGCCAAAATTTTATCGGAATTATTCACTTTTAATCTAATATGAACTAAGTTTTACTGATTCAGATGTTTGTAAATAGAATTATTTACGAGCTAAGAATTTAGTCGCCTTGGATACCTTGAATGCCACAGGTATTCACGAGTGCTGCACGCGCCACGCGTTTTCCATAAAAGGAGCCGGCTGTGCTATTTATAGTAACCATTAACAGACTGTAGAACTGTAACAAATCCGATCTGCTGTATCGACAATAAACATATTACACGTCTCAACAATTTTTTGTTATGCCATTAAAGATAATCAGAATTTATTCTGTCACTAATTGTGTTCGTGCCAATTCCTACAAAATATTTGGCTTCGGCGCACTAAAGATTTTTTGAGACTGTCGGCCAACTGTCACATTCCTACAAAAATACCGATGAAATATTCTAAAATAATGTCTGTGTATATCAACGAATAAATAGGGCTTCGAGATCTTCCGAGTCTAAATAAATTTATTCGCTTTTCAAAGAAGTATTACAATCGGTTGTCGTGTATAAAATTGGTTTCCGCATCAATTATCATTATCAGATAAATGTACGTAGACTGGTATATGATTTCATAATATTTTTATTCCAAGATAATAATTAACTGACGCATGCGCCACCTTTAAATAATATTAAAACAATACTTAGTCAGCAGACGTATTCTTACCCATTTCTTTGTTATACGTACATACGACTGTGAAGAAAAGCGGGGTAATTATTCTAAAATTAGATGATAGTAACGCTACACCAATAGATGAGAATAGATAAAAATATAAATGGCACCGTGCCATAACACGGATGCCCAAAAGCGGCGAAGCATATGTAGAGTAGGTTGATATATCCCATGGGCAATAGAAACAACTTCTACTTTTCAAAACTATAAATTCATTTTAAACAAATAATACCTATCGAGATTAAAATAATGCCTCTTAGCGTTTTAATATTAGCCAGTTTTCTTGCCATCTTTGATATCATAAACAAGTTGTCAAGTTTTACCAAATGTTCCGAGTCAACGATTTGATAATTTTGTCGATTTTAAAATTTACTCTATTGATTCACAATATGCATTTGTAATTATACAATAAAAATTCAGTGTGACAATCAAATGGATAATTTAGCATTTTAAAATTTAAAATTTTGAAACCAGTTTAGTAAACTATTTCTTGATTTAGATTTAACTTGTGGTTTAGACCTATTCTGTTATCTTATTAAGGAATTTTAGTTCTTGGTCGTTTAAGTGAAAGATTACTAAATATATCTTCGGAACGAGGTGTGTTGAATTCTCTTCGGGGAAATTATACCTAAACTACTGGATTTATTACGACAAAAATAGTTCGGCCATATTGATTTAGTTGCTAACGGTAACTAAACTGATGTAGGCGGCACGTGCCATGTTGTTTATGGAATAAGATCGGGTTTCAATAAGAATTTAGCGGGAAGGGAAGGTATGAAGATATTCTATTTGCTATGCTATCAGTAGGTAGTTATAACTACCGGTCTATCCTTACTAAATATCTCCCACCATCTGTTTTTACTCTTTCTATGTTCTTGACTTATTTATCTCTAGTTTTATATACAAATCTCACTCTTCTTGAAATAGAAAAAATTACAAATATTCTTTAACGACAGACTTATTACAATAGTTGCATTCATTCTTAGTGTACAGGAATACCGTAGTTAACTAAGTCATCTTCCCAAGAAAATGAGAGGTTTATTAGGTGTTATGGAACGTATCAGCATACGTATTACGTGCACGATACCTAAAAGTTAACTATCGATGTTATTATTGAATATGATTCAGATTGCGTTATGATGTCTTGCCAATTATTAAACAAATTGATTAATTACATTTATTAAATTAATTAATTATTTAGACATTTTGCAGAAGCGGATTTTGTTTGAGATGGTTTTCTTTGCAAGAGACTAGTTATTTATGATATTGGTACCTAAGTGTAGGTGGAACGTACTTTATATCAGCAAATTCCTAACTAATGAGTCACTCGAAGACGATCTGACATTCCTAAATATATATGTATATATTAATATGTCAGGTGTTGTATGAATATATAGATATGGCGGGTTGCAAAATACCATGAAAACGAGAAAGTTCGAATCGCGCTTATCTGAAAGAAAACAGATTACCATGTATACCTCTAACACACCGTGCATTTCTTTTACTCTTGACCCTTTTCATTTTATTCATTTTATTTTCCTTCGTGTGAATCTATAATAAGTTTTAATGAAATTCTGAAAGTTTAAATCATTCAAATAAAATCTAAGTTTATAATTATGTTTCTAATTTATTTGACAGCTGTTTTGAAGTTACAACAACTTACTGACTAAACAAATAGCGGAACGTAAGCCTATTGCATTATGTATCACGTGATAACACGACCTTGGGAAAGGTTAAAATGTGTTTGTGTTCTATGTAAAGATACATTGTTGTTCAGGTAACACGATATGGTATCTATATGGTCATAGAACAACGGTACGGTAAAGTCATTTTTATACCGAAACGTTTAATTATGTGGTTTTGTATTAGCCCGGATTTAAAAGTTTGACAGAAACTACAGAAGTTTCCTAAACAATGAAATATTAATTAATTAACATAAATATTGAACTTGGCTACACAAAAATCTAGTGCGCTAGAGAGGATTCAAATAAGCAAGCTTTAAACAAAATAAAATTAAACTAAGCATAAGAAATGTAGTTAAGGCGAAGAATTACTAATTAATTAATTAATTAACATTACTAATTAATTACCATTGCATAACAATTAGAGACAACATTTGAACAATAAATAATTAAGACTTTTATCACCACAATTAATAATTGCTAACTGCATGACAATTTCAGAAACTGTTGCCCTGTTGATTTTAAGGTAATTCGGGATGGCGGTGGGCTTCTTTATATCTAATTCAGGTGTTTTCTCAGTGACACAACAATTTGTGCATTGTGGCATCTTTATTTTGTTGACTCAGCAAAAAATAAAAACACATAAGCACATTTTGAGAATTTGGCAAACAAATGCGATTTTCTTCATACCAGCTAAATCTGCTTTCTCAAGGTTGGACAATATTCTTTAAAGGTATAGTCATCATCTGACCACTGTGACCTTTCTGATAATACACAAGTTTGTCCTTCCTAGCATTCATCGCATTAAATCCAGTTTTGTTGAAATTGTCTTGAAGATAGCACACAATAAATAAACACACGATAATAACAATGAAATTATTTCAGAACCTCTGAAAACTGCCTAACATAAAGTGTTCAGTTTAGGTATCCCGTGTGGGAATTCTACATAATATAATAAATTTAATAACTCAGAAACCTTTAAATTTATCACTTTACAGCACTAAAAATTTCCTTTCCGACACTTTATGATTAGCAGTATAATAAGTTTGTTAGTAGTCTCATTTAAATAATTATTTAGTACATGATTTTATGAATAATTTGTCTTAATTAATGCCTACCTCCAGCCTGTTCTGTGTGGCAGGGGATGTTCCGCGGTACACGTTGTACCTTTGTACGGTACGAACGGTCCTAATGTTGGAATCGTAGTCATCATAATTCAGGGACATCTTTGTTTAGTATTATATCCACAGATTTTACAGAAATAAATGCTCCACCGAAAAGCTGAGAATGAGTGTAAACCCTCGTTCCGGACCAGCAGCTTAAAACTATACCACTACGCTGGTTGCAGTCTACTTTGAACGTCCGCTAGAGTTTCTTTAAATACTCCTACCTTTACCCTATATATACCACCATTTACCGCTAGGTGGCGTCGTGCTGCCTAAAAATTGTTCGCCTGTTGGTAATTTGAGACGGCAACAGTCAAAGATGGTCACCCGCCTCCCTATCTTTCGTTATCTATTAGAGATTCTCTTATACAGAGTCTATTCCAAAACACCATTGGTGCTAGGGGAGAAAAGCGCGTGCACGTGTTAATTGGTAATTAACATCTTGAGTTTTATTTTCTTTTTTCTCTGTTCAGTTTCTGCTCTTAGGGCCGACCTTCATGCTCCATATAAGGAAAAAGGGGAATGCCCAGAGTTTGTGAGTAATACGCGGCTTCGAGTGACGTATAACGTTAAAAGCAATGAGTTTCTAGCGATTTACCTTACAACTATGTGAGGCCTAATATGTCCCTAGCAACGGCTTACGTATCTGAACGTGCAATAAGTAACAATGCTGAGGATGAAAGTTTACTGTGGAAGCTAAAAATGGCTTGCAGTTATCTACTACAATACAGGCATAAACGATGACTTAATGCCAAATTGCTTTATTCTTAGAAATTGAAAAAGAAGTTATTACACAGATGGCTTAATTCTGGTATAAATTGTGAGTTATTAATGTCGACATTAATTGTGTATCAAAAGCGGACCTTGAAGGTTAGGGGCGAAATTTGTCAGGTGTATGAAAATAGCCATCAAAGTTAACAGCACATAGCGGATGTGAATAGTGAGTGAAAGGGGGCGGGATTGTTGATGATGATGAGCGATAAACGAAGCATTATAAATAATGTAGCCCGCTTTCTGTTAATACGATACTCTTAAAAGCTCTGATTGTCCAGAATTTATATTTATATTCAATGTAAATAAACATTCCACTGCGTCTTGATCGTATGAGACACAATATGATTAAGTCTTATCGAATTCATTGAGAAATATCAAAAAATAACTTAAGGCTCAAATATACGAGGAAAATAGACCTATTATTATGAATTGACATTTTGATGATATGTTTATGAAAGGTGTTTGAAATAGCTTTATTTAAAGTTTATGAAAAGGTTTACATGCTTATAGTTTATAGTCTAAGAAAATAAGAGGCAAGGAAAAGGTGTCTAGTCATTCGTACGGGACGACAGTATGTGTATGCATTGGTGCGCATGTAATAGGTCCAATGACAGTTGGAATGCGATAAGGAGCAGTTGGAAACGACGCGGCTGTCAGAACAAAAAATGTCCCACAAAGCACACTTCGTGGTGTTTGACGGTCTTCATTAACACGGTGTATGCTGACAAGTAGATTCTTAAACCCCATGACATTCATTCATAACGTTTAATGTTATATAATAACTTTATTCTCTGTTATGAATTGATATTATTAGATAGATGTACAAAACAGATATGTATACACTGTGATATGATGTATAGAAGATTTTGCCGTACAAGTGTTAGAAATGAACTGGGGTTTAATTTCTTACTGTTATGTTCCGACTGGGCTAATGAAGACGGGCATACGCCATACAGTGTGCTATGGGTGAAATTTTGACCGGACAGCGGCGCTACGGGCTACCCGAATTCCAACTGCCAATGTCACGGGACTTCAGTTTTCGTCCCATCCGTCGACTAGACAGCTGTCCTTTCAGCCCCCCCCCCCCTGTGCTGCACCATTGACAAGGTGAAGCCACACCTCGGCGACCTCCAGACTAGCGAGCCAGCGTCTTACTCATTTACCACTGTGGCTACCACACAAGTGGTGGACTTATGGTATCACAAAATATGATATGGGAGGGGAACATTTTAATGTTATATGTATAATAAATTTATTGATTCCGTTCTGCCATGGTGGCTCGGGGAGGGGGGGTGCACGGTGGCTAAGTGGGTAAGACTCTGGCTCGCTAACCTGTTGGTCAGGTGTCCGGTCCCTGCATTGGCCGAGAAAGTTCATCCAGATATTCTGGCGTGGTTCCCCCTTGTCAGTGATGTAGGACGGAGGGCCTGACAAGGACAACTGTCTAGTCGTTCGGATGGGACGAAAAACAGAGGTCCTGTGTACACCTTGGCGTGCACGTAAAAGATCCCTTGACAGAATTCGATATAAGAGTAGGTCGTATTGCCGCTGTCCGGGCAAAATTTCCCTCATAGCACACTTTATGGCGTATGCCCGTCTTCATTAGCCCAGTTCGGAACATAACAGTAGGACGTTAAACCCCATTTCATTTTCATGGTGGCTCAATGATTATCCGGGATGTTGGATACCGATGTTGCCCGAGAGAGTTCCTCGGGTTTTTCAAAATGGTTTATTGCCTTGCCAGTGGTACAAAAAGGAGGGGCGGGCAAGCAAAAGCGCGTCTATTCATCTGCGCCTATTGCAATGTCTATGAAGTTTGTCTTGTCCGCAGCTTGGTCTTGTCGGTAGTGTGGTCTATATAAACAGCACATTAAAAGATGCCACGACAGTTGGAAATATTGTCATAGCGCCACTGTCCTAGCACACGACACGATGTTTACTCGTCGTTCTTATATCATTACATGTAAAATACATGAAATCTTTATAAAACTGTCATAATCAGATTGTACTAATATATTTTGGGATATTGCCGAGTCTGGTTCGGTGCGATATTTCAGTATTTCCTCTACCCTAGGCGGTGTGAATGCATCCTGGCTATCTTAGTAAACATTCTAGTTTGATGTTTGATTGACATGTTTTGGCCTTTAAGTTTATGTTTCATGTTAAGAGTTCTTCCGATCTCACAATAATACAGATGTTTTATTGTCCTATTTCTCTGTACAGACCGGCGTTTCATCCTACTCTTCATCAAAATCTTTAACGTACACTCAACGTATACACGTGACCTCATTTTTCGTCCCGTCTTACCGACTAGACATTTGGAAGCTGACATTTGGGACATTCGGAAGAGACGAAAAACCGAGATTCTTATAATTACAAAATATCCCTTAAAACATGTGCGCCTCTTCATGTGGTTTAACGTCCTACTGTTCTGCACCGACTGGGCTAATGAAGACGGGCATACACAACACATACGGACAACTCTTATATCGAATTCCAACTGTCATGTGTTCTTTTAAGTGCACGCCAATGTGTATCCGTCGCCAGGCCCTCCGTCCTGCACCACTGGTAAGAGGAAAATCCCAATTTACTTTCTCGGCCAACACCGGGAACGAACACGGAACCTACAGGTTATCGAGTCAACGTCTTACTCATCGAGCCACCGCGGCTCCCTTCGGTTGGTACGGAATACCAGAATAAATGGTGTTTAATGTCTTGACAACACAATATCACGACTATTTTTAGACGTATATACTGTAATTTTATCCTGTGTTATCTGTGAAATGGAAGCTACTCATCCTTGAATTACGACTGTGGAATGATTCTTGATATTCATCAGAAAATTTACGTTGGCATGGTTTTATCTTTCCATCCGAATAACTAGACACAATATACTTGTCGGGTCAACAACTGGTTAGTTTTAAAATGAATTCAAATGAAATGGGATTTAACGTTTAGCCTACTAATAATTCGATTCCAACTGTTGGGGATCTTTAACGTTCTACCAATGGTATACCTCGGCCTTTCGTCCGATCCGAACGACAAGACGATTTTCATTGCCAGGTCATACACAATTGGCATGGGAGAACCGGGGTGGAAAATTTCGACGTACTTTTCTCAAACACCCCCAGGATCAAACCGATAGGCCTATTCATAACTCAAAGGACTTTAAATGGAAGAAGGGTAAATTGTTTAAATTTGCTTAGCAAGCTACGGATTTCAATCCAAGACAACCTTGGAATTTTTCACTAAGCACATTCCAAAATATATTTATAAATAACTCGAAATAACTTGGTTTGGCTTTAATTCAAATATTCCACAGATAAACAACGGTTTCAGTTTATTGTGTTTGTTATCTAGAAGCTGTCGTATAAAACTTTATATATTCACATGGTAAATTAATCACTTAATTTACATTTTAAGATATTTTTCAATACTGTACGCTTATAAACGGTAAGCAAACATATGTATAATATTCATAATCACAACGAGACAGTGAACGTACAACTCGACAAAACGAAAAAGTCTAGTCGTTGGGATGGGAACTAAAGATGGGATCTATACCCTTGTACTCGTCGGAAACACCGCAGAGCACCAGCGCATGGCTTGGACATGTACCTTCATTTTCCCGTTTGGTGGAAAACAATAGGATATTAAACTCCGTTTATATTGTCATCATTTAGTTGGTTAAATGCCGACCTTCAAGAGCTACCTAATAATTAGAGACCGCCATTATGGACAAGCTGCTTTACAGCGATATCCTATTTTTAAACATACATTATGCAAGAGCTAAATCTGCCTATTGCAGGTCTTTCTTTAGGCCTGAAATGTTATCTAAATTATTAATAAGACATTAATTAACTTATCTAGACCATAATCAACTCTAGATGCATCGCTAGCCTGCGACTTTAGTGGATTATGAACCGATTTACTGATTTACTGCATAACTTTCCTTCCCGATTTAACGATTAAATGGATAATCGAGACTATGCTGTTTATCGTACTGACTTTTGTAATGATGATCAAGGCTAGCCGGAAATTTCAACCTTATAGTTCTCGGTTCATAGTGGATCAATTTGAATGAAATTTTCAGCAAATTGCCTTTACATTATCAAGTTTTTAACTATTATAGTGAGAACTGCAAACTCGTTATCTAATCTACCATAATGTATCTTTAATTTATCAGATAGTATCGTACCTTATTTTACAATAGGTAGTCGTTCCCGTGTACACATTGGGATGCTTGTAAAAGATCCCTTGGCAGTGGTAATTCTATATAAGATTAGGCCGTAGTATGCACATCTTCATTAGCCTATATAACATTAGAACGTTAAACCCCGTTGCATTTCATTTATTTTACCATAGTGTTTTAAATGGATTGAACCGAACTTCTGACGACGGTAATGTTGATACAGTTTATAAAAATATAATTTCGTTTCGTTTTTTGTGCTCTCTATGATTTGAAAAGCTTTAACTGTATTACAAACAAATTAAACGAAATTCGAAGTATTACAAACGGTAGCACATTTAGATCAACAGTTTAAATCAGATTGACGTGGGTATGAATTTAATTAATCAATTAAAACCCTTAAGTATGTTACACTTTCTATTATTTTCTTTTATCAGTAAATAAAATACCAACGTGTTATTAATTATGTTAATTACGTTAATTGATATATAATTGTTCCATAATTATCATCTCGGTAAGTCTTCACTTCTTTACCTTCACATGGAATGTCAATCACGTTCGGTTCTTGGAAACCGTGCAATATCTATATTGGATTTATGTGTTGGTGGCGTGGATTTTCACCGAAGCAGTTGACGATATTTTCACCTGATTTGATAGTTCCCTGGTGGGTTACAATGTCAGTAATTCGTTACTTATGTCCGTGTTTTTGTCTTTTTGGTTTCAGATTCATTATTATAATGACACCCGCGAATTTCCAGTTGCAGTACAATGTTAGTAATGTGATACTAATGTCCGTGTTTTTGTCTTAATTTCGTTGGTTTCTCCACCTATTCCATACACACATAAAACATGGTGTACTGTATGTCTATTTTTACTTTGTGACTTTTTCGTACTTAACTAACTAAATTACATGAAATCAACATACTCCAACACATGACGTCTAACTGAAGAAATTACGAGTACAATAAGGTGTACGATGACTTGAGCTTTAACGTACGGGGGGGGGGGGATTATTAACGCGTGGGCGTTGCATCATGAGGTCTGTCATAGAGTCAAGTGGCGTGGTTTGGATTCCCCGCTTGTACGTGACAAGGAGTAGGGTCGCCTTATCAACCTCATGGATTTTCACGGGTGCTCCAGTTTTCTCGCAATGCGCAAGCGAATTATTGAAATAGGAATTGGACCATATGGTAGTCTCGAAATGCAGGAAAGCTGGACGTTAAGCCACACTTCCGTCATTCACTCTTAAAACCTAAACGAATAAATAGCTAGGTATAGAAAGCATAGTGTCGAAGGCAAACCGGGAATATGTCGCTCTAAATTCCAAATCTCAAGTCGGATTCAAGCTGATCGCCAAATCCTGTACACGGGACATCGGTTTCTCGTTCCATCCGAACAACTAGACGATCTTCCTTGCCAGAACCTGCCTCAAGATTTATTGTACGTACACGCCAACGTGTATACGGGACACCAGTCTTTTGTCTTATCCACACGACTAGATGATCTTCCTTGCAAGGGCCTCTGTCCTGCGCCATGCGAAATTTTCGCGGACAACACCTGGATCGAACCCCAGATGACCTGATTAACGAAATAAAATATATGACGGTCGCCCAACTCCGGTTCAATATTTTGATGTGTACATAGTTCGAATATAAAATATTTTAAACTCAGATATATAACACAACCATTGTAAGACAACTGCACAAAATAGACAGAAGAAGGGATTGTATATGACCAATATACAAGATGTTTTGTTACTGTAGATTGCACAAAAACCACGTGGGTTTTACTCAGCGGTGCATCACAGCATGTGCTGCAAAACATAAACATGAAGACTAATAGAAAACTATTTATCTGTTTGATGAAACTGGTATATGGCATATTATCAGAATCTATAACAGTCGATGAAAGTCACGTTATCAAGTATTACCACACCCCCTGTTGAGATACGTTATGCACCAACTTGTACAGAATGTAATATTATCAAACTTTGTTGATGTAAATTGTGTCTGTTTCTCTAATATTTTATGGAAAGTTTTGCACTAACGATTAAAGCTACTAGACGTTATTTGGAACGGGTCCCAAGCGCTGCTAATATTGTTGTTGTTCTTTAGGCCGACGCTCTTCGAAAAAAGCCCAAGGCTCCACCATTTAAATTACGAACGACATGAAACCGGACATGATTTGACAAACTTCGATTATTACCGTCACATTTCCAAGATGGCCTCGATGACGCCATGATTGGTTCCCATGATACACTCGTACTTGGTCGGGCAATATCTACTTTTCACGGCTTATTCCACGCTAAAATGATTATTTAACATGTAATTAAGAAAAGAAAATCCAAATATTAACTTTAGATTACCCACCGACTTGGATAAGGTGTTCTAGAAGCGGTATCATGTGTTTTAGAAGAGGTATCCTATGTTTTACCAGAGGTATCAGGTGTTAGAGAAGTGGTATTATAGACATTATTTCTAAAAGTTGGGATAACAATGAAGAATGTGCTGTGGAATCAGTGTGTGTGTGTAGGGGGCGGGGGGCAGATGTTGCTCGAGTTCAATATATTTCCAAGGCGGCATTATCTTATGATTTTGATTGATAAAGTCAGTAGATCGGGATTAGGACATATATACACATCCGACATCTATTCTAAAACAGTTAAAACCTCCAAATTGTCAAAGTTGATCTAAACTTTTGGACGACGCGAACTTACCGACGTGGGTGGAAAGTCACACTCCTTTCTTCTTTAAATGTTCTTTACTGTTCTGGATTTTTTTTTTGTGCGTTGGATGGGTGAATGATTTACCGCATGCTCTGGGATCACAGGTCTGTCAATGACAATCGCAACCCCTAGTCTTTCTCTGGTCTCAAATTAAATGTGGTTAAATAAAATGCAAATATATGGAATGTCGGTGTCGAAATGACCTGGTTGTTTTCAGTAAAACATTTGTTCACTCTGCTGTAGATAGTTTGTTGAGTGGTCTGGATACACTGGTCTGATACACAACAGACAATTAATATAAACAATCTTTATAGGCACGTGCAGTAATATACACCAGGTAGATCTTGTATACTCAGATACAAGATTACAATAGTTTATACAAAGAACGTTTTATACATATATGTGTGTTATGCATCAATGCTGTGTTATAACATACCCCCCTTAAAGATATAAACAACGTTTCAGTGTTTATTATTATAACGTCGTTAATTCCTTAAACATGTGCAGTATCGGTGTTTGTCTACACGTATCGATGCAGGCGCGGGTTAACGTCTTTTACTATTTTGCACAAACCGGGTTAATGGTTGTGCTGTAGGGTGTGTGGGTGGGGAGGGGGGGTAATGGTTTTCAAGACAGCGGTGCTACAGACTACATTTGTTTAAATTTCCAACTACCAAGGATTCTTTTATGTTTCCAGCGTTATACACGGGACCTCGGGTTTTCTATTGTTAAGCCCATAACCGGACAGAAAATGAAATGAAATGGGGTTTAACGTCCTACTGTTTTGCTCATATACTGGGCTAATGAAGACGGGCATACGCCATACAGTCTGCACCACTGACAAGGGGAACCCACGTCGGCCAATGCAGGGATCGAACAAGCGACCTCCAGGCTAGCGAGCCAGCGTCTTAACTCAAAACGTTTGTGTATGTTTTCGACCGTCAAACTGACATAGGAAAATGAGCTAGCCGACATACCTTTAGATTGTCAACCATCTTCATTAGCCCAGTCTGAATACAACATTAGGACGTTAAACTTCATAAAAATACCATCAACAGATCATGATTTTGGAAGGCGCCCGAGACTTACGATCAGAAATGAAATGAAATGGGGTTTAACGTCCTACTCAGAATAGGCTAATGAAGACGGAGACTTTCGATCAAAAAGCTGGAATTATTTAATAAAGATTTCAGAATCAATTTGATAGTGTAAAGTATATAATTAGATTACTTACTATTATGATATAATTAGATTACTTACTATTATAAGATAATCTTTATACACGATATATGTTTATATTATACTGTGATAGGCACATCTGTTCTATACCTTCTACTAATAACATGTGGTCAGCACCTTCTATTAAACATCGCCCTTCACTTTTATCTTTGAGTCTTACATCACAAGGCATCGTGATATTTATTTCCTTCCATAAGCTTAGCAGTAGCTTATTTTACAAAGTACGGATTTCTTTTCGGACATCGACTCCACCCTTTTGTGCTTATTAAAGATGCATTATGTAAGATTTAGATAAAGAGCTCATCCTTCTTGCTATAATAGTTCAAAATAGATAATGAAAAATGAATATTGAAAATTGTTTTCAAATTACGTTATTGTGAGTTAAGTTATGACTGTTTGAAGATGTAGTGTAGATTGTTTATTATAGTAACAACGGTACATAACAATCAATTCTAAATCTCGATTATCCATTGTATCGTTAACTTTTTAAGTCTCGCGCGTGTTTTAATTCATTTAAATCCCAGCCATCCGATGGTCTAGCGAGTTTATTATAGGCTTGCAATGTTAATAAGTGAATTCTTTAATGACATCTAGAAGCACGGTTAACTATCCATATATACCTTGTGTTGTGTTTTGTTATGAATGTTAATAAGTGTCTAACATGAGGCCCACGGGCCAGATTTGACCTGCCAAGGTTTTAAATGTGGCCCGTGGAACAAACTTCAACAATTTATGATTGTTTCCGGTTTCAGTAAAACTCGTACTTCTGTACTGTATGTCATACATGTTTAAGTTGTACGTAATACAAGAGAACGTTGTGTTCAATAATTTTTCTTGGCAATTTGGAAAACAATGTAAATAAATACCTATGTCAAGGACGTTTGGCTTGGTTTTTAGAATTCAGTAAAGCTCAAGGACGTTTGGCTTTATCTTGATATTTTGTATATCTCCGACCCCTGGTCTAAATAATAGTTTATATAACATTTGAAACCAACATAAAGACTTGCAATAGGCCGATTCAGATCTTACATAATGCATCTTTAATTGCCCACTATGATCGTTTGATCCCCAACTATATGGTGTGTGTTTCTCTCCCTTCGTCCCAACTTTGCAGTATTACATGTGATCATTATTCGTCATTTTATTATTTTAATTCGTTAAAGATAGATTATGGGAGATTAAAGAGCTGGCAATTCTCACTATAATAGTTAAAAACTAGATACTGTAAAGGGGATTTGATGAAAATTTCAGTCAAATCCATCCACTCTGAACCAAGAATTTAGCGATTGAATTTTAGGCCTATCTGCGCTCATCATTACTAATGTCGCTACGATAAAAAAAAACAGTCTCGATTATCCATTTTTTTTATATAATCATCAATGAGCGTTGAGCAGCAGACAGGATTCCAATCCAGTAAGTATCGAAGGCTAGCGATGACACCGGAGTTGATTATGATCTGGATAAGTTAATTAATGTCTAATTAATAATTTAGATAATATAATGTATGTTTAACATTTATTTACATTTAATCCAAGGCCAATTATTAATGGACAATTTGCTGCGCATTGCCTGTTGAATCATACCAGACGAAATGTTAAACTACTGAGATTAGTGTTATTAGCACAGCATGAACCAAATCACGGTGGCTCAGTTAAAACAGGCGCGGATCCACGGGGAGGGGTCGCTCAGGTTTAATTTCCTAATTGGTACTACAACACTTCATCATGGAGATCTGAAATTTCTGGACCCCCCCCCCCCAAAAAAAAAAAACGCCCCCACCCAACACCTGCTGAGACTCGTAGACCCCTGTAATTTGTCCCGGCTGACTAACTAGGGGATTGTTGGTTCGATTAAGGTATTAGGCGATAACATTTTTCGAGATGTTTAAGCCTGGTTTATCAATGTCAGTGGTGCAGAATAAAGGGCCTGGCAGCGACAAAACGGATGGAACGCAATAAGAGGCGTGCACGGAACAGACACCATGATGGTAGAAATTCGTTTAATGTAAGCGGAAACACATCGATTGATATACACCCTTCTTGAAAATCCCGGTTGGTGCCGAAAAAAGGGCGTTAAATCCCATTATATTTATTTTCTAAATGAAATAATGGCGGCAGAGAGAGAGAGAGAGAGAGAGAGAGAAATGGGGTTTAACGTCCCCTCAACACAAACTAGGTCATTTCGGGACTAACATATGGTTTTTAATTTTATTTCAATAATTCGCTTGCGCGTAGGGGTCTTTAGCAGTGGGAGGAAACCGGAAGACCCGGAGAAAACCCACGAGGTTGGACAGGCGACCCTATTCCTTGTCACATACAACCATAGATTCGAAACCACGCCGGTTGACTAAATGACAGGCTTTTGATACCGCGCACGCGTGCAAACCATTCGGCCATCCAACCCCCAATAATGGCGCCAATAATGCACAGAGACGATCATATGAACAATAAAGCCAAAATTCCCCCCTTTTCTGTTATGATGATATATAAATTATGTGGAAAATGTCTATCACGCAATATCAGTCTTCAAATTCAGGTGTATCACTACCAAACAAAATACCACCAGTACGTGACCTTTTATATCCTACCCGTTGTTGATTCCGTAACATCTGTTCTAGGGTGTTGGTTTTAGTATCAACACTACCCCAAGTTTACATGTACGGAGAGTTTGTACTATACAATAATATTTTACATCAGACAATACAAGTTTGTTTTTTTGTGAATCACGTGTATTTAACATTTCCGTTAAATTGATCAATAGAGAAATGCTGAAGATAGGACAGCGCTTGGGGTTAAACCGGAAGTGCTACCATCTTGATTTATATAAAACAAAAAGCAGCCAAACCAAACAGTTTAGCCTAGTAAAATATAAAAATATACAGGCCAGTATTTTAAATAGAAACGTTTAAATTAAGTATCAATCAGTTTAGTATTATTGAAGGTCATACGGATTATCACAATTGTGGATAAACATATATATATATTATCAGTTCAAGATGCTGATCGGTCTTGCTGCAGCTGTTCAAGAAGCTGATCGTTCTTGCTGCAGCAGCATAGACTGTTTCTTGTGGTAGCAACGATAATTGAGAATTGAGACTAAGCCTCGATTCACCACTTTTAAATGAAATAATTAAATAGCGATCAAGTTTCAATTCATTTAAATCTCATCAATCCGATTTAAATAACTGTTTATATAATAGTTTATATAACATTTTAAGCCAAACTGAAGACATGCAATAGACATATTTAGATCTTATATAATGTATCTTTAAGGATCGTGCAGTTAGGTCGCCAAGGGGGGGGGGGTCATTTCAAAACTATGTGTTGCTCTGAATTGGTCAACCACCCAACTCCCCCTGTGCTTTAAACGGTTCGCAATAAAGGCACGGTGTATGGTTTTGTAAATAGTACTGTCTATATCATGTAAATAGTTTACTCATTATCTCTAATTTTAACAGCTAATGTTTATCATGGATACATTTCAACATTTTGCTGTATCCCAAGAAAAGAACTTATATAGGTATATGTCTGTTGTTTACTCCAGTTTTTCAAATGAATAAAATATATATTTTTTATTATTTTCAACTCAAGTTAGCTGTCAAGAGCACCTGCTTACTTGTCAGCACTGAATTTTTTTTGCTATATATTTACCATAAAATATAATTAGCTAACATTAAATCTTAGTATAATGGCTTTCTGTAATTATAAGATGGTTGTATAATTATTATCACATTTTACACACAGTGTAATATGCCATTAAAGCGGTTGAACTTCATTTGGGGAATTGCTAATATCTAGCAAAATACAATATTGCGTATGCGTAATTTAAATCTAAAAGTCCGAGAATAGTTCAATTCCTTTCAGCTTTATAGAGATATAATGAAATGATAATTTCACAATATTCGGCATCCTCTACGCACAATATAAAAAAGCCAGTGCCAACTATAAGTTTTGTGTAAATCATTTCGCTGCACACATTTGCTAAATATTTTTATCTCTGCACTGTATTCAATTTACCATGCAGTTTTTACAAGTGTGTCTACTTTTGTTTTTCTGATTTCTAGCTTCAATTTGGCACTCGGTGTAACTCTGACATTTTGGATTGTATTTGTTTCTTCTGGTTTTGTTGGACAGTTAGTACTGCATTGTTTATTGGAAGGAGCCAGGGTGGATCAGTGAGTAAGACGTTGGCCCGCTAACCTGGCTATCCCGTGTTCGATCCCGGTGTTGACCGAGAGAGTTTATCGGGTTTTTCCGGCATGTCAGTGATACAGGACAGCGGGGTGGACAACGTTAGTCTTTCGGATGGGACGAAAACCCGCGTACACATTCGCATGCACGTAAAATATCACTTTGCAGTTGAAATTCGATATAAAAGTAGGCCATAGCCACTGTGTCTTGGAAAATTTCCTTCAAAGAAAACTGTATGGCGTATACCCGTCTTCATTAGCTTAGTGGTAGCAGAACAGCAGGACGTTAAACTCCATTTCATTCCATACATTTCATTTCTGTCTATTGACACCTATAACACATGAATATATTAACGGAGGTTTCCAGGAACAGCCAAACCAATCCCACTAATTATATAACTGTACTTGAAGTAGTATTTACATGTCAGTCTGTTCTTCATGGATCATATCCTTCAACACCATGTAATGTATACAAAGTTAAGGGATGGTTCTTAGACACGTGCTTTATATCACCTTTACTTTATACAATATTATTTACTAACAAATTATGGTTACCAAGCAACGATATATACGCCCACTAACACCCATCAATGATCACACACGCACCTCCTTAATATGCAAGCAATCTTAATCAAATTAATATGATCTATAATCATAATTTAATGTATTGGACGTTTAACACTTTAATAAACAACAATAACAACGCCTCCTTTATCGGGATCTTCCGGCGTGGTTTCCCCTTGTCAGTGGTGCAGAATGGAGGACCTGACAAGGACAGCTGTCTAATAGTTCGGATGGGACAAAAAAACGAGGACCCGCGTATACATTGGCGTGCACGTAACAGATCCCTTGGGAGTTGGAATTTGAC
Source organism: Patella vulgata (assembly GCF_932274485.2). Taxonomy (NCBI): domain Eukaryota; kingdom Metazoa; phylum Mollusca; class Gastropoda; family Patellidae; genus Patella; species Patella vulgata. The sequence continues at coordinate 40,299,609 of NC_065886.2, read as the reverse complement.
ATAAGAGTAGGCCATAGTACCACAGCCCGGGAAAAATTTCCCTCATAGCACACTGTATGGAGTATGCCCGTCTTCATTAGCCCAGTAGAAGTAGAACAGTAGAACGTTAAACCCCATTTCATTTCATTTCTTTTCATTTCATATGTAAATAATCTTAATTAAACCAATCTGTCCATAATACCATCCATAATGTATTGGACGTAACAACAACAACAACGGTTAAGCGAGCCTCTGTCCATAATACCATCCATAATGTAAATAATCTTAATTAAACCAATCTGTTCATGATACCATCTATATTGGACGTTAATATGGTAATAAACAACAACAACAATTCGTCGCACTTTAACTGTTCTTGTGAAAGCTCTTTAATACTGTTGAAAATAAATAGCTGGTGACATACAGGTAATGGAAGCCACCCTGGATCAGTGGATAAGGCTTGGTTCACTAAACAGAAGATCCCCGATTTCAGCCCAGTGTTGAACGAGAAGTTTCTCCGGATTTTCGAGCCATATAAGTCGTCGGATGAAATAAAAAAAAGGGGGTTTAAAGTTTAATGTGATGCTGTTCTGCCCCGAAATTTTGCCCAGACAGCGGCGATACGGCCTACTCTTATATCGAATTTCAACTACGAAGGGATTTTTACGTGCACGCCAATGTGTACACGGGACCTCGGTTTTTTGTAAAATTCTGAACACGACTATACTGGTCCCTTGCCAGGTCCTCTGTCCTGAACCACTGACAAGGGGGTACAAGGGCCAAAACTCTTGATGTTATTGCAATATGCCATTCAGAATCAATACAGAACAACTACTTGCATAACGATGCAATAATAATTGTATTTTCCGGAATTAAGGTCGAACATCAACAGGAATCTTACACTGAGATGTTCCGAGGACTTTACCAACTCTAGGCAAACCAATAATTGTCGACCACATTGAAGTAACACAGTTTGGCAATTTGTACATGTTTGAGTAACTGCTTACTTCAGACAGTTGAACTGAATTATACAGAATAATGCCTTTTTGACATTCGACAAAACAATTCCCGTGTCAAGTTAAATTTAAGTGCTTGGGTACACACACACTTGCTTTACAGTTCCATATATTTTTTACTTTTATAATTTTCCCATATTGTCTAATTTAGTTTATAGACCAACCATTTCGTATAAGAATCACTAAGTTTGGTTTAATGATTAGCGTTAACGTCAAAATACATGTCACGTGAACTTGCTGACCAATCAAAAATCAATGTTGGCAATGATTCGCGCGCTTGATGTCAGAATGGCCTAATGTCTCGCGTGCTCCATTTAGAACACAGAATGCCGGTAGAGTTCTGCTGGTGTAAAAAAGTGTTCTATTTGAGATATTATCATGGTAAAAGTATGCCGTGTATTGCTCAGCAGGAATATCTCCAGATTTTATTTTAGAAGAACGAGATAATCTATTTGGTATGTTAGAGTGTTTCAGAGTTTAATTATAGCTACGTACACTGTTATCGGTGTTCAGTTCTGTTCCTTGTTTTCTACTAGTGGTAGATGAGGGGGTTGAGAGGGGCGTAGTTGAAGGCGGGGGCGTAGGTGAAGGGGTTAGGGGGCTACGGATGTCAGACGGTACTTACCCCTCGAATAGAATATCCCGAGTGTGTAGGTCGGGAAGAATTTAACCTTTGAGATTTTTCTAGACCCAGTTCCCTTTGTGTCAGGGTTGGCGCCTGTTTGGTTGACGAACAAAGTGTGTCTAGTCGTTCGGATGAGACGAAAACTCGGGATCAACCAATTAATACTTTGACGTAAAAGAACCATTGGCAGCTAGAATTCGAAGAAGAATAGACGGAAACGCCATCGTTCACATGTAACCACTGAAAAAAAAAACAAGTTCTATACACCACTCCCAAAATCCCATTCCACGCCTGTTCCTCGGGGAGGGATTTTTTTTTTTTTTTTTTTTTTTTACAGAAAATAAAAAAGAGTTAGATTCCACATCTACAAGTGTATTTGATTTGATCCATTGGAAGAGTGACAAATTAATATGCCGTTCGAAATGGGAAATCCATAGGTACATTGTCCTAAGATACATAATTGTCGACTTCTTAATTTAAAATGGCTTTCGTGTGGGTCATACATAATTACATTCATAATTACATTGGATTTTTTGATGATCCTATCAAATTTCAAGAATTTTGTTTCGTTAGTCGCAAAAGTTGTAACCGTTGACCTAATCTTTTTATGTAATTTAGTATGGTAGAGTTCATTAACTAGGTAGTCCCGAGTTCGATCTCGGTGTCGGTCGAGAGCCACTTTATTAGCACGGTTGGTATAGTAAAAAGCGGAATTCTTAACCTCATTTTATTTCCCGCTTTTAACGAACCATGGTGGCTCAGTGAGTAAGACGCTCGCTCACTAGCCTGGCTATCGAGGATTCGCTCCCGGTGTTGGCCGAGAAAGTTCATTGGGATTTTCCAGCGCGGTTTCCCCTTGTCAGTGGTGCGAAACGGAGGGTCTGACAAGGACAGCTGTGTAGTCGTTCGGATTTCATTGCACGTAAAAGATCCCTTGTCAATTGGAATTCGTTATGAGTAGGCAGTGGTTCCGCTGTCCGGGGAAAATGTCCCTCATAGCACACTGTATGCCGTATGCCCGTCTTCATTAGCCCAGTAGGAGCAGAACAGTGGGACGTTAAACCCCATTTCATTGCATTCCCTCTTTTTAACAGTTTATTTTACAGTGTATAAGACTGTAGTATATTTGGCACCGTTGAATAATGGCCAGGTAAATTGTTGCTGAGTGCCGGTAAACCAATAAAATTCTACATTTAGCAAAGCTAGACTGATTCTAGCATCTATCATATGTAGATGATAAATAAATGGGTTGTTGACTCATTTTTTAAACAATCTATTCACTCATCAGCTACGATATCTAAACAATTGTTGAACGATATTCTATTGTCAGCATAACCAATATAGCAAGGTCTTCGTACAGACTGGCAAATTTTGAAAGGTGGGTGGCAAAGAAGGAAATCCAATCTTAAGCTTCCGTTGAGCCGTTTACAATTCGCATAGTTCCTCCACCAAAAAACACGATTTTTCTCGTACAAGCTTGATTTTACTTCTCAGCAAAGTTTAATTTGTTAAAACAAAATAAAAGTTCTTTTAGATAGTCTGAATTCATCTGAATAGTGTTCTTGTCTGTGTGAAATCAAGTGGAAGTGGATGATAATCCTCGAGAAGAAGAAAACGCCTTCGTGTTTATATTTGGTAATTGTGCAGGTTGCAATTGAATATTAACAAAGATCGCGCTTGGTTTGAAACTAAGAGAACTTGCACAGCTGAGTTTTGAGGTAGCGGAGACGATAATTCATTCAATTAGCAATGGTAACAAGTGGAGGTTTAACGTCCGCTTCCACAGTAGTGATATCACAGACAATTATTCCCAAATAGTTGCAAGTGGAGTTTTAACGTTCGCTTCCACAGTAGTGATTTCGCCGACAACATTATCCAGTAATAGTAGCAGGTAGAGTTTTAACTTAAGCAGCGATTTCACAGACAATTATACACTGACAAGGATAAATTATTTATCCTAGATGTTCAACATAGTCAAATTATTCCCCAATAATTTAAAACATTCTTTTAAATTAAAAAAAAGAGAGAAACTAAGGAAAATGTATTATGGCAATTATGGACCACCATAGATCCCTTTAGAGTAAGGATGGTATCAGTTTCTGGTTGTTTCTTAGAAATACATGACGCGTCTGGTTAAACAATCATACCAACTTGATTACATCGAATGTATGACTCCTCCGTCTTCAAAGGTAAATTATATCTTGAATCACTGACTAGTGAACGGCCCCCAGGACATACATTGTCCATGTACCTTTCTTAAGCACTAAAGGGAGAGTTTAACGTCCACTCGACATAAACTAGGTCATTTCGGGACTAACATAATAAAATGGTTCAATTGTATTTCAAAGCGGGGAATCGAAACCAAGTCACGTGACTCAATGACAGACCTTATGATACAACGCGCACGCGTTCCCCCCCCCCCTCCCAGGCACTAAAAGTGTTGTGTTTGAGTTCCGTTAGTGACCTGAACGAATGTTTCCAATGTATTAGCGTTTAATCACTAACTAGGCGATCTTGGGTTCGATCCTGGCTTTGGTCGAGAAAGTTCCCTGGAATTCTCCATCGTTGTATCCCCTTTTTAATGGGTGCACGCAAAAGAACCCTTGACAGTTGGAATTCGATTGGCGTTCACGTATAAGAATCATATACAGTTGGAATTTGAAATAAGAGTAGCCTGTAACGCCGCTGTACGGGCAGGACGTTAAACCCCATTTCATTTTATTTAAACTAAAATACCTTTTGATCGCTGTAAATCATTCAAATAAAATGAATGACTGAATGAAGGAATGAATGAATGATACGAACCATGATACGGAAAAACATAAGGAGTTTAATTGGCAATTTTCTGAACGGGATTATAACTGGTACTAGCCACTATAATTATTAGCCAGAAAAAAACCCATCATCATTAATAAGTAATACACGATTTTCATATCTTAATTTATTGATCTCGCTAGATATGATTACCTAGTTCTTCAATATTAAGTAGGTCAGTTACTAAAATGTGTTAGAAAACTAATTCCTGAATCGACGAGATATTTATGCAGTATCATGTGCCCGTCATACTGAGAAGCTATGATAATTTGTTCGAATGAGGTTTGGGGTACCTTCCAAACAAACCAGTTTAAAAGACTAACATATAGACACTGTCGTTGCTCTGACTACGTGTGCAGAGTAAGGTATATTTGTAGTAATGTTTTGCACCATAAAATGAACGATGGAGTATTGATGGGTAAAGATTCCCTTTTAAAATAAATTTGATATTTTTCTTTACCGCATATATTCACAACATCTTCAATTAATTTGAATCTGTTGCCCTGTACTCGCGACATAGTCAGTTGGCCCCATACCTGGGATCATCGTCGAACTTAACCATGGATGATTAATCTACCATTCTGTTGTCGGCTCTAGTCCGGGTAATGGTAGAAGAGGTATAATTAGATTTACGTAAAACTACCAACACCAGGCGAAACAGTCTTCTACAAACATTCCAGGTAAACATCTTCACCTAAACTAACAGTTGGACACTTTTCATCTGTCATCGTCGTAAAACAGGATTAGAAATTTGTAAAACTATATGGGACACACCGCCTACGTCTAGTCGAACGACGCTATTAGGCGTGTGTCAAACGACCCATCAATATTACAAATTAAATCATTGCGTTTTCCAGATATCGTCTCGTTTTACTCGGCACCCTTCCAACTGTTTGTTGCATCGTCATTAACTGTTCGCTGCATCGTCATTAACTGTTCGCTGCATCGTCATTAACGCGTTCATTTTGGTCTCGTTTTGCTCGGCATCCTTCCAACTCTTTGTTGCATCGTCATTACCTGTTCACTACATCGTCATTAACGCTTTCATTCTGGTATGTTTTAAATATCGCCATTATATATATTCCTCAACTGATATGTCCGTCTACATCATGTCCACGGTATGGACGGGGGAGAAGCAGTTCGTGATTGTGGTGGCTGTATTTTAGAACACTGAACAACTAGCCGACAAGAATTTTGACGGTGGGGAGTGGCGCATGTCGAACTGACAATAAAACGACACTACTGCAAACAGACATAAAATATACTCAACATCAACAAATTAAACGATTGGGGTGGAGGTGGTGAACATTCCTCTTACGCGAATCCCGATAATTTGACCTCACACTAGCTCAATCTGATTAAAACACAGATCCTATTTCGTTTCGTTTTTATATTTCAAAATTTCGTTTTACTTGTCTTTACTAATCCACTAGTAACATCAATGCTGATTGGTTAATCAAATGTCTGACGTCATAGGGTCAAAAGCCGCTCGTATGACCTCTGACGTGACCTATCGCTACAACCGGCCAGATCTTCATGTAGTGTAGGTCATCGAAAGTATAAAAAAACACGAAACGAAATATAGATCTGTATTTTTAATCAGATTGCATACTAGCTCCTATAACCAAGGACGGAAGGACATCATAACCAAAACCTATATTAAATGACATTCACGGGGTATTCATGTAATGACCACGTGCTCAGCAGTAAACGTAATCATTGCACACTAATAGCTGATTGGTTAATATAGCCTCACAACATTAGGGCTATTTCCGCAAACCTTACCAACATGCCTGACCATAGACTCTACCAAAATATACTATTCAAAAAAAGTAGGGGATATTTGATTTTGGGGGCATAATACTAAAATATGCAAATGACTACGAAAAAAGTCACTATAGAACCTAACAGAAGAAACATTTCCAGTTACATGTGACGCCCAAACGCACCAATAGCTACCGCATGGAATGCAGGTGATGCTTGGGATCATCATGGGGGTCCAGCCCAAGATTTGCACGACTCTGACTTTGAATGTTACAGTCATTGTGGCATTGAATTCCAGGGTGGAAACATCAGTTTAATTGTTTTAGTGACCAGAAAACAAATTTTGATATGCGTCGGCTTACCCAAAATGAAAGGTTACGTGCCCTTGGCATGCTACAGATCGGCACAACACAGGCGGTTGTGGCGCGGACGATGAATGTTTCTCAGTCTGTCATAAGCAGGCTATGGTCCAGATACCGTGATACACAATCTGTACAGGACAGACCACGCTCAGGTCGACCAAGGGCGACAACTCAAGCCCAGGATCGATTTATCCGTACCTTGGCCTTGAGAAATCGTGTCATCACAGCAAATCAGATCAGCGCTCGTCTTCAAACAGACACTGGTGTGAGAGTGAGTGGCCAGACGATTCGGAATCGACTGCAAAGGGGTCACCTTCGCGCCCGACGTCCTCGCGTGATCCCTTGTTTGAGAGATCATCACATTCAGGCAAGACGTCGTTGGTGTAGGGATCGTCAACACTGGGATAATCGACGCTGGAGAAATGTGATGTTTTCAGATGAGTCAAGGTTCACTGTTGATTTTTTGGACAGACGTAGGAGGGTGTGGCGTCGTCGAAACGAGCGCTTCCAAGACGTTAACGTCATCAGACATGATCGATTTGGGGGTGGTTCTGTTATGGTGTGGGGAGGCATCACTGTTGCTGGAAGAACGGCTTTACATGTTGTTGCAGGGCGTGTTACAGGCCAGTACTACCGGGACAACATCTTGGCAGTCCATGTTGTGCCGTTCGCACGACGTCATGGCCGCCGTTTCATCTTCCAGGATGACAATGCAAGATGTCACAGGGCCAGGATCGTTACAGGTTACCTCCAACAACAGAACATCACCACATTACCTTGGCCAGCACTGAGTCCCGACCTCTCCCCCATCGAGCATGTCTGGGACATGCTTGGACAGAGGTTACGTCAACGTCAACAACGTCCTGCCAATGTCCAAGAACTTGCTGCTGCGTTGCAACAGGAATGGGACAATCTGGACCAAAATGACCTTAGACGTCTCATTAGGAGTATGCCACGTCGGATCAATGCTTGTTTGGCAAACAGGGGAGGATTTACCCGTTACTGACTTGGTTGTGATGCTGTGGTAACTTTGCTGTTTGACCCCGGGTATCATTTTACCCTTATAATGGTCAGTCTGTGCCTTACTTAGTCTAACGATCATTTGGAATAAATCGATGAATGTGAACTTCATTTCATTTTGTCATTTGTTTCTTCGTCAGTTTAATTAGGTGACTTTAATAACACTTAAAAATCAAATATCCCCTACTTTTTTTGAATAGTATATATAGCTAATTCTTTGGATGATCGAGGATACTGGTAGAGAGGTGAACTCTATTTGACTATGTGCTTATAATTACAAGTAGTTCACTGAACTGCTGGATATCTATAGTAGTGTAGAAGGTACAACTCTAACTCATTAATAACAACTAATTCATGTATAATAGGAAACACAAAGACATCTTTCTCTAGCCATATATTAATAAGAAATATGCACCAACTGCGCTAATGAAGGTGGGTATAAGTCATGCTGTCTGGGTGTGCTATGAGACAAATTTTGTCCTGACAGTGCCACTACGGCCTGCTTCTAAGCACTTCCATACCAGGCCTTCCAGGCAGCTACTTACTCCTGAGTCACCTTGGATCCTAAATTAAATAAGACAAATACAAAACATTTTTGCTATTTACCTGTTAATATTTTAAAATTTATACCGGAAGTGACGTAAAAAGGGTTTTGTTTCGAAACATTAAGGTCAGCTTCTTTACGTTTTTTTTTTTTATTATTTTTACTGTGTAGACAGTGGAACGCTAAATCGATTATATCTTTCTTAGTTTAATTTTAGACTGACTGTTGTAGCTTAAAACTGGCTTTATCTATAGACGTAACATTTACAACAAAGACAGATTGTCATCATCCTACAAAACAAACAAAACACACAAAATCCTTGGAAATCCACGTTATATTTTATGCTAAAAAATCATTCATATTTTGTTCTAGAACATAGTCTATTTTATTTACGTGTCAAAAACCACACCAGTTGGCATAACATTTTCTTATTTCTGTCATGAGATTTTATCCCAAGAACAATTATCGTTGTGTCATATGGGTGAGCCGGATGAAAGACAGAAGTCAATTAACATGGATGGACATGTTGGTCAAGTACAGAGCATCACGTTGAAACCCCGATCGTCGAGAATCGCCAAACTGCGATTCGCAAGCTACCTCGATAAGCTATAACAGTATACTCCAATGTCGCATTCATGGAGGAATGAGCTGCTAATGCGCGCTGTCATTGCATTAGAAATTAGTTTCAATGTAGGTCTCGGATTTAATAAGTTATCATTGGAAAAAAAACGAAACAAAGTGCGGATATTATACAGATTGAGTCCCGTCTATTCACATGTACTACGTCGAAATATAATGAAAATTAAATTTCGCCATTAACAACCCAAAGCAAAATTATATGTAGTGTTTACTATTAACGTTTCATCTGAAGTTTGACGTTGTTGGTGATAGGCTGTGACGTGGATGAAATTGACGATGATGAAGTGTTTGGTTGATTTGTAGGGTGGTATTCGTACATCTAAAGTCTGTGATAGATCAACGACTACCTGTAATATAAAACACAGGGTTTTAACTATCTTACTAATTACTCTACTTAATTATTAACATATGTCAAGAGTTAATACATGATGGTGTTCATTCATCTTGATTATACATATAATACACAAATGAAATAGAATTGTTACATTGATAGGGGAGGGGGGTATATTTACTCAAATGTTGCCAGCCCCTCAAGATGTGTGTCTTTTACTAGCCAAAGTCGCTCCCACAAATTCACGAATTCCATCACCCACACCTACTCCGTTTCCACGTGTTCATTGATTTATTTAATTCCGTATTAAGAGGACACGACACGAGTTCCGCAAGATTCATTTAATTCCGTATTAAGAGGACACGACACGAGTTCCGCAAGATTTATTCTGGAATTATTGGCACTGTTGGTGGGGTGGGGTGGGTCATTAGATGGCGTTTTACAATTAAACAGGAAATGGGGTATTCAGTCTACCTTCGCATTACGTAGCAAATAACGCATATTATGCGTTTGCGTGGCATTGTTTTTGTGTATACGTGAATGAAACACTTAATCATATTAGACTTTCCAGATTCAATTTTTTTTTCAGAAGAGGTGCTAACTCAGTTAAAGTGTATCGCCGAGAGACAGGAGACATAGATTGTGCTCTACGCAGCACACGTTAAGCTAGGCTAGTGATTCCATTTGAATAATGCGCATTCACCAAAATCAATGAACAGGGCTTATTACATGTGTATATATTGCTGAACGTAATCGCTCTTAAATTTGGCGAATATATTCTAAATTTGCTCTTTGCATTTGTAAGCAGGTTTGTAAAGGTGTGTTTAAGATTTGTCTGTTTTGTGTTATGTTTCCATTGGTGCTCCATACTAGACGTTCTTTAATTTTAATTACGTGTTCTTTCTTCTAGCGCTCAATGCCAAACGTTATTTAATCTTAAATGCATATGTGTTCCCCTGGTGTTCCATACGAACCGTTCTATGATCTTAAATGCTTGTCCACCTGGTGTTCCATACAAAATGTTCTTTAATCTTCACTACAGGTACACGTGTTATGCCAGTACTGGGCTGTACATGCTACTGCTTGAGCTTTACTTTCATCTTACGAGTAGGAAATATTTACAGCACGGGGGTTGTAATCAGATGTGCAGGTAAATTTAGACATTTTTACCTCCATCTACAAATTTACATTCACCTCTGCTTTAGTCTGCACGTGCACCTGTTCGTAGGTTTCTATAAATTGCAGAATCTGATCTTTAAGTGAAAAGAAATAAACGAAGACCAGATAAACAGCACGTGTGATATACGAGATGAACAATTATATAAATAAATTAGTTTAGCTTTATATATCTAGGATTGTATTAAGTGGTTAGTAAGCAAGGTTTTACTTAACCCTATATCAATATATGTTTTTATTTTTAAAAAATGTAAGCTTTAATTGTTTGCGGAAAGGTCATTTAAATAGAAAGAAAGTGAGATGCGCAACAAAACATAGGGAACATTTTCCAGAAAATCAGAGAGTAGGGCAATTAGAGAAATAAATTTAAAGTGTATTAAATGACAAGACTAGAGCTTGGCCAAATTTGACTATATGCTCACTTGGGATGAATGGTATTCATTTTCTGATTGGTTTAAATTGAATTCCCAATTGCTAATCAATTACTTGGGGAATGTATAATCTCTTTCAAACTTGGCCCGCTTACCTGGAGATCGGGTATTCGACCCTACGTTGGCCAAGAAAGGTCATCGGGATTTTCTGGTGTGATTCGCCTTTGCCATTGGTGCAGGACAGATGGCCTGGCAAGGTACAATGCATAGTCGTTTGGATGGGATGCATAAAACCGAGGTTCCATGTATACATTGACGTGCACGTAAAAGATCCCTTGGAAGTTAGAACTCAATATAAGAGTAGGTCGGGGCACTACTTTTCGGGCAAAATTTCCCTCATATATAGCAAACTGTATGGAATATGCCCGTCTTCATTAGTCCAGTCGGAGCAGAACAGTAGGATGTTAAACCCCATTTCATTTCATTTCTTTCAAACTACAATATGCAACCTATTTTCGAGCAATATCTAATTGTTCACGATTTAATCCACGCTAACATTCATATAGATGGCAGTTTTTTCGCGATTAGAAATACCACAAATGATGATCAATGGAACTTTAAAGGAGTAAATATAGATGAACTGAAATTAAAATGAAATGGGGTTGAGAGAAAGAGAGAAATGGGGTTTAATGTCCACTCGACACAAACTAGTTCATTTCGGGACTAACATATGGTTTAATTTTATTTCAATAATTCGCTTGCGCTTAGGGGTCTTTAGCAGTGGGAGGAAACCGGAGGACCCAGAGAAAACCCACGAGTTTGGACAGGCGACCCTACTTCTTGTCGAAATGGGGTTGAACGTCCTACTGTAAAACCCCATTTCATTCCATCTATATTTACTCCTTTAAAGTCCTTTAATAATATATTATTTATAAGGCATTTAGTGATAGGAAAAACATTGAAATAACACTAACGCAACTTTATGGGTACTAGCAACTGTAATAGTGCAACATTTCAACAAGTCACTTCTTGTCATTATCAATCACAAGGTAAACGATAATATGATTCAAAAAATTGAGAGTAAGCATAACAATGTAGAAGAAGCCACAAAGACAAGAATTCATGTTCTGTATGAACATATAAAAAAGATCAAAGAATAAGTATATAGGTGGCTAGTATATAGGTCAGTGTAGTTCAGAGTGCCGGTGTCCAAAGTCATTTGTGGGATTTCGAATCGCGAACAAACTGACACCTCATTCATTCTGTACTGTGTGATTCCCTGTCTAATGATTACTGGTAATGCTAGTGTTGTCTTGTAGCAATATAAGGTAAGCTGTATCTATATATTACAGATTCCTTCACTCTGATTACTAACCGAGATAAAGACATCTTTCTCCACGTTTCAACGACTTTTCTCTGTTATATAAATCAACATGGCATATCATGTCTTTCATCTCTAATAGATTATAGAATATATTGGTACTTGTTACCCTGGTCACAGCCATTTACTCATATACTTAGGCTATATAAAAAATGTTAATATTAACATCCTGGCAGGAAGAAATGAACAAAAATCTATGTGAAAACCTATGAATATGACATATCTATGGTGGCCCATATACGACTTTTAAATATTTTGTAGTTTTGTGGGGGTTTTTTAGTTTAGAGGGTTTTTTTTAGTTCTCACCTAGGTGGAAAAGTTTTCACCTAGGTGATAATCTTTTCGCCTAGGTGGTAACCGATCGTTTAAAACCACATTACGTCCTACTATACTAACTGTTTTTACTCAGTACAAATTACTCCACGATATAACATTACGCCTGATATAAACTAGTCATGGTCATAGTTCAAAATAATAATCACTACTGTTGGCAAAACGTATGTCCATTGACAGTGACGTGTCCGGGGTAAATCATGATGGACAACATGTGACATTAAACCGATAGAGCCTTCAATGTACCGCATCTTTACAAAACTTCCAACGTCATAAATCAAAAAACAAAGTCACACAGACGGCCTTAAGACTGTCATAGTCATTAGATCTTTACTAGTTTAAGGTCACACAATTACCGTTGCTAAATTTAGTGTGCTTCATTCAAAAGACGATACCCACCTGGTTCCAAAACTGGTTTTGAACATGTTTGGGTGATTTTCTACAAGGAGTAAGTTATGATCCATTAGTAACAGACCGACTGTCATAATGGCAAAAGTCACAACACCTGGACTAACACGTAAGGGTCTGCTAGCATTGCTATTGGTTATGATATTGCTGCGATTTTGGGGGTTTTAGAATGAAAACTGTTGCCTGGCTAATGTTAAAATATGAATTTTTGACAGTACCAAAAATTGTTGACTCTTATTATAAGCCTACCCTTACATGTTCTGTTGCGATGACTCCATGTGGAAATATTGGAACAAAAACAATTTGAAGTATATATCGTCTTTCGTATGAAACATACTTATATTTAAAGTAAAATAAAGCATGCTTCCGTTGAAAGACGGTGTCCATCCGGTTCCAAATCTGGTTTTGAATATTTTTTGCGATTTTTTCACAAAGAGTTAAGAACAATCGCTCGCAGACCGATAGTCAAAATGGTGACGTCAACGCACCAGTAAGTGTATAGGAACAAACAGAATTACTGCAACTACATCAAGAGTTTGTTTTATATACATTAAGTTTTTGTTAAACATATATAATTTAACATTGGCCTACACTTTTATGCGGAACTTCATTCTAAAGATGGCTAATCTCTGAAAAATAGCAGTATTAGATCAAATCCCTATACTTCTACATGTTATTTGGTAGTGATGTGACGTCATGATTTTGTGCCTAGGTATTTGAGTAATCGATCATAACTCCTTGAAAAAAAATCGCAAAAAATATTTCAAAACAGTTTTGAAACCGACTGGGCATTTTCTTTCTGCTCAAGCTTATTTTTTGGAGCTAATATAGTCACTTTAATCTAACATAATTCGTCGCCACATACCATTACCATGACTTTATATGTAAATATACTTATCCTGATGATACTTAACGTAACTGCGAACAAATAATTTATGGTGTATTTATTGGGGCCTCCGCATCAACCCAAGATATACCCTTCTTTTTATTTTATGAGGGAGCAAGATCGAACGAGGCCAGTTAGTAACACTGAGTTACCACCTAAGGTTTTCACCTAGGTCTAAACGTTTTCACTAAGGTGAGAACTAAAAAAATATAAACCTAAAGCTAAAAACCAAAACCCCAAACACTACAAAATATTTAAATGTCGTATACGGGCCAACGTACATATCCTTAAAATATTTCTATTTAACTTTTTGTGAATACGGCCACATGTATCCTGTGAGACAGATTACTCGAACTTAGATTCAAAACTGACTTAAACCAAAGAAGTCTTCTACATTATATATCAGCGTAGAGCTCGTTTAAAAACAGAATCAGATATGCTATACTTATCTGCAATAACAGAAAGGAAATCATCTCTTTACCCTAACGACAACGAAAATATTTCACAAGATTTAATCAAAACGCTACATATTTTCTGTTTTATTTAATTTTAAAAAAAGTTATGTCCCAATGTGCTTAAAGCTTTATGCTTTTTATTTGGGACTTTATTCACGAGCAATAAAACTAAAATATTTGAAGGATCTGAAATTTGTAATAGGATTTCTTTTTAACTCGCAACCATTACAATGGCCGCATCCGTAAAATATCTTAAGAATGGAGTCGTTTCATTGACTATTGGCTGAAATTTGTAAATTTGATTTAAATCCACTGCCAGTAAAAAGGCAACATCCGTAAAATATTTTAAAATCAATCATAAAGCATTTGTATTTTGAATTACAAAATAACAGATAACAGTTTACGTTGGGGTGGTTTGTAGAATTTGAAAATTATCGTCTCGTATACCCCGAACATGAAATGAAATGAATTGATGTTTAACGTCCTACTGTTTTGCCCCAACTTGGATCATGAAGAAGGGAATACGCCATACAGTATGCTATGAGGAGAATTTTGCCCGGGCAGCGGCGGTACTATGGCCTACCCTTATATTGAATTCCAACTGCCAGCGGTTCTTTTACAGCACGCGGCCTTGGTTTTTAGTCCCATCCAATCGACTATACATTGTGCCTTACCAGGCACCACTGCCCTGCACCACTGAAGTTTCTCGGACAACACCGGGATTGAACTTGGGAGCTCCAGGTTAGCGAGCCAACGTCTTACTCATTGAGTCCCCGTGGCTCCCATACCCCGAAGAAAGATAATCATCATATCATCAGATCTTAGTCTCTTTTTTTTCAGTCTCACCTGACGTTAATCACAGTAAAACACTCCACGTCTGCTGCATTCTATAATAATCCTGATTCCTGTAAGTGATATACGGATGATTGCCATGGTAACCTACAGGTCTAATTTATGTCAATCTAGTGCCAATTTCTAAGAAAAGTCTCAACGGAAAAAATACTTCATACACCCAAAAATATCCCCAAATTTGAAGTAACATTGGGCTTGGTATTTAACGAAGTTTATTATCCATATCACGGTAGAATAGTGTTGGTTTTTAACATTTATTTATTACCTATTAAATGGTTCCACGGATGCCTTGTGAGCATTAAAGGCAAAATTTTCTTAGTTTGTTGGAGAACTTCGTTGGTCGGTAAAAAAAAAATATATTTTTCGATTTGCCGTGATTCGAATTTTAAGTGATATTTGCTGCGTTTAAATTATAGATTGCATTCATAATTTGAGACTTATCTGCCAATCCATGATGCTATAAGGGCCTTTTAAGTACCCACAAAACTTTTGCATATTATATCTAAGGCCAGGGTGTATAATAATTTGATAATATATGAAATTCCTTGCATTCAGAAATAAAGAAAATGACTGACAGGGCAGACGGTAAAGATTTTAGTTTTACCTGATCTTGACAAATAATTTATTTATATGGACATTCTCATATTCTTCAGAACTCGTGGATATTTCGTTTTAAAAGGTCAAGAAAGATTATTCTCCGTATTCAAAATAACAATAATAAAGACCTAAGATCTGTCATTTAGCTAAACGATTCAAACAATACCATGAAGCCAGATACCATGTTGGTCTCGATGTTCGTAGATACAAAAGCCAATAATCATTCTCCTTATTTGAATTTAACAAAAAAAAAAGAAAAAAAAAGAGCTGAATAGTCGAGGATAGAAATGAGTTGTCGTTTAGACACTGATAGACAGTTATAAAGAAATAAAGATGGCGACAAGAAATCAACAGAGGGTTATCTGAACTTTGGATAGCCCTAAATGCTAGGATTGGTCGATTTTAATCATTTTGGACCATAATATTGTGCATTTTGGTAAGACTATTTCATTATATAAACTCCTGAGGGTTTTGTCATCGTTTATTCTGGAATATTGTATTTGTATATCTTTGGTACCACGTATCAAATTATCTCGCGGAATCTCCAGTGCTTAATACGAACCGATCCCAGACAATGATATAAAAGCGTATTGCCATAGTAACCAAGCATGTCTTACATTCTGTACTGGTAAATTAAATTAACTGATTATCGTTTAATGAGTACGTTTACTAACCTATCCATTTGAAGATCATTCGGCAGAAGAAAACAACCTGGATTACATATAAATATGCATGAAATAAATTGCGATTTAACGTCCTACTTTTCTGCACTAACCGGGGTAATGAAGACGATCATACGTCATGCACTGTGCTGTGGATGGGGCAAAAAATTGGGACATTAAACTCTTTAATTTTCATTTCATTTGTACTTTTGCGTGGGAAAAACCTTTCACGATTTCATGGGATTTTATAACTTCGGACGAACAACTTTTCTTGACTCCCAACTGTATTAAATCAAATATGCAAGAGATCCGCGGTGGCTCAGGGGGCATGGCGTTGGTTCAATATATCGGACTCGATCTCGGCGTTATCGAAAATGTTCTAAGTGCTGTTTCAGTCTGGTCTTTCATTGTTAGTGGTGCAGAACCGACGAGTCTGACAAGCAAAGCACCGAGTCGTACGGATGAAACGAAAAATCGAGGGGCAACCTGTATACCCCTTAAACTCTAAAGAAGCATTTTGATTTCTTTGAAACGCCGCTGTCCGGGTAAAATGTAACTGCTTGCCGTACACCAATCTTTATTATCCCAGTTGATGCATGTCTAATCTGCAAAGACTACATGGCCAAGCCCTTAAACGACCTTGGATGAATCCACAAAAACGTTTGATGTTACGACAGGTGATGTGTATTTTATAGACATGCGTATATATCGTAGATCAGATTACATTATTACCCGACAGTTATTGTTTACACTATACACAAGTCATTTACTTTAATACCCTTTTTTAAACTGAAATGAAATGGCAGTTAACGTTTTACTTGTCAATACCGACCGAGCTAATAAAGACAGACATGTGCCATGCCGTGTTGGAAGGGGACATTTTGCCCTGACAGCGGCACTGTGACTACGAGCTACTCTTATTTCGATTTACAATTGTCCTAGAAGCATTGGTTAGTGAGTGAGATAACGCCATAAACACATTTTAAGACAACAAAATGAACCCCCTGGTCTGCGTTACCTTTTCTAGACTGGCCACGATTCGTTTGTAATATTATCTCATGCCGTAAAGCTCGCTTTTGATGGTGAAACGTTCCCGTAATCGCCAAGTTTACGGGTTTGTGGGAGGTGGTTTTTTTTTTGGAGGCTTATTTTGAAATCTGATTTCTTGAAATTAAGTCTTGAGTCTATTAGATTTGACAGGAGCCTTAATTTGCGAGGAGATGATTTTATTCAGTCGTCTTGTTCGAATGACGATAACGCGTACAGTTCTCAAGAATAGTTAGAGACAATAATTGTTTCAAGAGGTCTCCTGTTTGCATATACACTCGTTGTTCCAGGACTTATATACGTACACGAGGATGGCGTGCTAAGACCAATTATTAGTAACATAGTTCCTTCATAACATGACAAATACAGGCCGTCTGCAGTTGAAGATGATCCAATAGAAAGATTGATCTCCCTTGAAGTTGGTTCTCCACAACCAGAGGTTTATATAAGGGAGAGAGAGAGAAATGGGGTTTAACGTCCACTCGACACAAACTAGGTCATTTCGGGACTAACATATCGTTTAATTTTATTTCAATAATTCGCTTGCGCGTAGGGGTCTTTAGCAGTGGGAGGAAACCGGAGGACCCGGAGAAAACCCACGAGGTTGGACAGGCGACCCTAATCCTTGCCACGTACAACCGGGGATTCGAAACCACGCCAGTCGACTCAATGACAGACTTTATGATACAGCGCGCGCACGCTAACCATTTAGCCATCCAACCCCCCTTTATATAAGGGATATTCGATTGAACCTTTGGGAATTGAACTCTCTCAATCCCCAAACTAGTGACACTCGAGTGAAAAGGCATGTTTCGATTATACTCTCTCCGGGGGGGGGGGGGGCGAATGGTTAGCACGCGCGCGCTGTATCATACAGTCTGTCATTTAGTCAACTGGCGGGGTTTTGATTCCCCGGTTGTGCGTGACAAGACAGAGAGAGCTGAGAGAGAGAGAGAGAGAGAGAGAGAGAGATATATATATATAGAAGGTCGCAATGTCACTGTCCAGTCTTCATTTCATGTCATTAACCTGATTTAATTAATAACTGTAAACTAGCGTACATTTCACCGTTATATTAATTGAAAATGTTATCGCCCATTATATTATGAAAACCAATAATTGTCTTGACGGACTGAGAACTTAACCATGTCGTGTCCACTGAACTACGGGAGACAACTCTATTTAAACCGTTATGATTAGGGGGAAACTATCAACTTTAGAAATCAGACAAACTAATATTTTGAAATTTCCAATTGACCATAACTATTACCTTATCAAATGTTGCATAAGAAATTTTAACTAGTAAAAAATGACAAGGAATGGCAAGCTGTCAGTACAAACAGTTTTCAATTTGAGCCCCCCTCCCCCGCCACGGCAATAAAATAATTCGCCTTTAAATGTATACAGACGCTATTATGGAAGCCAATTACTTTAAGAAGTGAGTTTTAAAACGTTTTCGGATACAGCAAGTTGTTAATGGCTATAATAAATTGTCTACATTGGCGTGCACGGGATTCCCTATAATGATATAAGAGTAGGCCATAGTGCCGCTGTCCGGGCAAAATGTCCCTTACAGCACACTGCATGGCGTATGTCCGTCTTCATTAGCCTAGTCGGAGCAGAACAGTAGGACGTTAAACTCCATTTCATTTCTAATATAAACAAATAGAACTAAAAATACAGATGACATCATTATATACGAGGTAAGTTTATGCCAGTCGGAATGATTTACTGGCATTAATCATACTAACTGCTAAAAGTAAAAATTAACTTAGAAATTATCACAGTTCAAGCTCCATTATATAAAACACTTTAAATTGATGTCTGTGTTTACAACTCGATAACGTCACTAAATGTAAACAAAGGCTTTTTTTTAAGCTAACTAATTTCAAAAGTGGAAGGTTTTCGGATACGGTAAGTGGTTTTCACTATTCAAAGATTGGCCATACAGGCTTGTTAACAATATTTCTACTTTAAACCAATAATACCAAAACACAAATTGGTTAAAAAGCTAATGTTGTTAATTATTGGTGTTCAAGAGCGTTAGTGAAAATATAGTTTAGGTCTGATAATAAAACGGAGCCAACAATAAAAATAATATAAAAGATCAGTCCAACAAGTCTATACTGATAAATGATCCAGATTTAACTACATACTATGCTGACAGACTGCACCACAATTAATGCAGGATGCTATGGCAATTTCATGAAAAGGGGAGGGGGTAGGCCTATATTTTGGCATGGATCGTTTGCCATTAAGATCTTGTTTTAGTTACAGTATATTATTGTACCAAAACCAATAGCACTCAAATTGTGGAAAATCTGGAAATTTTACTCAAAACAAGCCAAACAATAGAAATATTCGTTCGTGGATTCTATACGTGAAATACTGCTAGGTTAATAATACAATTCGTAGATCGAAATCAAAACAATCTATTAAATTATTGATTATAAGAGACGAATGAAAATGTTATGGTAAGTCATAAATTATTGTTGGTAGGAATAAAATTAATTTATTGTCAGTAACAATAATTGGTTTGATTTTGGTGCGCATCGGACCTTCCGTTCAGGAGGTGTCCCCATTTTCCGAAAACACTGCGAATTCGGCACAGGCTATAGTTTTTAACAGATATTTTTCGAATTTGGTTATGCCCCTTTAGCCGAAAAACCGATCGAAATTAAGCGTTGTGCAACCTCCCTTAGCCGAAAACCTCGTAAACGCGATGTTAACAGATTTTTTTTCAATTTCGATGTGAAGTATTAGGACATTGAGATGGGCCCTTTCGATTTAGCATGCTCTTCGTCCATCAGCGTTCCATGACCTCCCATGCCGGAGTTATTCCCCCCTTTCCGAACATTTTGTGAACGTAGAGGTTTGCAGTTTTTAACGGATGGTTTCAAATTCGATATCAGGAATTGAGATAATGAGAGGAAGACCCCTATCGATTTTCACTGTTATCCACGCTTGTTTATTACTATCAACAATACGTATATTTGCTTCAACTTTTCCCGTAGCTTTATCTGTAATAAGATCAATTTTGTCTATATCACCATAAGGAGCCAATGTATCATGGATACTTATTATAAAATATGAGATAGAGCTCGTTAAATACATCCCAAATATAATGTATTTAACCAGTTCTATCACATATGTAATAATGACTGACACCAATATTGTCCTTTAAATTGAACTTCGCGGTGATTTGGGTTTAACAGATCACGTGACACAGCCGGCCAACCAGAGCATGAAAAAAGTTCAATAGGTCGCGTGGTGTGAAAGGTCACCGCTCTGTTTACGTTTTGATATGGCGGAAACTGTTGTTCCTTGCCTTCTTCATGAAGATTCTGTGAAAGAAAGTGAGGTCAGACAGTTCACTTTGACAAGCTGGGCAAAATTTAAGGTATGTGCTAACCAGTGGATCAAATTAGATGGAAATGGCAGGCTTTTGGCTGAGAGAAATGCTGATTTGCTGGAGAAAGAACTTCAGGAATGTACAGACAGGACACTGGGATATCATCTTCCATGTTACCAACGTTTTACTAACAAAGTAAGAATTAAAGGAGCCGAAAAACGGTGTATGAAACATGCTGCCGATTCCAAAATTGTTGAAGGAAGTCCTGGCATGAAACAAGCAGCTACAATTTCCCCCGCTAAAAAAAGAAAATTTCACCCGCATAATGGAACGTTAACAACTTCGACAGCCAGTGAGGGAAAATCCATTTTACCCCAAGTTTGCATTATTTGCAAAAAAGTAACATCGTTTGTATATGGCTTTGGCAGAAAAAGAGTACGAGATAAATTGGTACAAGCACAAACAACTACAGCTGGTAAGTAACTTCCATTTTCAATTGTTCATGCCAACCGCAACCGGTTCACCGATTTATTCACCTTTAATAAATAAATGTCTATTAGTATTAAAATTAAAATATTTATTGGACCACAGGAAGACTTTGATACATGTTTAGATTATTAGAATTATAGCTTTTAACTCTCATGCTTGGCAGCGAGTGCTCATAACGTATATTTAGGCGCAGATTGCAATCTCAATCTGGTGAATACCAAGTAAGATTAGGCGGCTTATCTACTACTACTACTACCTGGTAGATTATCATCGCAGTAATCCATTAAATAGCACGGACAAAGTTCAATTCGCATGCGCAGATTACTCATCGGATATTAGACAGAGTTTCGCGCCTGCGCGGGGGTAATTTGTCCGAGGAGGGTAATCTGCGCTCAACATATACATACATAATTTAAAGGTGTTATAACTTCCCATGATATATTACAGTGACCTGTGCTATATAAAGTATTTGTGTGGTCTTTAGTGAAATAAGACAATGTTGTGGCTAACATTCTGGGTTTGAAGGCAGATACGATATGAAAACGAATATCGCTTGGTAATTTTTTTAACTGGTTCATCATGCAGTGCAACCGAACCGTGACCGGTTGATTTGTAGATGTTTACATCCTTACCCACGACTCTGCACGAACAATAGTTCGGACTCAGACTTGAAAAAGGTTATATAGACTCCATAATAACGCAGTTTCGGACAAAAATAGGTGTGGTTATTTGTTCATTTTCTTGTAAACTGCAAATAAAATGTTATCTTTCTGTACTTTTTTAGGAAATTTACTTGAAGCTGCTATCCAGAAGGCAGATCAGGATATTCTCCTACTTATACATGGTAAAGACTGTGTCGACATTGAAGTGAAATATCATGCGCAGTGCTTTAAGAAATATACCAAAAGTGTTGTGGAGAAAAGGAGAACAGAAATAGATGGGTTGGTACAAGAATGCTTTATGCTTACTTTATTGAAAAACCATGAATTGTTTATACACTATTAAAATCTTTTGTAAGCAGGACCGGATTAAGCTTAAAGGAAGCAAGTCTCCAACTTAATATCATCCATAGTCTTTGACATTGATTGCGAACACGACTTATTGGTCAATTTAAATCAACGTGGATGTTGTTATCTTAGCCATGTAAAACTGATACCTTGTTTCTTCTCCCCATGCTATGGGTAAAGCTAAGAGAGTGTGCAGTAAATACTACACAAACTGTAATTTTCAACACAAACTTTAGCAAGGCCTTTATACACGATGAATTTGGTATGCTTTCTCATTCATATGGTATTAGAGTTTTTTTTCATGCAAACAGTTACAAATTATAAAAGACTTAATAAAGTAAAACACATCTGAATTTATATCTTTAATTATTACTTTAATAAATTTGATGCAATTTGGGTGATATTTTGATCTTCCATCCGATTTTCCTGCTAAAAATTTATGGCAAAGACTGCCTTATCACACCATTGAATATTTTCTAGCTTTTGTGACCATTACACATATAAGCTCATGATTCGTAGTGTGCAGCTGAGTTGCATTACGAAGACATAATTTCAATTATATTTCCAGGTTTAATTCAACACTTCTCATTTGGTTACTTTCAGTTCCGAAAAAGCGGCAATGGTGCTAGACCCAGCACACAAAGAAGTTTATGGTAGTTTTAGTAAAGAAATTATAACAGAGAGACTAATTAATAACAAGGAAATTCTATGCATGACTAGACTAACAATTATATTAAATGATATGCTGGAGAAGAAAGGTGTTCACTTTACATACAGGTGTGTTTTTATTTCCTTTTCATAAAATGCAAATGTGTGTATCGTATTATTTCCTTTCTTTCCACTGCATGCCCGGTCACGTTTATCAGTGGTGAGCCACAGTGGCTCAGTGAGTAAGACGTTGGCTCGCTATCCTGAAAGTCCCTTGTTCAATACCTGCATTGGCTGAGAAAGTTCATCAAGGTTTTTTGTGTGGCTCCCCCT
Source organism: Patella vulgata (assembly GCF_932274485.2). Lineage (NCBI taxonomy): Eukaryota > Metazoa > Mollusca > Gastropoda > Patellidae > Patella > Patella vulgata. The sequence goes on along the minus strand of NC_065886.2, from coordinate 40,276,518 downwards.
TCTCAATGGTGCATGATGAATGGTCTGGCAAGGGACAACCCAGGTGCATGTGTTAACAATTGTCTCATTTGTTACTTCCCAAGGAACAAAATGGACTTTAGTTAACTTTGAGTGTGCAAATTGTTGATAATAATTATCTTGTTGTGCTGAAAGTATGATTTTCTATTTCAGGAATGATCAGCTGAAACATTTGCTCAAGAAAGACTTTCCACAACTTAATTTCCATGCTCCAAACCAAATGAATATGAGTAAAATTGTTTATGTAGAGATGTTAACAGCAGGGGATTTCCGTCAAAACTATTCATCCTCATCAGTAACCGAGGATGGTTCCAGTACAGGGAGTGAGAGTGCAACTTTTCTAGCTTTTGGTGAAAATCCAGTGAAAACACTGTATAATGCCGGACTACAAGTGAAATGTACATTGAATGACTCTGCAGGTCTTACATGTCCATGGCTACCCACATCTGTTGATCTTACAACCGATGCAGTAAGATCAGTGGTGCCAGAAGTCCTGTTTAATTTCTTAGCCTGGAGTGTTGGAGCATCTGAGGATCCTGTGCTAGACAAATTTGTTGCTGTTTCAGATGATGTTCTTCCGAGGTTGTTGTCAATTTGTCAGGATTTGGTTTCATTAGCATCAAATGGTCAAAAATTGACTCTCAAGTCATAATGTCTTGGTTTAACTATTTGCCATCTGACTGGTTCCTCACAGCCCTTAACTCTGCTAAATAAATTAGAACATTGTCATCAAGATCAACAATTGTGACATATAAAACAGGTTTAGCTCAGTTACAACTTACCTGCATGAAAGAGGTGCCTCCTGGATTCGCAAAGAAGGTACCCGCTATACTTGTTAAAGATAACATTGATTTTGGAAAGGAGACAATTTCAGGGGAGGGACCGACCCACCACACAAATAGTGCAGAATAAGAAGTCTATGATGAGAATTATTTTGAAGAAGAAGATATTGTTGGTGCCCTTTACATAGATTTGGCTTTTGTTTTAATGAAGTATTCCCAGCTTGAGTCTTTGCTAGTTCCTGGTTGGACAGGTTTCAATGTACTACGATTCTCATAAGAAGCTTAGAGATTGCTGATAGATTAGAGTTAATCATATTGTGTTAGTTTTTGGCCAAGGCACAGCGAATTAGATGGAAAAGTGATATGATGATGAAGAGATTTATGGTTATTTAGCAAGTTCCACACTTCCATGTCTTTTTATGATATGTTGGACATTTTGGTTTAATCAGAGGTGGTTGCCCAAGCTTCCATAAATGGAGTTTTGTCTGGTCATCACTGCAACATTAGAACTCAAAAATAATTGTTTGAGGCCATGCAACGTCTTCGTCTCCAAACCTTTGTTTACATCATCACCCCATATTTAAAATTTACAACAATCATTATCATACAGGTCAGCATCATTCTTCAAGCTAATACATTCCAAAAAACTTGAATCTTTGAAAGAATTGTACAATGAATGTTTTACATTTGCATTTTGGAGTTTATAAATTCATATGATACAGTCCTTACTGCTGTTTATAGAGAATCTAACTGAAACATCCACTTCTATCAGGTCCTTGATAGGTATTACAGTATACTTCACATAAGTTGGATCTAAGTGGACTGACCCATTTTATCTGAGTTTGCCGAAGACCAAAATTCAATCTTAGCTCAATTAGAAATAGACTGCAAGAGCCGTACAATAATTTATTCAAAGGCACATTTCAAGATTTTGTTTGTATGTGTGAGTAGATAACTTCCGTTTTGTCGCCATCTTTGAAAAATGTCCTAAATTTTCCCTGTCTTGTACAGCAGACAGCGAGTTTCGAATTTTCCGGGAATATTCTATTATTGCATCGCATCAAATAGGCTGATTTGAGTCAAAATGATAGGGGAAAGTATTTTGGGGCTCTGTGCATGGAATACCTAACTGTGTTTTAGACTTCGGGAAATTCTGAACATTGTGCCGATCCGACTTAGGCGAAGGAAAAAAGGCGGAATTAAATCAAATGGACTGAACATTTTGATCCGAGTTGAGCAAGATCCAACTTACGCTCCAACCTATTGGATGGAAATGATGCAATTAGAGGAAACACACTCCGGTTTTGACACTGCAGTTATTGAAAATGGTCACTTCAGAGACAGGACAGTTAGACATTTTCGTCCATAGCATTTGACCAGGCTATTGAGCAAACACATAGGGGAGCACTACAAAATGGACGCTCCTCAGTTTTTATCTTATTTTGATGAAACTTTTTAGCTTGTTCTCTGTCCATCTCTTGCAAAATGGGCATATTTGCATGAGGAAATTTATATACACGTACATACATGTAATAATTTCTTTTATACACATTTAATCTCTCTTACAATATGTATCATTTTAAAAAAAAGAAAGGTATAATTGATGCATGTTCAGGTGGATGTAAGGTGAATCATTAATATTCATATAAGATGGTATAATTATTTTTGTCTATAAACATTACATATAATTATAATACCAAACAAGTGTCTTTCAATTGTGCCAAAAACATTTTGGAAATAAACTCACCAAAATAGGTCATTTTTGCAATTTTTCTTTTGACAATGGCATTATGTCACAGCAATAACAAATCGGGGCTTAGCCATGTTCACTGTCTCAACACAACATTAATCTGATGTTATTGACCCATCAACATCCATCATCACAGCATATTTGCAGAGAAGTTCTGACAAATGTAATAAACAAGATAGGTTGCCAGGCAACAAAACATACGCCCACAGCAGCTAAATCATCCGGGCAGTCAACAAGAGTTGTCGCATATTTTTACTTTTTTCGGTAATGAAACATTTATAATACACTAAAATCTAATACAGAAAACCATTAGAATTTGTTTGGTTTTTATAAAGTTCTGCCCCATGCTAACGGTTTGTATACAAAACTTTTAATACTGTATCATGGATTTAGCTGTTCCAAGTCATAAAAATTCATTGAAAATCAATACACTTGTTCGTCTCAAGGTCTTAAACACTGTGTATAAATTTAAAGTCAATCGGATATTAACTTTCTCCTCTAGAGCATCCACAAGATTTTTTGAAGTGATCAAGGGCCATAACTCTGGCAGTAATTATCGGAAATCGCTGAAAATCAATAGGCTTCTTCGTCTCATGACCTTAAACACTGTGTATAAATTTAAAGTCAATCAGATATTAACTTTAGCCTCTAGGCGACGACAATATACGACCACATTTCAATGTGGGCGTATAAAAATGCATTTCCTGGTCTATTTATGGCTATTGACCCTATCATATTATTTGCTCTTAAAGTTTCTGATATTTTTCACCCCGTTTGAGGCATAATTTGAGTGCTTTCATGATTGTACAGTGCATCATAGGAGAAATTTTTACTTCTGCAACAGCGCACAATTTTTGCCTGCAATTTCCTAGGATAAAATGAAACGATTTTCAGGGCCAAGTTACAGCCTATTTGAAATGGGTTTAGCATCAAACTTTTCAGACTGGGATAATGAAGTTGGGTTGTCCCCTTGAGTCCGCACAAGTAAGGAGGATATAACCAAATGAGTGTGGTTAAAGTATTTATTAACCCATAGTATATATATATATTAACAAGTGATGATATAGGTATCAATTATACAATAGCTGGCAGTGAAGAGCTGATGATTACACTGATTATAGTACAATACAATCACATAATGATTACATAAAATATCTTACAAATATACATAAAATAGCACATCTTTACATCTAATAAATGCAATGTTAAATAAATTGTTGGAGTGCTTGGTCTTTAAGATATCAAATATACATTAATTGGACAATACTTTTTCAACTTGTGATAAATGCATTAAGTGAAACAAATTGTTAGGAGTGCCTGAATATACATCTATTTAACAGTATGGTTTTTATTAATTTATGGATACTGCAATCAACCAAATACTCAATACAGAACCCTTGTTTCTTATACAAGTAATAATAATTAAATAAATACATAAACAGAATTCTGTTTCCTTATTCATGTAATTTCTCAGTTCAGAGTGAAGCAATTTGACAAAAAAATTCAGCATACTCTCTTTTCATTATCTTTTTTTTAAGCTAACATAGCGATAACTCAAACTGTTAGCTCTTTATCTAATCTTACCCTAAATACCCCTTAATAGCACTTAAAAAAAATTCACTAAGGCTGCAAAGAACCACTGACTTTCTGCGTGATGTATATCAAACTCAATGATCCTGATAAATAGTCAGTCATTATATCATGGTCCCAGTCTATACATTAAAATCCTGTTCAGTGTTTGTTCAAGTTTTGTCAGTTTTTTCACTCTTGGTAAAGTCTGAATCTAACCGCTGCACATCAAACACTCGTCTTTATTAGCCAATGAACAGGCAATAACAGCCATTTGATCTTCTTCAGTTTTATCTTCTTCGTTGACAGTCTTATCTTGAGTGTTTGTTTTATTAAGTTTAGATTTATCTACAGTAAATTGGATGGCATTGGCAGCTGGCTTTGTTCGTAGATAATACATTCCAGTTTTCAAACCCTAGAAAAGATAGATATAATAAATGTAGGTCAATTTTCAAATAATGACTTCAAGGTATTTCTAAAGCAGTGATAATGAGCCTAATTAACTGATATTCCAAGGCCTTTTCCAATATATCTGCTGATAAAAGGTAAGATTGCCAGCTAATGAAACATATGTCCGCGGTAGCTAAGTTGTCCAAGCAGTACACAAAGTTAGAGCTAAATAAAAAGCAAAATCTTTGCTTTACAATTACAAGATTCTACCACATTATCAAGCAGATCTGATGATAGCTCCTTTTGGAAAAGTCAGAAATTGCAGATTAATTCATTCAAACATTTTTTTTAATTGCAAAATTCTACTTGAATGTAGTTTTGACAACCAAAGAAGAATTGTGGTAAGAAGTTAAGGACTCCAAAATAGTCTTAGAACAGTTAGAGGTAGAGAGGTATATTCATATTGCAGCTTAAGGGGGATGGACAGGAACAGAGGTTGTTCCGAAATGAACTAATCGGATGATAACGTTTTCCCCCAAGATATTGTGCATGAAAGTCCTTTAAGCTAAACACACGATCACATGACACCACAAATATTCTAAAGATACTTACCAGTTTCCATGTGTAGAAGTGCATGCTGGTTAGTTTACCATAATTGGGTACAGCAATATGAATATTCAACGACTGGCTCTGATCAATATAAGCACCTCGGTCGGCAGCCATTTTTATAACAGTTTTCTGACTTATTTCCCATGTAGTTTTGTATAAGTTCTTCAAATCTTCTGGTATTTCTTCAATATTCTGGAAAACAATTTACGATTATTTTAAATTCAATACCTTTACAAACTTTGGCAAATCTTTTTGCAAAGCAGAAACATAATTTAACAAATGTTTTAAAGAAATGCATGCCTCGTCTCCAGAAATTCTCAAGATTATTTCTTTTACAACTTCAAAGGGTTGAGAGAATTCAATTCTGGAAGATTTAATCACGTATCCATCCCCCATAATAAAATCTAGAATATATTACTTACCTGAATTGATCCACCTTCTGATATAATTCTATTTTTCATAGAATCATCCCACATTCCTAAATCTGTTAAATCTCTCAATAGATGACCATTAACAACCTGAAATATCAAACAAAGCATATTAATCGGATTTTAAATAAGGGTTTGTTTCATAAATCTACTCATCTGTTTTGTGACTACTGGCCAAATTAATTGCCAGCTTCAGGTGGGCTTTCCGTATTAGTCTCTGTTGTCACTTTTTATTGTATAAATCAGTGATTCTCAACCAGTGTGCCACAAGATCTTAAGTGTGTTGCAAAATTTTGAACGACACACTAAGAAAATTTCTCACTAAAGAAGCCAGCTATTTGACTGATGAAATTTGAAACACTGAAATAAAGTATGCCACGTATTGATTCTGCAAAATTAAAATATTTTTCATATATATTTAGCCAGGTGTGCCGCTATTTTTTCATGTGTTCCAAGGTGTGCCATTGGCAAAAAAAGGTTGAGAACCACTATATATAAAATATAAATAATCATGACACTGATAAGTAAGATAAATAACAAACCTGAAATTCTCCAGATAAAACTCGTCTTGTGTATATATTACTAGTATAAGCTTCTATAGCTTCATTATTACCCAGTATCTGAGCTGTTGATGCTGTTGGCATGGGAGCCATTAATAAACTATTTCTAACACCATGTCTACAAATGAAATAAACAGAATTATTCCACAAGAATAATTTAATTCAATCAGAGCCGAGGACTGAAGCCCAGAATAATACTGCTTGAAAATCTGAATTTTTTCTCGGAACACACCAGGATTAGAACCTGCAACATTCTAGTTGAGATTCAAGTACACTTACCGCTGGACTATAGTGACCCATCTCTCTTTGTCCTGGGAACAAGAGTTAGATTTAAAAAGTTTATAGAGAGTTAATGAACTTACTTGGCTATTCTGTCTCTTAATGATTGCCAATCTAATGTACCAGATGGTTTTACTTTCCACATATCAAACTGTAATATCTATAAAACAAACATTTTTTCATAAATATTCAAAAAATTTTCTCATAAATATTTAACTGTTTTCTCATAAATGTTGAACTGTTTTCTCATAAATGTGCAACTATTTTTCTCATAAATATTCAACTAATTTTCATAATATCTCTGTAAGTCATTTAGTGAAAGCGATATAAACAGTTTTATGGATAACATTGCTTGATAACGGTGAGATAATCCTCATTGAAACGTTTCAGTTAATAAACCTAGTCAATGTTATCCATAAAACTGTCTGTTTATTATATTTTTCATAACCAGTAATAATATTCAAATACAAACAGATTATGAAATACAGTTACTGTTTATAACTGAGAAACGTTACGACTTAAGATTCCAGGAAAATAAGGATTCTAGTTAAAGTGTTACTCAGTAATAAACAGTCATTGTACTTCATAAAATTGTGTTCTGTGTATTTCCAATTTAATTACTAGAAGCTGTTCAAACAAATTAAAATAAAACGAGTTTCATTTTGGTAACGCAACAATCGTTTGATTTCAGTTTTACAAAGCTGGCTTACTTGACAGAAACATTCGAGATGAAAGATGTCTAGTTTAATTTTCTTACATCAATAAATGACATTACTGGTACCGTGAAAATCTAACTGTAGTTTAAAAATTTACAATCAGCTCACCCCTTTACTGATAGGACTGCCTTTGTACGTTAAATATGGTCCGTCTTTCTCAGCTAACTCACAGCTAGCATCTAAAGCAGCGTAATATATATTTTCAAATATTAATTTATTCAGTTCTTGGGCTTGTTCGCTTTCAAATGGATATCTCATCAAAATGAAAGCATCGGCTAAACCCTGCACACCAATTCCAATAGGTCTGTGTCGCATGTTTGAATTCTTGGCCTGAAATAAAATAAATTACTTGCATTAAAATCAGATATTCTACGAATCCATTGCTTCAATTTGTAATACTCATTTTCTGGATGGGTCTTTGTTAACTACACTTAAAAACCTTTAGCCTGATTTTTAGCCAAACAAAAATTTTTTTTTTTTTAGTAATTTCAGAAACTTGTTGCCCAATATTATATACCGTATCATTTTCATTAGTAGTCATTATTATAATGTTTGAAAGTTTGCTGTTTAGACATGTGAATAACATAAATCGAAAAACTGTAACTTGGCGGAAGGAAACAAAGGGATGTAACTGTGTTTATAGTTTATAAGTCACGATTTTTTGGGTCGTTTTAATGCATAACCATTGACTAATTTGCGAGTAAGTCTTGTAAGATTAACACTAGAGTGACACTAAAAATAGACACTACAGATCGAAAGAAGTGTTCGACAAGACGATTCAAGTTTAAAATTAGCAGATTTACAATATTACACTCTAAAATTCATTTGCCAAAACTTTCGTCAGTACCACCAATTTGATCACCAACCAAACTTGCCGATTGTCTTGAGGCACATTCAACTTATTCAATAGATACAACAATAACATTTCCTATGTCTTCTTCCATCTTAAGAAATAGAATCCAAAGGTAATGTGTTCATCATTGTGAGTTTATTTTTCAGACAGCATTATGACATACTCCACAATACATCTCTTTAAAAGTTTACTTAATCACTTTATTCTACGATGGCAATTTCAACCCAACAACAATGCTACACTCTACTCTTCTTTCAATATGGACAGACACACTGACAAAGGTAAGACCAGACTGGAAAATGTTGAGGAACTTTCTTGGCCAACACATGGATGAAACCCAGGACCTCCTGTTTAGTCAGCAATAAGAGTTTAATGAACTCACCTCGTCAACAGGGTAATAATTAACCTCTATAATTTTATTCAAGTTTCTGGTAACAACTTTTGTCACTTCTCGTAACTTCTTGAAGTCATATGTTTTATCTGGTTTAACGTACATGTTGAGAGCGATGGATGCCAGGTTACACACTGCTACCTGTTAACAATAACATTAGTCATCAAATAAGATATTGTTTACTAAAAATAAGTCACTTACAGTGCAAAATATAAAGGAGATATGGAGAATTTTGCCAGGGGAGCAGGGAAGAAAAAAAGTTATCTGAAGTGCATATCTACTAACACAACTGGTTACCTATTGGAATTTCCCAATTAAATGATACATGTTATCAGATGTTCCGGGAATAATAGGTCCACTATGCAAATGTTACAGTACCAGTTCATTTTTGTACATGATTTGGTGTTTTTTTAAGTACTGTGTCATGAACCATTAAAATTGCCACATGTCATGACAATGTTCTTGAAGCAACAACTGCAAGAGTTAAAGCGAGATCAAGCCTTCTATTGCAGAGACTAGTAATCATGGTGAAAACTTTAGAACCTTGCCAATCTAGACTATTGTAATAATAGACTTGGGCACGTGGGCACGTCCATAAGGTTTCACAGAAGAAATATGCATTGTGTGATAAGTCATTGATTACCCAGGCGACTTGTAATAACAAGCTTGGAAATACGGCACCTAGAATCTCATGCATAAATTAAGGCTTTGTCGGGCACAATTCACTGGTGCCTGTCTTTTCAACGATGGTTTGAAACTTAACATTTAATACAGAAACTCCTGCTATAACAGCACAACTACATAATACCCATGTTGGTAGTGAATCGTCACCGACATTGTCAGTTATTAGTTACAACTAAAATAATTATTTCCAGATCTGATAAAGAAAACTAATAGCTGTGTTTATTTACCTCGTCAGGTGCGCTGTATTCTACGATCTCTGTACATAAATTACTACATTTAATAGTTCCAAGATTCTGTTGATTTGATTTCCTATTACAATGATCTTTATATAACATGTATGGTGTTCCTGTTTCTGTCTGAGATTCTATTATAGCAAACCATAACTTCTGAGCTGCTACTATCTTCCTTCCTTTACCAGCCTTTTCATAACTATAAAATAATATTCAAATATAATTTTAATTACAAAATAATAATAAAATAGTTTAAAGGAGCTAAGTCGCTAATATTTGGGATCTAGAAATTGACACAAATTGGTCACAATGCATATAATAATGTAATATGAATGTATATAAACTGATTTACATTCAATCGTTTCTATTTTTACTGTAATTTCTGATTAGTTATATTCAGCAAAATATGCCAGAAGTCTCGATCGAATGGTAATCTCTACAAAATAATGTAGTTTTTTTTATTACGAAATAATATTCAAATAGTTTGAATTACAAAATTAAAAGATTCATCCAAATATTTGAGTAATAACATTGATTTCAATTTTTGAGAGTTGATCAATTAAAATGGAAAAATATTGTAAATCAGCATTAAGGCAAAATGGGTTTGATCACAAAATATCGGTATATAGTTCAGACATTCCATTTTCCCCCCACAAACAAAATCAAAATTATACGTACCCTTCGTATAGTTTTTCAAATTCTTCACCCCAGACATTTTCTAAACCGGGACATTCATGCGGACACATCAGAGTCCAGTTTCCATTTTCTTCAACACGTTTCATAAATAAATCAGGAATCCACAAAGCGTAAAATAAATCTCTAGCTCTCTGTTCTTCTTTTCCGGTGTTTTTCTTCAAGTCTAGAAACTCGAAGACGTCTGCGTGCCATGGTTCTAGATAAATGGCAAAAGCTCCAGGTCTCTGAAATTAACATATATTTTATTCAGTCAATTAAAATGACATTTATTTAGTGTCTTGAAATTAACTGAGTGATTCTAGAATCTATCGTCATTCCTAACCAATGTTCCCCTTTAATTTTAATGTGCAAAAATTTTATAAACAATAATATGTAAATTTGATTCCTGTGACCATGGTGTGAGCACAAGAGCTTTGTACAAATGTAAAACTTGAAAGTGTTTTAAGAAAGCAGGAATTGTGACTTTTGGACAAAAAGCATTAATAATATTAATTCCGACAACATAGTCTTAGAAATTAACTTTTTCCCCCCATAACCCTGAACTGATGTTTTCTGATCTTGCCTGCTCCCCACCTCCTGATTTGTTAAATAACGTTACATATTTATTAACTAACGTTTCATATACATATTTACATGTATGTTACATACATATTTATTAACTAATCTTACATACATATTATTTAGCTAAAGTTACATAATATAACTAATTCAAGCGCATAAAATAACTTACCTTATTACCACCTTGATCAACATATCTAGCTGTATTATTAAACACTCGTAACATCGGAATCAAACCATTTGATGTTCCATTTGTCTATTAAAATATAAACAAATTATTTTTAACCTTTATCATTAGTGAAACAAGTTATTAAAGACAATCTTTCTGTGTTGGTTCACATTTTTCAGAAAATATCAAATTTCTATGACTTAATCAATCTATGCTACAAGTAGTTGAACTGATTCCATAATATTGAAAGCAATTAAAATATCAATGGTAGCCAATCTCCAGGCCATTTTGAACATATCTAGTTCTTTTTCATCTGCAGAGATTATGCCGCATGTTGCGAAATCTTAAATTTCACATATCTTTGTTAATACAGAACGTAATTGAACCATTTTAGACCGATATACCTTCAAGAGATTTGACTTTTAAAATATATATTTTGCAGAGGATTAGAAACTTGAAATTATGATCAGACATGATCTATGACATTTTAGTCGTTCATGGACTAACTTTTCTCTGCCATATCCAGTATTATTCCAACTTCTGTTTTTCAAGGAATTGGTTAATTTAAGATATAAAATCTTACCCCAGCAATATAACTTCCAGTAGCTCGGATATTATGAACATTTAAACCAATACCGCCTGCTGATTTAGATATAAGAGCCGTCTGTTTTAATGTATCGTAAATACCCTCTATACTATCAGATGCCATAGTCAACAAAAAACAACTGAAAAAAAAGAATAACAAGACTCAATCATCAAAATCCTGTGCTACGTCAAATTGTAAAAAGTTCCATAAAGATCTAGAACAGCTCTGGGATGGCCATTTCAATTGTCCTCAATGAACTTTGTTCGGGGAGGGATAAATTCACTATTCAATAGAGAAAGAGAGAGAGAAAATGGGTTTAATGTCCACTCGACCCAAACTAGGTGATTTTGGGACTAACACAATAATTTGCTTGCGTGTAGGGGTCTTTAGCAGTGTGAAGAAACTGGAGAAAACCCACAAGGTTGGACAGGTGACCCTACTCCTTGTCACATACAACCGGGGAATCGAGACCATACCAGTTGCACTATTCAACAAAGACATCAGACAGTTTTACGTTCACCTGCATATATTTTGGGTGTTCAAATCAGTTCTTTCTGGATTGTATTAGGTATATCATATAATAACATACCTTGATAATTGTGGTCTTGGTGTTCCAGCATTAAATAATGTAGGTGAAGCATGTGTAAACCATTTCTCCGATAATAAATTATAAGTCTGTTGATATAAAACATTTTATATATGTATCTAATACAGCATATAGTTATTTCAATGGAAATTCATTAATGGAAAACATAAATAGCTTAATAACCATCGCTCTATTCCGACTAAATACAATATTTTTTTTAAAAGCAAAAGCTGAGACCAAAAGTTGTATTTGACTCCAGATGGAGTGATAATTCAGTGTGGTTTTTGAGAGAGAGAAAGAGAGAAATGGGGTTTAACTCGATACATACTAGGTCATTTCTGGACTAACATAATTCTATTTAAATGTTCCAGGCAATCAAAGTAGTTTTGTCAATAAATATATGTACTAAGGGAGTTAACATGTGTTCTGTGCATTCATTTCATCAAGGGCTAGGATCCAGTAGTCCTCCGAATCTATAGACACTCATTGTTTTACTAACCTCAATAGCAGCATCAATATCTTCATGATGTATTCCTACAGCAACTCTCATTAACATATGTTGTGGTCGCTCAGCAACTAAAAACAAACATCCATACATTAACCCATGTTAGCTGTTTTATTTGGCAATAAAAATATTTGGCGAACAAAGTTAATGGGGTACAAAACTCTAGGTTTGACATCCTAGTGTTCTGCTCTGACTGGGCTAATGAAGACGGGCACCGGCATACGCCATACAGTGTGTTATGAGGGAAATTTTGTCTTGAAAAAGGGCCATTACCTACTCCAATATCTTATTACAACCGCCAAAGGACCTTTTACAAAGATGCCATCCAAACGACTATACATTGTCCCTTGCCTGGCCCTCGATACTTAACTACTGTGAAGGGGAAACCACGCCAGAAAATCCTGAAGAATTTTCTGGGTCAACAGGGGGATTGTACACAGGACCTCCAGGTCAGGGAGCAAATGACTTATTCACTTAGCCACTGCGCCTCCCTCTCTAGGTTAGACTTTTCCACATAAATACCTATGGTTTAATAGGATGAATAAAGTCAAGTTTCTGTCCAGGGAAAAAGCAAAGCAATGGAGTCTAAATTATCATAAATATTAGTGATTATGTGTTGAACCTAGATGAGGTCTCCGGGTTTGATCCCGGTTTTGGACAGGAAAGTTTCTTAGGATTTTTTAGTGTTGTTTCTCTGTGTTAGTGGTGTAGGACGGAAGGTGTGGCAAGGAACAGTGCACAGTTGTTTGAACGAGACGAAAAACTGGCATTCAATGAAGAGTAGCTGGAAAGGCGTCTGCCCTGGCAAAATTCCCTCAAAGCATATTGCATGGCATATGTTCGTCTTCATTAGCCTAGTTTGTTCAGAGACTTGATTCAATTTCAGCTTGCATTCACCAGTACAGAAAAAATAGACCAACTTACCCTTTCCACTAATTCTTAACAAATACGATCTCTCCAATGTCTGTAACAAAAACATTTTATTTCCATTACAAAAATTAAAATAAGTTTTTCTTGCACAAAATATTCCCCCTTGCCTTGATAAACATTCTATTTTATAAATTCTGAAAAAATATCCGACCTTGATAAATGCCATGTTCTCACACCAATAAGGGTCTAATCAATGCTGGCAATATTTTTTTCTTTAAGGAAAATGCAATTGTTCATGACCACAACTTCATAAAACTTACTGTAAGCCACAGAGTTTGTCCAGATATAGTCACATTTATTCTTTCTTTATAAACACTGTAGCTAATAGTGATACAGACAAATGTTTGAGGAAAATTAATTTAAAGGATCAGCAGCATGTCTTACCTTAAAACCAAAATAGTTGTAACCAAAATCACGATCATATATAATGGCTGAATTCAATCTCTGAAATAAAATGTCAATTTTTATTTACAGTAGTTTTTATCATGTTTTTTTGAAAGGTTTTAACCAACAGTTACAGGTGATGCTGGCTTGTTTATTTGAACGATTTGACCTTACACTTAGAGGTGATGCTGGCTTGTTTATTTGAAAGATTTGACCTTACACTTAGAGGTGATGCTGGCATGTTTATTTGAAAGGTTTTACCCAACACTTATAGGTGATGCTGGCTTGTTTATTTGAAAGGTTTTACCTAAAACTTATAGGTGATGCTGGCTTATTTATTTGACAGATTTGACCTAACACTTACAGGTGATGCTGGCTTGTTTGTATCATCTACATATGATGAGCGATGTTAAGAAATTTTCAATACATCATAGGCCTATTCATATCTTTCCAAATACTAAATAAACATCTCAAAATCTCTCTTAATGAGAATTAGTAGCTTTAAGCAGTGGATACACTAGCCGAATGATTCAACCCGGATCAAGCATGTTTCATATATTTGGCCGAATAACATTCGCCTAGTGTGTCTGATTCGCCGAAGCAATCGTCCGATTGTAGAATTCATTAGCCAATCACCACTCATATCGAGTAGTCATGTGATTGTTTGATGACATGGTTACTTCCATCATGTGATGTGAAAGGTGATGTAATTGAGTAGTGAATCAGACCAAGGATTTTCCTAGTGTGTCCACGCATTCGGCCGAATCTCATTCAGCGACGATTGATTCTGTCCAATCATTCAGCTAGTCTATTCACCGCTTTAAGAAGACTTTTCTAAATTACAAAATTATCAAATTTCTCTCTCAACTTGGTTAACCAATCAAACCCAATGACAACAGTTAAAAACTTACATCAGCATTTTTCATCATAATATTGTATATATCTTCAGATATCATGGGTGATAATTTTCCTGTTTTAGGATTTACCCAACGATACAAATCATCCATAACCTCTGAAAACATAAAAATATATAAATAACTATATTTCTCTACATAGTAGGAATATCTGTAGCCTGTATAATATGTAAAAAAAAATTAAAATACAATCCAAGAAAAAACATTTTTCAAAGTAGGCCTAATTAAAAATCAAATCTGTTTATGCCATATAAGGATTTTATTAAACAGGTTAGATTTCTGTAATCTAAAATGGAAAATGAAGTATAATGATGTTTAACGTCCTGATGATCTGCACCTACTGAGTTAATGAAGCAGACATACGCCATATAGATGGCTACAAGGAAAATTTAGGGCGGACGACAGCGCTATGGACAATCAACTCTTATTGCGAATTCGTCAAAGAGTTATTTTACATGCACGTCGGTTTTTCACACCAATAGAACGATTAGACACGGTTCTTGACACACCGTCCATCCTGCACCATGCACAAGGGGAACCTGAAAGGGAATAAAGAGTCTATTTTCACACTTGCTACACCAGCAGCTACAAATAAAACATTTTGTGTATTAGCTCGACGAGTCCAAAGATAAATGCACATGCTAACTTACCACTAAATACTTTTCTAGTTTCTTTGTGTAGATTGGAAATGGCAATTCTTGCTGCTAGAGTGGCGTACTCTGGATGTTTGGTTGTCATGGTAGCCGCAGTTTCAGCAGCTAGATTATCCAGCTCCACTGTTGTCACTCCCTGGTATAAACCACTGATTACTTTCAGTGTAATGGCCGTCTGAAAAAATAAAATAATTACAATTCGGTACTGACTTGATTTCTGGCCAAGTGGGGACAGGGACTGGATTATCAACCATGAAAATAAGGCCCCCGTCAGAAATAAAACATTAAAAGCACAGATGTCATGAAAAGAGTCTAGATAAAGGCCTTTGAACAGGGACCTTGAGACGGGGGGGGGGGGGGGGCAAAAAGCACTGTTACTACTTGATCGTAAAGTACATGAAAACCAGCAACTGTTCTGAACGTGGGTATCTGGTGGTGTGGGTAGGATTAGAATCGGATTTTGTATGGTACGAATGAGCCTCATTCCGTTCCAAAAGAGCCCTCACCCTTTGGTGCGAATCAGCTTGGTTTCAAAAGTAAAACCCTAAACCCTATTTCCTTTACCATATAATATCCTTATAATTAGTTGGGTTTTATACTAAGCTATTAATCCAAATTAATTTAGATTTAGAATTTAGACTTAGATCTACAGGTTTAATTTTAATCCATAACGTTATGATAAATAAAGAAATTAAGATCTAGATTTTAATACTTACGGGATCAACAAAATCCATATTCAAACCATAACATAGTTTACTAATTCTTGACGTGATTTTATCAAACATAACTTTCTCATTTCGCCCATCTAAAAGGATAAAAACATCGACATTTTTTCAAATTTTTGAAAACAAATTCTGACCCAAATAAACAACTTACAAATTTGAGAATTTTGAAAGAATGAAAACAAAAACGCATGTTTTTAATTAGATGTGGTGATCTACGAATATTAATTCAAAACAAATTTGGGAATATTACCTCGCTTCACGACAAACATTTTGAATTCTTGATGAAATTCTAGCAGAGACGATAATACCGTGTGTTGTCACTAACAAAGATTAAATTTGGCGGGTAGGAGCAGGACGCGATCAACTTTCCCGCGATATTTTTTCTCCGATATCAAGTCATGTGACTGCTTCTTCTAATTTGTCACAGGTTAAGCGAGACTATTGGAGGCGTTGTTTTCTGATGAATATTCACACCGTAGTCCGACTTATACAAGTCGTACAGAAAAAGCTTGGCTTTCTCCTATCTAGAAAAAAACTAACTTTTAGTCGCAGTTGACATTCAGCCAAACAACTATAAACAATACTAGTAATTATAAAAAAAGAACTAGTCCAAAATTTGACACCAGTACATACACCAGATACGTCCGTACCAAATAAAATAAATGTTTCTTGACATTCGACTCAAAGATAAATTCGCGGAAATTTCAAAAGATGGGGGAATTAACACGTGATATTTTGGTAGAGTGACCTTTTGTAGACTATAGTAGGTTTGAACTTTCTATATCACAATATGCGCAGTGTCTGACGGATTTTAAAAACTCGTGATCATGAATTGCTGTCATTGGTGAAGATAAAAATATGTTTACTGCAGGCTCTACTAGTAGTATTAATTTTTAAGGTTAAACCATAGATTGGTAATGTACTATATAGCCTATACTAATACTATAACTGATGTCCATGGTTGAACGCCTGCAGAGGCGGAATTAAGGGGGGCGCGAGGGGCGCCCCCCCCCCCCTAATTTTCGACAGTGCCCTTTTTTACTGCTGAAAGTGCCCTTTTCAGACCCAAATATGTCCGTTCCCAACCCGTTGCAGGGATCCCAAATGACTCAAACCATCGATTCAAACACACCAGTCGAATCTGGTCTAATTAATGCTTCCACTTGCAAACGAATTCATGTTGTTTAGCTGACGGTGCCCTAATCCTATAGAGTGACTATACATCTTGTGGAATCGGCGGCGTATACACTCAATGACTCATGCCCATAACCGACGCGCATGAGTGCAACTTGATGTAGCATTGTTTCATGTGGGGACAGTACAAAGTACAAGTTACAAGGCTTAAATAGTGAAGTGGCTAGGGAATAGATTCGTCTTTTTTCACATCATAATGCCTCGCTCGCCTTGACAATTTTCGAGTCGCATGTTCAACTGGCTTTTTTGCTCGATTTTAAGGCTCTTTTTCAACGATTTCCGAACGTTTACTTAGACGAAAATATCAGCCAAATAGCTCTTGGAATGGCTACAGATGCAAGGAAATGACGGATAATTTTATTGGGGGACCCCCCCCCCCCCCTAAAAATTTTTTTTAAAAAATACCCTCTCAGCGGCGTGCCCCGTCTCCGCGGTCATGCCCTCATTTTGCGGCGCCCCCCCCCCCTTTTCAAAATTCCTAGATCCGCCCCTGGCCTGCTTCCACAGTCTAGAGTGATTTCGCCGACAGCCATAGTGGCAGTTGTAGTAAATAAAGTAGCCCACTATAATCGGTGTCTTATCGAGCGCGCTTCTCATAAGAACGGATAATATTGCAAACAAGACAATTCGTGTTTGAAATTAGTTTATTTTCTGTCTAGTACAGTAGAAGGGAGACTACCCAATTTAACGATCAGGGATCAGGCCACTAATCAGGTTTCAGCCAGGGTGAAATGATAATGATATTATTATTATTATTCATCTTCTATAGCGCTTCATTATATCCGGTGATATTTCTAAGCGCTTAACAAATGTCACACCACAGTTTGTAATAATATTTAAACAAGTGTGTTTTTAACTCCGATTTAAATTTAACAAAAGTTGAACTTGCTCTAATTGATCATGGTAGCTTATTCCACATATGGGCACCATTTATAGGGAAAGATAATTTCCCCCTGAGTCTCTTGTAAGCAGGCACAGAGAGTAAAGTAGTATCGGTGGACGAACGGGTGAGCAGTATCCGAAAATAAAGCTTTACACATTTGATAGCACTTTAAAGTTGATCCGGGCTTTCACAGGCAGCCAATGAAGACTTTTAAGAGTTTCTATTACATGATCTCTAGAAGATGACTTGGCAACTAGTCGAGCACATTTATTTTGTACAACTTGAAGACGGTTGAGGGAGAAATCTGGAATGCCAGCCAGGGGTCCATTTCCACAGTCCAACTGAGTTATGACCAGTGCTAATACAACTCTAGCACAGGAATCTTTAGTAAGATACCTCCTGATTCTGGATATTGGCTTTAATCCCAGGAGTCCATTTCCATAGTCCAACTACTGAGATATGACCAGTGCTAATACAACTCTAGCACATGAATCTTTAGTAAGATACCTCCTGATTCTGGATATTGGCTTTAATCTCATGTACATTTTACACATAGTATTGTTAACCTGTGGGATGAGAGACATTGTCTTGTCCATGATGAAACCAAGATTTCGTGCTTTACATGATTGTGAAATTTCGGTATCGTCGATGTTTAGCTTTGGTGAAAAGTTGAAACTGTTTAGTTTTGATCTTGGTAATGTAACCTGTCAATAGATACATTGTTTTCAATTCGTGTTTCCATAGACCAAGATAGCAATCTGCCTCCATAGTACGTGTAACATATTTTTGGATAGTCAATTATTTAGGAAATTTGTTTTACGACTTAGTCAGGTTTACATGTATGTTATATTATAATTATGTCCATTTAAATTTCGCGCATTGTGAACTATACGGTGTCATGTGACCAATTTATCCAATGAACATTTGTCAGTAGGGAAGCTCAACTAATTAATATTCAGTGGGTCTGAAGAGCTCGAGGGTGGTACGCCATTATATCAACTTCGAAAGTAATTTTACGATCTTATTTTTCTGTTATTTCGAATTTGGTTAAATTGGAGTCTTCTAAATCCCTCTCTGTGTCCTTACTTCCCACTACACGACTCACAGTAGGGGAAGGGGTTTGTTTCCCGAATTCTGCGACGACCTTCCTTGACCTGTGGGTGCCTGATTTGGAGGTGGAAAGGACCGCTGAAAAGATGGGATAAAAGAACGTCTCTGATCTCGGTAGGTGTTCTCTGACTATGGTGTTAATTCGCCACGTCTATAATTTTGAGAGCTGTTTCCTCTTGCGTAGGATGCTTCTTCATACTGCCTACTACCAGGAATTTCCGATGATGGACATTGGTTTATCTTGTGACCGACGCCCCCACACTTGAAACGTCGTATACTGCTGTATTGCAGCATTGAGGGGTCCCCTAGAAAATGTCGGTCTGGTGGCACCACTCCGTTCAAATCTGTCCAGCTGTGCTTGTTGTCTGGTAGGCATTTCCTGTTGGGTTTTCAATAAGGTAACCATTTCGTTCACTCCCTCCATATCAGACGGCTTGGTTGCTACTACAAGATCTTGGTGTACTTCTTCCTGGCTCCAAATACAAGCGGTAGCTCGAAATCGATTACCATCTATACTTATGTTAATACAATACATAGACGATAGATAACTATATGTACGTGTATCTATTGTATGTTAAATGTATGCTTTTCTAGCGACATATTGTAATATATATTTACTGGGAGAAGGTTCATAATTTTTAAAAATAAAATATGTTTAAACAAGCCCTGGTGTAGCAATAGAATCATTAAAAGTTTTGATTACTTGATTATTCGTTCTTTTATAGCATAATGCCCTAATAGACAGTTGTATTATTTTAGTTGCACATGCGTTCAGCTGTTCGGACTAATTTTGGTCTATAATAATTCAATTTTTAATTGACTTAGCAGTTCAGACAACTAGGATGAATTTGAATCCTGTGTGACTTCCAGACAATAGACTGGTTGTTCTTGAATAAGTTAATCGATTCGAAACATATTACAAATTCAGGATGGGAAGTCGCTGATAATTGTAACTGAAACGAAATTGTTTCGAACATCTGATCTCATTCGGATATCCCGTAGCTTCTTGCCGTGACCTCTAGTCCTGGTATATTCTGATGTCTTGAAAATTTCTTCGTTTACTATCTGGTCTTTCCCAGATAACTTTCTGTAGGCTTGGATGAGTAGACCTTAGCACCACAGTCGGGACACATTTCCCTCATAGCTCACTGCAGATGCCCGTCTTCTATTTGTAGACGAATTAGTGCTTTGGTTATTTCTATGCTTAATTGGTTCGGTTTTATTGGCTTATAATAATACCTGTCTAACGGTCAGATCTATTTAAAAAGGCCAAATGCATATTTCCACAATGTCACTAGATATAAACAGGGTTAGGACACGCGATTGTTCCCGATTATCGTGGGTTAGGGTAAGGCGTAGGGCTAGGCCTTGGCTTAGGGTCAGGGTTGGGGTTAGCGCTAGCCCTGTTTACATCTTGTAATTATGCATTTGGCCTTGTCAAATAGACCTAACCCTCTATAGACACCAGACGTGTCAAATTTTAATCTACCGCAAGTCCCTATAAAATCGGCCAATCAGTTAGCTCGACTGTTTTAAATATGATCATCTATATGTCACGTGCGTGTATAAATTTTTTCAGTTTCGATAAGGAAGAATTTATTTACAGGGCCTTTGTTTTATAGGCCTTCATAACTTCAGTTATTATTATCTATAGGTCACGTGCATGTATAAATACTTTTAGTTTCTACAAGGAAGGAACTCTTTACAAAGCCCTTCTTTTATAACTTAAGTTATGTGTGGTTGAAGTGAACCGTGGTCAAATGGTGGAAAGTCTTGCTTTTGCTTATGGTGGGTATGTTACCAAGGCAAGTCTCGTACGTGACCAGGAGTTGGATAGCCCGTCACAGTATAGGGATTGGTTTCGAGGGTTTTCTAGCTTTTACTCTGGGTATTCAACCCGAATACATGACCCTTCTAACCACACGTATACACGCAAATATTTAGCTACAACGGTGACGATATCATTTTTATATCTATTGGGCATTCCTAATAGTTTTATAAGTGAATATTCTTCAAAATGGCGTCCATCCAATGGCGTAAATGTTCGATATGTTCGGAAGAATTTAATCAACCAAAGATACTTCCATGTTTCCACAGTTTTTGTCAGCGCTGCCTAGACAACCTTATCAAAAAAGATGCTCATCTAAATAAATTCAACTGTCCTCGCTGCAGGACGGAGATAGATGTTCCACAAGAGGGTGCTAGCGGTTTTGTGGCGAATTTCTATATTGGAGAGAAACCAATATGTCCAAAGCACGAGGCAATGGGGCTTAAATTTTATTGCCGTGATTGTTCTAAGCCTATTTGTCATGACTGTGTTGTTGTTGACCACGAACTTCACAATAAAGCTGACCTGAAAGAGGTTGGGAAAGAAGCTATGGAAGCATTATCAACTTTAAAACTTCAAATTGAAAGAATGGTGGACAAAACACAAACCCTTTCCAAATCATTGACTCTTCACATACATGATATAACCAAATCTGCCACCAGAGCCTGCTCTGATGTTGATAAACAAGTGGAGAAGATTTGTAGCACAGCAAGGAAGCAGGGCGACGATGTGAAGGTTGAAATCCACAAAATAGAAGAAGAAGAAGTTGATAAAGTCAGGAAGCTGCTGGATGATGTCATGAAATTACAAGAGCAGCTACTGACCAGTGTACAGTGCTCTGATGATGTGCTAAAGACACAAGCAACAATCCCAGCCCTGGATATTCTACCACAGGTCCGAACTATGTCAGAAGACGAAACATTAGAAGATTTAGAATTGCCCGAGATAAGATATCCACATTTTCCACCAGTAGAAATCAATCTGCAAGCATTGAAACAGCAGCTGGGAGAATTAAAAACTATGGATGCCCAAACTTTCACATTAACTTTTGATGTCGGTTTAATTTTGGCGAACGACCCATCTTATAGCGGTAATGATGGTGGCGTGGCTTCCGATCTGATACAAGAGAAAGACTTTCGGATGCAAGGTATGCAATGGCGTGTACGAGTACGGGTTAAACAGAACCAAGATGATCCACAAATGGATATTTTCTTATTTCTGAAGAAAGCAGAAGATGCCACCGTTAAATCGTGCACTGCGAGTTTCAACTTTAAACTATTAAGTACATCTGACGATAGCAAAAGTGTAGTGAAGAAATCACATCATACTTTTGTACCTGATGGCGATGGAAAGGGTTGGGCTAATTTCATAACGGCCTCATTAATACGTACTAATAAGACGGTGGGCAACGACAAGAAAGTTATACTGCAGACAAATGTTGCTATACAGAACATAGAGAGGTATTAAAATGATTTAATATGTTGTGTAATATAGGGGTGGGTGAAAATGACCATATTATTTATTCTGCGTGCTTAGGTTTAATAAATTTAGAGATTTTGACGAGGTTGTCATTTTAGTCAGTAAGGGCGAGGATGTTGCTTGGTTTCGACCAGAATCACAATCGTAAAAAAAAACCAAAAGACCAATACCATTATTCCTAAAGTAATGGTAAAGAGCAGCAACACACCATTAACCACGGCTTTATCAATCTATAAAATCTGTGCATAAAGGACACATTCCTCAGATTTGACATTTGTTTGCTTTTGATAAGTAAAGAAATGACAATAGGGTAATATATTCTATGCAAATGGCTCTCTACATTTATTTATGGTGATGTAATTAAGATTACACATTTCTTGAAGATTTGAAATTTAAAGAAATACATGTATTGATTTTTATCATGAATGGTTCTTTTTCGGAATATAATAATATTGTTGATAGTATATAAAAGGACCTCCATCCTTTATTTTATTTATTTATAATTTGTCTTTCACACTTTGATAATAAATCGATGTTTATTACCTTTTATTGTACAGTGTTCAGATCACATGAGCTTATTTGTCAATAAAATTGTTTGTGGTATGTTATATGGTGCTTTGTTTTGGGATGAATTCTGGGATTTGATGGATTTTTCGCTCTGCCTATTGTATCACCACCGTGGAAACATACACGGACATGTAGAGGGGGTGTATTTGATATGTTTTTATGTGTGTCTAGTGGGAGTGGGTATTACCTATATGTCACGTGAATTTCTATCTTGTAAGGGGAAGGATTTATTTATCGAGCCCTAGTTTCGTACGCGTTTATAACTTGATTATTTTTATTATGTCCTATAGTGTCCTTTGTTGATGGGCAGGCAATGTGGCGTGAAGGTGAAAAGTATTTCTTTTGCTTATGGTGGGTATGTTGACAATGCAAGCCCGACTCAATGAAATAAAGATATTATTCTTCCACAAAGCGTATATTATATCACAGTATAGTGGGTATTCAAACCATTACACAACCTGTCCATACAAGGGAATATTTACATATACAACGGTGACATTATCACTATTTATATATATTGAACATTTTAATGGCCCAATCTCGATTATATTTTCGAGAATAAAACTGCTTACTTTTGTGTGAAAAGCCCTTAAAAACCTTTACCTTAGGGCCGAGCAACTAACTCAATATACGTGGTACGTTTTCAAAAAACTTAAACCCACCAGTCTTCGTCTGGAAATGGAGGCTGATGCCCCAAGCTGTATTATACGGTGTCTGAATAAAACCAGACTTTTGCGTGTAGGTGAAATTTACCGCTCGTTATCAAGTACAGAACATGCACCGCACACTGTTTTGACTTCTAAAGGAACGGTAATAGATTATCAGGTCACCGTACGAAAAAATTGACCCGAAATCTTAAAAGGGTTACGTGTCCGGATAAGCGGTATTGGAGTTCATACCCAAACGACTCAATATTTTGAGCTGAAATTTTCAGGCAAGGTAAATACACAATTCCTCTATGTTTTGGCGCCTAAATTTCATACGTACACGGACTTTTATTTCTGAGACTCTGTTAAAATCGAGATGGTCCCTTTAATAGTTTCAGAAGAGGTTAATCCTTAAAATGGCGTCTATCCAGTGGCACGTATCTGCATAGTGCTCTGAAGGTGTGCTAAATATACAAGCAAACATCCCAGCTCTGGATATACTACCACAGGTCCGAACTCTGACAGAAGACAAATTTCCTGCGATAAGACATTAACTTTTGATGCCAGTTTAATTTTGGCGAGCGACGCGTCTTGCAGCGATCAGGTGGCTTCCGATCTAGTAGGCCAAACTGAGAAGTCCAATAAAGATATTCAGATGCAGGGTTTGCCATGGCGTGTTTGAGTTAATCGCCACATATATATATGTATATATATATCACAAATAAGCATTTTCTTAGATCTGAACAAAAGAGAAGATGCCACCATTAAATCATGTACAGCACTTCCCTAATTTTACATAAAGTACAACTGACGATAACAAAATATGAATGTTGTGTAAGAATCATCCACGTATCGTACGTTTGTATCTAGTGGCGACAACATTTTAGGTACTAATAAGATGGTGGAAATGAAATGAAATAAAATGGGGTTTAACGTCCTACTGTTTTGTACCAAACTGGGCTAATGAAGACGGGCATACGCCATACAGTGTATAAGAGGGAAATTTTGCCCGGACAGCGGCACTAAGGCCATCGAATTCAAACTGTCAAGGGATCTTTTACGTGCACGCCAATGTGTACACGGGGCCTTGGTTTTTCGTCCCATCCGAACGACTAGACAGCTGTCTTTGTCAGGCCCTCCGTCCTGCATCACTGACAAGGGAGAACCACACCGGAAAATCTGGATGAACTTTCTCGGCTAATACAGGGATCGAACACCCGATCTCCAGGCTAGCGATCCAGCGTCTTACCCACTTAGCCACCGTGATCCCCATAAGATGGTGGACAATGACACCTGTTGCTATAAAAAAAACAGAGTGGAATGTTACAGATTTATTAAGTGGAGTGTGGGTGGTTGAGAATGACCATATTGTTCACTCTCTGTGCTCAGATTTCGAGGTGGTTGTGAATTGGCCAGTAACTCACATCTTGTCGTACGTGTTTTGGACACCCACGGGTAGTAGGGTTTGGTAACTTGCAGAGCGGCCGCAAGAAACCGGGTGAAAGTTTTGTTAATAGTACAGACACAGTACTTGTCACGTACAGGCCGCACGTCTGACTTATTTAAACCGTGGGAAAAATTTCTTCGTAATTCCGTGGAAAGCGCAAGTCTGATGTACGTGCTCAGTGGGTCAGTAGTGCTTGTGGGGTACGTGTGACTTAACTTTAACCAATTTCGTGCACCAGAAGTACGACCAGCACTCGTTATGCCCCTGGTTAGCACGTGATACTACTCCCGACGAACGCGAAACGCATGTCAGTAGTGCGTATTAATGATTTGCCTCCGGCATATCAACCAAAGAAATTGAATATTTTCAGTTGGTTTAAAACATGGGACCAAAGAAGAAGGGCTGAAAGAGTAAGTCGACTGCTCCTCCAGAGCGCGTTAGATTACAAGTTCCGTCACGGAGTGAAGTGGCGTGGTTTCGAGTCCCCGCTTGACCGTGACAAGGAGTAGGTCGCCTGTGAAGACTCGTGGGTTTTCTCCGGGTCCTCCGGTTTCTCACTTCAGCTAATGCCCCCTGCGCACTTATGTTAGTCAAGAAATGATCTACTTCGTGTTGAGTCGACACTACACCCCCCCCTCTCTCTCTCTCTCTCTCTCTCTCTCTGTGAACTGAAAGCATTAAAAATGTTTTTAAAGGGAGCCTTCTCTGATTTATCTGGAAAAGAAAACAGTCAAAAATGTAATACTGAAACGTGACTCTTTGTAAGATATATAACTTTTTAATTGCCTAATGTATGCTCTGAAGTTGTCTAATAATAATTGGAGGTTGTTACTACTTATTACATGAATTCTGTCCTGTCAGTGGCCTACTCTTCTCAGAATTACATCTGCCAAGGCATCTTTTAACTAGACACAATTTTGGTTGTTAGTTTAGTTTCCAAAGCACACAAGCATTGCAGACTTAGAAGTCGTTATAAAACGACCTTACGAAGAGAAATAAACACGTCATTAGCCTGGTGATCGAGGTATTTTGCTGCATACGTGTCATGCTTGCCAAAAAAATATGACACCAATGTTTCGTTTCAACTCAAATTCGAGACGCAAATCCAAAAAAGTTGCGCGATTATCATGTTCAGTAAGACGGTGCTCCCGACCAGGACCCGTTGCTGCAGCACTGCAATGTTGAGACCAGGAACGTCAGCTCATCAGGATAAATTAAGCCTGTATACCCACAAAACACGGACTTGTTTAGTAACAAAACGTAACCAATATACCTGTTAGTGGAATTAATAGATTTAGCCAGTATAAAAATACAGAAACCAAAGGAGTACAAACGGTTTCCATAGTAAAGAATATGTTGTCAATAAGGAATTCCAACAAGGAATTGTATTCAGAATTAGAACGGACATTTTATGTAATATCAATAAATAGATTCACCCTGACCTGAAAACTTATATCTAAATAACATTATACAGGAGTTTCTTATAAATGTTTCCTAGTTTGGAAAACCCGCAGTCTCGTCTCGTTTCATAAATCTCTAGACGTTATGAAATGAAATGGAGATGAACGCCCTAACTTTCTTCGCCGACTGGACTATGATGGAGGAATTTTGCTTCGACAGCAGCTCTACAACTAGTCTTATTTCGAATTCCAACTGCCAGGGGTCCTTTACGTGCACGCCAACGTGTACATGGGACTTCAGTCTTTCATCCCATTCAAACGACTACCGTCTTCATTAGCCCAGATTAGGAGCAGAACAGTAGGACGTTAAACTCCATTTCATTTCATTTCATTCGAACGACTAGACGCTGTACCATGCCAGACCCTCCATTCTGCACCACTGACAAGGGGAACCCGCCATGGAAAAAACCCTGAGAACATTTCTAGGCCAACACCGGAATTGAACCCTTTTAAGACTTTTTTTTCTATGCTCACACGTGCAATTCTGATGAGAATTTTGCATGAACAGCGGAGTCTCAGCCTACTCCCCCGGATCTATTCACATGATCTGCAACATACATTTGTTGTTTATTTGTTTATGTCAAGTCCGTAGGTTTGTCTTGTGTAATTGTTTGTGTGTGGTGCTGTCCTCTTGCACACACTGTAAATGAATGGATTCACCCCGACCTGTATCTAAATATTTGACTTTCAGTTTGGTTTGACTCAAAGTAATAGAGTAATCTATTGGTGGAACGTGTGCGCGTGAAATTACAAGGTCTGTTATTGAGTCAAGTGGCGTCATGGTTACAATTCCCGGCTTGTACGTGACAAGGAGTAGGGTCGCCTGTTCGACCTCCTGGGTGTTCTCCGGGTCCTCCGGTTTCCTCCCACTGCCAAAGACCCCTACAAATTATCGAAATAAAATAGAATCATATGGTAGTCCCGAAATGACCTAGTTTATGTCGAGTTGGCGTTACCCCTCTATCTCTCTCTCTCTCTTTCTCCCCCTCTCTCTCTCTCTTACAACATTCTATTACACTTGAGTTTCTCATAAATATTTCCTACTTTGGTTAAACCCACAATCTCGTCCCACTATTCTAGGAATGTTAAAGTTTCCCTGAAAAACTCCAATCGGGGAATGTCTGACATAATATATAAATATACGAGCGTAAAAGTCAAAGTTTTATATGTAATCGATAGTGGGGATGATATATTATTATTGAAGATAATAAATTGGCTTGTTTTATTATTAGCATATATCCAAAGAAGTAGTTTTTTCCATACATATTGTTATAAACGTTACAAGAGCTGCAGTGGTAAAGTGATTATAACGTTGGCTTGGTAACTAGGAAGTCCTAAGTCCGATCCCCGTTGTTGGTCGAGAAAGTTCATTGGGATTTTTCAGCGTGGCCACCCCTTGCCATTGCCAACACCTAGTCGGTTGGACGGAACGAAAAATCAAGGTCCGGCGTACACACTGACGTGCACGTAAAACAGCCCTTGACATTTTGAACTCCAAATAAGGGTAGGCCGTACTGCCGCTGTCCGGGCAAAATTTCCCACATATCACAGTGTATATTGTATGCAACTATCCATTAGCAGAACAATAGGGCGTTAAACCCCATTTCGTTTCACGCCATTTCTGTTTTGATGCTAATCAACTAAAAGTTGGCACAGTTTTTCAAGAAATTAAATATCAGTACAAGGTCTACCCCCCCCCCCCACACACACACACACACACACACACACGCTGACAGTCAATATACTTCATTGGTCTATCTATAGGTATGACTGTTGTTTTGTTTTTCTTCTTTTAACTAATTATCGGGCCCTCTTAATATTGGGGGACCCTGGTTTCAGCCCAGTCAGTACACCGCCCCTTAATCCGACCTGCTTATGAAACCAGATTAATCACTAATCCATATCTATGTATCGCATGAAAAATATAATATTATATACACTACATGCATATATTGTTATATATATGTGTATTTTTTAATCTTCATCTTTTGTCAGGTTTGATTGATGTTTTTACTGTGGAATGCTAAAAATGTAAAACTAAAAAAAAAATATGGCTTAGGGAAAATAATACGTCAAAAAATGATTATTTTTTTCTTTTAAATTCCAGGGGTGAGGGGGGGGGTAACACATCAATATTTTTATCTAATGATTATTGCCACATAAACCAATCATCGTCGTAGATCAAAAGTTTAAAATCTACAAAACATATTTTTAAATTGCTGCCGAGAAAAAGGAGGAACGCAGTGGGAAAACGAGTCTAAGTGCGACTTCAGATTTATGTTATAACTATTGGTAATTAGAGAAACAATCTGATTAAAACACAGATCTTATTTCGTTTCGTTTTTTATAGTTCAAAATTTCGTTTTACTTGTCTTTACTACACTAGGATCTGAAAGAGTTGTTATATAACCCGCGTTCTGGTTGATGTGAGGGATTAGCCAATGAAACGGTCTGTTACAGCGAATTCTTGGCGTACGGTGCAATCAACGCTGATTGGTTAATAAAATATCTGACCTCACAAGGCCGAAAGCCGCTCGTTCGACCCCTGACGCGACCTCCCCCTCCCACTGGTAAGATCTTCATTTAGTGGAGTCCATCGAAAGTATATATATAAAAAAAAGAAACGAAGTATAGATCTACATTTTAATTAGATTGCTAGAGAAACTAAATTAACCTAAACTTTACTGTCAACTCTGATTGCAGACGTTTTCCAGTTTTCAAAATTAGAAAGGGGCGTTCGGTATTCGCCTGTAATGTCCAGGGTCTGCTAACAATTGCACAAATGAAGATTGCAGCACTTTGTTTCTGTCACCATCTATCGGAAATACCCACTGTGCTACTTTGACATTAAGGCGAGGTCAGTGCATTTCTAGACTATGAATAACTGGGATTTCCGATATTTGAGGACGTGTTATATTTATGTAATTCAAATAAGCCAATGTCTAAACATGGTAAAACTGGAATTTCCAGTATGAAGGTGGTTGGTGTGAATTGGAATGTTGGTGATTAGATTATTATTTGGCCGAGCCTACTATGCGAAAATAATTTTGGGAGTGGTTTTGGCGCTTGGTCAATACCATTCCCATGTTCTAACATACTCTGTTCATGATCAATTTGAAATGAATTTTATGAATTCCTGATTTAATCCTAAAAATCTACCAAATTAGCTACTCCAATACCAAATTATACCGATTGCAGATTATCCAGCAAACTACTCCAATACTTCACAGAATGCACGTTATCCAGCAAATGAATGAATGAACTATTAATGGGGTTTAACAACCTCCTTATCTACACCTACCGGTCTCTCTGTCCTCAATCAGTGTTGGGGGGGGGGGGCAGCTCTATACCCACTGAGCCACCGCGACTCCCGTTATCCAGCAATATATTATAGGCTTGTCAGGTCAATATATGTAATAGTTTATATGACATTTACAGCTAAATTTAGATCTTACACTATCCATTTTAGCCGCATGACATAATTCTTATATTGGACCACTATTTGTACTCACTATTCTTATTTTTATATTGAGCAATTATGTTTTTAATTGTTAAATTCATCTAGTTTTGTAAATAAGAATCTGTATTATCTATTTAAAATTCTTAAACTTTTTTGGGGTATTTTTTAATTGTTAAACATTTACATTATTTATTTATTTGTTTGTTTGTTTGTTTGATTTTCAGATACAATAGTTAAAAATGAATGCTCTATATCGTTAACAATCCATGTAACAATCAAACACACCAAGCCCAAGAAATGTTGAAATTATTGTTATGTAAAATATAATAAAATTGGAATTTTTAATTTTGTCGGATGGGTGGATAAGATAACATTTTAAGCAATATAAAACCTAATATATTTGGAATTTATGTGTCAGTTGGGTGGGTTATTAAAGCTCTATTTAAACCACGAGGGTTTTATTTCTTAGAAATATGCACATTTTATCTCCCGGTGTAGTTGGGTGCAGTTTAATATTTAACACACCCTTCCTTCTTTAGAGCTGTCTTATAAGGTATAATATTAGATAACATTTAAGATAAATAAATTATAATTTGAATGAATCTTTAGATATATTAATTTTGATTGATCTATTTTGAAACTATTAAATCAGGATGTTAAAATTTCTTATTATACACCACCCCAAAATTTCCCACTCAAACGTACAATGAACCTATGGTGGCTGATAGTGGCCATGTTAAATCTCGCCCTTTTCATAACGCGACAACACGACATCACGACAGTATTGGCGTAATGAACACATATTCATTATTATAATTTAAAGATGTATTACGTAAGTCTAACATAAAGCAATGGCCGGCATTGCTATAATAGTTTAAAGATATACAATGGAAAATTAATATATTGAGCATTTCAATCGAATTACTTTATTCTATTATGATTGTTTGAGGTGTTGCCAAAAGATAGCCATAATTGGCAGATGGAAACTCCACCCGTAGTTCATATTATCCCCATATTAGCGTTCAGCGCAGATATGGCGGACATTGTCTAATCCACTCTATACATTTTGTAAGAGCTAAATCTATCTATTGTAGGTCTTTATTTTGACTTCAAATGTTATATAAACTATTATTTAGACATTTATTAACACGGCAAGCCCATATTCAACTCTCTAGGTCATCGAATATCTCCGATATTAAATAGATTAGCACGCTTCGACCATTTAATGATTTAATTTAAAAATGGAGAAGAAAAGCTAAGTCTCGAATAAACAGTACCGTGATTACAATAATAAATAATCAATGCCAAATATTTTCATAACTCCAAACACTGACAACTTCGCTCAGAAAAAAGTAATTTGAATGAAACTTTCAATATATTCATTTTGCATTATCTAATTTTGAACTGGTATAGCAAGAAGGACCACCCATGTATCTAAATCTTACATAGGCATCTTTAAGCGTTATTTAATACAGCTGACAATAAACCATAATTGAAGCGTGGGCTACACGTTGATGGAATTATACAATAGTTTTATGACACATAAGATGTGGTATTTTATCATATCATCATATTATATTTCAGTTATTTTTAACGCCTATCTATTCAGTGGAAAATTGTTGCGTATTTTCTTAGCTTTTTTAGTTATACCACATCACGAATGTCCGAATTGACCGCTACTAAATTTTATGTCAAGGAAGTAACTAACACATGACACAATTATATGGAATACAAGTTACTTAAAGAGTTTATTACAGCGACGTTTCGACGAGGATTCTCACCTCTTTATCAAGCAAAGAATGACAATCATAGTGCAATGAGGATATATATACAAAATATGGAACAAAGACAAACATCTATATACAATCAGAGATAATCATTTGGAAACCATCAAAGGGGATGGGAAGCCATAAGGGTGGGTCTAGTGAACTATGTACAAAGAAAACATGGTAATAAAGGCAGCTAGATTGGTCGGTGACTATGCTTTCACAGAACGAACCTACTAAAGGACCATATAGAGAAGCCATATTGTGAAATAACACGAGATTATCCGGTACAAATCAATTAGGCATTTAAAAAAAAGTTGGATGCATGGTTTTAACAAAATTTGATATACATAAATTGTCTTTAAAAAATCCAGATTTATGAATATGTTTAAGAATTGTAAAAAAATGTGAAAACTATAACATATAAAGGATATACAAAAAAAGGTTGAGTGAAATTGTTAAGATAGACGTGAAAAGCATTGGGTGTTAAGAAATTCAATAAGTATATGTATAGTACTTAAAGTACAAAGTAATTATGCAAAAAAACATGTGAAGATTCATTTGCAAAAGCATTTTTGAACATTGTGGAACAATTATGAACATAGGGCATACATGCTGTGAGAAATGAATAAAAGAAACCGTATTCATAAATATAAAAAATAATCAGGATTAATATTGTGAATGTAACTGTATGGGAAATAGGGGGCCTGTGGCTTACTAGTGTAAAGAAATTCATAAATGTCTTGGGGGAATAACCGAGTGGTATACTACTTGATAAGACTGTCGTATGCCCTTGGGATAAATAGACCAGGATCGCGGTTGAGTTCTGGATGGTACCTTTTAATGTTGATAGCTTCTAAGAGTTTCCTTGTCTTTTTGTTGTGTTGGTTTACTGTCAGTGTTTTTGTATCTTCCCAATTCACTTTGTGACGACCATTGTTGTTAAGATGTTGGGCTATTGCAGAGGTATTGTTGGCTGCTAGGGATTGGTGTTCTTTGATACGGGCATTTAACGGGCGTTTAGTTTCTCCTATGTATGTCTGGCCGCACGAACACGAAACTTGGTAGACATATCCTTTTGGTTGTTGT
Source organism: Patella vulgata (assembly GCF_932274485.2). NCBI lineage: Eukaryota > Metazoa > Mollusca > Gastropoda > Patellidae > Patella > Patella vulgata. The sequence goes on along the minus strand of NC_065886.2, from coordinate 40,243,623 downwards.
GGGATGGTTGGGTCTATTTTTCCGTTGGCTCGTAGTAAATCTTTCAGGGTGCTGCTGCTGGAGAAGACCGTGTCAATGCCTGCCTGTTTCAGGATCCTTCTGATGTGATATGATGAACTGCCGTTGAATGGTATGCTGACGCGTATGGGTGAAGGGTCTATTCTTGCTGGCTTCACTGTAGAGTGTCTGGGTGCTATTGTGGAAGGAAGAAACTGCTATGCATGGCCAGGGTCTGGTTTACTCATAGGCATATTCATATATAGGCATAGTATGTCATGGGCCTAGGTCAACCAATCTGACGTGCAATGTGCCAGCGTATATGGTCAGATCTAAATATTAAGGCTACCTGCAGATTTCGTCAAGGGCTCGTGATTGATTCCGAGGATTGTGGGTTAGGTTTAAGAATTTGGGGGAGAGTTATAGTCTCCACATAAGCACTGGCCTAGGATGATGGAAATTTAGTTCGTGGTATTTCCTAGTTTTATAATAAAAATATGTATTAAACATGATTATATGTATAAGTAGAAATGACTAAATTTATACAGGAAATATCCCAAACTAGGGCTCCATCAGCCTGGCACGGGCAAGGGTTGGGTTTAAGAGTTTGGGGGAGATGATGATGGAAATTTAGGTCGTGGTATTTCCTATATAGTTTTATAAAAATACATAATATACATTAAATTTATTTTTGGTGGGTGGTGGCGCTGATGATCTGCAGGTGGAGCTGGTGGTCTTCAGGTATTTATGTTTCTGAAGAAAAAATGTAACTAAATTGAGGCTCTAGAGTGAGAGCCACATTAGTGTATTTTTTTTAATATGGATTGAATTTTCTAAAAACGTTTTTGTTCCACTATCCCAGGGGATTCTTATAGTTATATCTAGTTGATTTTCAGGTGATTTTCCTGGAGATCAGTATAGTGTTCTCTGATGATTTTGGATGCACTTGCTACGGTTGTGCTAAATGGGACTACAAAGGGCGCTATTGCGATAGCCCCAAGGGGGGCAGTTGTTTTCTATTTTTCAACCCCGATTTTTCTCTTGAAGTAAGTAAATCCGATTCTGGCCATAATGCTAGTCACGTGATTGTACATAGGCCCATATTCCATAAACGCGTTTTCGCGGAGCTTTCGCGCATTTTTTTCGCTGCGAAAAAGAAGGCAGTCTAATGCTAATGTAATGGAACCGTTTCCATGTAACCGGCGAAAACACGCGCAGAAACGCGTACATGGAAAACGGACGTTACAATGTTTTGAGGAATTCTGGAGCTGCCTACCAAAGATGTAGGCCTATATGATTATTAGTGCTTCTGACTTTAGTCTACGTAAAGAAAAGGAAGACACCACTCCCACTACCCCCCATCCCCCCTTTTCTAATATTTACTTTGCCACAGCCCCCTTGTCTATATTTAGCACGAAATAACGCTTTTGTTTACAAGTAGGCCAAGGTCTTCTTTAAAAGGGTTTTAGAAAGTTCATCGGGATTTTATGGCCGCTGTTCCCCTTTTTAGTCTGGCAAGGGACAACGTATAGTTGTTCGGATGGGACGAAAACCGCGGTCCCGTGTACTCATTGACATACACGTAAAAGAACCCTTGACATTTCTAATTGGAAATATAAAATAGGCCACTGTCAGAGCAAAATTTCGGTGAAAAACAGTGTTTGTCAGCAGGTGTTCAAATTCAACACTATTGTTGCTGCCAAGAAAACCCTTTCTAGCACCTCGGTTGTACATGACAAGGATTAGGGTCGCCTGTCCAACATCGTGGGTTTTCTTCGGGTCCTCCGGTTTCCCCCCACTGCTAAGACCCCTACGCGCAAGCAAATTATTGAAATAAAATTGAACCGTGTTTTAGTCCCGGAATAACCTAGTTTGTGTCGAGTGGACGTTAAACCCCATTCTTTCTTTCTCCCTTTCTGGCAATAGTAGCCCACTGTTTACCGTCTGCTTCTACTAGTTATACTATTATATTCTCTAGTCTTATCACTGTTCCATAACTCTCTGAAGTAAATGCCAGAAATTCATCCAGTTTTCTAGCTTATTTTCATAAAATTAACTCCTGGCTAGCGACGACCACTAAAAGGTGGGGGAAAACTTTCCGGTATTTACAGTTATTAAAGACGCAAAACTATTGCCTAAATGTATTTGTATACAATAGGGGTGTGAATGTAGCTCAGTCGTGGGCTCACTTACCAGGGTTCGATCCCGGGGATGGCCGAGAACGCTCCTGGGGATTTTCCAGTGGGGATTTCCCATGTCAAGTCGTTGGGAGGCCACATATAAAAACCCTTGTCAGTTGGAATTCGACGTTGACTATGTGGAAACACCGATGTCCGGGCAAGATTTCCCTCATAGCAGACTACATGGCGGGTACCCGCCTTCATTAGCCCGGTTGAAGCCGAATATTAGGACGTTAAAGATGCATTATGTCAGAGCCAAATTCACCTATTACAGGTCTTGCTTAAGGCCTTAAATGTTATCTAAATTATTAATTAGACATTTATAAACATGCCAAAACTATAATCACCTCGCGATGCCACCGGATGCTCTAGATTTTCAAGATATTTAAATACGATTCACACTTAATGATTTAATTTAAAATTGGATATTCCAGACTTTATTATCGTAACAACGGTAGCAATGGCAACCGTGACTACACCGTTCTGCAATTCTCTTTTCATTTAGCGAGAACTGCCTACTCTTTATCCAAATCTTACATAATGCATCTTTAAACCCCATTCATTTCTGAATAATCCAATGGTGTTCTCGAGTCAAATAATGTGCAAGATCATGCTCATAAAGATAATAAGTTAATTAATGATGAAATAGAATACAAGAGTCCATTATTATATACATAATGCGTGTCTTAACCTACACACATATATATATATATATATATATATATATATATATATATATATATATATATATATATATATATGGACAGTTCATTAAACTTTGTGATATAACTTAGCTTGTATTACTAAGCTATATCTAATAGGGTGTAGGTTCTGTAATTAAATTATCTTTTTTATCTATCTGTGTTTTTGGATTGGAAGGTGAATGGGTGTATGGGCGTCGTTTAGGAGGGAAATTCTTTGTAATTATTATTGCTATAAATTTGTATAATTTTGAGATATCTTTAAATCGGTTCATCTGGGTTGTTCAGCGTGGTTCCCCCTTGGCAGTCGTGCAGGACAGAGGAACTGGCAAGGGACACTGCATAGTCATTCGTTTGGGACGAAAAACCATGATGTCGTGTACACATTGGTGTGCATGTAAAAAAAAAAACCTTGGCAGCTGGAATTCGAGACAAGATTAGACCATATTGCCGTTGTCCTGGCACAATTTCGCCCTTAGTACCTCTTAGCACACTGTATGGCGTATGTCCGTCTTCATTCGGAGCAGAACAGTAGGACGTTAAACTCCATTTCATTTCCTATAAATCATATCAAATCACTTAATCACGACGAGGGTTTGACCACCTTATGCTGTCATAAATGGCGGGGTCGCGGAGATAATTTGCTGCGAATATTGTAGTAGGTAGTCTGGATAAGAGGAGACGGAGGAGCTTTCGCAGTGTAGCAATCAGATCTTTATCCAATTGTTTCTACATTATCTCTATTGTAACGCCACCCTGTGTATATATAAAACCGCTGATCGTCACTGTAACGCAACATTGTGGCCATGAAGACTACACGGGACGCTACTCCTAAGAAAGAGCATCCTGTCTTTATCTAAAGGAAACGGTATTGATTACGTCTCTTAATCGCTCACCCGTCTCCGACCTATGCGAGACGAGCCTCTTATTTGACTCCTCTTGCAGGTTTTAACACTTGTCTGTAATATCATTCTGCGATAGGTGGAAGCGGGCGTTATGTCTCAAAGAATAAGACACTACAACGTTTTATTATGTCCATTGTAACGCCATCCTGTATATATTGCAAGCCGTTGATAGTTATTGAAAGACTTTAGAGCATCTTATAATTAATATCGTCAAAGTTATTTATTTGATTAAAATTTATATTTGCACCCCCCTCATATACATCGGAACTGTCATTTCGGCAGTTCTATTGACGATTAGCTGATGGTCCACTTTCTGCGCTTTACGGCATGGCTTTTCATTGATACATGGTATACGATCCAATTTATCCACAGATATATTGCTTTCGGCATTTTCTGAATGACTGTTCAACAGCAGCTCATCAACGTTGTATGGATGCGTCTCGGTGACAACATGTTCAGGAAGTTCAAATTTCTCAAAGCCAATGGTTTCATCTGAGTTGTCCCCAAAGGTTTCATCTGAGTTGCCCCCAATGGTTTCATCTGAGTTGTCTCCAGTGATATCATCTGAGTTTACTGTTACACTTTCTACAGCATTAAGGGCTTCATTTGAACTCACATTTTCATTTCCTGCGCTGCCTTCAATTGACCCGAGCCTCCCATTTGCTTCTAACAGCATGTCCCTTGAAATATGTGAGTCCAAATTCCCTCTCAGTTTATCTAGTATCACATTGAGGAGTTTCCAGGTAGTGTGGCCTTTTTTTCGTTTTATTGTACAGTACACAACTACACAAATCACAATAAAGATTGTTATGCTTGTCAAGGCGATAATAACTTTCCATTGTGTTGCAGTAAGTTTCTTACTTTTCGTCTGCGAGCTAGTGTTAACTGTAGAAGAGACTGAAACACTGGATGTTCTTTCTACATCTGGAAAAGAAGCGGGAAAAAAACATTAAATATGATATGAACGATGCGAGCCAATTGCAATTTTACTGACTTTCAATTATAAAGACTAAATGAAATGTCATTGGGTTGATACTAAAGTAGCAACATTGCTATTAATTTAAAAATAAAAACCAACGACTCCCATTCTTCGCATGGTGTTCAAATAGGCATGGTATATAATGAACATGAAATAACATGGGGTTTAATGTCCTACTGTTTTACTCCGACTGGGCCAATGAAGACGAACATACGCCATACAGGGTGCTTTGATGGAAATTTTGCCCGGAAATGATCTTCTCTTCCGATCAAACATAACACTCCAGAAATAGAAACGTTTAACACCATTGGATCTGTCCTAACCTCAACCCTTATTGGCTGTTGTATATTATATGGGTTATTCCAGAGCCGGCCAGCTCAATGGATTCCTTTGAGATGGGCCACTCAATGTATCTTAAGCCAAGGAGCCAGGATGGTTATTTGAGTAAGACCCTGGGTCGGTAGCCTGGCGGTCACGGGTTCCCTCCCTGCGTTGGTCGAGAAAGTTCATCGGGAGGGACAACATACTATTCGTTCGGGTGGAACGAAAACCCGAAGTCCCGTGTACAAATTGGTGTGCACGTAAAATAACCCTTGGTAGTTAAAATTCGATATAATAATAGCCCTAGCGCCGATCTCCGGGCAAACTTTCCCCCATATGACATTGGGTGGTGTAAGCCCATCTTCATTAGCCCAGTCGGAGCAGATCAGTAGGACGTTAAACCCCATTTTATTTCATTTATATCTCTAGCCATGTGTTGTTATTTGAGTATTCTACTCACTTAGTGTACCAACAAATTCAACAGGTGGAGGATGCCTTACAGGCATGCACCTGTAATCCGGGTCATCTGATATATGATCACAAGCAGACACGTAAACCGTGTAACCCGGGTGATCTGGATAACAATACGAACATTTCTCACAATTTCCTGTATTCTCGTTGGCATAGTAACCTGGAAAACAAAACAAAAGGCATGTGAACTGTTCAATAAAAAAAAAGCAGAATAAGGTGTTCTAGAATTGTAAGCAATATCTGTCCAAAGCACGATACCGGTTATAAATAAATCTGGTCATTTGTCCCCTTTTATTATAAGCCATGATAAGTTTCTGATGGTTGGAGCAGACAAGGCTGTTTTGTTTTCAGTTCTCACGGCATTCTTCGAATGGCGACAACCCAATCAATCTTTTATCATTATCGATCTTCTAAATTTATTGGTTAGCACGTGCACGCTGTATCATAAGGCCTGTCATTGAGTCAACTGGCGTGGTTTCGAATCCCCGGTTGCACGTGATAAGGTGTAGGGTCGCGTGTCCAACCTCGTGGGTTTTCTCTGGGTCCTCCGGTTTCCTCCCACTGCTAAAGACCCCTACGCGCAAGCGGATTATTGAAATACAATTTAACCATAGGTTAGTCCCGAAATGACCTAGTTTGTGTCGAGTGGACGTTAAACCCCATTTCTCTCTCTCTCTCTCCTCACGCTCTAAATTTATTAATTCGTAATATATTTTTATACGGAAATGGTTATTAATTTTCATTCATTTTTTATTCTTTAGTTGTTTTCTATTTTCTTCAACATCAAACGTTTCACAACCAAAATCTGTTTTATGCCGTAAAAAAAACAACACATCTATACGCCTTTAATGTTTTGCCATTTCAAATAGTCAATCGTTTAACATATACAATATCTAACATTGTTTTAAACAGTAATTTAATCACCGAAGAGTTGAATATGAGCCTTAGTTGAAAATCGATTCTAAAGAGCTGTATTGCAGTTTTGCTTTCTGAAATATTTCCCTGGTCAGCCCCTTGGCTATCACCCAATCCGACTCCCGTCTCCACATCGGGGGACTAATTAGTTGAGGTACATCCTACACTGTTTGAACTAAAACAGGAAAATAGCTGTGGAAAATTTAATCACGGATTAGCCTTAGTCATATTGCGGGAATATTTTCCTGGTTATTAGAAATATCACACTCTCAGAGATAAAAGGAGATTTGTGTGATCAAAGAATAGACCCAAGAAACGCCGCATCCTATGTGAAACAATTCATAGGCTATTATAGCTTGAATAAGAGGATTATACGGACGTATAAATATATCACGGAAATTAATACAAAACTGATTATTCATCGATATTAATAATCGACATAATCCAAAACTCAAGAACACTCATATATATTATTTCTATGAATAATCCCACTTCAATCCGCTGGGGTGACTTCATTTATGAAGTGTCTAAAAAGGAAATATTTTCTTTTTTAAGAAAGAACTTAGTATATTTGAAAATTCATTAGTGTAATCAGTAGAGCACAAATACCCCCCCCCCACCCATTCTCAAAATGAAAAATAAGAACTGAAAAACTATATACACATTTGATACCATGCAATCCAACCTTTTTATGGACAGAGTGGTTAACGGGATACTGAAAATGTCGTGATGGGGAAAGATTTACCTATCGAGCAGCAGTTTCCTTATACTGAAAGTAAGGCGCATCCAAGGATTTTTGACATGCCCGTAATAAAGGGTGTGTCTGTTTTTGTTTTTTTAGGGGGGGGGGGGGGGTCGGAAATATATGGAATTCGCCAGAATGGTCACTTTGATTTTATTTGGACTGTAATGACCACAGAGTACACTTCGATTTTAGTTTTGGAATACAATCGTTGTGTTTGAGGATGCCAGAAACTGAAAACGTTTAACGCCAAAGGTCGGCTTTGAAAAGATAGGATCTCACACCTACACGGTGTAGTGGATGTCGAGGACGATGCTGGGTATACCGTGGGGCTAGTTAACGTCTGCTTTCTCTACCCGCCAAATTTTTAGAGAGTGAGAGAGAGAGAAATGGGGTTTAACGTCCACTCGACACAAACTAGGTCATTTCGGGACTAACATATGGTTCAATTTTATTTCAATAATTTGCTTGCGCGTAGGGGTCTTTACCAGTCTGGGGAAATCGGAGGACCCGGAGAAAACCCACGAGGTTGGACAGGCGACCCTACTCCTTGTCATGACGTACAACCGCGGATTCGAAACCACGCCAGTTGACTCAATGACAGACCTTATGATACAGCGCGCACGTGCTAACCATTCGGATGGAACGAAAAACCGAGGTCCCGTGTACACATTGGCGTGCATGTCAAAGATCCCTTGGCAGTTGGAAATCGATATAAGAGTAGGCCTTAGCACCGCTGCCCGGGCAAAATTTCCATCATAACACACTGTATGCCCGTCTACATTAGCCCAGGTTAGGAGCAGAACAGTAGGACGTTAAACCCCATTTCATTTCATTTCTAAATGCCAAGGGCTTCACTTTACTGAAAAAACACTTGTGTTGGATCTCAACACAAGTACTTGTGTTAAAACTAATCTACACAAGTTATGTGTTGTTTTGCATTGCATTAACACAAACTTGTGTCGATTTAGAAAATCTTGTGTGTTTTTTCATATCATTAACACAAGTAATGTGTACCTTCCACGATTTGTTTTCTTTTTAAAAAAAAACTCCATACAAAGTCTGAATTCGGGAGTCGTCAAGTTTTAAGAAAAGTAATAAAGGGCTTAATTCACATCTCGAAAATCACATGCTGTTCTTCACTGGAAGGGAGTGAGTACCAATTAATCAGACAATTGCCAGACAGACTTGAATGTTAATTGGTGTTTAGTTGTCTGTATAGTTAAAATGTCTGTCTTTTTTTATTGACCCAATAAACTGATAGATCAAATGAATATATAGTGTACATGTGATTTTCAGCACCCTGGTGTTTTCGAAAATTGATTCAATGTGCAATGAACAAAAAAATGAGTAAAACTCTTAATAATGTAATTGGTTGATGTAGGCCTAATCGAAATTGGACAGTATTGGTTAACTGAAAAGTAACCAATCAAATTTAATTGATCATCCACGTGTATCTCATAATCGACTTATTGATATAATGGTTCTCCAAGTTATCTATACTTTTTGTCTGCGATATCTCTTCGGTGGAAGCGGACCTAAAATACAACTAACTAAGAAGAAGTATCTATACTTTAGTCATTGCGACAAATTCTTTCTTTGATATTATATCAGCGACATTCAGTTAGAATGTTAGATGTAGTGAAGTTAGCATCAACAGAGTGCTTTAGCCGTGATATTTTTAAAAAAATTATAATGGTCACATAGAATACCAGACCGCAGGTTTGTAAATTTTTACAAAAAATAAAACCGTGTGTTTAATTTAGCATGTATATATTGCTTCTATGTATATAATAATTCGTTGCGTTTAAAACAGTCAGATTTAGAACCACTGCCACTGACTGCACCGGAAGTCTATTTATATAATGGCGCCACAATGAAAATTTTTTTGATGTGTTCTAAAAGTGTTCCGCTAATTCAGCAATCTAATGAATCTGTCTTAATTTTTCTGAAATCGTGCTTAATTATTACTAGCTAATCGGCGCTACACCGTTGTTCAAATACTTATAATTGCAAGAAACCCCCGACTAGGACCAGCAGGTAATGATGATGGGTTAGTTGTATTTTACGTCCGCTTCCACCGAGGTGATATCGCAGACAAACCAGCAGGTAAGAATCTGTTTTGATTTTATAGTAATACCCGGTTGCAATTATTGGCCGCCATCTTTGATTTTTATAGACGTTCGGGCAAAAGGAGAAATGTATATCCAGACATGGACTATAGCTAGATACTAACTTTTGTGTTAGTTGTTTAGTTGAAATGTAATCTTATTTCTGCAAAAGAAAAAAAACAACAACAAACAAATCAGCCTTTTTTTATATCAATGTCATCAATGTGTAGGCCTAATATTAGACTTTCAATGATTCAGAAGTTTTTCTACAGTTTCGTTATTTTTTTTCCAGTCATTGATGTTAGCATGTACTACACAAAGAAAAACAGGTAACAGAATTTCATTTCCTTTTAATATATTTTTTTAATAATGGCCAATAATTGTTATTGGATGTAACATGAAAAGTATTTATCTCTGTAGAGAGAGGGCGAGTAAATGGGGTTTAAAGTTCACTAAATTCATTTGACACAAACTATGCCATTCATTTCCTTGTATTAAATTGGTCGAATCAAGTAGGTCCATGCCATATATATGTCCTAGAATCAAGTAGGACAGGTAGTCTTCTCCGTTTCCGCCCTTTTCCTGAACACTGTCTCATTCTATTGCCATCTGTGTATGTTGTGTTATATTAATACTGCATAAACCTAGAGTTGTTGTTAGTGTTTGTCGGATAGATCCTTTATACTTACTGGCGCTAGGTAATTTCGAGGCTAATATTGTTCAATTTTATTTGAATGATTTGCTTGCGCGTACCGTTAGAAACAGTGTTCGCGCAGGTTCGAGAACGGCTGAAGAACATGAAAACACTTTCATGAGTCTCGAACATGAGAGAACGGTATCCATAGTAACAAGATGAATTAAATTTATACAATCTGTTACGATAACTTGTTTGGTATTGACTTCGCTATTACTGTGTGAACCATCGTAAATTTTAAACGGATTTCTTCGATTATGAACAAACTACTTAACTTTGGTTATTATAAACTTACCTGTGTGTTTGTAATGAACCCCCGTTCGATAAAATCCATTGCACAACTAATTATCACAATGAGGAGAACAAGTTCTCTCTTGAAAAATTTGAAAATTTACTTGTAATTTCGACAGAGTCGATGTCAACAATGTCTTCGTGACGTATTGGTCGAAATACCTGTTGCGGGGGTTGGTTAACATTGAAAGATAGTTTGACAGCGCGATCATTTTGATCGTATATGGGTTTGGGCGACGAAAAATATCAATTGAAGGCAATTACATAGGAGATTTATATGGAAACCATTGATCGCCAGTCTATCAAATTTTCTTTACAATTAAAATATCACTGATTGCACGGATACTCGTAAAAATAAAGTCATGTATAAACTATAAATATCCTATCTTCTTTATGTTATAAATAATTTAACAAGGATCATGAAGCTTACCTCCGAATTCTCTGAGTGTATTTTTAATTTTATACGCATTCTTTCGATCGAATAATAACCGCTTCAGTAACATATATAATGGTATATAATGCTACTAAGCCCGCATGACCCCGTAAGAAGCAGAACATTAATTCTCGATTCAACAGTTTGGACCGAAGTGTGATAAAGCCCGTAAAACGAATGTATAGTTGTGTTTGTGCGACATGCGTGTTCAAAAGTAAATAATCCCATCCGAGTCGCTAATCAAATAATTAGAACAAAATATTTCAAAAAGTAAAGCTATAAAATTTGCAGAGATTTTACTAGAATGTAAAAGACGGTAACTAAATACAGGAATGCGGGTAGTTATGTGTGCGAACGCTCAAACTCAATGCCAATTGTCATAGGTATCCAGACCACTCGGACCAAAGACTACTCGGACTAAGACCAGTCGGACCAAAACAAGACCAGTCGAACCAATTAAATTATATTATAAGGCTAGACAATATGCTATTTATTTATTAGTAAATCACAATACAAAGAAGCAAATAATTCTTATACGGAATTCTTATATTTAGAGTTGTTTAGTTCAATTTTGTGTACGGAAAATAAATCAACGATTAGTTTTAAAATTAATTAATAATGGTGCCAAAAAAAATATCAATCTAATTTTTCTTATTTACTCTTGCAATGAGACTCGGTATGTCCAGACTTTTGACAGTTTCTACATATACATGTATACTGTTCTTGTCTGATAGCCTAATTTTACTTTTTAAACATTCGCGGTATCCCCAGTGGTTTCATTCCGTTCTACCCCACTAACCCCTGGGTTACTATATACATGTATGTGGGTGGGGGGGGGGGAGACACGTTTTCAAGTTATCCGCCTTTGATGCGTTAATATAAACAGCACATAATAATACGAAGACCGGACGTTTATATGCCCCTTTTTAAACGTGACTACAAGTGTGGTTCTCGATATTTTGCGATTTGGAATACAATTATCAATTTATTCAAACAACACGTTATTATTAGTTCGAGTAGTCATATTAAAACACACACAATTAGCTATTTATTCAAATAACACTTTATTATTGGTTCGAGTAGTCATATTTAAATAAACACAATTATCAATTTTTTAAAATAACACTTTATTATTGGTTCGAGTAATCATATTAAAACAAATGCAATTATCAATTTATTAAAACAACACTTTATTATTGGTCCGAGTCGTCTTTCTGTTGGGTTCGAATAGTCTTTTTGTATGGTCCGAGTAGTCTATTTGTTTGGGCTGAGTGGTCTATCAGTTGGTCCGACTGGTCTTGAACCGAGTGGTCTTTGGTCCGAGTGGTCATGGATTCTTGTCGTAATTGTACTTGAATTTCCTATGCTGTCACCCCTAATACGAAATGATATCTTCCGCAGAGTGACGTAACCATCTTCCATATTGGTATTTTCTCTGGGAAAAGTTTGTGATATTTCAATTTTTCAAGAGAGAACTTGTTTCCATCGTTGTGATAATTAGTTGTGCAATGGATTTTATCGAACGGGAGTTCATTACAAACACACAGGTAAGTTTATAATAACCAAAGTTAAGTAGTTTGTTCATAATCGAAGAAATCCGTTTAAAATTTACCAAGACTGAGACAGTAAGCATAATTTTGATAAATTATGACTCCATTTTACTCCTTTTCAATTCTTTGGATGACGATTACATCACCTTTTGATACGCCCACATGGAAATGTGGTCGCATATTGTCATCGCCCTCGTCCGTAGGTTTGTCCGTCGTCTACAGACCTGATTATTTTGAAATTGATATGTTGTTTATTTTAATGAGATGAATCCTATTTAATTTCAATAATTTCCGTTTCTTCTGGAGTTATGGCCCTTGTTTCACTTTGTGAAATTCATTTGCATCTTTTAAATTAGTGAAACGAAGACGTCTATTAAATTTCTGCGATTTTCGTGAATTATGTCTAGAGTTGTGGTCCTTGTTTCACTTTTTCGAAACTTGTGAACGCGCGAACAACAAAATTATCATCAGATTTGTATGAAATTTGTATGCATTATTTAAATTAGTAAAACACAAAACAAAAAAATCTGTCAAATTTCAAAAATTAAGGCCCTTGTTTCAGTTTGTAGAACTTTTGTAAACCCACAAACGACGAAAATTATAATCTTGTATGAAATGTTCTTGTAAATGCCCACATTACCTACTAAAGAATGAATACGCGACAATCCCTGTTGACTGCGCAAACGATTAAACTGCTATGGACATATGTTTCGTTGCCTGGCAACCTAACTTACTTGATGTTATACTGGCCACATACTACATCCAATTTTCGAATGGTATTAAACTTTTAAATTAATAAATGCACCCATGATGCTGTTTTCTCTCCCTCACACCAGCTATGAGGTAGTGTGGGATTTGAGAACGGGAACGTGTTCGTGAACGCATTCCAGACTGCTCAAGTCCGACAAGAACCCATTCTCCGTCCGTTCTCTGCACCGGAACACTGTTTCGAATACACCCTAGGGGTATATAGCAAAGGGAGGAAACCGGAGGACCCGGAGAAAACCCACAAGGCTGGACAGGCGACCCTATTCCTAGTCACATTCAAGTGGGGAATCACATAATAATGGCCTATTTCAAATAAGATATTTACATATAAAGAAAGTAGGCCTACAGCCTCTTTTCAAATGTGATATTTGCATATAAAGAAAGTACAAACTTAAATCGTCAGTGCTGGATAAACTAGCCAAAGGATTCGGCTGAATCAATTGGCGCTAAACTTCACCTAGTTTATCCACTGACATACACCTGAATCAAACATGTTTGATATATTTGGCCGAATTGTATTTGAGTGGTGTGTCCCCTTCGCCGAAGCATTCATCTGATTTTAGAATTCATTAGCCAATCACCACTCATTCATATCGAGTGGGTATCACAAACTTGCAGTCAAACTGTGACACGGGTGCTACAGCCAACAAATTCCAACTACCATACTATCGGCTTAAATGCACGCCAATGGGACCTCAGGTTTTGTGTTCCATTGAAACGACTAGAAATGAAATGAAATGGGGTTTAACGTTCTACTGTTTTGCTCCGAACTGGGCTAATGAAGACAGGCATACACCACACAGTGTGCTATGAGGGAAATTTTACCCGGACAGCGACACTGCGGTGTATCGAATTCCAACTGTCAAGGGATCTTTTACGTGCACGCCAACGTGTACACGGGATCTCGCTTTTTCGTATCATCCGAATGACTAGACAGCTGTCCTTGTCAGGCCCTCCATCCTGCATCACTGACAAGGGGGAACCACGCCGGAAAATCTGGGTGAACTTTCTCGGCCAATGCAGGGATCGAACACCTGACCTCCAGGCTAGCGAGTCAGCGTCTTAGCCACCATGACGACTAGGCAGGGAATCCATGCTGAAAAATCCAAATGAGCTTTCTCGGTCAACACTGGGAGCAAACCCGCAACCTCCCGGGTACCAAGCCAGTGCCTTACACACTAAGCCACATGGCTCTCTTCTAATTACTGTGACAGTCCAGTCACATGACAAACAAGGGTAATTAAAACAGATTTTCACGGCTTGGGTAAGATCTTCGGGATTCAAATGGTTTTAGATATCACACAGTTTGTATATGGTAAGGTACATGTATCTTAAACAGTTTATTACATGTCACATATTCATATTTTTCAGTTTCAATATTAGATGCCATAGCAAATCAAAGATCATATAATAGAATAAGTCAAAAAACCCAAATATGGAAAAAGAAAGAGCTGAAGAAATGGTGATTTGAGCACCTATGCTTTCTCATAGGTGTTTTTGGAGGGTAAGTGTTCAATTCTAATAGAAAAGATTGTTGTTATGGTATTTTAGAATCTCACCATAATGTGTTTGGCACAATATAGCCCGGTTGGAGCTGATGTGACATAAACCTCCATTTCATTTTATTGTTTTGAAATTTAAAATTCAGTTTAGTATAGTAAATTTGTACACGTACATGTATGTGCACAAACAGAATCTTACTTATGTCCAGATACATGTAGATATGACTGTCTCATCTGTGGTGGACCACGGTGGCCAAGTGGGTTAGACACTGGCTCGCATATTTTAAGGTCGCGGGTTTTCAGTAAGACAATGCAGTACAGAGGACTGGGCTAATGAAGTTGGGCATATGCCATACAGTGTGCTACGAGAGAAATTTTGCCTGGTACCGTGACCTTAAGGCCTTCTCTTGTATCAAATTCTAACTGCCAGGGGATCTTTTACATGCACGCCAATGTGTACACGGGACCAAGCTTTTTTGTTCAATCTGAATGACTAGACAGCTGTCCCTGTCAGGCCCTCCGTCCTGCATCACTAACAAGAGGAAACCATGCCGGAAAATCTGGGTGAACTTTCTCGGCCAATGCAGGGATCGAACAACCCACCTCCAGGCTAGCGAGCCAGCGTCTTACCCACTTAGCCACCATGACGACTAGACAGAGAATCCATGCTGAAAAATCCAAATGAGCTTTCTCGGTCAACACTGGGAGCGAACCCGCAACCTCCCGGGTAGCAAGCCAGTTCCTTACACACTAAGCCACATGGCTCTCTTCTAATTACTGTGACAGTCCAGTCACATGACAAACAAGGGTTATTAAAACAGATTTTCACGGCTTGGGTAAGATATTCGGGATTCAAATGGTTTTAGATATCACACAGTTTGTATATGGTAAGGTATCTTAAACGTTAATTACATGTCACATATTCCAATTTTTCAGTTTCCATATTAGATGCCATAGCAAATCAAAGATCATATAATAAAATAAGTCAAAAAACCCAAATATGGGAAAAGAAAGAGCTGAAGAAATGGTGATTTGAGCACCTATGATTTCTCATAGGTGTTTTTTGAGGGTGAGTGTTCAATTCTAATAGAAAAGATTGTTGTTGTGGTATTTTGGAATCTCACCATAATGTGTTTGGCACAATATAGCCCGGTTGGAGCTGATGTGACATAAACCTTGATTTCATTTTAATATTTTGAAAATTAAAATTCAGTTTAGTATAGTAAAACTGTGAACGTACATGTATGTGCACAGACAGAATCTTACTTATGTCCAGATAAATGTAGATATGACTATCTCATCTGTGGGGACCCACGGTGACCAAGTGGGTTAGACACTGGTTCGCATATTTTAAGGTCGCGGGTTTGCAGTAAGACAATGCAGAACGGAGGGCCTTACAAGGACAGCTGTCTAGTCGTTCAGATTGAACAAAAAAACGTGGTCCCGTGTACACATTGGCGTGCATGTAAAAGATCCCCTGGCAGTTAGAATTTGATACAAGAGTAGGCCTTAGGGTCACGGTACCCGGCAAAATTTCTCTCATAGCACACTGTATGGCATATGCCCAACCTCATTAGCCCAGTCGGAGCTGAACAGTAGGATGCCGAACCCCATTTCCTTTTTTTCATTTTGTCTCATCTGTGACAAAGCAAACCAACACATTACCATACAATGTAATTAAATTAAAACTTTCATCTTTTAACTGTCGAGTCGATTTAAGTCAACTAATACATAGTATTTTTTTTTCTCAGTTAACTACATCAGAAAGATCAAGACAGTTGGAAATGGCTATTCATATTATGGAAACTTTTTCTCACAGAGCTTGATAATCAGGTAAAATGTAAGTACCATACATATTTGTATTTTTTATCATCAACTAGTTCTATACACTTGCTTGGTAATCTAGTTATTCTTCTTGGGGCAATGCCTAGGACTCTCCTATTCAAGTCGTTGCATTCTTGATTTTTGACAATCACATCCATTGATTTTCTTCAAGTTGTGATAGACCCTATGTGTATTTTTACAGTAAATAGCAGTATAAAAATGATGGACAATATTTTACTTTTCAAATAGATTTTAATAGGTAATATCCAATTTGTTGTCGATGGAAATAAAATATAATAATCTGCCTGGGTCTGTTACTGGACAAGACACAATAAGTGTTACCCAAAGATGAAACAAAATAGAGACTCAGTCTTGATGTGGCAAAATAAATTGTTTATTTAAACATTGTGAACCATAAATAGTAAGAAAGTATTCTTATTGCCTACTTTTTATTTTTTAGGCTGGAAGATTATTTGATGTATGATAACAACAAGAGATCCCAAGCACCAATATATTTTATAATTCTGGAAAAGAATGCATTTGACCCAATTTTTGAATATTTATTTTTTGTTTTTACTGTTAAATATTCTTCCCAAACACAATTAGATTTTAATTCTCTACAGAAATTTATGTATAATATAGAATGTAAAGTGACATATTAATCACTTAGAATTTGGTCGGAAATTATAAAGTATTTAATAGGCATAATCTAGAAACCAAATGTAGATCAAATATACCCAGAATTACAAAAAACCTTGACCTACATTAAGGTGACTTTCCCTTGCTTATGAAATGAAATAGGGTTTAAGATCCTACTTTTCTGTGTTATTATGGTGATTCTGCCCTACAACCTACTCTTATATCAAATATTTCAACTGTCAAGGGTTGTTTAAAGGGAACCCAGGAGGGCCGAATGGTTAACACACGCACATTGGATCAGAAGGTCTGTCATTGAGTCAGATAATTCAATTGTCAAGGGTTCTTTAAAGTAAACGCACTGGGGGTAGTTTCAATTTCGGGCTTATACCCAATTATCCCTTGCCATGTCCTACACTACTAACGTGTGGGAACTATGTCGGAAAATCCAGTTGAAATTTCTTGGCCAATGCCTTATACTCACTGAACCACAGTGACTCCTCCTTGCTTTTGACTTGTGATTATTTATATATATTTTGTACATATTATTTAATGTTTGCGATTTTCTCTGATATTTTTTTATTTTTCAATCCTGTAATCTTGATGCTTTGCTCCTTTTATGTACAAAATATTCATTTTGTTTGTTGTTTTTTTTAATGAGGAAAAGGTTCTACATCATTTTATTACTCCTGCAAAATAGTGCATTTTTCTTTTGTTAGTTTTCTGTGTATGCTAGTTATTTCCAGATGCCTCACAAATCACTTGTAATATGACTTTGTAGCACTTTTCAGTTTCTGAAAGTATTTCAATTTAGTGCATAATTAATCTAATTAGGTCTTGGTTTGGATGTTATTAAATTTAGATATATTTGAATTATATATTTTTGGGGTATGGGGTAGGGATCTTTCTTTTCTCAGTTCTTGTTTTCGGGTAAAGAAAAAATTAAATAGCTATTTTGTGATGTGGTGTGTGTGGGGGGGGGGGGGGCAAAGTATAACAAAAACTTTATTAGTATTAGAATTATATCTCTGTTTTTTCTGTTAACATTTCAAATGATGTCTATTTAGTTTTGATTTGGTGGTGTTAATTTACTTTTTCCTATCATTTTATGAATAAATGATAATTTAACAAATGAAATTGTTACCTCATTTATCAAACTTTACAGGTTAAACAGAGCAAAAGGGGTGGGGGCTGCATGGGAAAGATTGCTAAATTGAGGGAAAATAAAACACAAGTTTTTGTTGGTGGTTATACACAAGTTTTTATGAAACCACACAAGTTTCAGAAATTTCAACACAAGTTTCAGAAATTTCAACACAAGTTTCAACACAAGTATTGTGTAGAATTTCACACAAGTTTGTGTTGTTTGGTAAATTTTAACACAAGTCTTGTGTTGTTTCAACATTTAACACAAGTCTTGTGTTGTTTCAACACAAGTTTGTGTTGTTAAATAGAGACACCTAACTTGTGTTGAAAACAACACAATTTTGTGTTGTTTCAACACAAGTTTTTTTTCAGTGACGTTAGTATTTACCTGGTTTGCAGTCACCACAGATGTTATCCGTTGTACTTGTACATGATCTGTTATATATTCGATTCTTCAGACAAATCGCACACGCTTTACAATATCTGTCCAGGTTCTGTGTTGCAGTAAACGAACCTGGTCTGCATTCATTGCACACTGTATCGCTCTCCCCGGAACACGTTCTTAACGCATACGTACCCGGAGGACACGTTGAACAGTTCTTACAAACTCCATCTCTTAAGAACATGTTCTCCGGGCACGGGGAGCAGGTCGTGTTGCTCACAGCTGTGCAAGTTTGAATCGTAAATTGAAGAATGTCATCACATGATGTGCATTCTGTACACATGACTGAATTCTTCTCCAAAGAAAACGTTCCTGGCGGACACTGTTCACACACTGTATCGTTTGAAATAGCACATTTTGTTTTTATAAACTCTCCTGGGGAGCAGCTCGAGCACCGCGCACAGTTATGGGTCGTTCCTGGTTCTTCGTTATGTTCATTTTGTAATCCACAAAATATCACCGATTTAACAACACATACCTGTAATGGAAAGGTAACAATATAATCTTAAAAATTGTCAATTTACGCGATTTCGGTATTTCAAAATTCATATTTTAAGCGATGCATCGTCGAGAGTAAAGAAAGCACAAATTAACCAAATCTAAGAGACCGAACCCAGCCTGTTGCTCCACAGCAACGACAGTGTGCAGTTAAATTCTTGTCTTGGATTCATACAAATACGTTTGTCTTTTTAATGTCTGTTTCGACAACAAACGTTTTAAGTTTTTGCCACGCATAAATGTAGTGATTATATCCCACAACTGTGGATATTACCCGCAAAATATATCGTGTGGCATAGAAAAAGTGTAATAATTGAAAAACGTATCGTACCTATATTCGTACCTATATCATTAACATTGCACATGTCGTACCGTATGGATGTTTGATAACTTCAATAGTATTAACAATGTGAAATGTTAAATATAATCAGGGGTGGATCCAGGAATTTTTGCAGGAGGAGGTTTGCCAGGTTCCTGAGAAAATGTATCCCCCCCCCCCCTCGGCTTGAAATGTTTTGAGAAATACATGGTCTCTATCGTCATTTTGGCGTATATACATACACATTGATCTTTTTAAACAGAGAAATCCAACATCCTGTTTGACGTCAATTTTTATTATGAATTAATACGATGACATTGTGATTCAATTTTATTGATGCAAAGCATTAATTGTGATATCACATAATGTCTATCTCGCGCTTTGAGTGCCCATTCTGTCGCACCATCTAACGCTAAAGGATAAAGCACAATTATGACACTTTTCTCATAAAAAAGATTGTTTTACAAAAAAATTTATGTAGCTGAGCAGGTTGGGGGGGGGGGAATCCAAGCCTGGTAATATATGTATAGTGCTTTTTGAATAACCCCGCTTTAAATTGTGTACTCCTTTTTTTCTGGGCCACCCGATATAATATCTTTCAATGGAAATTGTGCAAACTTTTCGATCAGCAAGCCATTCCAGCTTTTCCCAGTTTATCCCACCAATAGGCTTTGAACCCGTAAGTAATTTTTAATGTACTAGAATATGAGAAATTGGTCATATTCTTTGCACAGCACTCTATAGCCCCCCTTCTCAGTGGTGCAGGATGGAGGGCCTGGCAGCTCTCTGGACGCTCGGAAGGGACGAAAACCCGGGCGACCTTGTAGGCAATGGCGTGCACGTAAAAGAAACCATTAGAAGGCCGTAGCGGCGCTGTCGGAGCAAAATTTCCCTCGCCATAGCACACTGTATGGCGTATGCCCGTCTTTATTATCCCAGTTTGTGCATAAGAGTAGGCCGCAAAATCCCATTTAATTTCATTTACTCACCAATTGTATTGTGATGATTAACTGTTTGCAGCTATACATTTTCCTGCAGACATATATAGCTCATTCACTAGAACAGGAAGTTACGACGACGCTATTACTATTCTTGTGTGCTAAAGGAAAAAAAACACTTGAATAAATATACGGTTACTACTTAAAATAGACCGGGCCCTCGCAATATACTTCCCGTTATTCAAACCAATATACATGTACTATATTTCAATGACATCCACCACTTAGCATAGCCCAATTAACGAACAAAAATAACAGTTTGTTAGTCTCAACATGACCAAAGTGCTTTCTTTGTCACTCCATAATGAACGGAGACTAGTTAGTAATCATGATCGACCCTATACTTCTTCTGTATTCAATGTTAACGGTAGATGGAAATATATACCAAAAGCGTTCAATTTTATAGATGAATACATATAAATATACGCCTAGTTACCCACCCACCACCCAAATAAACAATTTTATTTCATCATTTTAATATACATCAAACCATAAGCTGAGTATTTCTGGTCTGCCCTTTATAGACATTATAATACATATAAATAATTATAAATAAGTCATATAAATAAAATATATTTTATGTTAGTCAATATCGATGTCAGCCACTCTAACTTCCTCTTCCGTGTATTATATACATTAAAAACCTTTGTAATATTGTTCTTCGATTCCTTTGTCATGTTACTCTATTATTATTCTATACAGATATAGCTATGGTGGCTGACTGATATCATGTCGTGATGCCCTTCATAAGGCGACAACCCGACAAGAAAGTTCATAGGAATTTGGCTATGTGGTTTTTCCCTGTCGGTAGTGCAGGACGAAGGGCCTGGCAAAGAACAAGTGTCTAGATGTGTAGATGGGACAAAAACACAAGCTCCTGTGTATAATTGGCGTGCACACAAAAGAACCCTTCACTGTTGGAATTCGATGAAGAAATGCCACTGTCCACAGAAAATTACGTGGTGTCGGGTGAAAATGTCGTAATGTCGGGTTAAAATATCGTGTTTTCGGGTTGTCGTGATGTCGGGTTAAAATGTCGTCATGTCGGGTTGTCGCCTTACGACATCACGACATGATACTAATCTGCAGCCACCGTACAGAACTGTACGTATAACAATTTATATAATGTATATATACTCTTCAAAAAAAGTAGGGTATATTTAGAAACAATACAAAACTGCGGAAATGCACTGCTGTTTTTATTAGAGGTAACCAGTGTTTGTTAAAGGGACAATAACACTCTTGCTGGCTTGAAAGCTCCAGAAAATAAATAATATCTCTATCTAAGTACTTGATGTTTAAGTGTCCTACCTGTTGTGTAAATTATCCATTACATCCTATTTTACTTGTCCAGGGGTTAGAAAATATTTTTAAATCGAAGTTTCATTTGAAAAGGTTTACGTTAGACGTTTCAAACCATTATGTTGAATTTTTCAAAATTTTTAATAAGGTGTGTTAAGATGAAATTTGTATCATCAATTAATTGAAATATTCTAAAATAGTACAATTTGTTGACCAGAATAAAGATTGGGACATATTATTCAGTTACAACAAGAGTGGTATTGAGCCTTTAATAACAGGCCAATTGCCTACACATGAACATAAACAGTTCATATGGGCGGCTTATCTGACGGCCCCATTTCACTCGCAGAGAGATACATTGTCAAAAGTGAAAATGGACGTTTTAGATTTTTGTCTTAATAATGAGCAATTGCTCCACCAATCCTCAGACATTCAGCAATTCGTCGTGTCATAGTCCTAATCAACCATCCAATCACGATTTGGGGCAATCTGACCTACTCCCCTTGTAGTGCCACGGTCAATTTTTACAGTGTTGTCGGTTGACCGAACACGTCTCCTGATCAAATTAAACGTAACACACTAAAGCAAAGATTCGGTAAACAGTAAATCGTATGCAAGAACCGATAAGAAAGCAAACATGGATAGGATAAACCAGCACGCGGCAGTTTTCATCAACCCTTCCTTGAAGTGTCAAATTTGACAATGAACCCCTCCCACGTGTATGGCGCTATTGCGTGTCGCATGTGCAGCTCAGTGGTTCTGTTGGGGCGATAAATTCTTCATCTGTGAACAAACTCTCAAAGCATGTCAAGTGTCCATGACTATTTATCATACGCAACCAGCATAGGTATTTGTATTTCAATATCCCCTACTTATTTTTTGAAGAGTATATATGCACTAGATTATCTGAATGGCAGTCTGCTAGCGTAATATGATTCGATGTACACCAGGTGTGAAATAAGTAAACGTGGTTATTGTTTGCTTATAAACTGTATCTATTTATATTATTTCTACGTTAACTATATTTAAATATATATAACCATTACGATCTTAAACTTACTTCTATAATTAAAGTTGATGGTCTTCTTTAAATATAGGTAGTAGTATATATGCTCTATTTTTGCTTCATTTTCTAAATAGTTTCGTGGCAAATGCCTTATGCTAGTTGTGTTTAAATTATAGGCATACTATGCTAATTAGGTCCCATTTTGCAATATTTATTATGACTTACATATTATGCAATTGATATCGCCTCTTACTAAATTTAATTATGGTGCAATAATGTGATAAAGAAGCTTCTTACTAACCTTACTTTAAATGAGAATTTGTAATCCAACAGTACGCGGTGTCCGACTGCAAGCATATCCAGGTCACGATGTCATCTTTATGTATTTAGTTATGGAAAATCCAGAGTATGGAACACCGACCACATCATAATGTTATGTGATACTTAGATATATTATGGCTATTTGCACAGTAATGGGTTATATTATTCCCAACAGGAAGATTAAAAGAAATGTAATAATAGGCCATTTATCTATTTTGATTCATACCAAGGGACCATTTTAAAAATTAAAAATTCATTTATTGGGATAGCTTAGCGGGGTTGCTCCATCATATGAGTGTTTACATAACAGTACCCAGAGATAGCAAAAAAAGAACCACGGATATTGCATGATAAATACTGACCATTTGAGGTTTAGAAATGACTGTTCGACCTTTTTAAGTTAATAGTATGTTATTTCCACCTTATAATAATTTTGAATGGAGTGTTTATTCCCATTACTTTTAAAATTATAGTTGAATTATCAATTGGCATAACTCGGATGGAAAATAACAACTGTTATATCTCTACAACATTTATTTTCTTGATTTAATTATTTACAATACTTTTTATTCAATCTATGAATTATGTATTAAACAAACAAATAACAAAATAATCTGTTGCAAAGCTCTCATCAAAATAAATGCTGGATTTTGTTCGTTATATTGGATGGTATGGAAGCCTATAACTACCATTCATAATTTCTATATCCGAAGTCAACGTTATGTGTTTGCGGATGGAATGACGTTGGGCATTTTGTAGTGCAAAAATAACATGAAAATGATTCCCAAATACAGAATAGATCGGTATAAGACATACTTTATGCCAAATTCTACCAAATTTTACCAATGTAAGTGCACTTATTGTAAAATATCAACGCTTAGACACTTTACAAAATGTCGAGCGTTACGTTGTCGTCTCGGATGGAAAATGTGCAAAATATCTGAGAAAACTGAAGGAAAGATATTGTTATATTTACAGTGGCTAGAGACCGTGGTGTTGTCGTAATTCAACACTTAATCATTATTAAACAATTTTATCAAGATAATTCAAACATAGGCCTACACTAACTTTTTGCTGGAAGTCCAATAGGTCCTATTTTTCGGGAGTTTGGCTCCATCCAAAATATGAGGGTTTCCAATTGTTTTTTTGAGAAAAAATAATATGTAATTTTCATGCAGGTATATTATATTGTATTTTCTGTCTCACATCCCATACATCAATAAGGAACAATAACAAAATAATAACGAATATAAATATATTATGCAAGAGCTAAATCTGCCTATTGCAGGTCTTTCTTTAGGCCTGAAATGTTATATAAACTATTAATTAGACATTTATTAACAAAACAAGAGCATATTAATAAGCATCTCTCGATGGCAGCGGATACTCGAGATTTTAACCAGATTAGAACGGTTCGTCATTTAAAAATTTAATTTAAAAATGGGAAAGCGAGACTAAGTCTCAAATATACCAGTGCCCTGGTTACCACCATGCAGACATCTTGTCAAAACTACAATCCGTGATAACTTGGTTCAGAATGAAGTAATTTGAATGAAATTTTCAATATTTTCACATTACATTATCTATTTGTGAGCAATTATAGCAAGAATGGTCAACTCTTTATCTAAATCTTACATAATGTACCTTTAATTAATGATAAAAAATCGAAAGCTCTTTTCGAAATTTTAAAATATATTATCCATGTTCGATTAAGATGAAAGTTGAAATATGTGTTAACGATCAAAATATCTTAGATGAGATCGATTTTGGTGTGCATCAGACGTTCGATTCCGGTGTCATAATCCCCAGCCTCTGACGCAATATGTGAAATATGTACAAAGTTTGTGGATACTCCGATTCGGACGAAACTTAGCCTATATGTTAATTTTGGTGTACATCGTTAGATTTTTGAAAATTGTATTTACCAAGTGTGGATCTTTGTTTCTGGTAAGTTTCAGCCATGTAACTTATGACCATATTATTAGCCCCGTAAGGCGATATTGGGCGTGGTCTGACTTGGGGAAAGCCCCGGAAATTTTGGTTAGATTTGTGAAATATTTACTCCGACTATGGATACCATTGTCTCTACAAAGTTTCAGCCATGTAACTTATGACCTAATTTTAGGCCCCCTGGGGCCTACTTTAAGGTGCTGCTGTGGCTATATGCCCCAGCAGTGCCCGATCTGACCAACTGATTTTTACTCGTACGGACACCTGCTACGAATTTGGGTGTTCAAACCTTTTGTAACTGATGACCATATTATTTTGTCATTAGCTCCTGGACTATTAGCTTGTATTACTAAGCTATATCTAATAGGGTGTAGGTTCTGTAATTAAATTATCTTTTTATCTATCTGTGTTTGCATTGGAAGGTGAATGGGTGTATGGGCGTCGTTTAGGAGGGAAATTCTTTGTGATTATTATTGCTATAAATTTGTATAATTTTGAGAAATCTTTAAATCAGTTCATCTGGGTTGTTCAGCGTGGTTCCCCCTTGGCAGTCGTGCAGGACAGAGGAACTGGCAAGGGACACTGCATAGTCATTCGTTTGGGACGAAAAACCATGATGCCGTGTACACATTGGTGTGCATGTAAAAAACCCTTGTCAGCTGGAATTCGAGACAAGATTAGACCATATTGCCGTTGTCCTGGCACAATTTCGCTCTTAGTACCTCTTAGCACACTGTATGGCGTAATATGTCCGTCTTCATTCGGAGCAGAACAGTAGGACGTTAAACCCCATTTCATTTCCTATAAATCATATCAAATCACTTAATCACGACGAGGGTTTTACCACCTTATGCTGTCATAAATGGCGGGGTCGCGGAGATAATTTGCTGCGAATATTGTAGTAGGTAGTCTGGATAAGAGAAGACGGAGGAGCTTTCGCAGTGTAGCAATCAGATCTTTATCCAATTGTTTCTACATTATCTCTATTGTAACGCCACCCTGTGTATATATAAAACCGCTGATCGTCACTGTAACGCAACATTGTGGCCATGAAGACTACACGGGACGCTACTCCTAAAAAAGGGCATCCTGTCTTTATCTAAAGGAAACGGTATTGATTACGTCTCTTAATCGCTCACCCGTCTCCGACCTATGCGAGACGAGCCTCTTATTTGACTCCTCTTGCAGGTTTTAACACTTGCCTGTAATATCATTCTGCGATAGGTGGAAGCGGGCGTTATGTCACAAAGAAGAAGACACTGCAACGCTTTTATTATGTCCATTGTAACGCCATCCTGTATATGTTGCAAGCCGTTGATAGTTATTGGAAGGCTTTAGAGTATCTTATCTATATATATATATTTGTGACTGTCGTTTGTCTGTCTGTCTGTCTGTCTGTCTGTTCGGGGTTGGCGGCTACACTAGGTCTGCCCCGAGTCTGAAATTTGGGGTATAGGGGTAGATCGGACCGGGGAGTAACATAGGCCAGGTGGCGTTAGTCTACCACTTCCGGTTTCGGAGTTATGGCCCCCGAGCGAAGCCGGTCTGTTCGGGGTTGGCGGCTACACTAGGTCTGCCCCGAGTCTGAAATTTGGGGTATAGGGGTAGCTCGGACCGGGGAGTAACATAGGCCAGGTGGCGTTAGTCTACCACTTCCGGTTTCGGAGTTATGGCCCCCGAGCGAAGCCGGTCTGTTCGGGGTTGGCGGCTACACTAGGTCTGCCCCGAGTCTGAAATTTGGGGTATAGGGGTAGCTCGGACCGGGGAGTAACATAGGCCAGGTGGCGTTAGTCTACCACTTCCGGTTTCGGAGTTATGACCCCCGAGCGAAGCCGGGTATCCTGCTAGTAATTAATATTTATTTGATTAAAATTTATATTTGCACCCCCCTCATATACATCGGAACTGTCATTTCGGCAGTTCTATTGACGATTAGCTGATGGTCCACTTTCTGCGCTTTACGGTATGGCTTTTCATTGATACATGGTATACGATCCAATTTATCCACAGGTATATTGCTTTCGGCATTTTCTGAATGGCTGTTCAACAGCAGCTCATCAACGTTGTATGGATGCGTCTCGGTGACAACATGTTCAGGGAGGTCAAATTTCTCAAAGCCAATGGTTTCATCTGAGTCGCCCCCAATGGTTTCATCTGAGTTGCCCCCAATGGTTTCATCTGAGTTGCTCCCAATGATATCATCTGAGTTTACTGTTACACTTTCTACCGCATTAAGGGCTTCATTTGAACTCACATTTTCTGCGCTGCCTTCCATTGACCCGAGCCTCCCATTTGCTTCTAACAGCATGTCCCTTGAAATATGTGAGTCCGAATTCCTTCTCAGTTTATCTATTAT
Source organism: Patella vulgata (assembly GCF_932274485.2). Lineage (NCBI taxonomy): Eukaryota > Metazoa > Mollusca > Gastropoda > Patellidae > Patella > Patella vulgata. Next base: position 40,216,265 of record NC_065886.2, on the reverse strand, counting down.
CACATTGAGGAGTTTCCAGGTCGTGTGACCTTTTTTTCGTTTTATTGTACAGTACACAACTACACAAATCACAATAAAGATTGTTATGCTTGTCAAGGCGATAATAACTTTGCATTGTGTTGCAGTAAGTTTCTTACTTTTCGTCTGCGAGCTAATGTGAACTGTAGAAGAGACTGAAACACTGGATGTTGTTTCTACATCTGGAAAAGAAGCGGGAAAAAAACATTAAATATGATATAAACCATGCTAGCCAATTGCAATTTTACTGACTTTCAATTTTAAAGACTAACTGAAATGTCATTCGGATTGATACTAAAGAAGCAACATTGCTATTAATTTATAAATAACAACCAACGACTCTCAGTCTTGGCATGGTGTTCAAATAGGCATGGTATATTATGGAAATGAAATGAATGGGGTTTGATGTCCTACTGTTCTACTCCGACTGGACCAATGAAGGCGGGTATACTCCATACAGGGTGCTATGGTGGAAATTTTGCCCGGAAAGCAGCGCTAAGACCTTTTCTTATATCACATTCCAACTGCAATGTGCAAGCCAATGTGTACGCGGAAACCGGGGTTTTCGTCCTATCCGAACGACTAGACAGCTGCCCTTGTCAGGTTCTCCGTCCTGCATCACTGACATGGGGAAACCACTCCCGAAAATTCCGATGAACTTTCTCGACCAACAGGCTCTCCAGGCTATAGCGAGCCATTAATTTACCAACCTACACATGCTCCAAAAAAGAATGTTTGACCACTACTCTGTCTTAAAGCTGAACTCCGATTACAAAACCACGGAAATCATTAAATAAAAAGAAAGATAACGCCCTAAACAATCGCCATATTTGTTTTCAATTTGTAGAACAAACATGGCGACTGGTGACGGGTATACCAAGATAGGCAGGCTATGCCCACATCCAGTATATGCCTTGTCAAGCACAGTGTCCACATCCGGCTAGCTATATTTCAACTACCACACGTTCGACTGTTTGAGATTTTTTTCATTATCAGTTTACTGAAAATATTACTGCTACACAACAATTATGTCTGATCACCCACATATTAGATGAAATAAACCAACCACAGTGTACTTTTTTATACGCTGTAAACATTCGCTATGTTTGTTCTACAAATTGAAAACAAGTATGGCGACTGTTTGGGGCGTTAACTCCTTTTATTTAATCATTTCTGTTGTTTTGTAATAGGAGTTTAGCTTAAAATTGGTTAGCAGACAAATTAACGTGTGTTTGTTTTGCAGTATTAAAAGATAAAAAATAGGAGTTGTCGATAATATTGCAAGTTCTCGGGCTTGAACTGTCAGAATTTCTAAATTAAAAGCATGGGTCTAAACCATTAGGACTGTATACCAGAAAAAAGTGGGGGTGTGGCTATAAGCACAGAACAGGGAGTTGGTACAAATAAATTAAATCAATTCTACTGTTAGACATTCAGACTTCCTAAACAGCTATTGCCGCTGCGGTCAAAATGGTCTTCTCTTCCGATCAAACATAACAGTTCTCAGAAATAGAAATGTTTAACACCATTGGATCTGTCCTAACCTCAATCCTTATATTGGCTGTTATATATTATATGGGGTATTCCAGAGCCGGCCAGTTCAATGGATTCCTTTGAGATAGACCACTCAATATATCTTAAGCCAAGGAGCCAGGATGGCTAATTGAGTAAGACGCTGGCTCGCTAGCCTGGAGGTCACGGGTCCGCTCCCTGCGTTGGTCGAGAAAGTTCATCGGGATTTCTGATGTGGTTCCCCCTTGTCAGTTGTACAGGACGGAGGGCCTGGCGAGGGACAACATACTATTCGTTCGGGTGGAACGAAAACCCGAAGTCCCGTGAACAAATTGGTGTGCACGTAAAATAACCCTTGGTAGTTAAAATTCGATATAAGAATAGCCCTAGCGCCGATCTCCGGGTAAACTTTCCCTCATATGACACTGGGTGGTGTAAGCCCATCTTCATTAGCCCAGTCGGAGCAGATCAGTAGGACGTTAAACCCCATTTCATTTCATTTATATCTCTAGCCATGTGTTGTTATTTGAGTATTCTACTCACTTAGTGTACCAGCAAATTCAACAAGTGGGGGATGCCTTACAGGCATGCACCTGTAATCCGGGTCCTTTGATATATGATCACAAGCAGACACGTAAACCGTGTAACCCGGGTGATCTGGATAACAATACGAACATTTCTCACAATTTCTTGTATTCTCGTTAGCATAGTAACCTGGAAAACAAAAAAAGGGATTATTTTCTTATTGTAGCCATGTGAACTGTTCCATAAAAAAGCAGAATAAGGTGTTCTAGAATTGTAAGCAATATCTGTCAAAAGCACGACACCGGTTATAAATAAATCTGGTCATTTGTTCCCTTTTATTATTAGCAATGTTAAGTTTCTGATATAATAAAGACAATTATCGTGAAATGATTGGAGCAGACAAGGCTGGGGTTTTTTTTAGTTCTCACGGCATTCTTCGAATGGCAACAACCCAATCAATCTTTTATCATTATCGATCTTCTAAATTTATTGGGGGGTTAGGTGGCCGAATGGTTAGCACGTGCACGCTGTATCATAGGGCCTGTCATTGAGTCAACTGGCGTGGTTGTGAATCCCCGGTTGTACGTGATAAGGAGTAGGGTCGCCTGTCCAACCTCGTGGGTTTTCTCTGGGTCTTCCGGTTTCCTCCCACTGCTAAAGACCCCTACGCACAAGCGAATTATTGAAATAACATTAAACCATATGTTAGTCCCGAAATGACCTAGTTTGTGTCGAGTGGACGTTAAACCCCATTTCTCTCTCTCTCTCCTCACGCTCTAAATTTATTAATTCGTAATATATTTTTATACGGAAATGGTTATTAATATTCATTCAAATTTAGTTGTTTTCTATTTTCTTCAACATCAAAAGTTTCACAACCAAAATCTGTTTTATGCCGTAAAAAAAAAACAACACATCTATACGCCTTTAATGTTTTGCCATTTCAAATAGTCAATCGTTTAACATATACAATATCTAACATTGTTTTAAACAGTAATTTAATCACCGAAGAGTTGAATATGAGCCTTAGTTGAAAATCGATTCTAAAGAGCTGTATTGCAGTTTTGCTTTCTGAAATATTTCCCTGGTCAGCCCCTGGGCTATCACCCAATCCGACTCCCGTCTCCACATCGGGGGACTAATTAGTTGAGGTACATCCTACACTCTTTGAACTAAAACAGGAAAATAGCTGTGGAAAATTTAATCACGGATTAGCCTTAGTCATATTGCGGGAATATTTTCCTGGTTATTAGAAATATCATACTTTCAGAGATATAAGGAGATTTGTGTGATCAAAGAATAGACCCAAGAAACGCCGCATCCTATGTGAAACAATTCAAAGGCTATTATAGCTTGAATAAGAGGATTAAACGGACGTATAAATATATCACGGAAATTAATACAAAACTGATTATTCATCGATATTAATAATCGACATAATCCAAAGCTCAAGAACATTCATATCTTATTTCTATGAATAATCCCACTTCAATCCGCTGGGGTGATTTCATTTATGAAGTGTATAAAAAGGAAATATTTTCTTTTTAAAAACAACTTAGTAAATTTGAAAATTCATTAGTATAATCAGTAGAGCACCCCCCCCCCCCCACACACACACACACACATTCTCAAAATGAAAAATAAGAACTGAAAAACTATATACGCATTTGATACCATGCAATCCAACCTTTTTATGGACAGAGTGGTTAACGGGATACTGAAAATGTGATGGAGAAAGATTTACCTATCGAGCAGCAGTTTCCTTATACTGAAAGTAAGGCGCATCCAGTAGACGTGGTACAAGGGTTAATCAGCGAACTGGATGTATGAGATGTGTTGTTGACGTTTGGGAAAATAGGACGAGGGGAAATGTGTAGGGAGTGAAGTGCTGTAAAGGGATAGTTAGATGTATTATGAATGGTTAGAGTGGCTGTGGTGTTACGGTGAAATACTATGCCGCCACCGTAACACCACAGCTTTATGATCGGTTAGACAGGAGTGATGTAATGGGTGTCAACAACTGGGTATGCTGGTACCGTCGCAACGTAGCCGTGAAATATATATTGTGGGGGGGGGGGAAGGGCGGAAACGGAAAAATATACAATGTTGACAGTATGTGCCAGGCATGAGGCTGCGCAGACCGAGCGGCAGCTCGATAGGGAGTGTGTGGGAGGGTCACCCTCATAAAAAAATTTTTTTTTAAATTTCAGTTTTCTGTAAGCAGTGAAAACACTATTTTGGCATTGTTTGCGGGGTTAAACCTAAAAATCACATTAATACACCTATTGCACGATATTGTGAAACTAGCTGACGAAGACAGCTCGGGCGGCGATTGTTCGACTCGGGGCTGCTCTGTCAGTATCTAACAAACGCATTTAGTTCGCGTACAACTTTTAAAAACCGAATGTCAGTATGGTATTTCACACATAATTGGTTATCGCAAAAACAGAGTAAACTGAAAGCGAGTAATCTCGACTCAAACCTATAGTCTATAGCCTACTTACTACACTCGTCACTAGGCTTCCTATATTATTGTTTGTGGACGGTTTACTACTCAGTGATAAGCCTGCGCCGCAAAAAGAGGTCTCGCCTTTTATTATTAGTATAATGACTTCCTCATGTGCGGCAGGTTAGTTTGCTTCTAAAAACACTGTTTTCCGTTCCAAAAAATACAAAAGTAATTTTCTACCAGATGACCATGGTTCTTTTCACCGAGACTAGATAATTTCTCTCGGTGTAAGGATATAGCTATGGATAAGTTCATACAAGGTCAATAAATCCGCGGTCACTTCGGGTCACACTGTTGAGAAAATAAACCGATGGGTTTGTTTAGTAGCAAATCGAGCGTGAATCAACTGAGTTTGTAATGAAAATTTTTTGAGTGATATGTATGAACTGTCTTCACACATTCGGTTTATAATTAGCGATACACAGGTACAGAGGCAAGTGTTGTACTATGTATGTGCCAGTATGTGCCAGGCATGAGGCTGCGCAGACCGAGCGGCAGCTCGATAGGGAGTGTGTGGGAGGGTCACCCTCATAAAAAAATTTTTTTTTAAATTTCAGTTTTCTGTAAGCAGTGAAAACACTATTTTGGCATTGTTTGCGGGGTTAAACCTAAAAATCACATTAATACACCTATTGCACGATATTGTGAAACTAGCTGACGAAGACAGCTCGGGCGGCGATTGTTCGACTCGGGGCTGCTCTGTCAGTATCTAACAAACGCATTTAGTTCGCGTACAACTTTTAAAAACCGAATGTCAGTATGGTATTTCTCACATAATTGGTTATCGCAAAAACAGAGTAAAGTGAAAGCGAGTAATCTCGACTCAAACCTATAGCCTATAGCCTACTTACTACACTCGTCACTAGGCTTCCTATATTATTGTTTGTGGACGGTTTACTACTTAGTGATAAGCCTGCGCCGCAAAAAGAGGTCTCGCCTTTTATTATTAGTATAATGACTTCCTCATGTGCGGCAGGTTAGTTTGCTTCTAAAAACACTGTTTTCCGTTCCAAAAAATACAAAAGTAATTTTCTACCAGATGACCATGGTTCTTTTCACCGAGACTAGATAATTTCTCTCGGTGTAAGGATATAGCTATGGATAAGTTCATACAAGGTCAATAAATCCGCGGTCACTTCGGGTCACACTGTTGAGAAAATAAACCGATGGGTTTGTTTAGTAGCAAATCGAGCGTGAATCAACTGAGTTTGTACTGAAATATTTTTGAGTGATATGTATGAACTGTCTTCACACATTCGGTTTATAATTAGCGATACACTAGTACAGTGGCAAGTGTTGTACTTCACAGACTGTTTACCTCCGAACTACCTCCGCACGAAATCCCCGATTTGGGTACTTGTTAAAAGAAAAAGAAATAGTACCTGTGCGCATGCCAGTAAAAAAAACCCTAAGAGTTCGCGCATAAAAATGCCCGAACGTACCAGGCGCCAGGTCATCCAGAGTATGGAACACCGACCACATCATAATGTTATGTGATACTTAAGCAGTTTTACATACATTATGCAAGGGCTAAATCTGCCTATTGCATGTCTTTCCTTAGACCTGAAATATTATACTGTATAAACTATTAATTAGACATTTATTAAAGATACATTATGGGAGATTAGATAACGAGTTGGTAGTTCTCACTATAATAGTATCAAACTACATAATGTAAAGGCAACTTGCTGAAAATTTCAGTCAAATTTATCCACTATGAACCGAGAACTAAGCGGATGAAAGTTCCACTAAGCCTCGATCATCATTACTGAAGTCGATAAGACAAAACTAATAGTCTTGATTATCCATTTAATCGTTAATCACGAAGGAAAGTTTTGCAGCAAATCGGATTGTAATTCAACACATATCGCAGGCAAGCCTTGACATCGAGAGCTGATTTTGGTCTGGATAAGTTAATTAATGTCTAATTAACATATCAGGCGTAAAGAAAGGCCTACAATAGGCCGATTTTGCTCTTGCATAATGGATGTTTAACAAAACAAGACCATAATCATCTCTCGATTGCAGGGATACTCGAGATTTTAACCAGGTTAGAACGGTTCGTCATTTCAAAATTTAATTTAAAAATGGGAAAGCGAGGCTAAGTCTCGAATATACCAGTGCCCTGGTTACCACCAGTGATAACTTGGTTCAGAATGAAGTAATTTGAATAAAATTTTCAATATTTTCACTTTACATTATCTATTTGTGAGCAATTATAGCAAGAATGGTCAACTCTTTATCTAAATCTTTCATAATGTACCTTTAATTAATGATAAAATCGAAAGCTCTTTTCGAAATTTTAAAATATATTATCCATGTTTGTCCAGTTTGAGACGGCCATCCCATATACGTATGTCGTCAAATTAACGTAAACATGAACAACCATAATATCTGAGACAACATTCCGATATAACATACTGTATCGTCACATTTCCCAAACATAACACCACAGTTCGATTAAGATGAAAGTTGAAATATGTGTTAACGATCAAAATATTTTAGATGATATCGATTTTAGTGTGCATCAGACGTTCGATTCCGGTGTCATGATCCCCAGCCTCTGACGCAATATGTGAAATATGTACAAAGTTTGTGGACACTCCGATTCGGGCGAAACTTAGCCTATATGTTAATGATTAAGAGATCTCGGCTGGGTTTGATTTTGGTGTACATCGTAACTTTCGACCCAAAGTTATTCCTCCTCTTCCAAAAACCTTGTGAACACGATAAAGGCTACAGTTTTTAACGGATTTGATTCGATAGGAAACATGAGAGGATGGGCCCTATTTCCTAGTTATGTCTCCATCTATTGCAAAATGCTGACGTATCTTAAAGAATGTTGTATGGGAAAAGATGCACGCCCACACCATCGAATATGCAATATGTGGGATGTGTAAAGTAATCAAACTGTCATTTACATAAATGTCCAGCCTCCTTAAAGTGTGGAGCCACGGTGGCTACGTGAGTAAGGCGCTGGCTCGATAACCTGGAGGTCGCGGGTTCGATTGAATATGCAATATGTGGGATGTGTAAAGTAATCAAACTGTCATTTACATAAGTGTCCAGCCTCCTTAAAAGTGTGGAGCCACGGTGCCTAAGTGAGTAAGGCGCTGGCTCGATAACTTGGAGGTTGCGGGTTCGATCATGGTGTTGGCCGAGAAATTTCTTTGGTATTTTCAAGCGTGGTTTCCTCCTGTCGGGGACCTGATAAAGTTAGTTGTCTAGTCGTCTGGATGGGAAGAAAAACCTAGCTCCCGTGTACACATTGGCGTGCACATTGTCCGGGAAAAATTTCCCCCATAGCAAAACAGTAGGACGTTAAACCCCATTGCATTTCATTTCATTTCCTTAAAAGTGTCCAGTCCCCTCGACTATTGTGATTGTTGTTAAATACAATACTGCACAATTCCCTGGGAGTTTCCCCTTGTCGCCGGTGCAGCGCGGAGGGACTGGCAAGGAAAACAGCGTATATTCTTTAGGATAGGAAAAATACCGAGATCATGTTTTCATGTTGGCGGGTACTTGACAGTTGGGATTCAATTGCTATCCGGGCCAAATGTCCCTCATGATGTATGCCCGTCTTCATTAAAGTAGCTAAGTCTCTAACGCAATATCATCAAAAATCTTCGACATTGAAAACACGAATTATTTGTCAATTCAAATCAACATTTGTCTTGTGAACTTACAGGGAAAAGATGGGCTTCTGAAATCCAATATTCAAGACAAAATAAACATTTTACCATTGGTACACGAATCGTGTACCATAATGCGTTTCAGCGCCATTTGGAACAAGGGACTCAAAGAACGAGGCTACACATATTCCACAAGTCATGTCAATTGGTGACGCTATATTCTTATCTGGAGAGCATGCGCAATAAATACGATCGGTGTAGACTGAAATAATCAGACGCTAAAGATTGTCATTCAATTGAGACTTTGGTGCATTTCGCGGAACATAACTGATTAGAAATCACAGTAAAAACAGGAACGATTGAATGTAAATCTGTTTATATACATTCATATTACATTATTATATGCGTTGCGACCCATTTGTGTCAATTTCTAGGTCCCAAATATTAGCGATTCAGCTCCTTTAAGCTTAGCTCACAACCCCCGCCGTACGTACTACGGCAAGTGTACAGCGTTTTGGTAAACCCGTGCATGCACAAACAAAATTTTCACCCGATTTTTTACGCCATGTCTGCGATCAGCTACCAACCCCTACGACCCGTGCTTGTCAAAACTCGTACGGCGGGTTGTGGGCTAGGCTTTAAGCCCAGTTGGTGACGATGCAGGGCGTAAATCACGATTTCATTCATTCATTCATTCATTCAATACTGCAGGAAGTCATCTATTATATTTCAGGTTATGGTGTGTCATTGTCTTTTTATTGACAACTGTCAAGAATAAACACCTAAAATACCCCCTGAAGAGATTTTATAGGCTGTTAAGAGTACACAATGGTTCTTAATCATAGAGCTGTATTGTTCTTCTTTTGTGTTTTTGTGTGTATTTTGTTACTAATAATACAGTAATATTCATTTTTTTATGAATATTGTTGTTATGACATCGAAACTTAAACAGATTCATGCCCGGAAATATTTTATTATTACTCATGGTTTCTTATGTGGGCGTGTTAAAGTAACATTCTCTGTGTCATCAATATAGTTTTAGAAAATCAAATATCCCTTTCAATGTAAATTTCCGCGAATGAAAGTTACTGCATATATTGACACATGAAATGAAATGCTATAATCAATTAAATGACACTACTTTCTTTTTTTGTTACCCTTCAATACGGTTTAACATTGTAAATTTCCGCGAATGAAAGTTACTGCATATGTCGACAATCACATCAGTATCAATTAAATCACACTCTACTTTCTTTTAATATGGTTTAAGGCGTTCAACCAATATAAAGACGCCTATCTTCTGCAAGAATAATTTCAACCAATCTCAGTAGCTGTAATTACACTTCCATGAAAACAGATAATGGTTAGATCACCGCGTAGTGTAGGTCATCAAAAATCTAAACCACAATGGAATATTAAAAAATCTCTTGAGTATTTAGATCACCTCGAAATTTAAAATTAAATTAATAAAATAAAACCATATGTGCAACGAACTACAAGATATGATTAAATGCAGTATGTTGAACTACTGGTGACATTCTTAAGATGAGATTTCTTTATCGAATTATTCAATCTCAACTTTTGTCTATCAAGAATTATTTGATTGGACTGTTATAGGACATTGGAAAGGCTTAGTAACCCAAACAGGCCAGGAGAAAGAACCGATTGAATTAAATTTAAGTTTATCTTATATTTCCTAGAAATATTATCATTTGCAGCTGAATTACGTCATGCCTTTTCAAACTATTGATATTTTGGATCCCCCCTTTAAATGGTCGCGTGGGGAAAAACGCGGTAGTTCTTCAATAGTTACAAAATACAATGGCCATAGAGGGCCCTATTTCATGTCTAAACCTGGTTTAATTTAGATTTTGTGTAAGCTACAAACTAACATGTCATATGTTACCTGTATAATAACATAATGACGGTGTCATTTATTTACTTGTCTCTTCTTGTTTCAGGTAAGTATTATTAGATTTCTTAAGTAAATGCTATCAGATTTGTGTGGTTGACATCGTCACGCCATAACAGGTTTTTCAATGATACCCCATTAAAGATATATTATGTAAGATTTAGATAAGGAGCTGACCATCCTTGCTATATAATAGATAGTTTTGACAGGATGTGTGCTCTGTGGTAACCAGGGCACTGATATATTCGAGGCTTAGCTTTTAAATGACGAACCGTTCTAATCTAGTTAAAATCTCGAGTATCCGATGCCATCGAGAGTTGATTATAGTCTTGTTTTGTTAATAAATGTCTAATTAATAGTTTATATAACATTTCGGGCGTAAAGAAAGGCCTGCAATGGGCAGATTTAGCTCTTGCATAATATATGTTTAAGTAACTGTTAGTATGTATATAAATGTGTCTTACTTGGGTTCATGGCCAGACAAATGCCTGTTTAATTATAGTCATTAAACTCCGTATCAAAAAGTAGAAGCAGGCGTTTAACACACAAAAACACATACTTATGGAAAGTAATACAAGAATTATGAGATCAATATATACAGAAAAACTATAACAACAATTCATGAAATCATACAGACATTTAACATTAAATGGAATATAGCTATATTATTTGGAACCTTAAAAGAGACTAAAAGCACATTAAAATAAACTTATATAAATTTGAATGTATGTAGATACATTGAAATTACTTTAATATAATTATTCTATTTTATTCAATTTTTAAAAAGAAATTATTTTCATTTCTAATGAATTATGTACGTTGAAGTATGTGAACAATCCAAATTAAACGGCGGTCGTTTACGTCTGGTCAGTCCATTCCACACGTTTTTAAATGACATTTTGTCGTTTGGATATTAGAATCCCATATTTTCACAAGATAACAACATCTATAATGATTGAAATGGGCCAATATTGAATTCCAATTTGTTTGTTTTTTAATTGCAAATATCATGGAAATTATTGAGTTAAAGGTTAGGTTTGGCTCCTTTAACAGAAAAAAAAACCGCAAAATGTTACATCTAAGAGGTAATAAATCCATAACATTGTGTTTTTAATTTTATTAACGTTTTTTTATCCCAAGCATAAGTATTTATTAGTATTAGTAAGAGTTTTATTTATAGGATTATTTGGCAGATTTATAATGGATGACTATGGTCTGGCTCAAAAATCAAATTGCCGAGTACATTGGATTTTTATTTTTCAAGAATGTCAATATTGCTTGGTCAATGTTTACGTCTTTTGATATAAGATATAATCCATTTTGTATGACTGTGTTGACACAGAATGCCAAGAACAAACTAAAATTATAACCAATTGAAGAAAGACGATTCGATTGCACCAGAAAACGGTAACCTGGCCTAGTTTGAGCGTCGACAAATTTTTAAAAAGATGTACGCAATGATATCGGGAAGGTTGTAGAGCGGTGTGGCACACGGAGTCTGTACCCCGTTTTCTCCCACAGGACAGCTGTCAGTTATTGAAAACAAAATGTATTTTATTATGTTAGCCCGGAAATGACCTACTTAATGTTTTGAGATATAGATATCATTTATATCTCGCTTTTATCTGTTTTGTCAGTTTATGTAAATAAATTTGGTTTAAATAAAATACTGACAATGACAGCTGTCTACCTTAGATAAAATGTCCCGCAAGACCATGTTGGATCAACTAAATTATATTCCACACATATCCGGTTTTTACAGTTTTACAGTATAAATAGTGTATTGAGTTATCGAGATTTTGAACAAGATCCGTTGTAATTCAAATCAAAGCATTATAGGCTAAACATTTATAAGATCAGCTTTAGCTATTCATCAGAGGTTCTTTTATAATTGAATAGAATTTTATGAGTTGGTTTATTTCGTATCTTTTCCAGGGACAAATATATTTCCTGAAATTATTTAGTTCTCCGGGAATGATAAAAATGATGATTTAACACGGCTTTAAATAAATAACGCATAAACTTATGCTGTCTATCTACAGTTATCCCCGCTAGAGAACTGATACTAAGCTAGCTGAACGACATTTTAAGTCTTAAATCGACGATTTTAGTAGAAAACACACAATATTTTTCGAGAAAGTATATATTCTGCTTGGATTTAATAAAATTGAAAAGGTTTAATTAGTCTATGTGTACAGGAGTTTGGACCGCATTACAGAACTATACTAATTTTGGGATATGGCGGCTAGTTAGGGCAGAGATCTATTCTGGAAGTATGAAGTAGATCGATCTCAGTGTGCAGAATGTAAATGACCCGTGATTGAACGTCATAGCAGCCCATTTATGTTTCCCTAATCATCTGAGTAAATAATTTGAGTTCGATCGTTCATCTTAAAGCATAATTTGAGTTCGATCTTCCGTTTTTGTAGGGTAAGTATAGCCCCTGGGGAACTAGAGGTTGCTCTATTCTGTTTTGCGATAAAACTCACGGTTAACATAGATGGCAGTCTTATAATCCACACCGGACAACGGGGGTTGGTATTTCATTGAAAACATACCATATACCTCCAGACTTGCTTGGGACTAGAATTAAAGGATTCTAAATGCCTTTAACTTGGTATTGACAAGAGTGTGTTAACCACCTGTTTACAAACAAGTTCTATGCATCCGTCCCGAATACAGTGTAGTGATCTCCCTTGCATCTCTCGATAGCTCTACAGACCAACGTATTCAAGAACGTGAATTTAGTTATAACTATATGCTCAGATTGGGCATGGTTGGTTTTCTGAAAATAAACACTGCTTTCTTTAAAGGGGCGTCATGAAAGATTTAGCCGGCCTTTCTCGCTATAATATTTCAAAAATAGATAATGCAAAATGACTGTATTGAAAATTTCATCCAAATTGTTTTATTTTGAGTGAAGTTATCAATGGTTGAAGTTTTGACAAGATGTGGTCATTCGAGTCTTAGCCGAGCTTCTCCATTTTTAACTTAAATCCTTAAATCTAATCTATTTAAAATGGGGGCTATCCGGTGGCATCGAATGTTGATTATGTTAATAAATGTCTAATTATTAATTTATATAATATTTTTAAAAGGCCCAAAGAAAGACGTGCAATAGGTAAATTTAGCCCTTACATAATGTCTGTTTAAATAATTGGTAGTTAGAATTTGTGTCTGTAATAATACAGAATTAAATGTATTAACTGGATCGATTATTTTTATTCCAGTGGCTAACGCCTGTGAAGTAATTTGCGAAATTAATGTCAAGCCAAACGAAGCAGTAGATTTAATTCTAAATTTGACCAATGTCGAGACAAAGAAACTTGTTCAACTAAGACATGTGCCAAATGATAGGATTGTGAGCTTGGGAACAGCAGGCGCGGCATCTGAATGGAAAGATTTTAGCCGAAATAATAATACACGTACGAATGCACACAGTGGAGCTATTGTTACAGTGACTCTGCTAGGGTTAACCAGAAATGATGCTGGTAAATATTGCTGTGACGAAGGTGTAACAGGATGTGGAACCAATCTAATAGTATCAGGTATTTAGTCATATTATAACTGACTGATGGATTGACAATGAAAACCCGATTTGTCAATTGAATAGGATATAATAGATAAAAAATATTTTCTTGCTCGCATTCTGCTGTTAAACAAACGAAAAGAAAGACCCACAGACTCGGTAACTACACGATGTCCATATACTATCAAACAAAAAAGACCCCAACACTCTCTCAACACGAGCGATTCCGATGCGATGCAACAGGACAAGGAGATGTTCACCCTTGAATATCCAGACACGATATGAAGCTTCAAGCCCATTTCTGATCATTTTATACTATTCTGCAGAGGTCGTGATGGATCTGGACAGGATCTGTACAGTATCTGGACTGAAGCGAGTTTGTCGTGTCTGGGCCGTGATTAGGTCGAGTAAGACTTATCAAGGTCTTGTTGGATCTGGGATAGAGAGAGAAGGTCCTGCACGACCTGGACCGTCACGGTAACTCGCCGGGAAGAGGTCGAGTTGATGACTTTTTAACAAGACCTGCTCCCGATTCACCAAGACCTGACTGCGACCTTTGCGATCCAAGAAGACCTTCTCCAGTTTTACAAAATATTTGAGTATCGTTAGGTCGTCCTTTTGTGTGATGGGGGCTTTACAACTCATAATTAACACATACAATTTTCGCGACAGGACACTTTAAATCCTTTAGGGGATCACGTGGCTAAGTGGGTAAGACGCTAGCTCACTAGCCTGGAGGTCGGGTGTTCTATCCTCGCATTGGCCGAGAAAGTTCATCCAGATTATCCGGCGTGGTTCTCCCTTGTCAGTGATGCAGGACGGAGGGGCTGACAAAGAAAGCTGTCTAGTCGTTCGGATGGGACGAAAAACCGGGGTCCCGTGTACACATTGGCTTGCACGTAAAAGATCCCTTGGCAGTTGGAATTCGATATAAGAGTAGGCCGTAGTGCCGCTGTCCGGGCAAAATTTCCCTCATAGCACATTGTATGGCGTATGCCCGTCTTCATTAGCCCAGGTTAGGAGCAGAACAGTAGGACGTTAAACTCCATTTCATTTCATTTCATTTCATTTAAATCCTTTAGTTAAAAATAGCCGCGCTTCATATCTGAGCATTTCGATCTACAGCAAGAAGGCGAAACTATATAAGGATCTAGAGGGGGCAATAATTTATGAATTTTTTATTAATGATTTCTTCTTGGATTTACAGATAAACCCGTCATAAATTTAACCCAACCAGATCGACAACCACTATTGGAAAAAGGGGTATTGGGAATATTCAAAGGGGAAATAAATTTAACATGTAACGCTGTATCAACAACCAAACCTGATAATCACAATTTAACTATGGGATATACCTGGTTCAAAAATGGTGTAATTTATGGTAATGGTAAAAGACTACACGACAACGAAGTTGACATAACTTACAAAGAAGCTTCAATAGTTTGTGTAGCTACTGACTATCCACACTGTAAAAAAATTTTACAACAGTTAAACCATTTCTCTACAATAGAGACTGGTATGTAATTCCCCTTAAAGGGCCACAATAAATTATTTCGCTGTACCCCTTATAGAGACAGATCACCAAATATAGTTATATTCAGTTTAATGTTAATTCTTGCCTCGTTGCCCCGTTCCACCCTTTCCCATTATTTTCGATGTACTGCGCACTCTCTACCACTGAAGGAGTAACATCTGAGAATGTCTAACCCTAAGCATGCATGTATATGATCATGAAGAGATATTAAGATCCACATATTTTAGATAGAGTAATTGGTGGTCGGTCTGCTGAGGTGCCTGATGTAGAGAACCGTTTAAAAATATCTGTCTGTCACAATAGACATCTCCTGTGATGAGCCATTCCATGTCAAGAACATACTGTACAATTTAGTTAATCGGCTTCTATAAAAGCTATTTGAAAACAGTTGTGGGTGGGGGGCTAATACCCGTGGTAAAACGTATCTCCCAAACGTCGCTTTATTGTTCCAGTTTGAGCCAGAACTGTTTACCATTTTCTAATATTTTTTTAAAAATTTAACACTGAAATTGTTATAATTGAGTTATAAATAAAATGATTATATACAAAGAAACGCTATCACAATAGCTTGTTAACTGTGTCGTTGGTATCCGTTTTTTAATATGTATTTCAGTTAATCGAGGTGAATGTAGCAGTGTTGTAGGTTTTTCCGAAAAGTTCATCGTTCATCCTGAATGTAAGTATTATAAGTATTCGAAAGAGAGATCGTAAGTCGATCGATTAAAAAATATTTTCCAAATCATTTGTGGGTAATTGTTTCTAATTATTTATTTTATTACGGATTCACACTAATATACACTTTTGTGATAATACTATATTCGGTCTATGCTGTATTAGCTAACAATCCGATATATATTTTATAACATGAACTATAACTATGATAACTAAGCTAATATTATATATACATATATTTTATAACAGGGTCCATGCAGTATTAACTACAACTATTACAACCGTATAGCTAAACTGATATTATATGTATATATAATATAAATATTTTACTGTATGGGCCATGTTATAATAATACATTATTACAGTTAAACTGTATTAACTATCATAAATGCAATAGCTATTGCATAACATGGTCCATACCGTATAATATAATGTAATATGAAACTGATAATATATATATATTTTATCAAGACAGTCCATACAGATATCTATTTCATTTTATAATATTAAAGATACATTATGGGAGATTAGATAAAGAGCTGGCAGTTCTCACTATAATAGTTAAAAACTAGATAATGTAAAGGAAATTTGCTGAACATTTCAGTCAAATTGATCCACTCAGAACCGAGAATTTAGCGAATGAATTTTGGGCCTAGCCTCGATCATCATTACTAAAGTCGGTACGATAAAATACATAGTCTCGATTATCCAATTCTTGATTTAATCATGAATGATCGTAGAGCAGCAGGTCGGATCCTAATCCAGTAAATATCGCAGGCTAGCGATGACATCGAGAGTTGATTATGGTCTGGATAAGTTATTTAATGTCTAATTAATAATTTAGATAACATTCCAGGCCTAAAGAAAGACCTGCAATAGGCAGATTTAGCTCTTGCATTATGTATGTTTAATTATAACAACCAGATATCAAAACTAGATATTAGCTTGATATATGGGTGACAATAATCCACCATCATGTGATATAATATATATTTTATTTTATTAAAGATGGACCATACAGTATAAAATTACAACCAGACCGGGGTCATATTAAACCAATTGTTGGTAGTGATTTATCAGTTGACTGTACCAGTGATTGTAATCCACCATGTGATATCAAATGGTATAAAGATGGAGACGTATTGAGTAATAATAAACATATAAATATACCAGATCTACAACTAGATGATGATGGGGTGTATATGTGTATTGCCAGCAATACATATGGCAACAGAAATACGTCATTTAATATTGACCTTTCATGTATGTTAACTCGTTTTGTAAAACTTATTTTATCATGCAAGTGTTAAATGCTATACTCTTTAACTAAATCAGAACTTTTTTAAGTATCCACCTACGTGTATATACTTTGACATTAAATTCGCCTTTGCTCATACATTAAAAATTAATAGCATGCATATTTCGCCGAACATAACTGATTGGAAATTACAGTAAAACAGAAACGATTGAATGTAGATCAGTTTATATACATTTATATTACATTATTATATACGTTACGACCCATTTCTAGGTGCCAAAGAATAGCGATTTAGCTCCGTTAAATTCGCCTTTTCTAATACGCTAACAGTTAATCTAGTAATATGAACTGTAGCACTAAAATATTCAAATTATTTGTTCCAGATGCTCCTGTACAAAAAAGGCGCGCGGGAGATGATATCATTGAGACTGTTGTTGGAGAAATGGTGACAGCGTCAAGGGGGATATTTGGATATCCTAAACCAGTGGTAGATGTGGCCTCTATTATCACTCCGTCAAGCGTAAGCCTTTATTACACAAACTATACAGTTCATGCCACACACACAACGCATTATTATCGACTTACTCTATCTGTACACGTGGTTACTGATGATTACCTGGGTAAATATTGTGTATATGTAGAGAATAAGAAAGGAAAGACACATATATGCCACACCCTGACCGAAGGTGAGTAATATGAGATAACTGAAGCAAGGGATTGGGTATTATTATTTTAGATATTGCCTAAATGGTTTTATGGCAAGAAGACGGAACTGGAGAAACCCACATAGAGGTGAAGCAGGATTAACCTCCTAATTGGCATGTACAATAGTGGGATCTAAACCACAAAACAATTCAAGACGGACCAAAAATATGGCATCCTGTAAACCTTACACTGATTTTGGATAAAATACAGAAACTTAAATCTATAACGTGATATTAGTTCAGAGAGCAGGCTACCCACGTTGTTAATCTTTATGTGGTGGACAGAGCTATGGGCACGTCATAGACTGTACATCACTTTTCTATTTCAGTAATAATAAATTCTAAGTCATGAACTTTTAACATTTTAGTTTAGCGTTCGATTTCGGCTTCCCCGTGTCAGATGAACAGGGTACTGGTTATGGCAAGGTCGAACGTCTAGTCGCTAATAACGGACGAAAACCCGGGGTTCCATATTCACATTGGCGTGTACGTAAAGAGTCCGTGGTAGTCTGAATTCCACAAAGAGTAGGCGGAGACTGTCAATAATTCCACAGTGGATGGCGTTTGCTCTTCTTCGTGGTGCAGAGAAATGGGAGTTTAAATCCTATTTCATTTCGGGGATAAGGGCGAACTAGATAATAGCCATTCTTCTATTGTACAATTAATTTTTATATTAGTTCTTAGCATTGTGTGCATGAAAAAAAAAGTAAAAGTACCACCGGTTGCATATCTATGTATTTTTTTTTTATGTCGTTGGTTATTCGGTACATTTCGCCAAGTCAAGTAAGTGTTGCGCCCCTTCCCGAAAGAAATACCATAATTCATGCATTATTATATACAAACATGAATTGTGACAACGAATTAGGATTATTTTTTTTTTTAAAAAAAAAACCTTAAAAATATTCCATGAAGAGAGAAATTTTACAATAAAAAATTAAGAGGGTTGGATATTAAACTGGTAATGCAAATGGATTTTCTGAAATATCAATGCTGAAATAATTTCATGGGCGTCGATATCTTGTTTTAGGGCTAGTTATCTGCCCTTGATTTTGTTCATGATAATGTTAAAGACTGGATAATGTAGCCAATGACCTGGTTATTTTCAAATGTTGACAGCCCATCCAGACTAATATTCGTAGAATATTTGTCTGAAGGATAACGACTAATATCTATGTTGTAGATGTTATATTGGAGCGGAAATTGTACCAACCACATGATTTCTTTTTTACAGGTATTACTATTACGGACGAGGAACCTGTGAACATGCCCGTTTTAGGTCTAGGGATATGTCTAGGAGTAGTTATATTGGTCTTCTCAGTGATAATCATGGTTTTAGTTATCAAATTCCATAAAGATAAAAGTAAGTTGTATATATTAAAATTTAGTTTGGATTTAGGTTAGGCAAATGGTTAGAAGGTGGTGTGAATGCTTATAACGTATCTTCGAATGAACCCCCGAGAATACATCTGAGAGAGATTACCGAACACTTCCAAGTGCGATTTCGATACTGATGTCCGTTTACCGATTTGCAACTTGCGAATTTTATCGTTTCGGGATTGTTCCATGGTATTAAAATATTTTAGAAATTAATGCATTTGACACACATTTATATATCAGGTATTTGTTTACAATCCGTCTCTAAAAATATGCCTAAATTTGGCTTTTAGTATCTGTATATATTTCGACTACAATTACAGTAAGGCCGACGATTCGGTCCTCAGTATCAAATTCGCACTCGGTAGTTTTCGGGAATATCCCCTCACCACGGCTTGCAAAATCAGTCAGATCGTGGCTCAGAGTGACATAGGCGTAGTGCGGTCTTTGTTAGCGTGGTAAGAGTGTTGTGCGATCATGGAAGGAACTACTTGCGGAAACAAATGAGCAGGAATTGTACACTAAAAAAGTTATTAGATGTGCTGTACACTTCCAGTCACGTTTTTACCGAGATATGTGTTTTCTTTTATCATATAAAATCAATCCAAGCAGCATCGGCACCAATATCTCTCGATTTTGGCCAAATTTGTTCAGATATTTATAATTTGAATATTTTCTGTGTTTTAGGGAGATTGAGATTATCGGAACATGGATATTATTATATTGGTGATACGAGTGACAAATCATCAGTCAGTGTTTAGTTTTAAGGGCATGTTTCAATATTTATTCGTTTATATATATGTTTAAGTATTATGAACAATGGTTATACGACAAACTACTTCAGCATTAAAAGTTTTATCAGAAAGTTGTGTCAACCAACTTATTCAATGTTTAGTGTTAAGGACATGCTTTACATGATCTAGTTTTTAACTATTATAGTGAGAACTGCCAGCTCTTTATCTAATCTCCCATAATGTATCTTTAAGATACACGTTCATAAAAGAAGGCGATTATAGACACATTCAACATTACAATCTGTTCACGATGTTTGTATACTTAACAATCACAACAGTTCAAAGGGGATCGTTGACTCAAAAGGAATTTCCACCTTTCTAAATTGTTCTTAGTTACTTGTGAGTCTATCTTTGCGTTTTAATGTAGAAATGATTATTTTATAATTATAAGAAGGTTTATGTATTTTAGTATATGGAGTGAGCCATTTACATTATTGATTCAGTGATATAATTGATGAACATCTCATAAACACATGTACAAGAAAGCTCATATAACCAAACATTAGGCTATAAAATTGTGTATTCCACACCAGAAAGCTTATATACACTACCATGTATTATCCAATGATGTGATTGACTTTTTCATAAGATTATATACCCTGACATATAGAGATATCCACAAATATGACTGATTATTTCATAATTACCAGAAAGCTTATACAAAATGGGAGATTTATTTCAGTAAATAAAATTATTCAATTTTATGATTTTTGATTTTATACTTGTATAATAAATGTATGCCTTTTTATATGACTGATGATTCTAGACAGCATATCATGGTTAATGATACTATAACTTTATAATAGAATGCTTTTAACATGGTTGAAGCAGTGTAAGTTTACTCGTTCTCACCTATTCTTGATTTGATCTTGGTCAAATGTCTCACCCGTGCCACGTCCATTATACTTTTCCCGCTTGCATCTTTAACATTGTTTACATATACATGTACTTGATTCCATCAAATCTTACTCTTACAATTGACATGTATCATATTTTATTAAAGAATGTTATTATAAGGTACTGTTTAATTATACAATTTACTATTATGTTTTTATAGGATTTACTTTTAAGTATTTTGTGACCTATAGAATTATCTCCCTTTCTTTTACTATAATTGATTCGGAAGTATCAAGTTTGCGTCACTAGTGAAAATTCCCTTGTTCTGTAAGGACGTGTTTCATGTCATTTTCATTATACCCATTATTTTAGGGTTTATACCTATTATATATTTATTACTCTTATTTTGTATATATTAGAAAATGAAATGAAATGAAATGGGGTTTAACGTCCTACTGTTCTGCCCCTAAACTGGGCTAATGAAGACGGGCATACGCCATACAGTGTGCTATGAGGGAAATTTTGCCCGGGCAGCGGCGCTACGGCCTACTCTTATATCGAATTCCAACTGCCAAGGGATCTTTTACGTGCACGCCAATGTGTACACGGGACCTCGGTTTTTCGTCCCATCCGAACGACTAGACAGCTGTCCTTGTCATGCCCTCCGTCCTGCATCACTGACAAGGGAAACCACGCCGGAAAATCTGGATGAACTTTCTCGGCTAATGCAGGGATCGAACACCCGACCTCCAGGCTAGCGAGCCAGCGTCTTACCCACTTAGACACGTGATCCCCGTATATATTAGAACTTAGAAGAGTGTGTATATATTTGGAACCCTGTTGGGTAATATTTCAAGACCAATATTTCGATTTTTCTGTTCGTTTAATTTACCATACGTTGTCACTTAACATTATATACCTAACTATCGATGAAATAAGAACTTGGTGTGTTTCCCATTAATCACATTCAGTTAGTAGAACTGTTGGCGGAGGCTGTTTTATATAATCAAGCAGGGTTTGGGCACATAATCGAACATAGGCTAGCTAATTTATAAAATACTGAATCGATACAATTGTTGTTTTTATCCTTAAGAATTCGAATACTTCCCAAGGAGCTAGGGTATGCAGTGTTACGAACCTAGTTAATTGATACCGGCAAGTTTAAACTCCTTTTATTAGTGTAACCGGTAGCCGTAGCTATCTTAATTATTTGTATTTCGTTTTCCGGAAAAGCGCTCCGTAGTTCTATATTTAGACTATGGGTGTAAGTCTTTGGTACTTATCGCTAATCTAGTAAAATCTATCGTTTTCTCGGCACAGTCATCGCCTGTTTAATAATTTGATATTTTTATATTGTGTAAGAGTATATATTTCTAATTAAGCATGCTGCCTATGTTTTTATTATTGTTAATTGTGTCTGCCGACTGTATTTTCAAGCAAGAACTTTACTATGTATTTATATGTACTTTCACTTAGTTTGTTATAATATTAAGCGGGCAGAATTTGTAAGTAAACATTTTTGATGGGAACTTATATGTATCTGGTAGATAAATTATCTAGCTATCCGTGCCTATCCTTAGTTTTGTGGTGCCTACTTTGTGTCAAAAGTTCTGCATATTTTTTGGATAGTACTCGTGTCTGGATTTTAGATTCCATGCCGACTTGTCCAAGGGAGATAATATTAGCTTCTTGTTTATCAAGAATTTATTAATTAGTAGGCATGTTTAATTTAAGTCTTATTTAGTATATTTTATCCTTTCAAATTATTATTTATGCATGTTGTAAGCCATGTGTCATGTTGGTTTAGTTGAGGCATGGGTCCTTTTATTTATTTTGTGTCTGTTAGTTTAGGATTTCACCCCACCTTTTATTACTAGGTGGATGAATACGTTGATTGCCTCCATGCATTAGTCTTTTGTCTTCTAGACTGGATAGTATTATTCTGGCTCAAGAAAGTATTTTTATGAAAGTGTAATTAACAGCGTTTGGTCTTCGTATATTTAGCTTTTTCGTCTTGAAAACTGGATATTATTATCCTGGCTCAAGGAAGTGTTTTGACAGCGTTTGAACACAGTGTTTTATTTATATTTAGTCTTTATGTCTGGTAGTAGAAAGTGTTTTTAGAAGTGTTTTGTAAGTTATTATTAATATTACATAGTTAGAGACGACCACAAATCGTCCCGAAGCCACGTAATTTCGGATACCCGAATTTGACCTTGCTATCCCCAACCGAAAATTATATGTGTCATATATGTTTCTAATTTTTTATTAAAACCTTTATAAGTTCCTGTTGTTTCAGTGTCTATTAATTTATTAGACTAACAGTGTGCGGGTAACATTAGTATAGCACAGGGGGTAGACTCTGTTCCACCCCCATCTGCATTTTTACAGAATTCACATGGTAATTCTTTGACAAAACGTTACAATGGCAGTAAGTTCTTGATCCACTTGAAGAATTCATCGCATTGGTTTACTGCGCCTAGCCTTACGACGGTAAACTGGAAGCCTTAGTGGTAAAATAATCCAGCTTAAAATACCAGCCGTTATCGTTGGGAACTCGAAGCGGCTTGTGAATGATAACAACACATGTAAGAAATAACTCAGAGAAAAAAAAACAAATTATTTACAATAAGCTTACCGTAGGCATAAATACGGTATTATAATTATCTATGTACTAGCATACTTTCTCTGTACAACAAAAAAAGAGGGTCATGTATCGTTGAAAAACTTTTCTGTCACGTTCAAAATATTAACAACGCATTCACCAAGTTTAAATCTGACGGACATTGGTCTACTGACACAGACGGCGCTTCGAAAAGGTGATGTTCGCTATGCTGTTTACATTTCGTTGCTATGGTTACATCAGTCATTTTTATTGCTAGATTTTGCAAGCTTGTCGGTTTCAAACACTGGGTTTTTTATGAACAGGATGGACAGGAAGCACTGATTGAAAAATTCTTTCAATCAAGCAGTTCACGTATGTAAGCAGAAGACTGATGACTCGAAAAGCTCCCAACAGAGAAGCATCTATGGAGACCCGTTGACATCGCTGTTTCCAGACTTTTCTGCGTGTTGTCTCTCTTGGAAATTTAAAAATTGACACGTCCTTTCATATTTAGTGTTGGTAGTAGTAGTAGTAGTAGTAGTACATCTCCAAGCATTGCGTTCACAGTGTTTTCGGAAAAGGGGCGATAAAGCCGAACGCTGAAAATAAATTGATTTCATCCGCTCATTACCCAAATTCTCTACCCAAATTCTCTTCACCAAATTTGAAAAATCTGTTAAAATATTACAGCTTGTTTCGGGGTTCACAAGGTTTTAGGCAAAGAGGTTGGGGGATAACTCTGGAACAGAAAGTCGCGGAAAACTCAATAGCGATAGGGTTTGTGAAATGAAATGGGGTTTAACGTCCTACTGTTCTGCTCCTATACTGGGCTAATGAAGACGGGGATACGCCATACAGTGTGCTATGAGGGAAATTTTGCCCGGGCAGCGGCACTGTCGCCTACTCTTATATCGAATTCCAACTGCCAAGGGATCTTTTACGTGCATTCCAATGTGTACACGGGACCTCGGTTTTTCGTCTCATCCGAAGGACTAGACAGCTGTCCTTGTCAGGCCCTCCATCCTGCATCGATAGAGTTTGTACTCTCTCGACTACAGTGCTTGACACCAAATCTGAACAAAAAAAAAATCCTCAGAAGCCTCTATCGTGTTTACAATGTTTTCGATAAAGGAGGGATGACTCTGATACAAAGCCGCAGAACGCTGAATATCGATTGGGTTCTAATGGCCACATTGTTTCAAACCAAATTTGAAAAAAGACAACTGCAACCTATATCGCGTTCACAAGGTTTAGGGAAATGGGGAATATCTCCGGAACGAACGGTCGTGCAACGCTGATTAACGACAGGTTCATCCTCTCATGACCTCAATGCTTCACACCAAATTTAAAATATAAACTTTAAAAACTGTAGCCTGTATTGCGTTAACAATCTTCTTGACGAAGGGGAATAATCCGGGAACAGTATGTCGCAGAAAGCTAATATATCGATAGGTTTCAACTTCCCATCACCTGCATTCTGTTAAATAATGTAGCCTCTATCGCGTTAACAAGTTTTTTCTGGAAATGGGGGGATAAATGAAGAACGAAGAATCCTGGACCGCTGAAAATTGATTGGTGGGCAACTAGAAGGTATCTTTTCTACTTGAACCAACTGCATTTCAACATAGATACTATCGTATGATTGCCGACTTGTCTTTAGTCCTTTATGTGATGTAGCGTTCTGGTTCGTCTGCATATTTATTTTTTGCGTTTGGGGAGTTCTTTACTTCTGGTCTACCTTTGGACAGTACGTACGTATAATATTTTTAAATTATTACAACAGATTAAATAGCTACTGTGTGACGTTAAGTTGAAAAAAATTACAAATCGACGATGTCCTGTGCGGTGGCCTGTTAGTGCCATGCTTTGATTTAAACCCGTCTTTGTAATTTACCTTGTGGAAACCTGCATGTTTTTCTCATGGATAGAATTGATAGCCCGGGAGCACTCTAACTAGAAAGGGTTTACACCACGGAGAAAAGGTTGAAATTGCTGTTTTCTGGAATAGCAGTAAAACGCGTTTGCGGCCGTCAATGTTTTCCAAATGTACTCGGGGGAGAGAGGGGTCCTGCACGGTACTTTCTGCTCCTTCGCCCCTGTAACCTGAAATTATTTCGAGCATTTCAGGTTCTGCCCCCCCCCCCTTAACATTCATCGAACACGTACGTCTATGCATCACGGAACCATTTTATGTATAAATTTATCTTGGTAAAACTATACCACTTTAACACCCTTCATTAAAGGCTTCTAGTTACTAGGATATTTAAAAGTCACGTTTTTCATACATCGTCTTCTTTATATTATATATCATTATTCAACAAGGAAGTTACTCAAATATTTATATTTTTTTTAACACATATGACGGCGTTAAGGACATAAAAGGTCTGACTATTCATTCTATTCGTGCAAACCAGTGAAGTGTTACGATAGAAATAGAAGATATTAATACAACCGTCTTAATGCTTGCTTTCCCACTATCACGATTCGCGGCCGTCAAATTTTAGAAATTTTCTTTGTGTGTGTGATTAAATTGTGTAACGTACTTATTAGGAGTCAATTACTAATCCATTTTGTTCCCCCCACTTACCGTAGGCTAGAATAGTGTATACTAATATTATGCAATATGTCCTCTATTTTCATGTTAACTTCGGAAATTACTAGACTTTTCTTTCACTTCATGTGGGTGGCTATGTGGGTAAGAAACTGGCTCGCAAATGTGGAGTACGCGGGTTCACTCCCGGTGTTGGCCGAGAAAGGTCATTGGAATTTTCCGCCGTGGCTTCCTACAAGGGAAGCTGTCTAGTCATTCGGATGGGACGAAAAAACGAGGACCCATGTACACATTGGCATGCACGTTAAAGATCCCTTGGCAGTTGGATAAAACTGTAGTGTCTATCTAGTTCACAAGCCAGTTGTTAAGGGCAAGGTAAAGGGACGCCATTTTGTCATAACATCTAAAATGGGGAGTGCGGGGTCTCAAAAAGGCATTTACACTAGTTTTAATGCCAATATGTTGGTATCTACATGTGTCTGAGATGATACAGAACAATAAAAAAAAGAATGACTTTGAAATAAAATATTTACCAAATAATGAAGCAAATTCCTAAGTGGGGACTGCGCAGCTACAAGCTTTATAAATAAAAACACAGGAAAATTAAACTGGCTAAAAGTTGCACAGATAAAAAAACAGGAAAAAACATTTTAAAAACTTTATTATAGGACCAAAAAAATGTTTTCAAATATTTTGTAAACAAAAGGCCATTATTTTGTTTCATGGACTACTTTCACTGCAGATGTATGGTGTGCCACTAGTGACACAGTGAACAGCAATATTGCCCCTATGATATGAGGTACATAAAGCTATGAATGTGACTGCATTTAACACAGTGTGCTACATTGTACAAATAGCCTTCATATTCCTGATATGATATCCAATATATTACAATAATAGCATGAGCCTTATTATGTGGAGGGGGGGGGGTAGAATACAGGGATATATTATTATGTATGTCTTCTCGATACAATCGAGGTAATTTCGACCCTACTCCCTGTCACGTTCAATCGGGGAACCGATCCATGACAACAAATCATAAATCACATTTCAGTTCCTGGAATTCATTAGACAAGTATTGCTATATTTCTGAAAAATAAATAATGTAAAGGTATATTTTTCAATTCATTTTCTAAATCCAACACATACATAAATTCTATAATTAAACATCAATATACATGTGCAGGTACCGGTAATTGGCGGTAAATGCTTTAATGTATCATGTGTACTGTAAAGCATTCAGAATTATTTGCAAACTTCCCAAGGAAAGTGATATCAGATGTTCTAGTTAATATGCTGATATACATGAATCACCTCCATTCACAGATGTAGAATGTACATGTCGTCTAGAAGGGTTGGTACGATGTAGATTTGTAAACTTACCAATAGGGTTTGTGTAATAATGATATTTTGGGCATAACCTGCCCATGCACAACACTCATCACTTTGCAAAAGTGTAACTTTACTGTCTAGATAGGGAATGGTTTTGATTGGCTTGGATGTGACGGTTGCTTTAGGTGTGCTAGATTTTAAAAAGACGGCTACTACTGTAGATACATAAACAATCGTTTTGGGGGATTTTAAATCTACACATATTCACATATTTTATTTGAATAAGAATGTTTACTGTTTTTGGGGGGTTTCTTTATATAATTTGAAAAAAGTACCATTTTAAAGTTCTTTTATCGTATATGCCATATAATTTGTAATGCTGCTTTAAATTCCGACCGAAGAAATTATGGTTTTACTTGTATATCTATCAAATTACACAATATTAAAGTAGCTAAGTCTCTAACTCAATATCATCCAAAGTATTCCACATTGAAAACACAAATTATTTGTCAATTTAAATCAACATTGATGTTGTGATCTTACCGGGAAAAGATAGGCTCCTGATATCAAATATTTAAGACAAAATACACGAATCGTGTACCATAATGCGTTTCCGTGCCATTTGTAACAAGGGACTCGAAGAACGAGGCTAGAGATTTGTATTTCTTCTGTTACTGTTATTTAATTCTCTGTAAAATGGTTTCACTGTGAATTTCATATATATATTGACCGCAAGTTTACCAATTATGACATTGTGCTTGATAACGATAAGAGTATACTTATCGAAGCGTCGTGCGTTTAGAATAAAAACTAGTGATTGTTTCCCATTAAACTATGTTCTGCTTAGCCCAAGCAGAGATAAACAATTTGATTGGTTGATGCTCGGGACACAATGAATTTGGTTCTAATTGAGTGAAACGTGTTGTAACATGACAAAGTTCGATCGCATTTTCTGCTCAGGGTAAAACAATGCGATAAGCCCTCTCTTCTCACGACAGCGACTTTATAAGTGTGTTTTAAATTCTTGATATTTTGTGTGCTTATCAATTTTAAGGTGACTTGTGATATACACGGACGTTTTTATTTTGCGTTTTTACCAATTTTCAACCCATTAAGTGTAATAATTTGATTAAATCAACCTGTCCATAAGATCATTTTAATTTAATGTATTGGAAGTTAAATCTTTAATAAACAACCGTGTTCGATCATAAGTTTTTTCTACCAAGGCTTACACTATTTGCGTGCGACGAGCGTGGTCATTTTGACAGGAAGTTTCGGTCCGATTTTCTAGAAATTCTAACTCAACCGTAGTTATGTTGTAACTGTGCTATATATATATATATGAACCTTTTTAAAAATCAAATAAAAATAATTGTGACCTTAGAAGGTTCATAATCTAAAAGGAAGTTGTGTTCCAACATGAGCTATTATGGAAAGGAACTGAGCATTTGGATATGAACATATATCTTTAAGTTTCACAAAACTGGATAAAAACTGTGACCCCTGGAAGACCCACAACCTTGGTATAACATGCATACAAGGAACTACCATTTTGTCGGGGAGTGTCCATCCCATTTTCACGAGGGTTATGACATTTAGTAATTATTCAAGTTTAATTTTTAAAAAAAGCTTTTGAAAATTATCCTACAAAAGTAATTGCTAGGATTTTTGAAAAAACGTTGGGAAAATGATAATCTTCAAAATTAATGCCCCTTTAAGATGCTCAAACGTGGCTTAACTTCTTATAAATTATTCATATATGCTACGAGTAGAGTAGCATAATATCTGCTCAACATACCACTAGCGTATATCCATATTGTTTTCATAGGCTTTATTGTTGATTAGTCCCGAAATAACCTAGTTTGTGTCGAGTGGACGTTAAACCCCATTTCTCTCTCTCTTTTTATTGTTGATTTTTTCATTGGTGCGCTGGTGGGTTTTTCTTCTTTGACAGGCGAATTAAATGATTTCTTTGGAACAGTAAATCTGTATAGTTTTGTTTGTTTTCGTTTTTTTTTTATGCTTGGACATGTCAATTATGCATAATTTGAAAACATTTCATAAGCCACATTAGGACCAAGAATATTCCCACATGAGCCCTCCATTTTAACTGTCATCTTTCTTTGAAGATATTAATGGGGTAGATAAAAAGAAATATATCTTTTTATGAAACCGTAGAGGTTAGGGTCACCATGCAAGAGAACCTTTTTAACTGTCATCTTTCTTTGAAGATATTAATGGGGTAAGTAAAAAGAAATATAACTTTTATGAAACCTTAGCGATTACGGTTTCCATGCAAGAGGACCTTATGTTTTTCTACACGTGGTCGCAGAAGTCAATGTCAATTAACGATTCACTATGATATTGCTGACACAAAAACTATCCTCTAAACTGGATTTTGTAATCCATTAATATGCTTTTCTGCCGGTCCCAATGTAAAATCAAACCCCAAGTCCGTAATTTAAACTAAGGGCAATATACCGACGTAACTAGATTTCAGAAACGGTAAAAAGCGTTTGCCATGCAAGATACACATTTTGCAAGAGTGGTACGGGGTCCACTATCTCATTCTCCCAATATTTCATATTAAATTTGAGAAATAAATAGTGAAATAATTTAGTATGACAGAGGCTTAGTTTTAAAATTAGTGTCCCAAGTTATTGGGCAAGTCTATTGCATGGGTTTAGTGAACTAGCCCAAATTGGTGACAATGAACAATGGGAAATCTGCAAACTTCATAGATATTTCACTTTTTGCGTAAAAGACAGGGGCTATATCTCTAGAAGGGGGGTCTGTCGCATATCAAAATCCAACTCATCCAAGAGCTTTTTATCTTTAAACAATAACACATATTTTGAGTTCCACAAACTTTGTACATAGTTCACATTCATAGGCGTACGAGCCAGGGGGGCTGCCCCCCTAACTTTCGGGCAAGCTGACTTTTCGGGCAGATGGGTAAAGTAAAAAAAAATAATAATTTCATCTACTTGGCAAAATAAAACACTAATTTTACGGGCTGGAATTCTGGTCAGCCAGGTAGGCTATAATTTTCAAAATTTTCTCCCAACGGTCCCGCCTTCGTGGACTGTAAACGATTGACTGGAATTCGAGTCAGCCACCTTAATAAGGTTATATTAGACCACTTTGAAGTTACAGTTCACGGGCTGAAATAGCAGGAAAACGGGTTTGCAGCCGTCAAATATTCCAATATTTTCTTTTGAGGGGGGGGGGGGACAAGGTAAGCCTATGTTCACATTTTACGTAAAAGGCAGAAGCCAAAACGGAAAGTCCAATGTGCACCAAAATCCAACTCATCAAGCATTTTTTGATTCTTAACATTTAACATATCTTGTAAGTTTCAACTAAAATCGTATCCTCTAGACGATCCACAATCCAAAATAGCCAGGAACCAATATCTTTGGGATATAAACATATATTTTAGGTTTCATCTAAATCGGATAAAATTTATGATCTCTAGAAGGGTCCGCAACCTTGATATTACGTGCTTTTATACTATTTGCGTAAAGGGGAGCGGCTATTTTGACGGGAAGTTTCGAGCAGATTGTCTCGACCATCATTATGGTGTAACGGTGATATATACGAACCATTTTTAACATCAAATAAATATTGTAATCTCTAGAGGCTCCCTAAGTTAAAACGGTTGATTGTTGTACACTCAAGGGGTATAAGCCAGGAAGTTACGCGCCAATATTGAAAGGAGCGAGATCTGTGTGATATCAACCTGTTTCGTCAAAATCGGATAACAATATTGTTACCTGTAGAGTGTCCACAAACAAATGTGAATGGGCGGACATGGGTGGCGATATTATACCTTCACATGAAAATGTGAGGGTATAAAAATAAGGTGACGTTCCCACAATCTTTCCGCAGGACAATGTATCCCAGAAGCATATTTTGAAAATGTTAGTAGATAAATGATAAATTAGGGTTTACTGCCCCACCTTTCTGTATCAATCAGTCTGATGAAGACGGGGGGAATGGTTAGCACGTGCGTGCTGTATCATAAGGCCTGTCACTGAGTCAACTGGCGTGGTTTCGAATCCCCGGTTGTACGTGACAAGGAGTAGGGTCCCCTGTCCAACCTCGTGGGTTTTCTCCGGGTCCTCCGGTTTCTTCCCACTGCTAAAGACCCCTACGCGCAAGCGAATTGTTGAAATAAAATTAAACAATATGTTAGTCCCGAAATGACCTAGTTTGTGTCGAGTGGGCGTTAAACCCCATCTCTCTCTCGTATACAACATGCAGTGTGACTTAGGTAATCGTTTGTCCCGACAGCGGCGCTACGGTCTAACAAGATGGCTTAGGTTTGGGAAGGTATCGGGAAAGACAATATCTGATTTATCGGTAATCAACTATTCAATACTAGTAGCATACATATTAGATATATAGCAAATAGACATCCCAGTTACATGATATACTATAATATAATTGCATCTTTAGTAATGGATGACATTGTAGAACATATTGTAGAGGCTACACAGTGGATTTATTTCAATGGGGCTGGTGTCATAAGCGGACGAACCCTGTAAATAGTCAGCGTCCCGCAATCCTCCCATCGAAAAACTCTATGTACGCATTAGATGTCACAGTTTCCAAAAACGAGCCTTGTCGCTTCTAAAGGTTTTAAATGTTAGAACAGACGAAATTATTTTTGTTTTTTAGTACAAGATGATGACAACATCCAATATCCAACAGTATCTTTGAATGTTGATAAAGCCAAATACTTCACTGGATTTTGTGAGGGATTGTTGTAAATAAGAAAAGTATCTTCACCCACAGCCGTTCCTCTTCCCACAGACATTGACTGTTTTGACCAATCCATCCAAAATGGCTTAAACATTTCACATTCTACATAAGTACCACTTTCCCAGTATACGGGAGCTCCGTCGATGGTGTTCCTCACACCAGAATAGCTATTTCCGCCACCCCCTAATACCACCTCGTAAACAAGACTGTTTATACTGGTGTTCCCAAATAATCCTATTTTACCATTCATACATGTTTGTACGAAGAATGTCCAGTTAGTTTTATTGTGAACTTCTGTAAAATGTATATAAGAAGAATGACTCGGAACTTTTAATATAACTGAAAAAACAGACATCGCATGTAGGCATAATAAAATCCACTTCATGGTTTGTTACTTTGATCGTGAATCAGTTAAATGAAATTCACGATTTTCAGAAGATAAGTTTGGCTGCAGTAGATCAATAGATTTGCCTTCTCGCTCATTATTCAGGTAGAAGGCTACATTTCAAACTGTTAATCTTGAAACAGATTGAGTTCATTGCTATTGCTTTCACTAAGCAACATCTAAAACTCGGAAATGGTCCCGACTTTTTTTTCTTGTACCAAATTAGGGACAAATAATTGTGACCCTTTTCTCCAGGATCGAACCCTTATCCTTTCCAGAAGCAACTAATACTTCCAAATGTTGATAAAGTGTTTTTCAAGAAATATTCACCTTTGTTCTTTTTGATGTATTTTACGGTGGCTAGGAAAGGACATTCCATGATTTTATTTTTCCCAAATTATCTCCATCGATCGACTTAATTATCTCGATCGATCGACTGGGTATCTAGGGCACAGTTATCAAACCAGCGGCTCAACAACGAGAAGGGTATAGTTAGGAGCTCCAAGCCTTCACACAAACGTCATGTATGTTTCCGGCTTCGATCCCCTCGAGAGAACCGAAATGCAAAGAAATGCATTTCCGAGCCTTCACACAAACTTCATGTACGTTATCTCCATCGATCGACCGACTGGGTATCTAGGGGACAGTTATCAAACCAGCGGCTCAACAACGAGAAGGGTAGTTAGGAGCTCCAAGCCTTCACACAAACGTCATGTATGTTTCGCGCTTCGATCCCCTCCAGAGAACCGAAATGCAAAGAAATGAATTTCCCAGCCTTCACACAAACTTCATGTACGTTACGCGACTCGCTCGTGTTGCCCTTCGCCTCCTTCGAGCGGACCGGCAAATCAAAGAAAATAGAGAAAGTTGGACAAAAAGAGACCGACAGTCTTCCACCGCGACTCGTGCGTTATTGGGAACTCGCCCAACTAGATCTTAAAGGACAATTTTGGCGCCAGTCATTATCACATATGTGATAGAGCTGGTTAAACACATTCCAAATATAATTTTAACACAGAGATCATTGCTACGATAGCTGAGTAATACAGGTTTCCTGAGTCGGAAGTGACGAACGCCAAAGGAAAACACGAGTCATATCTCTATATGACTGACTGATGTGACGAGTGATAACGGATATACGGCCGAATTTCTGCTCACTAATAATTCATTCGAGATGAATTGTGTTTTCCTTTGGCGTTCGTCACTTCCGATTCTGGAAAACTGTATTACTCAGCTATCGTAGCAATGATCTCTGTGTTAAAATTATATTTGGAATGTGTTTAACCAGCTCTATCACATATGTGATAATGACTGGCGCCAATATTGTCCTTTAAGCATGCGACAGCGTAGTGAACAATACGCTATGTAACGTACAGCATTCGCTCATAAACGCCCAACCCAGCGTTCATCAGGCTCCCATCTTACGTTGATGACAATAGAATAGCGATATAATCACGTGCGTGTACAGCTACGGTATAGGTACTGTTTTTCATTCACATCAATATCAACCTGAAAATGACCAAAAACAGCCTGCCATCGCTCAGTACATCCGAACTAGACCGGAGATGTTGACTTTCTAGAGTGTGACGACAGGAATTTGGAGAGCAGAGCGTATGCATGGGTCAACGGAGACACGGTGTGTGGCCGACCGTAGATCTCTGTAGTACTCTTAGCCTACGTTGGATATTTTTTGAGCATAATTGTTACGTACACTAAGCAGTGGTTGGATAAGCGCTGTGCATGCGCTGTCATTCATTGTCTAGTCCTTCAGATGAGACAAAAATCCGAGGTCCCGTGTATACATTGGAATGCACGTAAAAGTTCCCTTGGCAGTTGGAATTCGATATAAGAGTAGGCGATAGTGCCGCTGCCCGGGCAAAATTTCCCTCATAGCACACTGTTTGGCGTATGCCCGTCTTCATTAGCCCAGTATAGGAGCAGAACAGTATAGGACGTTAAACCCCATTTCATTTCATTTCATTTATACGTCAGGAATCCGCTTATCCGCTTAGAAACAGATTTTGGCCGAAAATTCCAGCATATCTGGACTTTGTTAAATCGCCAGAGAAAAAAATTAGTACAGTAGGCATAGGTCAGCTGTTATCGCTGTGTGTCAGGGCCTTAAGAAATTGATTTTGACCGAGAATTTGAGCATCTGGAGCCGGTTGTTTAAAGCTCCATTAACTTATAACGACTCGTTAATATGGAGTTAAGAGATCGTTATCTTTAACGTAGAGAAAGTCTGTTGCTGAAAGCCCCGTTAACTTTAACATGCCATTAACTTGCCGTTTATATATTTATAATTTTTCCTACGGATTTATGCTAAAACTTCTAAAGGAAAATACCATTGTGTTTTCTGTAGTAAATTCTATACATGTAGTTATCTTTTTGTCTTTATCAAGTTGTGTGAACAGATGTAGCACCACGAGTCGTTTGTCAGCCTTACCTGGCTACCACCACGATTTTGGACTTGGATTAGGGAATAAAAATCATCTTAGCTATAATTAGCCAAACGTCATATTATAATGAACGAGACAAACACAGATTTTAACGAATCAAAGCAGAAACACGGCCAACTCTATCCTTAGCTCTGTCGTCTTTCTACTCTGATACGGAGACACCATTAATTCTTTAACAAACAGAAGTGACGATCGCGAAAAGAAAACACGATTTATCCCTCAATATAACTGACTGAAGTGAAGAGTGATTTTAACACAGAGATAATTGCTACGATAGATGCGTAATGAATGTTTCAACAATCGGAAGTGAAGAACGCAAAAGGAAAACACGAGTTTCCTTCTATATAACTGACTGAAGTGACGAGATAACGAACCATAATAATTCGGGAATTGCAGTCCAGTCTAGCAACGGCTAGATGTTGTGAAACTCGCGGTCGTTGCTTCAAGAACATGACTGTACCGGGGAACATTCATTTTTCCCTTTGACGCTCAGAATTATTTTCGCCTCTCAATAGATTAGAATGACAGTGGCGGTTAAATCTGCTTCCTTGTGTGCATTAACAGCGGTATTATTCATCCACATCCATCCAATTATACAGATATTTCCCACAATAAGATGCGGCAAGAATCCCAGTTACGAAACTCGATCGTGCGTGCGTGTGTCGGAGCGGAGGGGAGCGGAGAGGGGGGGTGTAGGAACCGAAGTATATGGTTTTCTTAAGACGGCGCTGTCTGTTATCTTATTTAACTATGAATATTACTAACTACTGTAGATGTTTAGTAAATGCACAGTGAGATATTGACGATATATAATGGGTCTATTCCATAAATTGAAATATTGCACTTACGCCTAGAAAGCTGAGTACTTAATGGCTTCTACCTGTAATTTATTGATAATAGATGCAAACAGAGAAACTACTTAGCTTGACTGAAACAACAAACGGTTGCAATCAATTAGATTCAACATTCCTTTAATTTCCTTTAAATATTTAGTTAGATTGAATTACTAGGCATTCCTAACTAATTAGTTTTTATATACAGATGCTAATATATACGATATGGAAAACCAAACAGCTCTTTATTCAGAGTTCTTAATTCTTCGTTCTTCATTTGTTGTCGTGTTTTGACATTTGTATACTAAAATCAACATTTGTATACTCAATATTTATTTCACGTTTTAAAAATGTAAATTGATTTCTAGCACATTCACATTTACGTACCTTGAAAACGGATCAAATCTGGATCTAGCTGAACTCTATTAAGTGAAGTTAAAATATGAGTAATAGTGTAATGCATCACCGGAAAGTACTTTTCGATCACTCTTTGAATACGTTAGTTTATTTCCTGGCACATTCATAATTACATAATTTAGAAGAAATAAAATCGTCTTTTGTTTGAACAAAGAAATATGTCGCTATCAAAAAATAACATAATTACTAAAATACTTTCAATTTATTGTATTTATTGATTGCGTGGATTGGCCCATACAAATTTAGCAGAAACTTAACATAACATGTCACGGTGATCGAACGATTTTTCTTATTGTATGCTTGCTTGGTTCCCCATCATTGTATGGTGAATTATTGTAGATAAGGTTCATTTCGACAAACCACTAGCCTCCTCTGTCATCATAATTTTCAGCTTAGATGAATTTGGAAAAATGTTTTTTGACAATGGATGGTTTTGAAAGATTAGTATTTGGAAATTTGTTGGTCCAGATTTGTTTATAAAACTGATATAAGAAAATTTCTGATTTGTTAAACAAATATTGATTTTAAGATACGAAAACAAAAAAAAAGTCAGAATTACGGACTATGAATTAAGAACTAAGAATTAAGATCACCGAATAAAGAGCTGTTTGGTCTTCCATAATAACATGCTTTTATTGTTCACTTCTGGTTCAGTGAAAAGGCAAACTAGAATTAATTAAATTCAATACTAAATATTATGATGTACATAACCAATGATTTACTGATTCACACCCGCACCTGTCGAAGACCCTTGCTTATTAAAGCACCAGCAAACGATGAGGTGGATTTTGATATGTGTACATATTGTATCTGTTATTTCTGTAATATTAAAAGTTCCGAGTCATTCTTCTTATATACATTTTACAGAAGTTCACAATAAAACTAATTGGACATTCTTCGTTAAAGTATGTAAAGATGGTAAAATAGGATTATTTGGGAACACCAGTATAAACAGTCTTGTTTACGAGGTGGTATTAGGGGGTGGCGGAAATAGCTATTCTGGTGTGAGGAACACCATCGACGGAGCTCCCGTATACTGGGAAAGTGGTACTTATGTAGAATGTGAAATATTTAAGCCATTTTGGATGGATTGGTCAAAACAGTCAATGTCTGTGGGAAGAGGAACGGCTGTGGGTGAAGATACTTTTCTTATTTACAACAATCCCTCACAAAATCCAGTGAAGTATTTGGCTTTATCATCATTCAAAGATACTGTTGGATATTGGATGTTGTCATCATCTTGTACTAAAAAACAAAAATAATTTCGTCTGTTCTAACATTTAAAACCTTTAGAAGCGACAAGGCTCGTTTTTGGAAACTGTGACATCTAATGCGTACATAGAGTTTTTCGATGGGAGGATTGCGGGACGCTGACTATTTACAGGGTTCGTCCGCTTATGACACCAGCCCCATTGAAATAAATCCACTGTGTAGCCTCTACAATATGTTCTACAAGGTCATCCATTACTAAAGATGCAATTATATTATAGTATATCATGTAACTGGGATGTCTATTTGCTATATATCTAATATGTATGCTACTAGTATTGAATAGTTGATTACCGATAAATCAGATATTGTCTTTCCCGATACCTTCCCAAACCTAAGCCATCTTGTTAGACCGTAGCGCCGCTGTCGGGACAAACGATTACCTAAGTCACACTGCATGTTGTATACGAGAGAGAGATGGGGTTTAACGCCCACTCGACACAAACTAGGTCATTTCGGGACTAACATATTGTTTAATTTTATTTCAACAATTCGCTTGCGCGTAGGGGTCTTTAGCAGTGGGAGGAAACCGGAGGACCCGGAGAAAACCCACGAGGTTGGACAGGGGACCCTACTCCTTGTTTACGAGGTGGTGTTAGGGGCTGGCGAAAATAGCTTTTCTTGTTTGAGGAACACCATCAACGGAGCTCTCGTATACCGGAAAAGTGGTACTCATGTAGATTGTGAAACTTTTAGGCCATTTTGGATGGATTGGTCAAAACAGTCAATGTCTGTGGGAAGAGGAACGGCTGTGGGTGAAGATACTTTTTTTATTTACAACAATCCCTCACAAAAACCAGTGAAGTATTTGGCTTTATCAACGTACAAAATGACTGTGGGATATTGGATGTTGTCATCATCTTGTGCTAAATAACAAAAAGAGTTTCGTCTGTTCTAACATTTACAGGCCTTGGCAGCGACAGGGTTTGGTTTTGGAATCTGTAACATATATTGTGTACATGGGGTTTTCGAGGAGAAGGCTGTGAAACGTAGACTGTTTACAGGGTTCGTTCGCTTATGACTAATTGAAACAAATCCATCAAAGACTGTATAGCCTCTACAGAATGTTCTACAAGTATTTGGCTTTGTCATTGCGCGGAAAGATTGTGGGATATTGGATGTTGTTGCCATCCTGTGCTAAATAGCAACGGTGATTTCGTCTATTAGACCTTGGTTTCGTACCCTGGTCAATGTAGAGAAGAATTACATTCTAAGGGGAATAAACCCGACCAACGATTGCTCAGAGTAAATTAACACAATTAAGTATTTAGATATTTGTATTAATATATCATTGTCATTACAGTTAAAAATAGTATGTATACTTTGGCCCAGTTTCACCCCGTTTCGCAGTGTCCGCTGGTAAGCGTCATCTCACCCCTTTCCACATATAGTGTCAATCATAATAAAAAAAAATGGCATATTTAAAGATAAATACATTTCTGACACTTACCTGCTATCGCACCCTTGTGTGGGTGTGTGTGCATGATGTGTCACTCTTAGCGGATACTAGCCTTCTACAGGTCCGAATTAGGCCCAATTACCTGCCGGTGCGGATACCCAGACGGTGACAAGAGTCTCAAAGGGCGCGAAACCCCGGGCATGTGGCTTATAGTTTTTAATTCACCGACTGACCAAAGTGAATTGACAGAACCCGATTCTAATTCCTACCCATATACAGAAAAGTCACCGGTTTTCGTCTACTTTACGATCAAGTACCAGTGGGGTTTTTTTATTATTATTAACTTACATGTATGCTAAAGAAATATTTTTAAAACATTACTCGGCATACCACCAGGCCCCTCTAGGCTCCGGGCAGCTGGACAAGTGTTCCAGCTGCCCCCACTCTCACGGGCCCTGAGCCAACAAGGCGCAATTCTTAATAGGTCGTCTTGAAAATTTGTATATTAATTCTTTATATACCCTAAGGAAGATACCTTTTATTTTTTGGTGCATGCCCGCTCCCAAGGGGCAGAGGTACGCCCAATGTTTGTATTTGTCTGTTTGTCACCTGCAGACTGCAATTATTAACTGATCGTCTTGAAACTTTGCAGACTTATGCCTTATACGTTCACCCGATTAGATTTTATTACATACTTCGAGAAGGTATTTGTTGAGTAATAAAACCTTCTAGTAGTTTATTGAAAGGCACTAAAGATATTAGTATTTCAAGTATTATCTTTAAACAAGTCCATAGATTTCTAGACATCTCCGGAAGGTTCAATTAATACTTTTATCCAGTAGCTAAAAATATGAATATTATGGCAAACCTGGAATTGTAAATATGTACATAGCCCTTTTTTATTCATTTTATTCTTAACTACTATTCAGATTTCTTTTATCATAATTTGGTTATATAGTCTTTTTGTATATATTTTCTGTTATATAGAAGAGAGGTAATATAAGCCTAGCCTGTTCCTCAATCCCTTTCTGAGAATGAAATATTGTTTATAAAAAAAAATCTACCTCTAAGTACATTATTAGTGGAGAATTCTATAATGCATCTGAGACAAGCAGCTAAAACTTTATTTTAATACTTAATTTTGTACTTCTAAACCTAACACAAATCTGTTTAAAATACAGATCTATATTTCGATTCGTTTTTTTATACTTTCAATGGCCTACACTACATGAAGATCTGAGCAGTTGTACTAGGAGGTCGCGTCAGGGTTTATACGAGCGTTTTTTTACTCCATGACGTCAGACATTGATCAACCGATCAGCAAAATTTTGAACTATAAAAAATCAGATTGACTTAATACTGACTCACAGTTTTGACCTCAACCAAACTTGTAACATTATCTTCGCATTTAATTACTTAAAGATACATTATGTAAGATTTAGATTTTAAAAAATGACCGTTCTTGCTATAAAAGTTCAAATAAAGATAATGCAAAATGAATATATTGAAAATTCCTTTCAAATTATTTTTTTTCTGAGCGAAGACATTAGCATTTGGAGGTTTGACAACCTGTGTGCACTGATTGTAACCGCACCGTACTGACTGTTCGAGGTTTATCCTCGCTTCACCATTCTTAAATTAAATCATTAACTGGCGGAACCGTTCTAATCTACTTAAAATCCGACCCATCCGATAGGGTTGATTGTGGTCTTTTCATGTTAATAAAATGTCTAATTAATAGTTTATATAACATTTAAAGCCTAAAGAAAGACCTGCAATAGGCAGAATTAGCTCTTGCATAATTTCGATTAAGTTAAGTGAATCCAACACAAGTGTCACTCTAGTCTTTTCCTAATCTCAGCTCATGGAAGTTTTGTTATTTTTTAACATGGGGTCCAATAGGACACCAATACCTCTATCGCCTAGGGGTTAATACTTTATGTAGTTAAAAAGTAAGATGTAAAGTGTTATCTAATTTACATAAAATGTTGTTATTTTGTCGTCTAAAAATCATTATTCAATATTACCATTCCTTCAATATTTATACAAATCACACAAAATGTGATATTTGTTGGGGTCCTTTCTTTAGAAATAAGCCAAGATATTATCGAAGCAGGATACGCGGAAGCCATGTTTGAATTTGTTAAATTTTATCAAAAGTTGATAAAATTATCTCCCTTTTTGGCGTAACCCTTTATTTGATGTGAAAAATGAAATTATGAAAATAATTACACTAGTGTTACATTACAACATAACTATTTACAACAACATTGCCTTTTACGTGCACACCAATGTGTACACGGGACCTCGGGTTTTCGTACCATCCGAACGACTAGACAGCTGTCCTTGTCAGGCCCTCTGACACGACAAGGTGGGGAGGGGGGCCACGCCAGAAAATCTGGATGTACTTTCTTGGCAAATGCAGGATCGTACACCCGAAAACCAGGCTAGCGAGCCAGCGTCTTACCCACCTAGCCACCGTGACCCCCCATTGCCACAGCACAAAAACCATAACGTAGCCAACGAAACCTTTGTTCTAGTGTTGCATTTCTAGATTAGCCGAATGATATCAAGAATAATTTAACTTTATTGGTAAAATATTTCTTTTTTATCCTAAAACTGTTTGAACCTACTTTATTTTTATGTATTCTTGCATGACGAAATGAATTCCTACAATAATGTCAGCAATATAATATATTTATGTATATTGTAAAAAGACACTCAGGCGATAAGTCAATAAGTAGGCATTATAAAAACCATGCGTCAATTATAATATTATTTGTATATTTACGTTGTCGTACCTTTGCCATATAATATATACCCTTTTTGCAAATTCACCATTTTTAATGTGACGGGCGTGAACATTTTTGTGACGGACGTACGTTGTTCGATTTCATCACTGTATTTCGTCAAACAGTTGAAAAATAATTTGTTAACCATATTGTATAAGCAGAGCGACAACAAATAAGGGATATAGTCACTTCGGTACAGCTGATACATGGAAGAACAATACTTAAAGATGCATTACGTAAGATTTAGATAAAAAGCTGGCCATTCTCGCTATAATATACTCTTTAAAAAAAGTAGGGGATATTCAGAAACAATACAAAACTGCGGAAATGCACTGCTGTTTTTATTAGAGGTAACCAGTGTTTGTTAATAACAGGCTAATTGCCTACATAAACAATTCATATGGGCGGCTTATCTGACGGCCCCATTTCACTCGCAGAGATACACTGCCAAAAGTGTAAATGAAAGTTTTTAATTTTTGTCTTAAATCCTAAGACATTCAGCAATTCGTCGTGACATGCTCCTAATCAACCGTCCAATCACGATTTAGGGCAATCTGACGCACTCCTCTTGCAGTGCCAAGGCCAATTATTGCAGTGTTGTCGGTTGACGTTGACGTCGACGAACACGTCTCCCTATCAAATTAAACGTAACACACTAAAGCAAAGATACGCTAAACAGTAAATCTTATGCAAGAACCGATAGGAAAGCAAACATGGATAGGATAAACCAGCAAGCGGCAGTTTTCATTAACTCTTCCTTGAAGTGTCAAATTTGGAAATGAACCCTTCCCACGTGTATGGCGCTATTGCGTGTCGCACATGCAGCCCAGTGGTTCTGTTGGGGCGATAACTTCTTCATCTGTGAACATACTCTCAAAAAATGTCAAGTGTCCATGACTATTTATCACATCACAACCTGCATAGGTATTTGCATTTCAATATCCCCTACTTTATTTGAAGAGTATAGTTTGACAGCTTAGGACCAGATTTTAGGTCGTTGTAGACGTTCCGGTATACAGCCCCCAATTTTCTACTGCGCTACCATTATTACACTTCCCACCAAATATATTATTTTCAAGATGCGCTATGCCAAGACTTATGTATAACAATATATCAGCGTCTGCACCTGTTGATATCATACCTTTGGTGCATAAATCTATATTGTGCATGTCCAGGGGTATAATCATACCACAAGGGAAAGGATCAGATTGCTTTTATTAGCACAAGAAATAGAACGTAACAGAACGTTGGGAATAAAATCAATTCATTGAACTAGTTAAATGTAGCTGCAAGCAAGACGTGGGGCTATGTATTCTTGCAGTGCAGTTTTCAATGTGAGATGTCAAACAAGCATAACGGGCTAATGCAATAATATACTATCGCTACTACTAGGTGATACGTTTAGTCTTCAATATGACTCTCTACCTATTGTATTTTTTACGATATATCATGTAAAAATATATCATTTAAAGGGCCAATTCCGATAATATTTTGGAGAATAAAACTATGGGGCGCCGTTTGTAAATTAATTATATAGCTTTTTATATAGCAAAAAACACTAGATTTAATTTAAATTTATATATATAGTTAAATCTCGACTTTTGTGCCAATTTTTCACATTTAATATTTAAACTAAAAATAAAACAAAAACTCAATATTTAACATATATAAATATTTATTGATTTGTCTCTA
This sequence comes from Patella vulgata, assembly GCF_932274485.2. Taxonomy (NCBI): domain Eukaryota; kingdom Metazoa; phylum Mollusca; class Gastropoda; family Patellidae; genus Patella; species Patella vulgata. Next base: position 40,172,951 of record NC_065886.2, on the reverse strand, counting down.
TTTTCATATTTAACATTTAGCATTGAATATTAAGACCAAAACAAGAGATTTGATGATATATAAATATTTAGCTAAATATTTAGTTAAATGTTTAAACATTTAGCTAAATATATATTTAGTTAAATTGTAAAATATTTAGTAAAACATTTATATATTTTGTTAAACATTTATATATTTAGCTAAATAATATATATTTAGCTAAATATTTAACTAAAAAATTATATATTTAGCTAAATAATTATATATTTAGCTAAATAATTATATATTTAGCTAAACATATAGTTAAATTTACAAAGGGCAACCGTACCACGCCGTTTGTAAAAGAATTATTTTTTTTTTTTTTTTTTTTTTTTTTTTTTTTTTAAAAACCGACTTCACACTAAACGATGACGTAGTGTACAACTTTCCATTGACTGCACAACACAGTACTATCTGGTACCTGAACGCTCAGCTTAGTTCTTACACCCGTGATTCGGGTTACAAGTTGGTGGTCAGCTTCTAATTGCTAGTAGGCCTATTGTGCCAAGGCTCACGTGTCGGGTACACGTCATCATTTTATGCGCAGTTTTTAGTGTCGCTTACGATAAAAGAAATATTGGCGGGACCACAAATATATATTTAGTTAAATATTTATACATTTAGCTAAACATATATACTTAGCATGAAATTTATATATTTAGTTAACTGTTTATATATTTAACTAAATATATATATTTAGTTAAATGTTTATATATTTAGCTAAATGTTTATATATTTAGCTAATGTTTATATATTCAGCTAAATGTTTATATATTTAGCTAAATGTTTATATATTTAGCTAAATGTTTATATATTTAGCTAAATATTTAACTTTAGATTTTTCAGTGATTTAGTATTTAGCATTTATACCTACGAAAAACAGCACATTTGGCTATATATTTAACTAAGCGATGTGAAATCAAGATATAACATTTAAAGTTTTTCATAGACCAAAAACTCGACTTTTAGCTACAATATTTTTTTATATTTACATATATGCCATTTTTGTTCCAATATTTATCTAAATATATATATACGAAGTTAAATCTAATGTTTTTTGCTATAAAAAAAATTAAATAATTATTTTACAAACGGCGCCCAATATAAAACTGCTTATTTTTGTGTTAAAATAGCTTAAAATCCTCTACCTTAGGGCCGAGCAACTAACTCAGTATATATGATACGTTTTCAAACAACTTAAACCTGTCAGTCTTCATCTGGAAATGGAGATCTGTGTCCCAAGGAGTATTATTTGGTTTTCGATAAAACCAGGCTTTTATTTTATAAAAACAATGTGTAGGTGAAATTTACTTTTCGTTATCAAGTACAGCACGTGGGTCATTCACAGTAAAGACCTCTAAAGGAACGGGAATCGAATCTCAGGCCACCCACCGAACAATTGACCCGAAAGTTTAAAAGGGTTACGTGTCCGGATAAGCAGTTTTGACGTTCACGTCCACACGACTCAATATTTTGAGCTGAAATTTTGAGGCAAACTAAATACACAACTCCTCTACATTTTAGTGCTTAAATTTCATACGTATTTTTGAGGCTCTGTTCAAATCGGGATAGTCCCTTTAAACTTATCATGCAAATTTACGTACACAATTTGATAATGTACAGTTCTTTATGCCAAATTGTCATTTTAAAGACACGAAAACTGACCGTTGTTGCTATAACAGTTCGAAAACAGATAGTGAAAATGAATATATTGAGAATGTCAGTCAAATTACTTTGTTCTGAGCGAAGTTATTATTGTTTTAATCCATTTAAAGATACATTATGGTAGATTAGATAACGAGTTGGCAGTTCTCACTATAATAGTTAAAAACTAGATAATGTAAAGGCAATTTGCTGAATCCACTATGAACAGAGAATTAAGCGTTTGAAATTTCCGCCTAGCCCCGGTCATCATTACTAAAGTCGGTACGACAAATATCATTGTCTTGATTATCCATTTAATCATTAAATCGTGAAGGAAAGTTATGCAGTAAATCAGATCATACTCCACTAAGAATCGCAGGCTAGCGATGCCATCGAGAGTTGATTATTGTCTGAATAAGTTAATTAATGTCTAATTAAAAATTTAGATAACATTTCAGCATTAGTCATCTCTTGCATAATGTATCTTCTATATACTAATATTTGTGACTGTCGTTTGTCTGTCTGTTTGTCTGCCTGTTCGGGGTTGGCGGCTACACTAGGTCTGCCCCGAGTCTGAAATTTGGGGTATAGGGGTAGCTCGGACCGGGGAGTAACATAGACCAGTTGGCGTTAGTTTACCACTTCCGGTTTCGGGGTTATGACCCCCGAGCGAAGCCGGGCATTCTTCTAGTGTTTAATATTTCTACCAGCCGATGGTCTAGGGGGTGATTATGGGCTTGTTCAGTGAATTATTTGTATTACATCTGAAGCAAGAAAAGACCTATAATAGGCATATTTATCTCTTGCATGTTGCATCTTTAAAGCTACACCGTTTGTTCCCAACTAAGCTAATGAAAATGGGCATACGCCATACATAGCGCTACGACCTACTCTTACATCTCATTCCAACTGCCAAGGGATCTTTTACGTGCACGCCAATGTGTACACGGGGCCTCGGTTTTTCGTACCATCCGAACGACTAGACAGCAGTCCTTTTCGGGCCCTCCGTCCTGCATCACTGATAAGGGGAGGCCATGCCAGAAAATCTGGATGGATGAACTTTCTCGGCCAATGCAGGGATCGAACACCCGACGCCAGGCTAGTAGGCCAGCGTCTTACCCACTTAGCCACCGTGGCCCCCTACCGGCTAAAGAACACGGCTGGTGATTGTGAGAAATACTCAGTTCTATACAGATATTATTAACAGCTAACTCGGGCACTGAGAGTGTTACCATAACTCGCCTCCATCGATAGAATGGTAAAAATTTGTCGACTCGATAGAATGGTAACATTTTGTCGAAAACTCGTTAACGAAATGAAATGAAATGGGGTATTACGTCCTACTTTTTTGCTCCGTTTGGGCTAATGAAGACGGGCATATGCATACAGTGTGCTATGAGGGCAATTTTGCCTGAACAGCGGCACTATGGCCCACTCTTATATCGCATTCCACCTGTCAAGGGATTTTTACGTGCACGCTAATGTATACACGGGACCTCGGTTTTTCGGACCATCCGAAGGACTAGACAGTTGTCCTTTGTCAGGCTCTACGTCCTGCACCACTGACAAGGGGAAACCACGACGAAAAATCCTGATGAACTTTCTCGGTCAATGTAGGGATCGATCACGCGACCTCCAAGCTAGCGAGCGTCTTCCGCACTTAGCCACCGTGACTCCCGCGCTCGATTATGATAATGTTTGCAAGAAATTTAATATGAAAGAAGTTGCAATGCACACAAAAGATGTCCTAAACATCTTATATAGAATTCCAACTGCCAAGAGATCTTTTACGTGCACGGCAATGTGTACAAGGGATCTCGGTTTTTCGTACCATCCGAAGGACTATACGTTGTCCCTTGCCAGGTCCTGCACCGCTGACAAAGGGGAACCACGCCGGAAAACCCCGATGAAATTACTCAGCCAATGCAGGGACTGAACACGTTCCCTCCGGGTTAATTAGCGAGCCAACGTCGTACCCACTGAGCCACCGTGGCTCCCAGCTCGTTAGCGCTGGCGATTTCTAGTGCCGATTCCGCCGTCAGTTTTGTCATTTTTAACGAAAGATATGACCCCTCTTCTCCCAACAATAGTAATATTTCACAACTTTTTTCTGTCAAAATCAAAAGGTTTAATTGAGATTTTCCCCGTACATTTCGGCAACCATATCGAACCTGATCTATAGGTGAAATAGATCTCCAGTAGTTCAGCTCTGAACGTAGGTCTCATTACACTCGGCCTCTATGTTCAGGAACTCTCCTATTGAATCCTTGTCGAAATTCCAATGGCTTCCCAGGCAATTTTACTGGGCAACTTTTTACTGCTAAACGGTCGCGTGTCAGTCCCTGTGAACGCCTGAACAATATAAATGAACATCTTATTGAGAAAATAAGACCTTGCTTACCTCGCTAGAGTCAGTATGAGCGACACAACATGCTGTTAAAAAATACGTCTCAGTCTTCTAACCGACTTGGCGGACATCATTGAAAGGGTAACGCACAAGGTTACGAACTCGGCCATATAAGATGAAACGAAATTTAGGTAAGCCTGGGGGAAAAAAATGGGATTTTTGAAAGATTTTGATTGTAAATTATTGTAATTTAGCTAGGCAAAGCAATAAATCACTGAAGATTCTCAACTTTTCAAAGATTTCATTTTTTTTCTCCCAGGCTTACCTAAATTTCGTTTCATCTTATATGGCCGAGTTCGTAACTTTGTGCGTTACCCTTTCAATGATGTCCGCCAAGTCGGTTAGAAGACGGAGACGTATTTTTTAACAGCATGTTGTACCCACGAACGCCGCCTCGAATCCGGGTGCTAGGAACTTTGCGGTGGTATGACTCGATACGCCAACATAGAAAGTTAATGAAATTTGGCATTTTTATACCTTGTGCATCTGTCGATTTAGTGAAATAAAGATTTCGAAGCCACCAAAGCTAGTTTAAAAGTTATTGCGTGCGCAGTGAGCCTACCTTAACACGATTCCCCCATATTTTTAGTATGTTTACGGTGATATATCTCGAAAAGCCAGCATATGAAGCTTCTGAAATTTCGTATTCTAGTAGTTTGTTCATCCCTTGATTCCGTGAAACAAAACATTTTGGGTGCTTTTTGATGCATAGTTTTAGTATGTTACGGTGATACATGTATATCTCGAAAAGTCAGCACAGGAAGCTTCTGAAAATTTGTATTCTATTAGTTTATTCATCCCTTGATTCCGTGAAACAAAAAACATTTGCCACTAAAGCTGGTTTGGATGCTTTTTGATGCAGCTTTGGGCTTACCCCTGGTTTATTGAACCCACGAACGCTGCCTCGAATCCGGGTGCTAGGAACTTTGCGGTGGTATAACTCGATACGCCAACATAGAAAGTTAATGAAATTTGGCATGTTCATACCTTATCCATCTGTCGATGGTGCAATAAAGATCTTGGAGCCACCAAAGCTAGTTTAGAAGTTATTGCGTGCGCGATGAGCCTCACCCTTACCCAATTCCCTCATAGTTTTAGTATGTTTACGGTAATATATCTCGAAAAGTCGGAATAGGAAGCTTCTGAAATTTTGTATTCTAGTAGTTTATAAATCCCTTGACTCTGTGGAATACAAAAGATTTTGCCACCAAAGCTGGTTTCGTTGCTTTTTGATGCAGCGTGGACGTACCACTTTTTTTACGTGCTAAGTTAGTCTAGTGTGCGATGTTTTGGTATGTTTACGGTGCTGGAATACGGGTGAGAGATTCCGCTCGGTATGTAAAATATAGGTATGATATACTTGTCTACGATATCACCCTTTAGACGGAGAGATATAATTTCTATTTGTCAAGTACCGAGAACAAATTGCAAAAGAATTTCTTTCACTGGAATATGGTAAAGGGATGTCTAAAGGACTCCCAACTCAAAATTGTCCGATGAAACTCTGTAGCGTTTTTCATAATTAGCATAAATCCAAGATGGCCGCCAATTGGACTTTCTGCCCTCCATATCTTGCAAACGGCTCGTTTTAGAGCATATAAATGTGTATCATTAGAAACAAAAGTGATACCAACAAATTGGAAAAAAAGGTTATCACGACGCCAGCAGGTCATGGTGTTAAAGAATACTCCTATTAATCCTATAATTCACTATTGCCAGTTGAGAAATCGGCAAAAATATCATTTTCCTCTTCAAATTCAAACGTTTGAGGATAGCTACTCCATGGTGGAGAATAGAAAACAAGGGGGGTAATTGGGGGGTAATTGTGTTATTATTTCCGGTGTAAATGAGTTTTAAGTGTGAGAATGACACCTATGAACGTATAATAGTGAGTTGACTGTCGGTTGAACCTGGGTCACCCTTGAGCGTTTTCAGAAATTCAAGATGGCTTCCAAGACGGTCGTCATTTCAAATAATCACCTATAACCCCCATACTATTTTGTCTAGGATGATAATTTTGATGTCTAACCGTATGGTTTTGGGGCCAAGGAATACACCGAAATCATTCATTATGTTGTGGGGTGATTAGATGAATACACTGAAATCATTCATTATGTAGTGGGGTGTTAGATGATAGTAAAATGCTAAATGCCAGACAATATGGCCCTTTATCTCGATAGTGGCGGTTCGGACAATAATTAGTTCACCGAACCAAACTATATATTTATGGACATAGGAGCATATGATTGATACGATAACACCACATACATGCCTAACAGGGGGTCCAGGGCCACATGGGACGGCCCTGAAAAGAAACAACCGTTGACATTGGAATCACTAATCAAAGAAGAAACAACCGTTGACATGTCAATTATCATTGGAATCTTGTCAGCCCATACTCTTACTCGATATGACACGGTAATATGCTACTACAGCTTTGGAAGTGGTGAGAGCTTGATTGTATTCTCTCTCTCAGTCCTCGGAGTAGTAGAATCGGTGCTTACACGGGCCACTGTATTTATGTCAGCTTGTTATGGACAGAGTTCTACCAAATCGACGCCTGAAACACGCTGGTGGGTATGGGCATCTAAAAAGTCATCATCCCCCATCAAACATGGTAGTCTTGCTCAATGAATGATGCATTTACAGGGAACGTAAAAAGAGCCCATCAACAAGCCATGTGTCTCATCAGATGCGAAAACAAGAATGACACCCCATGCAGTACGCTTGCTTGTAGATGTACTACGAATGGCTTAGAATGTACAGTATTTTGTGCTTGTACTGTCTTAGGTTGCGGCCAGAAATACGACCAAAGGATTAAACTGGTCCATGTGGCCCTGGAGCCCCAAATAGGCATGTATGTGATGTTATCTCATCACTCATATGCTCCTTTATCTTGAAATATGTCGTTTGTTTCTAGATATAGTTTGGTTTGTTGAAATAATATCCCCCAGCTGCCGCCAACGAGTTAAAGGGCCATATTGTCTGCCATTTTAGATTGTACTATCATCCAATCACCCCACTACATAATGAACGATTTCAGTGTATTCCTTGACCCGAGTAACATACGTTTAGACACCAAAATTATCGTCCTAGAATAAATACTATGGGAGTTATGGGGGATTATTTGAAATGGCGGCCGTCTTGGACGCCATCTTGAATTTCGCAAATAGCTCAAGGGTGACCGGAGTTCACCCGGCAGATTCTAAAAGAGGACACCATAGGCTACTAAAATCAATCCTATAAAAAAACTTTATAGACAATTTCCAGATTCACTCGAAATATTGAGGTTTGACGACCGGACTAACTGCTTTGATACCGAATAAGCGGGTTTGACGTGAGTTCTGGTGTCTTAGAGAACTAAGAATAAGCGGGCTGAGAACTAGTTTGTTTTTGTAACACTCACTGACTGGACTGGAATCCAATCTGGTGAGTGAAATTCTATCAGGCCCCGAGTTCACAAAGTATTCTCAGACTTATGTTGAGAATTTGCTCAACTTTCAATCACTGTTTATGAGAAATATCTTTGATGCACAAACACAAAACTTTGCACAGTTTCTTATTGATGTATCTGATACATTAAAACAACAAAAGTTTTATAAAGGGCTATATATTAGTTAAAATAAGGTGAACAAGTTTGAGTAAATTCTCAACTTAAGTCTGAGAATGCTTTGTGAACTCGGAGCCTGCACTGTACATGCACACGGGCATTAGGAGTGACCGAAATGTCCAACTGGTGAAGCTGAGCAGCCTGATTGATTAGATTCCATCCCTTGGTGGTGAGCCTGACAACATCCCCACCATTATTTAGGTTATTGTCGCAAATTATGCACCTGTCCATGGCGAAATATGGCTCTTTTCACAAAATTAGCAAAAAAGTTTCAAATATCTGGGGAAAACCCAGACTGGATTGCAAGCCAATCATCAGAGCTTAACAACATCCCCACTATTATTTAGGTTATTGTCGCCAATTATGCACGTATCCATGGCGAAATACATCTCTTTTCATAAAATTAGCAAAAAAAAGTTTCAAATATCTGGGGAAAACCCAGACTGGATTCCAAGCCAATCACAAGAGCATGACAACATCCCCGAAATTATTTACGTTATTGCCACAAATTATGCACGTATCCATGGCGAAATACGACTCTTTTCACAAAATTAGCAAAAGAAAGTTTCAAATATATGGGGAAAACCCAGACTGGATTCCAAGCCAATCACCACATTGGATTCCAGTCCAGTCAGTCAGTATCACAAAAACAAACTAGGTCACAGCCCGCTTATTCTGAGTTCTCTAAGACATCAGAATCAGAACTCAGTTTAACCCGCTTATTTTAGTATCAAAGCAGTGTTTTGACGTCAAAATAACGGCAGTGTGACGTCATGACGTCATTGTGGCGTCAGGGCGTCAGACCATGACCTGCTGGCGTTGTGATAATTTTATTTTCCGATTCGTTGATATCACTTTTGTATCTAATGATGATACATTTATTGCTCTAAAACGAACCGTTTCAAAGATATGGAGGCCAGAAAGTCCAATTGGCGGCCATCTTGGATTTATGCTTATTGTGAAAAACGCTACAGGGTTTCATCTGACAATTTTGAGTTGGGAGTCCTTTAGACATCCCTTTACCATATTCCACTTCCAGTGAAAGAAATTCTTTTGCAATTTCTTCTCAGTGTTTTTTTTATTTCTCTCCGTCTACTTGGTGGAAGTGGACGTAAAACTTCAGGAACGAACGTACATGGCTATTGATTATTGACTGAATTTGGTGTGATGTCATCCAATCTTATGTTATTGATGCCAACACGTCCTGAAGACATCAGGTAAGTGGTTCGCTTTATCTTGTTGATATTCAGAAATTTAAGACAGTCGGGACAGCCTTATTTCAGTACAGACGTTCGCACCTAAACAATCTCTTGTGGTTCATACAGACATGTAATTTCACACACAATTTAGACCTCTTTAAAGATTTCGTCGAGGACGCCATCTTGCTTGTGAATATCAAGACACTAAGACTAAGATGACTTCAGGGCACAGAGCTCCCTCTATTCAATGACACGGAGAGTTGATTATGGTCTTGTCGTGTTAATAAATGAGTGTCTAATTAATAGTTTATATAATATTTAAGGCAGATTTAGCTCTTGCATAATGCCTGTTTAACGGGGGTGTACGCCGAGAGGCTCGGTGTGTGGGAAGCCAATGCAGTGTCTTGTTATTCGAGTCTAAAAATTAAATAATCAAGATGGCGACATTCAATTACATTGCGTTATTTATAACCAAATAAAAGGTGTGTAAAAATAGAAAGCATGTAAAAATAGAAAGCATGTAGGGGGGTTGGGATGGCCTAGTGGTCTAGAGTGTCACGCTTCGACCTCTAGTTGGCCGGTCACCTCTGGCTTGCGGCTGTGGTTTCGATCCCAGGTGTGAGCGTATGGGGCGCCTTCTCAACCTCGTGGGTTTACTCCGGGTACTCCGGTTTCCTCCCACAGCAAAGACCCCTGCGCGTGCGCTAAGATCATTAAAATGAACTTGTCTGCGATATCACCTTCGGTGGAAGCGGACGTTAAACGCTAAGAACAACAACAAGAAAGCATGTTTGCTCAAACAGCTGACGTTGGTGTGTGGCCACCATTGGTTATCTGTATCTGTCACTCCTATTAATATATCTATCGCATGTTGTTTTATGGCGCAGTAAATTTGAGTAAAGAAGATTATTACTTAGTAATAATAACTGGCGGGGCGTGGGAATCCAAACCACTTTTTACCCAGTCAGTGTCTCTTTTTCTCGAGTTTAAATCCTATTGGACCATACTTTAATCAACAAACCTACAGACAAGAATGCATTTACTTATTGCTATATACTTTACATATTAAAACAAATCGAAATATTTCCATTTAATTGCGAAATAAGTGGACCATTATTGCGTTAGAGTTAGAGGATTGTATATGAATATAGATAATACTATACTATTCAAAAAAAGTAGGGGATATTTGATTTTTAAGTGTTATTAAAGTCACCTAATGAAACTGACGAAGAAACAAATGACAAAATGAAATGAAGTTCACATTCATCGATTTATTCCAAATGATCGTTAGACTAAGTAAGGCACAGACTGACCATTATAAGGGTAAAATGATACCCGGGGTCAAACAGCAAAGTTACCACAGCATCACAACCAAGTCAGTAACGGGTAAATCCTCCTCTGTTTGCCAAACAAGCATTGATCCGACGTGGCATACTCCTAATGAGACGTCTAAGGTCATTTTGGTCCAGATTGTCCCATTCCTGTTGCAACGCAGCAGCAAGTTCTTGGACATTGGCAGGACGTTGTTGACGTTGACATAACCTCTGTCCAAGCATGTCCCAGACATGCTCGATGGGGGAGAGGTCGGGACTCAGTGCTGGCCAAGGTAATGTGGCGATGTTCTGTTGTTGGAGATAACCTGTAACGATCCTGGCCCTGTGACATCTTGCGTTGTCATCCTGGAAGATGAAACGGCGGCCATGACGTCGTGCGAACGGCACAACATGGACTGCCAAGATGTTGTCCCGGTAGTACTGGCCTGTAACACGCCCTGCAACAACATGTAAAGCCGTTCTTCCAGCAACAGTGATGCCTCCCCACACCATAACAGAACCACCCCAAAATCGATCATGTCTGATGACGTTAACGTCTTGGAAGCGCTCGTTTCGACGACGCCACACCCTCCTACGTCTGTCCAAAAAATCAACAGTGAACCTTGACTCATCTGAAAACATCACATTGCTCCAGCGGCGATTATCCCAGTGTTGACGATCCCTACACCAACGACGTCTTGCCTGAATGTGATGATCTCTCAAACCAGGGATCACGCGAGGACGTCGGGCGCGAAGGTGACCCCTATGCAGTCGATTCCGAATCGTCTGGCCACTCACTCTCACACCAGTGTCTGTTTGAAGACGAGCGCTGATCTGATTTACTGTGATGACACGATTTCTCAAGGCCAAGGTACGGATAAATCGATCCTGGGCTTGAGTTGTCGCCCTTGGTCGACCTGAGCGTGGTCTGTCCTGTACAGATTGTGTATCACGGTATCTGGACCATAGCCTGCTTATGACAGACTGAGAAACATTCATCGACCGCGCCACAACCGCCTGTGTTGTGCCGATCTGTAGCATGCCAAGGGCACGTAACCTTTCATTTTGGGTAAGCCGACACATATCAAAATTTGTTTTCTGGTCACTAAAACAATTAAACTGATGTTTCCACCCTGGAATTCAATGCCACAATGACTGTAACATTCAAAGTCAGAGTCGTGCAAATCTTGGGTTGGACCCCCATGATGATCCCAAGCATCACCTGCATTCCATGCGGTAGCTATTGGTGCGTTTGGGCGTCACATGTAACTGGAAATGTTTCTTCTGTTAGGTTCTATAGTGACTTTTTTTGTAGTCATTTGCATATTTTAGTATTATGCCCCCAAAATCAAATATCCCCTACTTTTTTTGAATAGTATATTAATAGATTACAATGACCAGAACTCCCAACACTCTGAAATGTATTTCTAATATTTATTAAATTCATGGTAGAAAGGAATTTTTATTTTAATATAGGTGTGAATGTTAAGACAGAAGGCAGCCGTTAATCGACTGATTGTGTACAATGAGTTTGCATTGTTGACACAGGCTTGAAAAGTGCACATAACCATCGGGCATATTCGTCATTACAGCTGAATAGTTTCATTGTCAGTGTGTTCGATATTACGGTTATACAATTTAACTGTTGCTGAGTTCGACATTACGGTTATACAATTTAACTGTTGGTGTATTCGTCATTACAGCTGAATAGTTTCATCGTCAGTGTGTTCGATATTACGGTTATACAATTTAACTGTTGCTGAGTTCAACATTACGGTTATACAATTTAACTGTTAATTGGTGTGTTCGATATTACGGTTCGGTGATTTTACTCCGGTATATTCCACATTACGGTTCAACGATTTTACTGAGGTGTGGTCGACGTCATAGCTGATCAAACATTATGTTGAAAACAATATAAAACCACAAGGTAAAAAAAATAATACGAATTTTGAGTGTGCAGGGAAAATAAGCGATCCAAAATGGCGACATTTTTCAGACAAGTTGGTATTTTGTTATGGAAGAATTTTTTAATACAAAGAAGGAAAATCTGTGCGTCGGTGTTCGAGGTTTTATGTCCTCTTCTTCTTGTTGCGTTACTAATGGTTATCCGTGCAAGTTTACCTGCTAACAGAAAGTACCCTGCTAAAGTGCACTTAGATGGTCAACTCAATAGACATAAATATTACGACAGAAATTATGTTAAAACTTTCATTTACACACCAAATAACTCCTTAATTGATGATATTATGAACAGTGTCGTGAACTCCGTTAATTATGACATATCCCCAACGAAATGTAGGTATCAAACCATTGTGTGCAATACATTGCCGCTCAGCGGATATGGGCCCGCCACCAACATTTTTATACGCCCACATATTGTCGTCGTCCCCGTCGACCCACCCGTCGTCCACAATTTCTACAGACTGCATTTATCATCTGATTGTTTTGAAATTGATATGTTGTTTACATTAGTGAGATGAAGAATCTTATTTAATTTCAGTAATTTCCGGAAATTTCTTCTGGAGTTATGGCACTTGTTTCACTTTATTGCACCTTGTGAACACCCTAACGACAAAAATCATCATCCGATCTGTATGAAATTTATGTCCATCCATTAAATTATTGAAACAAAGAATCTTGTTGAATTTCCATTAAGTAGGTCTAGAGTTATGGCCCTTGTTTCACTCTGTTGAACCCTGTGAACGCTCTAACAACAAAAGTTACAATCCGATCTGTATGAAATTTATACCCATTATTGTCCAACGCCGTTCGAAGAAAGCAGGGGACTATTAAAATAGGTCTGTATCCCTGGCCTTCTACATGTCTGTCTGTCTGTCCATCACACTTTTTGGGGTACAATAACTCTACTTCTAATTGAGCTAGAATGTTTAAACTTAATGTAGGTGTTTATTAGGTAAATGCCTTGATGGAGATCAAAAAATGAGCATTTTCTGCTTAGGGTAAGCAGAGATAAGCAATTTGATTGGTTGATGCTATGGGCCACGATAACTTTAGTTCGAATGAAGTGAGGGTGATGAAATGTGAAGTATAGTTTCATCACATCAATACCTTGATTAAGTTCGATAATGAACATTTTCGGGTACGCAGCGCAATAAGCAATTTGATTCTAACTGAGTGATACTGATAGTGGTGAAACTTCATAAACAGTTTCATTGCATCAATACCGTAACAAAGTTTGATGCTGAGTATTTTCTGCTTAGGCAAAGTCGATTGTTCTGATTGTTCGAGACTTTGGAACAAAATAACTCTCCTTCTAATTGAGGTAGTATTGTGACACTATCCTATCCTGTGTCGCGCTACCAAATAAACGGACTGTGACACTATCCTGTGTCGCGCTACCAAATAAAAACGAACATCAATTAACTGACTCTGGAACACCATTTATGTTGTTACTAAGTTTATATAAGTACATGTAAATACATACAGCAAACTACAAAGTTATGATAGTACTTTTCAATTTATAAAAATATCCACGGTCTGAGTTTAATATCCTTTCTAACGTCAACATTATTCTAGTTAATTGTACTAATCTGTGCACGAGATGACTGGACAATAGTACCCTACTTCCCAGAAATGGATACTGACATAAGTGTCTGTGAATTAGACTAAGATAGTAGCAGAGTAATTGGGGATTTCGGCGGGGGACATCAGCTTTGCTGTAAGCGTTTTTATGTCTTAGAGTTATGGCCCTTGTTTCACTTTGTAGAACCCTGTGAACACTATGAAATTATGTGAATGATTTAAATTAATGAAATGTAGAATCCTATTGAATTTCAGCTATTTCCTTTAATCACGTCTACAGTTATGGCCCTTGTTTCACCTTATTGAACCTAGTGAACGCTTGAATGACAAAAGTTATCATCTGATCTGTATGCAATTATCATTTAAATTAGTGAAACAAAGAATCCCATTGAATTTCAGCAATTTCCGTTTATTTCTTCTTGAATTGTGACCCTTATTTCACTTTGCCGCACTTTACGAACGCTCCACAAAACAAGTTATCATCCGATCTGTATGAAATTTATACGCATCCTATAAATTAGCGAAACGAAGAATTTCAGCAATTTTCAAAAATTACTTCTGGAGTTATCGCCTTGTTTAACCTGGTGAATGCTCGAGTGATGAAAGGTATCATCTGATCTGTATGAAATTTATATGCATCATTTAAATTAGTGAAACAAAGAATCCTATTGAATTACTTCTCGAGTTATGGGCCTTATTTTACTTTGTTAACGTGAACGTCAGAACAACAAGTCGTCTTCCGATTTGAATGAAATTTAAATTAGTAAAACGAAAAAGGCTATCGAATTTCAACAATTTTTGTAAATTACTTCCTGAGTTAATGCCCTTGTTTTAGTTTGTCGCACCTTGTGAACCCTCAAAGGACGAAAATTGTAATTTGATCTGTATGAAATTGTCTTGTAAATGTTTGTTGTCCCCTCGGACGATTTAGCTGCTGTAGGTGTATGTTTCATTGCCTGGCGACGTATGGTTTAGTCATTCACAGAGAGAGAGAGAGAGAGCTGCGATTTAACGTCCACTCCTCAATAATGCGAGCAGGAGCCTTTAGCAGTGGAAAGAACCCGGATACATTCATGGATTATACATTAAATGTTGTTTTACGGTAATAATGTCCCCACCCCCTTGATAATTTTTGTTTGCAAAAGGTCTATTTATGAAACATCTTCTGAATAATGTTATAATTACTATTTATATACTGACAGTGACGTAAGTAAAATATATGTATCCAAAAATGAAAGGAAATGAAAAACCTAGTGTTTAACATCCTAGTGTTCTACTCCTACTGTGTGCTATGAGGGAAATTTTTCCCGGATAGCGGCGCAACGACCAACTCTTATTTCGAATTCCAACTGTCACAGGTTTTTTTTACGTACACGCCATTGAGTACACGTCCAGGGTTTTTCATGCCATTCGAATGACTATATTACTCCGCCCTACATAACTGACAAGGGGGAACCACGCCCCTTTAATAAATTAAGTGAATAGAAAATGTGTCACTACGATTTTGAATTTCAGATGAAGCCAACGGATTTAAAAGTGAGACTGACTTATTGAAGTTCTACAGAAACAACACAAGGTCTGTAGAAATAGCTATAGTTTTCGACGACATAACAAATGAAACTACAGCTTTACCAAAACATGTACAATATGCGTTAAGGCCAAATTCTCAATATAGCGCATTATGGAATACAGGATCCACATCTCCCTTTATAGATTCAGGGGGACAAGGCAGCAGATCCACACGTGAGTATACTAATGTTGTAATCTTTTGAAACTTTTATACGCCCACATTTTCATGGCCCCTGATTGTACGAAAAATCGCGTTTTTAGCTTCAGTTCCATCTAGAGGTCACAATTATTATCCGATTTATAAAAACGTTCAAATATATCGCCGTTACACCGTAATGTGGGCTGAGTTCGAATTTCGTGAAAATTGGACTAAAACTGCCGGACAAAATATCCGCCCCTCGTATGCAAATAATGTATAACATCTGGTATATCAAAGTTGTGGCCACTCTAGAGGTCACAATTTTTGTCCGATTTTAAAGTAGCTAAGTCTCTAACTCAATATCATCCAAAATCTTCAACATTGAAAACACGATTTATTTGTCAAATTAAATCAACATTCATGTTGTGATCTTACCGGAAAAAGATGGGCTTTTGATATCCAATATTTAAGACAAAATAAACATATGCAAATAATGTATAACATCTGGTATATCAAAGTTGTGGCCACTCTAGAGGTCACAATTTTTGTCCGATTTTAAAGTAGCTAAGTCTCTAACTCAATATCATCCAAAATCTTCAACATTGAAAACACGATTTATTTGTCAAATTAAATCAACATTCATGTTGTGATCTTACCGGAAAAAGATGGGCTTTTGATATCCAATATTTAAGACAAAATAAACATTTTACCATTGGTACACGAATCGTGTACCATAATGCGCTTCAGCCCCAGTTGTATCGAGAGACTCGAGGGACGAGGCTAGACACATTGCATCAAATC
Organism: Patella vulgata; assembly: GCF_932274485.2. Lineage (NCBI taxonomy): Eukaryota > Metazoa > Mollusca > Gastropoda > Patellidae > Patella > Patella vulgata. Next base: position 40,156,705 of record NC_065886.2, on the reverse strand, counting down.
AAACGGCGTATGTAGACAGGAATAACCAGACGCTAGAAATTTGCACTTGCTTGAGACTGCTGGCTTATTTTGCCGAACATAACTGATTTGAAATTGGAGTAAAAACGGAAACCATTGAATGTTAATCAGTTTATATACATTCATACTACAGTATTATATGCGTTGCGACCCACTTTTCTCAATTTCTAGGTCCCAAATGTTAGCGATTTAGCTCCTTTAATGAAACTTGAAATACATGTTTATAACCCAAGGATATTGGTTCCTTTCGATATTCGCGAGTATCGGAACAAAAATTCCTGAATTATGGCCCCTGATTGTACGAAAAATTGCGTTTTTAGCTTGTGATCCCTCTAGAGGTCACAATTATTATTCGCTTAAAAAAAAACGTTCGAATATATCACTGTTACACCGTAATTTTCATTGAGTTCGGATTTTAAAAACCGTTTAAATATATCACCATTTCACCATAATGAATGTTGAATTCGAATTTCGGGAAAATCGAAATGAAACTGCCCGACAGAATGGCCGCTTTTTGTACGCAAATTGTTGTGGACCCTCTAGAGGTCACAATTTTTATCTGATTTTGATGAAACTTAAAACATATCTTATATCCCAAAGATCTCAGTCCCTTTTGATATTTGCGCATTTCAGACCATATGATCAATATGCTAAACAGTAAATCTTATGCAAGAACCGATAGGAAAACAAACATCGATAGAATAAACTAACACATGGCAGTTTTCATCAATCAACCCTTCCTTGAAGTGTAAAATTTGACAATGAACCCCTTATACGTGTATGGCGCTTTTGCGTGTCGCACGTACAGCTCAGTGGTTCTGTTGGGGCGATAAGTTCTTCATCTGTGAACATTATACTCTCAAAGCATGTCAAGTGTCCATGACTATTTATCATATCACAAGGGGGGTTGGATGCCCGAATGGTTAGCACGTGCGTGCTGTATCATAAAGCCTGTCATTGATTGAGTCAACTGGCGTGGTTTCGAACTTCCGGTTGTACGTGACAAGGAGTAGGGTCGCCTGTCCAACCTCGTGGGTTTTCTCCGGGTCCTCCGGTTTTCTCCCACTGCTAAAGACCCCTACGCGCAAGCGAATTATTTAAATGAAATTAAACCATATGTTGGTCCTGAAATGACCTAGTTTGTGTTGAGTGGACGTTAAACCCCATCTCTCTCTCGCTCTCTCTCTCGCTCGCTCTCTCTCTCATATCACAACCGGCATAGGTATTTGCATTTTAATAACCCCTACTTTTTTCCGCTTTCAGTTTGATCTGTATATCGTCAGACCCGGTTTCACAAAACATTATCAGATTTGCGTTAAGAATTTACTCGAACTTGTTCGCCTTATTTTAACTAAAATATAGCCCTTTATAGCTTTAGGTTTTTAGATTAGAGACAGTGAAAATTGAATAAATTCTTATCTTATGTCTTAGAATATTTTGTAAAACCGGGACCAGGCCTGTAATACAAATTCTCTATTGATCATTATATTAAATCAAATAAACATACTCACCAATTCTGAAAGATCCCTATTGGCCTCCAGTCCGTCAACGTATCAATTTTAAAATACTGTCTATTAAATGCATTCTGCTCTAAATGGCGATTCTTCACCTCAGTACCTTAGAGCCATTCTCAACACCAATAAACCTTGCAGAACCCTTTGATCACAATCATACAACCTCTTAATTAAGCCTTTTTCTAAAACCAACTCGAGTGTTAAATTTTTTGCAATCGGTGCTCTGAAGTTATAGACTTCAATATCAAATGAGAGGGGTTTTACATAGGCTAAGCCTGTTCCCCAATCCCATTCAGACATCCTGAATAAGAATATTGTTTATAAAAAATAAAAAAAAAATATCCAATGACAACCAAAAGCCCAATTCTATTAAAGGTTTTAAAAAGTATCTCAAGACCGAACTTTTTAATCAAATATACAACCGATTGAATATGGTTCTAGCTGTGTTTGTGTCAGACTTTTACCATGTGTACTAAATAATGTTTACGCCCAAATGGAAATGTGGTCGTATATTGCCGTCGCCTCCGTCCGTCCGAAATGCTACACAGTTTCTTCGTCTTCTTCTTAGTAGTTGAAAAAGGTGGGGGGGTACACTTTTCGAAAATGGCCTATGGATCCGCAAATTCAAGTAAGATTGACATGAAAATCAGCATGCTTGGACAATTGGGCATCGATTGAGCTATTTCGATTTTTGACATGTCACAATTCCAAGATGGCGGCAATGACATCATGCTTTGGGGTACAGGACAATTCGTCCCCGGACAACTCGTTCCCGGACAATTCATCCCGTATTACTATTTGTCCCCAGATAATATGTCCCCAAAGACAATTCGTCCCTGGACAATTCGTTCCCTAGGTCTATTCGTTCCCTAGGTCTATTCTTAAAGGATGCAAAACTAGCATCAAAACTGGGATTTAGGATAAAAAGTAAAGATTAATTCAGTTTATGATGATGGAACTACCAGTATTGTTGTTCAGGGACAAACTGTCCTAGGGGATGAACAGTCCGGGGACAAATTGTCCATGGAAACGAATTGTCCGGGGACGAATAGCCCTAGGGGACGAATAGTCCTATGTGACTAATAGTCCTGGTACGAATTGTCAGGGGACGAATTGTCCTTGGGGTCGAGTTGTCTGGGGACGAATTGTTCAGGGACAAATTGTCCTAGAGCCCATACTTGGTACCTGTCCCATATTGTACTATTGTTCTTGTTTGTTATATATTTCAGCTTATATTGGTGATGACTTTGTGTACTATCAAAGATATGTGGATGAGGAAATTATCAAATCCTGGACGCCTACAGCGAATTTAACTGATTATAAATATTCTGTTAAGCAGATGCCTTATCCTGCAAGCGAATTCGATTATATGATAGACGTTTTGCAAATCATGCTCCCTAGTATACTATGTTTTAGCTTCATTATCAGTGTCTTTATCACCGCAAAAAATATCATCTATGAAAAGGAGAGAAATTTAAAGGTAAAACACATTTATAAAAACAAACGGCAAGGTAGTGAATGAAGTATGGTATTGCATTCGATTTCTGAATCACTTGATACTAAACTCTATTCACGCTCTAAAAGCTAAAATAACCCCGGTTGGTTTTCACGCGAATACAACACATTTGCAGCCAAGTGCTTTATGTGATATTTATATCTGCTACGGGACCTAATTAATGAGCATTTGCTATTAGTTATTGTTGTCTCTTCTCGTTGTTATTTCTGGGCCGTTCTGGGCTTTCCCTTGATTAATTGGTCCCATGTATCGATTATATGAATATAATTCTTTTTAAAGGGCGTATGGCTCTTTTTATACGCCCACATTGAAATGTGGTCGTATATTGTTGTCGCCCCCGTCCGTCCGGCGGTCCGGCATCCACAATTGCTTGTGGACGCTCTATAGGCGAAAGTTAATATCCGATTGACTTTAAATTTATACACAGTGTTTAAGGTCATGAGACGAAGAAGCCCATTGATTTTCAGCGATTTTCGATAACTACTGCCGGAGTTCTGGCCCTTGATCACTTCAAAAAATCTTGTGGACACTCTAAAGGTCAAAGTAAATATCCAATCGACTTTAAATTTATACACAGTGTTTAAGGTCATGAGACGAAGAAGCCTATTGATTTTTAACAATTTTCGATAATTACTGCCAGAGTTATGGCCCTTGATTACTTCAAAAAATCTTGTGGACGCTCTAAAAGTCAAAGTTACTATCTGATTGACTTTAAATTTATACACAGTGTTTAAGGTCATAACAAGAAGAAGCCTATTGATTTTCAACGATTTCCAAGAATTACAGCTAGAGTTATGGCCCTTGATCACTTTGAAAAATCTTGTGGACGCTCTAGAGGCTAAAGTTAATATCCAATTGACTTTAAATTTATATACACTGTTTAAGGTCATGAGACAAAGAAGCCTATTGATTTTCAGCGATTTCCGATAATTACTGCCAGAGTTATGGCCCTTGATCACTTTAAAAAATCATGTGGCCGCTCTAGAGGCTAAAGTTAATATCCGATTGACTTTAAATTTATACACAGTGTTTAAGGTCATGAGACGAAGAAGCTTATTAATTTTCAGCGATTTCCGATAATTACTGTCAGAGTTATGACCCTTGATCACTTTGAAAAATCTTGTGGAAACTCTTGAGGCTAAAGTTAATATCCGATTGACTTTAAATTTATACACAGTGTTTAAGGTCTTGAGACGAACAATTATATTGATTTTCAATGAGTCTTTATGACTTGAACAGCTAAATCCATGATGTTAAAAGTTTTGTATACTAAATGTTAGCATGGGGCAGAACTTCATAAAAACCAAACAAATTCTAATGGTTTTCTGATAATTACTTAATGAGTTGTTGCTCTTAATCAGATTTTAATGTGTTATAAATGTTTTATTACCGAAAAAAGTAAAAATATGCGACAACTCTGGTTGACTGCCCGGATGATATAGCTGCTGTGGGCGTATGCTTCGTTGCCTGGCAACCTATCTTTTAACTTTAAAATAGACGAGGGGGGACACATTTTTGTAATATGAATGTATATGAAGTGATTTGTATTTAACATTTAAATTTTTTATTTTAATTTCTAATCAATATCGTTCAGTGAAATATGTGACTAGTCCAAATTGAACAGCATTCGTTTACGCCTGATTAGTCGGTTCTACAGGTTTTTTTTTTTAATTATGATTTTATCGTTTGTGAATCAGCCATTACTAATTACTTCTGCATTGTCTTGTAGGATATGTTTTTCTTTTTTCATTACAAATGGCATCCGAAACCCTAGAACACACGATCTGGTACTGATTTTAAAGTGTTCATTATATCTTATTAAATATTGGGCATTAGGATGCCATATTTTCACGACCAGATAAAATATTGATTAAAACGGAACAATATTAAATATTAATTCGTTTGATTTCAAATTTTATGGACAATATTGATTAACAGGTTTATCTCCTTTAATTTTAGGAATCAATGAAAATGATGGGTTTGAAAAGCTCAGCAAATTGGACAGCGTGGTTTTTAACTGCATTTATATATCTTCTAGTAGCTGTGATATTATATACAGTTGCCATGGCAATACCACTGGGGGAAAATGGGCCTGTACTAGGGCACACCGATATGTCTGTAATCTTTGTGTTTCTGTTGTGCTACGTTATTTCTATTATATCATTCTGTTTTCTAGTCAGTGTCTTCTTTGATAAAGGTAAGTGTTCTCGCACACAGTTCAAATAAATTTGTATACCCACATTTCAATTTCCATGTAATTATGTTTAGTTCAGGGCTCTTGTTTTAGGCATTAGAAAATATATATCCGAGGCAAACAAAATACTGCAGAATCGATCAGCTGGGGAAAATTTGAGACCGAAAACCCTGATTTAGTCTCCTTGCGCCCGCTTGCATGACATCAGTTGTGTCCATTCAAGCATTACCTCCTTTTCATTTTTCTCCCAATTTACGTGCCATTGTTGATATTTTGGTTGAAAAAAAATTTGAGGTCATTAATAGTTCCACACTCAAGCCTCCTTTATTTGCAGATCAAATAGATCTGGGCAAAATCATTTATAAATCCCAAACTAGCTTTATTAACTCTTACGCAAAGGCTCCATTTTCGCGCTGTAGTAATCACTTGCAAACTACAATATTGTGAAAGATGCATCTGTAATAGGAGTATCATAATGTGAATTACCAATATCACAGATATTGTACCATTCAAAACATAACCAAGAAGTGCACGGATCCTAAAATTGTTTTGGTATCTATTTGACATGAATTTGTATGATTAATTTTCATCCAATATTCCAAAACATGCCCAAGTTTGCAGGATGTTGATGGCCCACTTTCCTTGTTTTAGTTATGTTTGTGAAATAGATTTGTGTCTCTTTATTTCAGCCAATGTTGGTGCTGCAGTTACTGGAATTCTCTTTTTCCTGACCTATGTGCCAGTTTTCACTTTGACTGGGCTATATGAGACTATGGGAAGAAGTGCCAAACTTGGTTCATGTATTTTGTCAAACACAGCTATGGGACTAGGAGCTTATATTATTGGATATTACGAACAAACAGGTAATGTTGTTGTATGGTACACCCCCCCACCCCATCCCCGCTCTGATCAACTGTATCGCTAAGTTGCAATACCTCATTATGAAAGCTAAGTAAACTGTCGATAGTTCCATACATTAGAGGTATTTTGTCGTCATTCAGCCTGTCTGTCCGTCAATTATTGGCTTGTGAACGCGATAGTGGCTGCACATTTTGATTGATTCTTTTCAAATTTAGACGTCAGAACAGAACAGTAGACGTTAAACCCCATTTCATTTCATTTAAAATTTTGTTCTTCCATGCCAGAGTTATGCCCTTGTTGGTGTAAGCTATGGTGTTTAACGGATTTTTTTCAAATTACGCACGAAGCATTGCAATAATGGGAGAAACGACCCTATCAATATTCAGCGTTTGACAACTTTCCATTCCTGAGTTATTCCCCGCCCTTTACCAAAAACCTTGTGAATGCGATTGAGGCTACATTCCAATTTGGTGGGAAGTATCGTTTCAAAGTTATGCCCTGTTTGTGAACTCGATAGAGGCTATGGTTTTTAACTGATTCTTTTCACATTTGATGTAAAGCATTGTGACCATTAGAGGACTAACCCTGTAGATATTCAGCAATCTGCGACTTTCTGCTCCAGAATTATTCCTCCTTTGTCGACATTTCAAATTTGATCACAGATATTGCTGCTGTGTGGTCATATTTTTAAACCGATCAAGTGGTGCAATAGTTGCATCGTATGTAGACGTTACAATTAGGTACAACAGTATGTGGTCTATTTTTATTCTCAAGGTCATCAAGGTCGTTATTGTAACCGACTTTTCCTTCTATTCGGTGTAAAAAAAAGAAGTTATGCATATTAGATCTAATGTTACATCCAAAATTTTCACCACATCTCTCCCTATCTCTTTTACAGGCGAGGGCGTTCAGTGGAGCAATATGGCCTCTCCAGCAGTACTGCGAGATAATTTTTGCATGTTGGATGCCATGTTGATGTTGCTAGGTGACAGTGCTATTTACCTCATAATAATGTGGTATGTCGAAAATGTTCGTCCTGGAAAAAATGGAGTTCCAAAACCGTTCTATTTTCCTTTTATGGTAAGTATGTCGAGTTTCAAAACTGTACTATTTTCCTTTCTTATGGTAAGTATATCAAGTATGTACTATTTTACTTTTAAAGTAATGGGATCTCAAAACTGTTTTCTTTTCCTTTGATGATACAGATAAGCATTTTTATACGCCCACATAGAAATGTGGACATATATTGCCGTCGCCCCCGTCCGTCCGTCTGTCGGTCCGTCCATTGTCAACAATTTCTTGTGAACGCTCTAACGCCAAAAGTTATCATCCAGTTGTTTTAAAATTGACATATGTTGTTTGTATTAGTGAGATGAAGAAGCCTATTTAATTTCAATAATTTCCATTTATTACGTCTAGAGTTATGGCCCTTGTTTCACTTTATTGAACCTTATGAACGCTCTAACGCCAAAAGTTATCATCCGATCGTCCTGAAATTGATATGCATATTTAAATTAGTGAAACAAAGAAGCCTATTATCTGCCTGTCTGTATGAAATTTGAATGCGTCATTTAAATTAGTAACGAGAAGAATCCTATTGAATTTCAGCAATTTCCGTTTTTTACTTCTAGAGTTATGTCCCGTGTTTCACTTTGTTCAACCTTGTTAATGCTCGATTGATGAAAGTTATCATCCGATATCTATGAAATTTATATGTATCATTTAAATTTCTGAAACAGAGGTCTATTGAATTTCAGCAATTTCCATCAATATTTTCTAGAGTTATGGCGGTTGTGAACGTTTGAAAGACAAAAGTGATCATCTCATCTGTATGAAATTTAGATGCATTATTTAAATTAGTAAAACGAAAAAGCCTGTCAAATTTCAACAATTTCTGTAGATTACTTTCAGAGTTGAGACCCTTGTGGACCCTCAAATGGCAAAACTTATAATCTGATCTGTATGGAACTCTCTTCTAATGCCCCCCAATTACCTACAAAGGAATAAATATGCGACAACCCTTGTCGACCGTACAGACGATTTAGCTGCTGTGGGTGTATGTTTCGTTACCTGGCAACCTATCTTAGTATTACGTTGTTAAAATCATTGTCAGCAAATCCAACAGAACAAGTTTTCTAAAAATCAATTATTACATCAGCCCAAAGGTTTAAAAATAAAGATAAATCTATGAAATATACCATAAAATTTGTTATAAATCCCCACCCCCACCCCCGGTGCCCTACGACTTGCCACAAATACCGCGTGGATGTACACAGGGTATAGTGGAATAGAATGGAATGAGACCAGGGTATAGAGGAATAGAATGGAATGAGACCACTGGTGAGGATGGCGTGGAGTGGACTTAAACCCCATTTCACAGAAGAAATTATGTGGAGAAGAGAATTGTAGAAATTGACAAGATTTTGACAGCAACTGCCAAAAAGATAAAATACTTCAAGTATCCATTGTTTATATTTTTCAGAAAAGTTACTGGTGTGGAACAAACCCTGCAAAATATCGTGATAATGAACAAACAACAAATAACCCGAAATACTTCGAAAAAGATCCGTCTGGTTGCGGGGCAGGAATTGTGATAAATGGTCTTAGTAAGGTAAAAACAAATTATAATTCAAAATTCAAAATTGTTTTTGGGTGTTTTTTTTCATTATTAATTTTACTATTCTGGTCTTTATATTGTACAAACTGCCATGTATGTGAATTTCAGGAATTTAAATCTGGTGGTGGAAAGAAGAATTTGGCTGTTGATAATATGAACCTGAGCATGTATCAGGGGCAGATAACTGTATTATTAGGTCATAATGGTGCTGGCAAAACTACTACCATGTCCATGTTAACTGGTAATAGTTTATTTCCTTTTGAATATTTAAGTTGTGTTGCCACAAATTAGAATTCAATATTGGTCCATTTCAATCCATATTGATGTTGTTATGAAAATGTGGGATCCTATTTAAGACACAATGAACATTAATAATACAATTCCCATGACAACAGACATATTCACAATGTATGGCAAGATTTCTTTAAAATTGCCCATATTCCAATACAATATCCAGCCATAATAGTATTAATATCAATCGAGTAAGAATGATTTAAATTGTATTTGGTTTTTAGGTTTTATTCCACCGACATCAGGTAAAGCTACAGTTAACGGTCATGATATAAGAACTGATATGGATGGTGTTAGAGAAAGTCTGGGATTATGTCCACAACATAATATACTCTTTGATACTCTAACAGTAGATGAACATCTAGAATTCTTCCTGTTGGTAAGTTTTACATGATAGTCTGTTATTATCTAACAGTAGATGAACATCTAGAATTCTTCCTGTTGGTAAGTTTTACATGATAGTCTTTTATTATCTAACAGTTCACTTCCTCATATTGATACGATTTACATATCATACGCATTGGCATTAACTGGGCATTTAGAATACTTCACTTTACATTTTAAAAATTTATGTTTAAAACTGTAGGCTCTATCGCTGGGTTTTCGGTAGAGGAGGGGGCGGTGTTATCTCCGGAACGGAAAGTTGCGGAGCGCTGAATATCAATAAACCCTAATGCTTTCCACCAAAGTTGAAGAAACAAAACCCTTTAGCTTCTCTTAGGCCCTATCACATTCACAGAATATTGGGAATATGTGGCATAACTTTATATTGTTTTTAGTTAAAGGGTGGTAATCGAGCAACAGTAACCCAAGAAATACAGACTATGGCTCAAGAAATTGGTTTAGAAACAAAACGAAATACACGATCCGAGAACCTGTCTGGTGGACAGAAGAGAAAATTATCAGTTGGCATCGCTCTAATTGGCGGATCACAGGTATTCAATTGATTTATACTATCACAATATTTCTGGTGACGTTTAGACGAAGTTTCTCTCGTCTTTATCTAGCAAAGAATGACAACGCTCGACAAAAAGTCGTCAGAAATAAACGTCTAAAGCAACTTGTATTCCATATATTCGTGTTATGTGTTATACACATTTGCCAGCTAATGTTTTCCTCCAATCTGTTTAAAACACAGATCCTATTTCGTGTCTTTTTTATATAGTTCAGAATTTCGTTTTACTGTTCTTAACTGCGTTCTGGATGATGTAAGGCATTAGCCAATGAAACTGTCTGTTATGGCGAGTTTTTGGTGTGAGGTGCACAGAACTGTGGGTAACCCACTAGAAACGTCAACGCTAATTGGTTAATCAGATATCTGATGTCAGAGGGTCAAAAGCCGCTCGTATGACCTCTGACGCGATCTTCCACTACAACCGGTTAGATCTTCATGTAGTGTAGGCCATCAAAAGTATAAAAAAAATGAAACGAAATAAAGATCTGTATTTTAATCAGATTGTTTTTGTCAAACTTCTTTTTCATTGGCTCCAAGACGTGTTTAGTCATAATTGTTGTTTGTTTATGCTACAGACTGTGATTTTAGATGAACCTACATCAGGAATGGATCCAGCAGCAAGGAGACAAACTTGGGATATTCTACAAAGAAACAGATCTACTAGAACCATTCTGCTTACAACTCATTTTATGGACGAAGCTGATCTTCTAGGAGACAGAATTGCTATAATGGCGGATGGAAAAGTCCGATGCTGTGGGGGATCCCATTTCTTAAAACAGCTTTATGGTATGGCCACAAACTATTATTATATTTTCAAAAGCAGTTTCGTTTCCTAATATCGAATAACATATGTTCATTACAGTTATATTACCACGAGATATGAATACAGGCGGGACTGGGACCTTAAGAGGAAATCATTATAAAGAGCTAATAACTCTTCTTCGGAAATCTGCTAATCACTTATTAATCATTAGTTGATTTGGATACCTTCAAAAGATTAAGAAGGGTCTCACAGAACAAGAATAGAACCTTGGGAGAGATTTCTCATGTGCAACAATTTTTTCATGTCTTATCTCCCATTTGTAGGAAGTGGTTACCATTTAGTAATGGTGAAATCAGAAACGTGTAATGTTGGTGCGGTAACAGAGCTTGTCCAGACTCACATCCCATTAGCCACCCTGGAGAGTGAGATCAGTGCTGAGATATCCTACCTGTTACCCAATGAAGCTTCATCCAAATTCTCAACTCTCTTCAAAGACATAGAAACACAGAAAAACCAGTTGGGTATAAAGAGTTTTGGAACCACGGCCACCACTATGGAGGAGGTCTTTCTCAAGTATCTGCAATTTTTGTATACTCAATAATAAACCAACTTTGCACAAATATAAACGTTTTGGCTAATTCTAGCAGTTGGTGTATTCCTCTGCTCTGTCCAAATATATCCAAACTAGTCGTGTGTATGTTTAAATCTACATATAAAATGGATACTTAAATTCTGCCAGATTGTAACCATTACACACCCCAATCGTAGGCGGCCATCGCATGTCTCCTTAGCCTTGAACAGAAATACCCTTGTTTACAGTCTCTTGATGACCAAATTTTGGGAACAAAATCAGCACCTCTACGCCCCACCCGACCTATTTCCCCAGGTCCTTTTATTCGGTCTATCTGTGGTTTTCTGCAGGCTTAAATTTCAATATTTATGTCGGTCTGAATCGGCATTATCTACAGAAAAGCAAATGGAAGGATATGTGTTTATTAAATATGGCTAGGCCCACGTCTGTAGCATGGTCATATACTGCCTTACACTCATTTTTACATGCCCACATGGAAATGTGGTCGTATATTGTCGTCGCCTCCATCCATCCGTCCAGTGTCCACAATTCATATCCCGTTGACTGTCCGGACAACTTTGTTGTTGTGGCCGTATGTTTCGTTGCCTGGCAACCTAACGATGGTTTCGACCATTTTAGTACATCATAGTTACAATATTGTCTGCCATCTTGGAACGAGCTCAACCGTGCATCATCATATAGTTTAGTCAGTCGGGACATTGTTCGAACAAAATACTGTTTGGGTGCAGACAGTTGGACCATAGGAAGAAAAGGCCGGTCGTGTTTTGGTTTGACATGGGTAACGTTTGAACATGTATGCATTTATCTATCTAAGCATTGTATTTCTATTTTAGGGTTGGCGAGCAGGTCGATGACGACGATAGCAATGGGAGCATGGATATAGTTAAACCATACATGTTTCAAAACTCTGTTTTCAACAATGGTCAACAAACCGAAAACACTTCATTAATCAATATTCAAGTTCAGGATGAAGATATACTTGGTATTAAATTTAATTTGTCTTTTTGCATTGGAGATATCAAACATTTATATCTTAACGCAACTGATTCATCTAGTGGTCATTGTTGAATTCATTTGAGGAATTGTAAATTCTTTGGAAACTATAATATTGCGAAAGTTGAATCTCCAAAGGAATGTCAGTATTCCGTATTCACCAAGATATGATGAATAGAAAATTATTCGGCATCCTCTATATACAAGTCAGTGTCACCTATAAGGGTTACGTAAAATTTTTGAATGGACCTCTTTGTTTAATACGACTAAGTCCAAACAGGAGATTTACTACCATTGACATTAAAGTTTTGTTTTCTTAATCAAATGTTAAATGATCGATTTGGGTATATGTTAGCACGAATTAAGCTCTGACAATTTAGGTATTTTCAAAAAGGCTTAAGAAAAACAGAATAACAATTATTAAACATATTTTACCATGATGCATGATGTTTTCCTCTCCTTTGATGTACTGTTAATGGTATAAACAGGACCATGGCCAGCCTATAACGCAGTGATGGGATTTTGCCCGTATATTCCAGACTTGTCCGAATCTTTTTTCCAAACGCCCAAAATTGTCCAACCGGGAATATGCCCAATCGGACATCAAGACATGGTGAATAATATTCAAAATTCCGAAATTAATATAGTTTACTGAGTGTATAACTACCACTCAACCCGATTATCGTCGATAATACGCTGGGTTTATTAGGTAATTAATTGATCAACGTATTTATCGTGTTATACCGTCTATAGTATAAACCTACCTTGATTTAACTACTTAATCTGCCTTGATTGACTGACTTAATCCTTTGTCGGACAATTCATCAATCTAATCTTAAACAGAAGTCATTGCTTTCCTTTTGTCGGACTATTCATCAATTCAATAAGAATGATTATCAACCTCATGGTTTCTCATTTGTCGGGCATCTTAATCGCATGGATGTGAGCTGACATCATCTATAATAAACTAATCATAGATGTCACATATCGTAAGAGTAAATAACACCCTAAATCAATGGACAGTCATTTTGTCTACGATATCTTTTACGTCTTTTAAGAATCCATATAGAAATTCTCATCCACAGTGGCACTTTCCCTTGATCTCGAGCGCGGCACGAATATTGCTTAACATATTATTAGGCAGTGCTTACTATGAAGCCGTGTGATGAGTCACATAGGCTATTAGTCTCTATTATCCAGAAAAATATTCTACGAATATGTTGAAGACTAGGCGTTTCTGGGTGACCGAGACTAGTACGCACCCAGCAAAATAACAAAAAGGGGAGGGGCTACCAATAGCTATATGAGCAGAAATTCTTACATATTTGTAGGCGTCAATCATTCTGCTGTGTTGCCTATGATGCCTGTCACTCTGTCGTGACTATCAAAGAGTGTTATTCGCTGAAGTTAGCTATGCCTGTTTACAAGTGATTTAACTATTTCAGAAGTTCTGCATTCATTTGCTGCCGTATAAACGAAGACACGTAATTCTAAAGGAATATTATGGTTGTGAATTTGATGCCGAAGCAGGATAGGCAAGCTTTCATTCAACATATCACGAAAATGCTTAATTTTGTAGGACATTTACTGACATAAATTTGAATGCCGTACGGGAATAAAGTGTGAAAAATAGCGAGGTCACCAATTTTTATTACGTACGGGATTTGAATATTTTGTTGACATGTGGTTTTTAATTGTGGGATGAATTGAATACTGTACGGGAATTAAATATGAAAAATAGCGAGGTTCACCTATTTTTGATACGTACAGGATTTGAATATTTTGACATGTGACTTTTAATTGTGGTACAAATTTGTCTGCTTAAATAACGATAAGAGTTATGCCCCTTTATTTTTGGTAAAATGTCCGACAAGTAAAATTTTGAAATCCCATCACTGCTATAACGTAATAATATTTAGTTGGCAATGCCATTATTAATGCACCAAGTATACCATAATAAGTAACACAATTCCTGGTAAACAAACTTTTTCTCTTGGCAGTGGCTTGGGGTTTAATTTAATCAGAAACCAAAATTGTAAATATCAACTTTATTTATATTTGAAACAAGTTTCTACTGGATTGGATATCATCTTTATCAGATGTAATTAATTATAACCTCTTCGCACATGGAACGTTTGTGATACATATTGCTTTGTAGATACATTTATACATCAAGGGGATTGGATATCATCTTTATAAGATGTCATTAATTAACATATCTTAACACATATAATATTTACATTTGTCCAGAACAGACGTTTGGGTTTATCATGTCTTAATTAAACACACAGCTTACAAAACCCTTGGTAACTAAGCTAGTAAATAATATAAAACATTCTACAAATATTTTTTTTGTTTTTTGTCGTTTCAGCATTCAATAAAGGTTTCAGTAAAGTTGAAGGACTAAAGCTGGAGTTGTGCAGGTTTTATGGAATGTTTATAAAGAAAGCTATCCATACCTGGAGAAACAAGCTAGTCACTGTTTTCCAGTTCCTGATCCCTGTTCTGTTAACTATCCTAGCTTTAGCCATATCAAATATAACCCCATCTTATTCTAGTGAACAGGATACGGAGCCGTCGTTAACCTTGGACCTAAAGCCATTTGCTAACCCTATTACTGTTTACGGTGAGTCAAACAGCTCGACAAGAACGACCGACTTGAGCAATAAATATGTGGGTCTGTTTTCAACAGGGGAGACTACCATACACCTAACAGATCAACAAGCACAGAATTTCTCACGGTACTTTCTGGATACGGCAATGGAGTTAAAACCACACATTTACAAAGAGAGAGTGGTGATAGGAGTCGATTTTTCTTCAGTTTCCGGAACGAGTACATTAATTAAAGGTTTTTATAACGGACACCCGTATCACGCTGCTGGTATTACGGTCTCATTTATGATGAATGCTTTAGCTAGGCTTGTTTCTGGAGATGATACCGTAAAGATAACAACTCGTAATCATCCATTACCGCCAGTAACTTCAACAGATAATAATTTTAATGAATATGATATTAGGGGTAGCACTGGAAGTAATGGGTTTCTTATAGGATTTTGTATGATGTTCGGCATGTGTTTTCTGGCCAGTAGTTTATCTGTGTTTCTTATCAAGGAAAGACAAGTTGGCGCCAAACATTTACAGAAAGTCAGCGGTGTTGGATCTTTCATTTATTGGTTGGCAAACATCACGTGGGATTTTATCAATTACATGATGCCATGTCTGCTTATTATTATAGCCTTTGCGGGTTTTAGAAATATTGAATTTCGTTCTGGATCAAATTTAGCCTACGTGTTTCTGGTTCTCGTCATGTATGGACTGGCTGTAATACCATTTGTATACATGTTACAATTTATGTTTAAAACACCACCTGGTGGAATGGCGGCCATTCTCATACTTAGTCTTTTTTCTGGTAAGTATACAAATTATCTAATTAAATTGAAAAAAAAAACTATGTTAACTTTGTGAATTCCACAAAGGGGAAGTGGTACCAAATTTTTTGAAAAAGAGTAAGCCTACTCTGCCCCGACTACAACATCGTTTGAGATACAAAACAGACTGATTAACTATGTAAGAGTAAACATACCCTGTCTTGTGTACGACACGCCTCAATACATAAATTACTGGATCTGTGGTCTGTACTTGGATTTCAGATACTTTCCACCAGCGGAGTCGCCCGCATACAATATGTACGGGAATGGAATTAAACTTTTTGTCAACACAATATTTCTATAATTTTTAGCCATGCCGTGTGTTATTTGTCTTTCTATGTTCATGTGTACAATGCATGAAGGGTAATTCTGCCCTATCAGTGTAGTTTACGTCTTTGAAATGGGATTAGGTATGTCATTATCGACAGTTGATGTAGAAGCGTAAGACATTAAACCTAATTTCATTTCATCACTATCTTAATTCTCAATAAATGTATTATTGTTTTCAGGTATAATATCTGTAATGGTCGTATATTATTTAAGTATGATACCAGAGAAAAAAACCATGGCATTAACTCTGGACGTGATATTTTCAGTATTTTTTCCCCACCATAATCTCGGGTTGTCGATCATAAACATAGTTAATAATTACCACAGTATTGAATATTGTTCAGACCAAGCTTGTGATAGAGAAAAAAATTACAATCCATGCTGTCTAGGTAAGACAAACAACTACTAGAAATGGTATTCACAATGTTATTAAAGATGCATTATGTAAGATTTGAATCTGCCTAATGCAGATCTTCCGTTCGGCCTTAAATGTTAAATAAATTATTAAGTAGACATTTATTCACTTGCCAGGCCCATAATCTACTCTCTTGACCATCAGATAGTTTTGGTTGTCAACGGATTTAAACACTATTACAGTAATTAAAAACTGGATAATGTTGACTTTTGTTTATTATCGTATCAACGGTTGTACTGACAGTCAAGACTAATCTATTCTTTAAATGGTCATAACTCCGCTCAGAAAAAGATAATTTGACTGACATTTTCAACATATTCCTTTTTCATTTCCTATTTATTAACCATTATAGCCATGTATCTAAATCTTACATAATGCACCTTTAAGTTTATTTTAATATTCATAACATTGCAATGTGTAATTAAACAGCAACATCCTACTGCTTAATATTATTTTAAGATTCATGCAGCTCAGGAAAGCCAAACAAATACACTGTAACTGAATATTCTTGTTATAAATGGTTCCATTACTGATGCCTTCCGACTTGATGCCTCCCACAGCAGTAGAAGGTTCTATAGACTTCCTAATCATAACTACCAATTAAACTGACCCCCAATATATACTACAGGTAAATTATAATATAATAAACCAATTTGAGGGCTGAGGCTCAATATAGCCTCGATTTGATCTCTGGACCTGCTGATCATTATTCTAAAAGACATACATCTGCCTTCCTATTGCCCCAAATCTACTTTTACTTTTTATTATATATAGACCAGAAACTTCAAAAGAGCTATCCATTGTGTTGTTGTTCGACTTCTTCTTTTTCCGGCGTGGTTTCCCCTTGTCAGTGGTGCAGGACGGAGGGCTTGTCGTTCAGATGGTACGGAAAACCAAGGTCCCTGTATACATTGGCGTGCACGTAAAAGATCCCTTTACAGCAAAAATTTTCCTCATACATAGCACACTGTAGTGCGTATGCCCGTCTTCATTAGCACAGTCAAGCAGAACAGTAGGACGTTAAACCCCATTTCATTTCGACCTATTCTTGCGAGTGACGCTCTTCAAAAGAAGTCTTATGGCTCGACCTATTCAGGTAAGATTATAATAATCCTTTCTTGTTCAGTCTATTTGATCATTTCTATTATAATTTACTTTCCAGACACATGCGGAGAGTTTTGTAAACAATACCAAAGTAATTATCTTTCCATGAATCGCCCAGGTATTGGAATGTACATTCTCTTCATGGCAATTCAATCTGTATTATTTTCTACCATCACATTATGCATAGAAGGTCGGGTACCACAGAGGATTTGGTACTCTATTAGACCCAAACAAGAAGGCACTGAACCAGGCTTCGTCATTCATGGTGGACAACAAACCGACAGTGACGTAGCCAGCGAGGCTGAGCGTGTTCAAAATATGGACATGAATCGACCCACCGATTCTTTCATATTAAATAATCTTTATAAAAGATATGGAAATTTTGTGGCTGTGGATCACATTAGTGTTGGCATACCAGATAAAGAATGTTTCGGTCTTCTTGGGCAAAATGGTGCAGGAAAAACAACAACTTTTAAAATGTTGACGGGCGATGTAATGGTTACCAGTGGTAATGCCTATTTGAAATCAAACGACATTAAATCAAGTATTCAAAAGGTTAGTTATACATAACAAAATTTAGATTATAATGCAGTAGCGTAGCTAGGATTTTCCATTGGGGAAGGGGAGGTGTAGATGCCCTAGAAAATGTCCAAGATGATACAGGAGCTACGGTGGCTCAGTGGGTACAGGATATCCCGTGGATGGTTTGGCAAGGGACAAAGTATAGTCTTTCGTATGGGACAACAACACACTGTAGTCCACTCAAAAGAACCCTTCAAAGTTGGAATTTGAAGTAAGAGAGGCCCTCTTAGCACAGAAAGTATTTATTCTGGAGATAAAAGTATATATTCCTGAGTGTAGGTTTAAAAGTTGAGACTTTGATGATATTGACTATATTTATTCTATACATCAATATCGTATGATATTAATTAATTTCTAAATTTAATTAGGCCTTTATGTTATAGGGTTGGGGAAATTATAGCAATTATGAATACATGTATCTGATTTTATTATTAGTAATAGAACTTTTATTTATAATAGGTACAGGAAAATATGGGCTACTGTCCACAATTTGATGCTTTGATAGATCAGATGACTGGAGTAGAAACATTATATATGTATGGAAGACTAAAAGGGATACCTGAAACCCAACTAAAGGGCGTGGTTAATAGTTTGATTGACATATTGATGTTGACGCAACATGCAAATAAATTAACACGAGCATATAGGTAGGTTGTTGAATAGAAATCCTGTATAAAAGGTAGTGACTTATAGTTTTCGATTAGACCGTTGACGTAAAGTGTGGGCTATTGTGTCTTCTCCCATCTTCGTTTCTCCGTGTGTGGGGGTGGGGGGGAGTTAGTGCATGCAGGTATATCATAAAGTCGTCATTGAGTCAGCTGGCGTGGTTTCGATTCCCCGGTTGTACGTGATAAGGAGTAGGGACGCCTGTCCATCCTCGTGGTTTTCTCCGGGTCCTCCGGTTTCCTCCCACTGCTAAAAACCCCAACGTGCAAGCTAATTATAGAAATAAAATTGAACCATATGTTAGTCCCAAAATGACCTAGTTTGAGTTGATTGTATCAGCAGCCTTTCCTTTCCGAGTTATCTCCCCTTTTATTGGATTTGTTTCACAATTGGCAGAAGCGTTTTGGCATTATAGGATGAAACCATCGATTGTCTGTACCTCCTTGTCCGAAAACCTTGCTAAATATGCTACAGACTTTAAGTGCTCTGCAACCTTTCGTTCTTGGGTTACACTTACCGCCATCCACCCCCACCCCAACCCCCAAACACACACAAACACAAACACTTTTCCGGAACCCTTCTAACGCGATAGCAACTAGTTTTTTACATATTGTTTTCAAATTGGTTTTAAAGATTCGGCGTTAACAGAATTAACCCTTTTGATATCCAGTGTACTGCGACCAGGATGAACCCTTTTGATTTTCAGCTATCTAAGATTTTCTGCTACAGGGATATATATTTTTTGTCCGGAAAAGCTTGTGCACACAATAGAGATAATTAAGTTTGGTCAAAATCAAAGTTCCTTTGGGATAATCTGCTGTTGAGACATTGCTTCTGCGTAGGTGTATTTTCAAGCTTAAGGTTGCTATATTTTAAATAAATACATGATTAAATTACAGTGGTGGTAATAAACGTAAACTCAGTACAGCTATTGCTTTAATTGGTGACCCAGGATTTATTTTACTGGACGAACCTTCAACTGGTGTTGATCCCAAGGCCAGACGTCAACTCTGGAATGTTTTATCTAAAGTCAGAGCCAGTGGGAAAACACTGATACTCACGTCACACAGGTACGTAATCAGTAGGCCTACACTCAGTGGTATTATCTATATCCCAATGGCAATCACAAAGATATGTTATTAAGTCACTGCTGTTATATGTATCTCCATGGTAATCCCACGGCATGTTGCTACCTAGATGGTAGCCTAGTCAGATTGGTAACGTCGCCTATTGAATTTCGGCCATTTCTGACAATATCAGAACATGGTGCATTGCACATGATCATTTTGTATATTTTGTGAACAAACTTTAAGAACACAATTTGCCAACCTATTCATTTCAAACTGTCATTTCAGCAATTTCTTACAATAGTTTCAGAGTTATTGCACATGATACTTGGTTTTGTAGCCAGTGCAGAAGAGTTTGCTTATAGTGGGCTTAACATGAGGCAATGTTACATTTTTGTGTTGCTAATACGGTAAGTGTTTGATTGCCCATTCTACACATTACATCTGTTAAATCAAACCTTGTTTGTTCTACAGCATGGAAGAGTGTGATGCTCTGTGTACAAGAGTAGCCATCATGGTTAATGGAAGTTTCAAGTGTTTAGGAAGTCCACAACATTTAAAGAATCAATTCGGTCAGGGCTACACTTTGATATGCAGAATGAAAACCCACGAAGATGATGGATTGACGGCACCCATTGGTCCGTTGGTACAGTTTATCCAACAGAATTTCCCATCAGCCATTGTGTTTGACGATCACCAAGGTTACGCTCATTTCCAGATTCCAGATAATAACATACCTTTAGCAGGTGTATTTGATGTAATGGAAGAATCGAAGGGTGTTTATTCAGTGGAGGATTATTCTGTTCATCAGACAACTTTAGAACAAGTTTTCCTGGCTTTCGCTGGGAAACAAATTCCACCACGTGAAGATAAAACTTCTGTTTGTAATCGCATATGTTGTTGTTAGGGTAATCTATAAGATTCCAATCCTAAAATGAAATACAATAATCTTTATGAAAAAGGTATATATAGCCTATTTTAATTATTTTAAAACTTCTTATAATAACCAAACATTGTTTGGAAATTAGACATAATATAGACTGTTTGTTGTAATTTGCACAACTTATTGTTTCTTTTCTTTGTTAGTTGATGTATAATGTATAATTTTGATGTTGTGATGAATGGGGCCAAGCTTTATTGAATACTCAATACTCTGATCCGATCGTCAATACTACCGTTGACACGATAATAAACAAAGTCTTGATCATCCATTTTAACGTTAAATCATCAATTACAATAGCATTTATATCCACTAAATATCAAAGTCTAACGATATCACCGAGAGTTGATTATGGTCTTGATAAGTTAATTAATGTCTAATTATTAATTAATAATTTATAATTTAAGGCCTAAAGAAAGACCTGCAATAGGAAGATTTGGCTCTTGCATAATGCATGTTTAATAGATCCTTTACAATACGTCAACTACTTGTTTCATCTGATTTTGATGTATGCTTTGTGCGTTATATTTGAACCTTCAAGTGAAACCACCATCACTGCCTATCCTCTCGGGTGAATTGGACTCTCTAATATATACTATTCAAAAAAAGTAGGGGATATTTGATTTTGGGGGCATAATACTAAAATATGCAAATGACTAAGAAAAAAGTCACTATAGAACCTAACAGAAGAAACATTTCCAGTTACATGTGACGCCCAAACGCACCAATAGCTACCGCATGGAATGCAGGTGATGCTTGGGATCATCATGGGGGTCCAACCCAAGATTTGCACGACTCTGACTTTGAATGTTACAGTCATTGTGGCATTGAATTCCAGGGTGGAAACATCAGTTTAATTGTTTTAGTGACCAGAAAACAAATTTTGATATGCGTCGGCTTACCCAAAATGAAAGGTTACGTGCCCTTGGCATGCTACAGATCGGCACAACACAGGCGGTTGTGGCGCGGACGATGAATGTTTCTCAGTCTGTCATAAGCAGGCTATGGTCCAGATACCGTGATACACAATCTGTACAGGACAGACCACGCTCAGGTCGACCAAGGGCGACAACTCAAGCCCAGGATCGATTTATCCGTACCTTGGCCTTGAGAAATCGTGTCATCACAGCAAATCAGATCAGCGCTCGTCTTCAAACAGACACTGGTGTGAGAGTGAGTGGCCAGACGATTCGGAATCGACTGCATAGGGGTCACCTTCGCGCCCGACGTCCTCGCGTGATCCCTTGTTTGAGAGATCATCACATTCAGGCAAGACGTCGTTGGTGTAGGGATCGTCAACACTGGGATAATCGACGCTGGAGCAATGTGATGTTTTCAGATGAGTCAAGGTTCACTGTTGATTTTTTGGACAGACGTAGGAGGGTGTGGCGTCGTCGAAACGAGCGCTTCCAAGACGTTAACGTCATCAGACATGATCGATTTGGGGGTGGTTCTGTTATGGTGTGGGGAGGCATCACTGTTGCTGGAAGAACGGCTTTACATGTTGTTGCAGGGCGTGTTACAGGCCAGTACTACCGGGACAACATCTTGGCAGTCCATGTTGTGCCGTTCGCACGACGTCATGGCCGCCGTTTCATCTTCCAGGATGACAACGCAAGATGTCACAGGGCCAGGATCGTTACAGGTTACCTCCAACAACAGAACATCACCACATTACCTTGGCCAGCACTGAGTCCCGACCTCTCCCCCATCGAGCATGTCTGGGACATGCTTGGACAGAGGTTACGTCAACGTCAACAACATCCTGCCAATGTCCAAGAACTTGCTGCTGCGTTGCAACAGGAATGGGACAATCTGGACCAAAATGACCTTAGACGTCTCATTAGGAGTATGCCACGTCGGATCAATGCTTGTTTGGCAAACAGAGGAGGATTTACCCGTTACTGACTTGGTTGTGATGCTGTGGTAACTTTGCTGTTTGACCCCGGGTATCATTTTACCCTTATAATGGTCAGTCTGTGCCTTACTTAGTCTAACGATCATTTGGAATAAATCGATGAATGTGAACTTCATTTCATTTTGTCATTTGTTTCTTCGTCAGTTTCATTAGGTGACTTTAATAACACTTAAAAATCAAATATCCCCTACTTTTTTTGAATAGTATATTTTAAAATTCCTCAAATGCTTAAAGATTCATTATGTAAGGGCTCAATCTTTCTATTGCATGCCTTATTCTGGTTTCAAACTTTATATAAATTATTATTTAGACATTTATCCACGTATGCCCATAATCCACTGTCTAGATATCGGATAGCTCGGATACTTAATGGATGATGACATCCATGCCACACAAAAGTTAAACGTTAAAATGGAAAATAGAGACTTATTATTGTAGAAACGGTACTGGATAATAGAGACTATTTACGCTATTTCATGCCAATACTTTAAATACTCATAACTCCGCTCATTATAGTAAAGTAGTTTGACTGAAATTTTCACAATATTCACAATATTCATTATCAAATTTAAAACTGTTATGAGCTAGAATGGTAAGCACTTTATCATAATCTTAAATAATGTATCTTTAAGGGGGAGTAATTAACGGAGGTATAGTTTGATATATTGTCAGTAGCTTAAAATACCAGATGTGGGTGCTGCGGTGCGTGCCTTTCCTTTATTGTGCCTGGTTACTATGAATATAATCCGCTCTCTGGCAAGGGTGTATGCGTTTAATCGTGCAGGTGAGACAAATATACGAGGTTCTGTGTTTACTGATGTCAGCACCTCAAATCGAACTTTGGTCAGTTTGATGGAGTAAAGTAAGACGTTAACCCGTATTTTATAAATCACCTACCACTGTTCAAAATGCATGCATGCACTACAAATTCTCTTTTCCTAATGACACATTTTAAATACTGCTGTATTTTGTAGAAATCTTTATCTTACTCCGGTACTGCTATTGGAAAAAGAAATGAAATGAATAGTAAGAGATTTAACGTCCTACTTTTCTGTAGCAACTGGGCTAATGAAGTCGGGCAGACGCCATGCAATTTTCGTCCTCTCTGAACGACTAGACTCTGTTCTTTGCAACTTAGGACGAAACTAAATAATTTGAATACTTAAACATACATTATGCAAGAGCTAAATCTGTCTATTGCAGGTCTTTCTTTAGGCCTGAAATGTTATCTAAATTATTAATTAGACACCAATTAACTTAGCCAGACCATAATCAACTCTTAGATGGTATCGCTAGCCTGCGATCTTAAGTGGATTGTGAGCCGATTTACTGCATAACTTTCCTTCTCGATTAAATGGATAATCGAGACTATGCTGTTTATCGTACTTTAGTAATGATGACCGAGGCTAGGCAGAAATTTCATTCGCTTAGTTCTCAGTTCATAGTGGATCAATTTGAATGAAATTTTCAGCAAATTGCCTTTACGTTATCTAGTTTTTAATTATTATAGTGAGAACTGTCAACTCGTTATCGAATCTCCCATAATGTATCTTTAATCAAAGGGTAAAAATCTGTATAATCTTTGTAGAAGTATTTGTTTATATTTAGTATTTATTTTTTTATATAAATATTTAATCATTTATTTATTTATTTTTTGTTTATTTTATATATGTAAATGCTTTTACAATCGTTTTATATTTACAAAATACATATTTCTACCACAAATAATGACTTTATTTTTTCAAAGAACATTTAATTAATTTTAATATGTACGAATATATTGTTGTCACTTTTTCTCAAAGTCATTAAATAAAGTCATTAAATCACGAAGACATGCAGGAGAATGTTTTTTTTCTTGACTGTACCCTTTTAAAACTCTTTGGGTTGTTTATGGAGTCAAAAGCAATTTTTGAATGGATCATTCCATGGCAAGTGAACCAGTGTTTGTGAGGTGACCACCTCAGAATATAAAAAAAAATATAGTGCATAAAAACTTGATGTAAAGCTGAAAAGTTATATGACTCTAGCATTTATATTGACTGAGACATGGCCTTTGAAATAGGTGTACCCTTTGAAACTACTATTCTATGACCTGTCCCCAAGGAGTATTTATACTAATTTTGTTACTTGTATCAACATTTAATTTTTCCTGATATATAGAGAATCTCCTACCAGTCTTTTTTGATATCAAAAAATATCAACACAAGTTGATAAAGTAACAAAAAACGAGGCTCTGTCGAGTTTTTTTTTACTTTATCAACGAGTGTTGATATTTTTTGATATCAAAAAAGACGAGTAGGAGATTTTATTTATCACCCAATCCCTTCTTACATGCACAAATAGATAAATATAATTCTTTGCTGTAGATTTCACTTTTACTGAACATTATGGCGTAGTGATACATCATTTTTTTGACAGCAATTCAACCATTACAAAGTCCTTTATATTGACCCAGTGTTTCCATCATGGTCAATTGAATAACAATAGTTCATTTTTAATTTTAAAAAAAGTTATTGTTAATAAGAAATGAACTGTTCTTTGAAAATAAAAAAAGGTAGTTCCTTTTCAACTGACCAATCAAATTCATGTAAAGCGATATCTCCTAAGGAGATATCGCAGTAGATTATGAAATATATCACACAAGCGATATCTAATGTAGAATGTATTATTGGGTGATAAAATGCATATGCCCTTATAAATAATATATCTGGTTTTAAGATTCTCCCGATATACATATCATTAATATGTATTTTAGTATGAATTATGTAGGTCTACAGTATACATTTAAAAGGAAGTAAGTCTAGGCCTAAATAAAACTGGATTTATAAACGGAGACGCCCCATCACGTGAACTAACACTGTCATAAGGCCAAACATATTATATAACCTGTGTTTATGGTTATTCGACCGACCATTTTTTGAGTCAAATCTACCGACCTTTAACTGTTTTTCTAGATCCTATAAATCGGTCTTGGCGTGGTTTTCTTAAGACACAGAAATTTCAGTATTGTAAACACATCATAATTAGCATCATTTTACAGAGCATTACTCAGTAATTAGACATGCATTATGCAAGAGCTAAATCTACATATTGCAGGCCTTTCTTTGCGAATGAAATGTTATATAAACTATTAATTAGACATTTTATTAACATGCCAAGACCATAATCAACTCTCGATGTCATCTGATGCATCCGATTTTCACTAGATTTGAATCGGATCTACCGTACAACGGTCATTGAGGATTAAACGCAAAGCTGGATAATCGGCTTTTTTTTAATATTTTCGTCACAGCTGTAACTATGACAATCGCGACTACAAGGTTTTTAAAATGCGTAATTCACGGCTAAGACTGAAAGAATTTGACTGAAATATTCAGAATATTCCCGTTACATTTCATTATAGAAAAATATATATTATTTTATGGAAGGATAACGTTGCCAATATTATTTCATTGTTCACGGTGCAAACTGCAAATGTCAGTAGTTCAAAATACGTATTTTAGTTTTATTATTTGCAATTTCCATTGCTCAACAATACCAATATCACGGTGTTAAAATACAGAATACACTTTTCAATAATACAAAATACAGTATAATAGTTATTTTGCACATTACACTTCTGCATTCTGCATTTTGCATTATAGACCAGTGCATAATAGAACTTGGCATAGTAGAACATATACCTTATATGGGATCTACGACGAACCTCATTTGCATACGGAAAAAAGTCTGGACTATGACGGAAATTAATGAAGTTAGCACACATATTCCTAGCGCCAATAAAAACCTAGATATAATTATCACGAAAATAATTGTTACCTTTATATTAGAAAATAACATTTTACGACATATTAATGCAAAGTATATATGTAATAGACCCCCCACCCCACCAAGAAAAAAAATATATACTATTACAGTAAACATACTAACTGAGCACGCAGAAAAAGTGGTACGTTCACGCTGCATCAAAATGCACCCAAACCAGATTTTGTGGCAAAATGTTTTTTTGTTTCACGGAATTAAGGGATGAATAAACTACTAGAATACAAAAATCCAAAAGCCGCCTATGCTGGATTTTCAAGATTTATTACCGTAAACGTACTAAATATGTGGGAGAATCGGGTTCGGGTAGGCTCACTGCGCACACAATAACTTCTACACTAGCTTTGGTGGGTCCAAGATCTGTATTTAACCAAATCGAATCCGGCGCTATCTTGAAAAACCAACATAGGAGATTTTTTCGAATTTTGCAGTCTAGTAGTTTATTAATCCCTTGATTCTGTGAAATAAAAAAAACATTTTGCCACCAAAGCTGGTTTCAGTGCGTTTTGATGCAGCGTGGACGTACCCCTTTTCTGCGTGCTCAGTTAGCCTAGTGTGCGATATATCAGTATGTTTAGGGTAATAGTATTTTTTTTTCTTTGAGGTGGGGGGGCGGGGGTCTATTACATACTTTACATAAATATGTCTTAAAATGTTGTTTTCTAATATAATTATCTAGGTTTTTATTGGCGCTAGGAATATGTGTGCTAATTTCAATAATTTCCGTCATAGTCCGGACTTTTTTTTATGTATTCAAATGAGGTTCGTCGTAGATCCCATATAAGGTATATGTTCTACTATGCTAAGTTCTATTATGCATTGGTCTATAATGCAAAATGCAGAATGCATTTGTCTATTATGCAAAATGCAGAATGCAGAAGTGTAATGTGCAAAATAACTATTATACTGTATTTTGTATTATTAAAAAGTGTATTCTGTATTGTAACACCGTGACATTGGTATTGTTGAGCAATGGAAATTGCAAATTATAAAACTAAAATACGTATTTTGAACTACTGACATTTGCAGTTTGCACCGTGAACAATGAAATAATATTGGCAACGTTATCCTTCCATATTATTTAACTGTTATAGTGAGAACTGACAGCTCTTTATCAAATCTTCCATAAGGTATATTTAAGCTGGACATGCTATGCAATAAATAATAAACATTTTACGGTATCTAAAATGACATCACAAAGACGGGGAGAGGGGGGGGGGTAGACCCTTACGCGCAAGCGAAGTATAGAAATAAAATTGAACCATTTGTTGGTCCCGAAATGACCTAGTTAAAGTTTGTCGAAAAAATATATCGCTTTACTAACCGTTTTTTTCTCTTTTTTTGAGGGGGGGGGGGGGTCAGTTCCGCCGAATGTGGAGGGGGGGGGGCGTTAGTTGAGTGGCCGAATGGTTAACACACGTGCGTGTTGCATCATCATGTCTGTCAAGATATTTGACATCCTTTTTTAGAACTGGTAGTGTACTCACAATATTTGAACGGCGGACCTGCCATTTGTGAAACATCCTCATTGTGCCACATATGAAATTGTAATGAAATAGGGGCGTGTACTTTTTGAATTATTTCACTTTAAATAGTGTATGTGCACACATCAATTTCGTGTATAATACATTTGTTTAGATCAAAGAGACTAATTCAATGGATTGACCGACTTGACTTATCTAAAAGTAAGGAAGGCTCTGTGGAACATTTATTGTGATTTTTATTGTTGGTGGACGTCACAAATGAATAATTTAGGGTGTATCGGTGTTACAATTTTACATTTAATTCATTTCCAAGTCGTTTTGTTCGATGTATTAAAGGGACAATAACAGTCTTGCTGGCTTGAAAGCTCCAGAAAATACATAAACTCTCTATCTAAGTACTAGATGTTTAAGTGTCCTACCTGTTGTGTAAATTATCCATTACATCTTATTTTACTTGTCCAGAGGGTTCGAAAATATTTTTAAATCGAAGTTACATTTGAAAAGGTTTACTTTAGACGTTTCAAACCATTATGTTGAATTTTTCAAAATTTTTAAATAAGCAGGTGTGTTAAGATGAAATTTGTATCATCAATTAATTGAAATATTCTAAAATAGTACAATTTGTTGACCAGAATAAAGATTGGGACATATTATTCAGTCACAACAAGAGTGGTATTGAGCCTTTAACTGAGTAATTTTCCGGTCACTTCGACATTACATTTAAATACTTTTCCTGGCTCAGTTTATTCGACGTTAATGTTGAATAATGTTAATATCTCTGTTTGTTCGACATTACAGTTGAACAGTTTTACTTTGGGTGTGTTCGACGTTACTGGCCATCAAAAATAACACTTTAATAAGTTTAAATATTATATTCATCCCAAGACACTACAAAGTTTCTCCCAGTTAAAACGGAATACCACAAATTTTGAGTGTACGAGGACAGTATAAGTGATCGAAAATGGCGACATTTTTCAGACAAGTTGGTATTTTGTTATGGAAGAATTTTTTAATACAAAGAAGGAAAATCTGTGCGTCGGTGTTCGAGGTTTTATGTCCTCTTCTTCTTGTTGCGTTACTAATGGTTATCCGTGCAAATTGACCTGCTAACAGCATAATTGATGCTAAGGTTTTCGATGTTTATCAACTCACAGCTCTAGTAGAACGTTAATTTACACGCCAAACAACCCCATAGTTGATGACATTATGAACCATGTTGTCACCTCCATTAATAGTGACGTAGCCCCGGTTTCAAAATGTAAGTATTTGTTTGTACACCGAGCACTGTCACGCATTGAATAAAGCAACTTTTTGAGGGATGATGTTGAAGTTTTCAGGGTCCGGGGCAATAACTTACGCATACAATTCATTAGCTGCAAAAAAACGCTTCAAACGCAAAATTCTCAACACACATTATCACAGTTGGCATGGAAATAAGTAATTATGTTACAAATAGTAAGCGTGGACCACTGAAATAGTTACCGAACTGTATTTCTACAGTTTAATCACGTGTATGTTCCTGTTCTGGTTTTACGACCATATTACAAACGAAAGAAATATCGTTTATCCGTTGGTTTTATCAAATCACGAATTTATGTAGTAAGTTGTTACCTTTATTTCAACGAAAATTAGTTATTTCAGGTTAAGCTACGTGTATGTGCATTAGAATTTGGCTCAGTTTAATTGGAAATTAGGAGAGTTATAGGACAGTAACCTTTTTATAATCAAACGATTAAAGATACATTATTGGAGATTAGATAAAGAGCCCGCAATAGTTAAAAACTAGATGATGTAAAGAGAAATTGCTGAAAGTTTCAATCAAATTGATCCACTCTGAAGAGAGAATATAGCGATTGAATTTTCGGCCTAGCCTCGATCATCATTACTAAAGTCGATAAGATACAAAAAAAAACATAGTCTCGATTATCCATTTCATGATTAAATCATGAATAAAAGTTGAGAGGCAAATCGCATCCTAATCTAGTAAATATCGCAGGATAGCGATGACATCGAGAGTTGATTATGGTCGGGATAAGTTTATTAATGTCTAATTAATAATTTAGATAACATTTCTGGCCTAAAGAAAGACCTGCTCTTGCATAATGTATGTTTAAGAAACTTAAAGTACGTCAATAAAACGATCTGCCACTGAAGACATCATGGAATCATAAGTAGTGATACCATTTCTAACAATTAAAGGTTGGTCTCAAACAATCATATGACGTTTTAAAATGAACAACCCATACATAAATATGTAGAGCATTAAAATTAAAAGATTTCTGCGACAAAATGTTGCCCCACATGACAGTGTTCACCCTGAATTCCAATCGCCATATTTTTATTTAAATTTGTCTAATTAATTTGTCGAAAATTGCCTGTTGACATGAAATACTAAAGAATTCTTCTGTTATTATCAGTCGTTTATGACCAATTGCATATTTGAGTTGATAGTGATGGGTTTCGTCAATCCCCACAATATATGCACATTCATAAAGTGTAGTAGCGAAATTTAATTGCCGAAAATCTAATTGTATCGCAATTGAAAGAAATGGCGGTCGGCAGGGTGGGCGTTCCACATCAATGTGGGCGTTCCACATCAATGTGGGGTTGTAAAACTACAGGGGCCGCGACAGCCGATAATACATCGAAGTCAGGCGTGTGTAAACGACTGTGGCACTATCCTGTGTCGCGGTACCAAACAAAAAGGTCGATGTGACTTTAATCATGAACTTAGAAAAAGGCCCGTGATACTAAGGTGACAGATGTGACTATCTAATCAGGAACCTTCCCGTTGTGCATAACTATTTCAATGATGAGTTAACTGACTCTGGAACACTGTTTATTTTGTAACTTAGTTTATATATCGAATACAACCTCCATAATACAAAGGTTACAATATATAATAATATTGCTAGAATTTTTGCTCTTAAAATTAATGGTGGCAGTATATTTCATTAATTAATATATTTGGCAAATTAATAGTTTCACACATATTCACATATATACTATAGTGTGTACTAAATCAACTTAGTCTTTAAATGACATATTGTTACATAAAAAGAGTTATTTAGCCAAAACATGTGTCAATAAAATACCACCAGATTACACGTGAGTGGAATTATTCTAATTGCATCATTTGGCTTAGTTTAACCAATCATATCAGAAATTGCACAGGTTCAGGGCCATGAACAGGCTTTCTGTGCGTGATAGGCCTGAGTCTTATAAAAGAAATCATAGTAAACTTTTAAGATAGACTTCCATTAGATTCCAGAGAGGCTCCATCTGAGTTCCTAGACAGCCGCGAGGCTGGCTAGGGTGGAGAAATGGTTTTAGCTAGTATTGTAATCTGTGCTATGCTTATATGTATTCAGCTTGATATATAAAATGTAAAAACGAACTGTTGCATTGTTATAACTGAGAAAACAAACGTCTTAAGAAACTGTAAGAAGTAAATACACAACGTGAAGCAGAAGTAAAGACAGCTAGAGACAAATTCTAGACGATTACAAGGCTACAGAAATATGTAGTAAGAAAAGATGCATGGGTCGTACGTAGGATGTGGCGACCGGTTTCCGACATATGCCCGCTCTCCACGTCTGACAGAAAGGCCCATGGTGCTACAAATACAGCAAACTACTGCATCTCTGATAGTACATTAGGAGTTATTGTGATATCTATGGTCTGAGTTTAACATCCTTTATAACTCAGACCTAACGACTGAAACGTGGCAAGAGCCGCATATTTCTTGATAGTTCTACATAATGTTCTTCCTAAAGTATCTGAAATGATGTCTTCACTCAAGCCTCTAAGCCGAGGAGGCTATGATGTTCCCTTCTCGGACCCCTCAATGATGTCTGGCGTGAAATTAAACTCGCCCCTTCTTATATAGAAAGTATAAATGCGTCAGATAGAGTGTTTCGTATGGGCACCGTTTGACGTCAACATTATTCTATTTAATTGAACTAATCTGTGCACCAGGTGCCTGGACGATGATGGCAGGGACTGTCTGTAAGTTAGTCTAAGAAAGTTGAATCTTGCAAAATACCTACTTAGCCGTTTTCTCTTATCTAGTAAGAGTCAATTATTTTTTTGAATTGTCAAATATCCCCCCACCGTCTCATATAACAACTTTTGGTCTTCTAAGGAATTATTAGTGAGCAGAAATTCGCCCGTGTATCTGTTATCAGTCGTCACTTCAGTTAGTCACTTCCCTTTCTTGAACGCTTCATAACGCATCTATCGTAGCAATGATCTCGGTGTTAAAATTATATTTGGAATGTGTTTAACCAGTTCTTTCACATATGTGATAACGAATGACACCAATATTGTCCTTTAACTCGAGACCTGCCTAGTCCCATGTTAAGTTTTGGACGCACTCGCTTAGTCTGAATAATCTCAGTTTGATTTCTGCTTATAATCCCTTTCTAGACAAAGGATCGCCGAAAAGCGTGAACACCTAAACCTAACAATGTAATAGTAATAATTTATGTTTTTTATTTTGTTCTCTGTCCACCTCTTGCTAAAAGTGGGCGTATCTGGCATGGACCCCCCCCCCCCGCCCCCCCCCCCCCCCGTACTAAATATACACAAATTTTCAACAATATATTATTGTCAAGTTTTATACTCGCAGATAAAACAAAACAAAGGTGAAGTTTTATACTCGCAGACAAAACAAACAAAGGAGTCCCAAACGTCGTCAACTGAGTCCCAAATGTCGTTTATGTTGAGTCCCAAATGACGTGAGTCCCAAATGACGTGATACCGGGAATCCAACCCAGTCAGTGTCTCTTATTCGAGTCTATATACTCATCAGAAGTGGTATATATATATATAGACTATACACATTCAAACAAGCTCTGGAAAAGAATGTATATAATATACTGATCCGTGATCGCGCTCTATTAATCTTATCAAAACAAACATTGATTCATTCAGTATCTCAGGGGTTCATTCTCACCCAGCTCAAAACTTAAATAATCATGTTAGCGTGACTAAGGTGTTAATTGGAATTTCTAAAGAAGGATTAGCTGTAGTCTGTTTCACATTGGGCACTGTTTATTTCATTAGGTTAAACCTAATAGTAAAACAAAATCACTTGATAATGTTTTATTCAACATTTATTATAGTAAAACATGTTTATTTTAACACTTTTAATGTAAATGGAAAAACTTAATATAAAATATAAATAACTAAATAGCACTATGAAATGAGCATCAACATTAAAAATATATATTTCATATAGGCAAGTAAACATTTCATACTTTTTACTCTAAATGGACAAGATAAGAAACCGCATCTACATAAAGCATGATGTCTCTTTGACCATTTCGGAACTGATCTTTCAATGCTTGAAGTCTCTCCCTTAAATAGGTTTTAATTGAACCAAATTGATTCATTACTTTGTAAAAAATCACTTATTAAACACAGTTCACATGACACTTATTAAACGGTTAATCCATATCTAATTAGGTGAACACATTTCAGCTACAGGCCATAATCCCCCAGCCCTAAACCCTTAATCCCCTTAATCAATATTTTGAGCTGGATGAGAACACCCCATCTCAGGTAGGCCTAATTTAACATATTGCGAAATAGGCCTAGGTCTAAGTCAAAGTGGACCATTACTTACTTTAATCAACACACCTACAAACAGACAAGAATGCTTTTACTGATTGCTATACTTCAAGTATTAAAACAAATCGAAATATTTCCATTTAATTGCGAAATAAGTGGACCATTATTGCGTAAGATGATTGTACAATATAGAAAATAGATTACAATAACCAGAACTCCCAACACTCTAAAATGTACTTCTAATATTTATTAAATTCATGGTAGAAAGGAATTTTTATTTTAATATAGGTGTGAATGTTAAGACAAAAGACAGCCGTTAATCGACTGGTTGTATACAATGAGTTTGCATTGTTGACACGGACTTGATTGAGGAGTGTCCATATAACCATCCTGCTGCGTGTGTCAAAGTGGAGATATCCGATAGTTATTGCTAAGGAAACAGGGCTGTTTAGTTGAATAATTCCGGTGTTTTCGACATACTATTGAATAGTTTTATCTTGGGCATATTCGTCATTACAGCTGAATAGTTTGATTATCACTCAGTGTGTTCGATATTACGGTTATACAATTTAACTGTTGCTGAGTTCGACATTACGGTTATACAATTTAACTGTTGGTGTATTCGTCATTACAACTGAATAGTTTCATTGTCAGTGTGTTCGATATTACGGTTATACAATTTAACTGTTAATTGGTGTGTTCGATATTACTGTTCGGTGATTTTCCTCCGGTATATTTCAAATTACGGTTCAGCGATTTTACTGAGGTGTGTTCGACGTCATAACTGATCAAACATTTAACTTTTTAATACGTTTATGTTGAAAACAATATAAAACCACAAGATACAAAAAAATAATACGAATTTTGAGTGTGCGGGGGAAAAAAAGCGATCCAAAATGGCGACATTTTTCAGACAAGTTGGTATTTTGTTATGGAAGAATTTTTTAATACAAAGAAGGAAAATCTGTGCGTCTGTGTTCGAGGTTTTATGTTCTCTTCTTCTTGTTGCGTTACTAATGGTTATCCGTGCAAGTGTACCTGTTAACAGAAAGTACCCTGCTAAAGTATACTTAGATGGTCAACTCAATAGACATGGCTATTACGTCAGAAATTATGTTAAAACTTTCATTTACACACCAAATAACTCCTTAATTGATGATATTATGAACAGTGTCGTAAACTCCGTTAATTATGAGATATCCCCAACGAAATGTAAGTATCAAACCATTGTGTGCAATACATTGCAGATATGGACCCGCCACCAACATTTTTATACGCCCACATATTGTCGTCGCCCCCGTCGCCCCACCCGTCGTCCACAATTTCTTGTGAACATTCTACAGACTGCATTATCATCTGATTGTTTTGAAATTGATATGTTGTTTACATAAGTGAGATGAAGAATCGTATTTAATTTCAATAATTTCCGGAAATTAGAGTCCGCACTGATCACGTGACAGCGTGCTGACATGGAGCCTTGTCCGCCATGTTAGTTCCGGGGAGTTGACGCTTACGACAGTGACGACCATTAGATCTTTTAAATCGTGTTTTATAATCAATATGCCAGAAAGTTGCTGCTGTTTTGGCTGCTCAAACACCCGAAAAAGGATAGTGGAATAGCGTTTCACAGGTTAGATTGATTTATCAACTGTACCTATCAAAAATCGGTCCATTCTTCTACTTCTAGCACTGGGTTAGGGTCAAGCTCATTCCAATGTAAACGTCAATGACAATAGGCCTACTCAATAACAATCGAATTAATGTCATTAATTTGATGTGAAGACCTAATCTAAAAGTCATTTTAAAATAAAAGAAACCCTTTTTAACTACTAAATCTTTATAAGAAACTTAAGATAATAATAAATTTTCATGTCATAATATTTTTCTAAACACAAACAAGTTCAGCTGAACAAGCGAAAACAAACAAATTAGCCTAATGAAGAATGAAATGGGGTTTAACGTCCTAGCGGGATAATGAAGACGGTCATACACCATACAGTGTGCTCTAAGGGGAATTTTGCCCGGACAGCAGGGTTCTTTACGTGCACGCCAAGGTGTAGGCCTACACGGGGCCTCGGGTTTTCGTCCCATCCGAACGAGACGCTGTCTCTGCAATGCTCCCCGAAAACAAACACTCATTACTCAACCGCAACCTCACACAACTAGGCCCTGGGCGCCTATACACCCCCCTCCCCCGCACACAATTTGACACATTTAACACCTTTTTTTAAAAAAATATAATATTAAATTATACAGCCACCATATCTTCCAACTCGTAGGCCTATGTGTCATAGAGTCAACTGGCGGGGTTTCGATTCCCCGGTTGTACGTGACAAGGCCTGTCCAACCTCGTGGGTTTTCTCCAGGTCCTCCGGTTTACTCTCACTGCTAAAGACCCCTACGCGCAAGCGAATTATTGAAATAAAAAAATTAAACCAGGGCAATTCCACGGTAACGGACGTACATTTTGAACTCGCCATATTTTTATTACTTCCAATATTTTCTAACTATGAATAATTAACTGTTTGAGTTTTATATAGCATTAAAGACATATGATTACAGTATCAATTGACATATAATTTAATTTGTTCATGAACACTGGAAATAAATATTGGCTCTTCAAAGTATAGGTAACGGACATACAGAAATGAACAGTCACCATGATTTGCCTGCATGAACATAGTTTCAAAACTCTGTGAATTGTCTTGTGGAATTTAAAAGTTTTAATCCTTTTAAGAAAGGGCACTAATACTACATGTGTACTGCATAATCACTTCTCACATTTGGATTCTTGTAACCCAGTAAATTAGAAATTATTGTGGTAACGGACGTACATATTTTCTGGTAACGGATGTACCCATTACATTAGATATGTAAACTTACAAATAATCGGACTTATAGATAATAATAATAGTTAACTCATTTGAATTAATGGGGCAGTTACTTTCCTAAAAACATTACTCCTTGAATGAAATATTGTGACCCTAAAATTTTGGCTACGGACGTACATTTTTACCCTAAAATTTTGGTAACGGACGTACATACATCTATGAAACCCTAAAAAATTCAGAGAATTTTGGAAAATGATTTCTTTTTACGGTCATAGTAACAAGAATGAATGATGTTATTAGCTTTAAATATGAGTTTTTGAACAGTTCCATCAATAAATATGAATAAGAGAGATAAAATGGAAATATTTGGTAACATGAAATACTGTGAAAAGTAACGGACGTACATCTATGAAAACCCAAGTTATTCTGAGAAATTTTGCAAATCTTTTCTTTTTACAGTCATTATAGTAAGAATGGGTTATTATAGCTTTAGATATGAAGTTTTAAATAATTCCATATAAAAATATGAATGAGAGAAAAAAAAATGTAAATATTTGGTAACGGACGTACATTCTCATAGTGATATTTTTCAATGTTGGTTACCTAATACCTTCACAAAAATATATTACTTTTATATTTTAATGTTTAAATATTATGTTTATATACATTGTCAGATAATTAATTAATGCCAAATCATTCATTATGAGCCAGAATAATCAAACAAACACAAAGTAAGAAAATACAATAGAATTATAAATTCGACATTTACAACGTAAACCTTGACACAAGACCAAATTAAAAAAAATTGGAAGAGTCTCCACCCAAATTGAGATTTTTCTTCAAAATATGGATTATTTCCCACCATAAGACACTCTTTTTGTCCACTTATCAACTAAATAAATTTTTCACCTAATTGTATTACTTTAGCGTGGAATTGCCCACCATATGCCATATGTTAGTCCCGAAATGACCTAGTTTGTGTCGAGTGGACGTTAAACCCCATTTCATTTCATAAATATTTTTTTCATTCTGGAAACACATTTCCTTTATTGTTGTTGTTGTTCTAAAATTATTCATTTCTCTACAGGCCATTAATTTCTCTTCACTTTTTCAGTTCCACAAATTTCTAAAAATAATTAACAAATAAATTAATACCGGTCAATAGAAATACAACATTTTACACAGGCTATTAATTTTTCTTCACTTTTCATTCCCTAATTTCCTAAAATAAAATAATTAACAAATAAATAAAAATACCGGTAGGGCGGTGGTACTTTTTACCGCCGACTACATGCTTTTTACCGCCGACCGTCGTGTAATTACCGCCGACCAAATACTTTTTACCGCCGACCGCATTGTAATGACTTTCGACCGTAATATAATTACCGCCGACCAAATACTTGTTACCTCCGACCAAATGCTGAATGATTCGAAATGAAATGAAACGAAATGGGGTTTAACGTCCTACTGTTCTGCTCCTAAACTGGGCTAATGAAGACGGGCATACGCCATACAGTGTGCTATGAGGGAAATTTTGCCCGGGGAGCAAATTCCAACTGCCAAGGGATCTTTAACATGCATTCCAATGTATACACGGGACCTCGGTTTTTTCGTCTCATCCGAAGGACTAGACAGCTGCCCTTGTCAGGCCCTCCGTCCTGCATCACTGACAAGGGGGAACCACGCTTAATGATTCCTTGTTACCTCCGACTATTTTACGGTTGTTTTTTTTTATTATTTTTTTTATAAAAAAGAATACAACAAGAATGTTATTTTTTATTTGCGGTGTAATCACGTACAACTGTCGAAAAAACATTCATATATATTTTAAAGAATATGGAAGGACAAAACTACAATTTAGATATTGAAGGGCAAATAAAAAAAAATATCAACATTGTTTCAGCTACTGGTTATAAATAAATAACATTTTAGGCCTATCTTCTATTAGTGCGAGGGTTAGGGTTAGGGTTGTCGACCATATTTATATATAATAAAATCTATATTTTTATCAAACTCTGTGTATTTAACCAAATCTATTTATTTGTCACTAATGATTTCATTAATTTTATATAGTCGGCGGTAACAAGGAATCATTAAGCATTTGGTCGGCGGTAACAAGTATTTGGTCGGCGGTAACAAGTATTTGGTCGGCGGTAATCATATTACGGTCGAAAGTCATTACAATGCGGTCGGCGGTAAAAAAGAATTTGGTCGGCGGTAATTTCACGAAGGTCGGCGGTAAAAGTATTGGTCGGCGGTAGTCGGCGGTGGTCGGCGGTAAAAAATACCACCCCCGGTAGGCTACATATAATTCTGCGGGCTATTGATTTCTGTTCACTTTTATTGTTAAAAAAACCCATTCATTTCTCTACACTCTTTATTAATTAGTTCCATAAATTTCTAAAACAATTTAACAAATTTACTGTATAGGAATAATTGTGTACATTGCACTAATTTAAAAGATCAATATTTTAATAAAAATTAAAAGAGAAAGCGAAGGTAAGTACAAGGCTTAAATTAGAGTAGGCGGTAACGCCGCTGTCCAGTCAAAATTATCCTCGTAGAAAAAATTGCATATAGCCTACTTCAGTACTTGGTTGGTGTAGAAAATCCAGGGTCCACCCGTAGTTAGAATTCACTGTTAGAATGGCGTATAGGACAATTATTAATGATTTTTGTATCTAAATTCCAGTTTGAACATTTTATATACGAACGCAATATTTTTAAATTAATGATTTGATCATGTATGTTATCTCTCCATGAATCGTCCAGGTATAGGAATGTACATTCTCTTCATGGCAATTCAATCTGTATTATTTTCTACCATCACATTATGCATAGAAGGTCGGGTACCACAGAGGATTTGGTACTCTATTAGGCCCGAACAAGAAAGCACTGAACCAGCAAATCTCGGCTTCTTATATCACGGTGGACAAAAAACAGACAGTGACGTAGCAAGCGAGGCTGGGCGTATTCAAAATATGGATATGGATCGACCCACCGATTCTTTCATATTAAACGATCTCTATAAAGGATATGGAAATTTTGTGGCTGTGGATCATATTAGTGTTGGCATACCAGATAAAGAATGTTTCGGTCTTCTTGGGCAAAATGGTGCGGGAAAAACAACAACTTTTAAAATGTTGACGGGCGATGTAATGGTTACCAGTGGCAACGCCTATTTGAAATCAAGCGACATCAAATCAAGTATTCAAAAGGTTAGCTATATAACAAAAATAATATCATAGAACTTTATGCACAATGTTAACTACTATAAACCCTTATTACCGTCCACACTGTCAGTATGGCGCTGACTCCGTAACCGGTGTGTCACGGGTTCGATACAGTGTTGGCTGAGAAAGTTTTTCAAATTTCCTGATGAAAGAGGGCTTAGTCGTTCAGAGGTAGCTAAAAATCGAGTCATACCCGGGATCTAACCCGGGACCGCCTGGTTAGTGGGCCAGTACCTTACTCGGTGGGTCACCGCTGCTCCCTTCTAAATATAAGTAGACCTATAACTAGAACAACCAGGTGCTTTCTATGAGTCTGTTGCAATCATGAACGCTGATTCCGATCATAAATGGTTGATAGTGCTTCAGCGTTGAATGACACAAATGGGTCGTTTTCTCTGCCTAAGGCCTACATTAAAATGTCACCCCGTTAATGCCCTAGGAATAGTTTCGCCCAGCTCCGTACGCAAAGAAATAACACTTTCGGTCAACTGCCTACAATGCGAAAAGAGTGAACGGGGCTCAAACACCGGGAGAAGACCTTCAGTACTTGAATATTCGTATATAAAGCCCAGCAAGCAAGGCTGACACTTGCACGATTCCGTGGCACGCATTGGCGCGAAGTGTGCGTAAACCCGTCGTGACTGCGTGCCATGTCGGGACGAGAATTTTGAAATGTTCAAAATTTTGGTCACGACAAAATTTAGCGACCGGGTCGTGAACTACGCGCAAACTGTTCGTGAACTCGTCGGGACGATGCGGGAGGATGCGTGCCAGTGCGTGGCATTTAAATTTTTTTCCCTTTTTGCCATGAACCGCGGGCCCCCCTAATCTGCGGGCCCCTTGTCCTGGGCCCCTAAGGCCCATGCCTTAGGCCAGGCTGACACTTGCACGACTTTTGACCACGATTTTGTCGTGGCAAGTCGTGCCATTTTGGGGCACGAACTGGGAGGCTCCCGCACTGTTCACGCATAGTTCACCACGAGTTCACGAATGCGTGCCCATCAGTGTCCACATTAACACGAACTGGCACGACGAATTCACGCATAGTTTGCGCATTATCTACGCACTTCCCGCATTGGCACGACGAGTTTACGCAATTCGGACGGTGTCGTGGGCTTGGGCACGCCATATAAAAAGGGGGCCTCCCCAACCCCTGGTCATTTTTGGATTGGCTGTGGAAGAGACAACATGCTGAATGTCAGAGACACAATCATTGCAGGGAAGAGAAGATGCCTATACCTGGCAGCTGCTCTAGCCATTGTTCAAGAGCGGCAAAAAAGGCTGGAAGAGGCAGAAGAGCAAGAAAAGGCAACCCAACCTTGAAGAAAGACACAAAGGAAAGTGTGGGTCAGGGAATGGTTGACCAGAAGGCAAGAGTTTGGACAGTATGACAGTTTACTGACTGAACTCCACAAGGAAGATCAAAGAGGCTACAAAAAAAAATACCTCAGAATCACACCTGACCTGTTCCAAGAGATGGTTGAGAAGTTAACCCCTCGCCTCCAGAAGCAGTCCACCTTCATGAGGGAACCGCTTCAAGTTGGACTCAAGCTAGCTGTCACCCTCCGCTTCCTAGCCACTGGAAATTCCTATCCAAGTTTGCAGTACAGCTTCAGGGTTGAAGCAAGTACCATCTGAAAGTTCATACCCGAGGTGTGTAAAGCCATCATCGCGGTCTACAAGGACGAAGTGCTGCGCTGCCCCA
The DNA here is from genome assembly GCF_932274485.2 of Patella vulgata. Classification (NCBI taxonomy): domain Eukaryota; kingdom Metazoa; phylum Mollusca; class Gastropoda; family Patellidae; genus Patella; species Patella vulgata. The sequence continues at coordinate 40,115,292 of NC_065886.2, read as the reverse complement.
AAACTACAGGGGCTTCCACAGCATTGTTCTGATGGCAGTGGCAGATGCTACCTACAAGTTCCTCTATGTGGATGTTGGGGCAGAGGGTGGTGCGTCGGATGGAGGAACATGGAGTAACTGTTCCCTGCATGATGCTGTAGAAGAGAACAGAGCTGGAGTGCCTCAACCATAACTACTCCCTAATGATGACCACCCAGTGCCCTATCACTTCGTAGAGGATGACGCCTTTGCTCTCCGAACCTGGATGATGAAACCATTCTCCCATCGGTCACAGGTCCTACGAGAACGCATTTATAGCTACAGGTTGTCTCGTGCCCGACGTGTCGTGGAGAATTACTTTGGAATTTTGTCTCAAAGGTTCCGTTGCTTCTTGACGACGATGCATCAGCACCCCGACACTATCAACCTGATCAGCATGTGCGCCTGTGTCCTGCACAACCTCATCCTCATCAGATACCCACAAGCAATTTCAGAAGTGGACCGCGACGACTGCTGCACCTGTTCGAGTCGCTGTGCGGAATCTGTCACGCAGATGAGTGACCCGGATGTAGCGGTCTTGAGCCTGGGTTGTAACGCGTTATGGACCAGGACGTTGACGGTCACGTGTTGATCCAGTAACTCGAACACGTTCCACCAACCTTACGATAGTGGACTGATGACAATTGAAGTGTCTGGCAATAGCACGTGTAGACATGCCAGCCCGGGACATTTCCATGGCTTCATTTCGTTGATTTTCAGTAAGTCTCGGCATCTCTAGTTCGATTCCTTCACACGTCCAACAACAAATTACGACAGATTGACGTTTCAAGTTCATGTACTGCACATTAAGTTCAAAACATGCTTTTAAATGGCTCACATACAATGCTGCACGTGAATATTGGGTTTTCCATGTGCATCTCGTGCAATTTTTTTTTGCACACGGGCCGATATTTTTTGCGTTTAGGAGCATTGTGAGAAACAATAGTTCATAGTATCGCATAATATTATACATACAAAACCACCTAGTAATAAAATATTTGAGAAAAAAAAGTGATGCGTTTTCCATGGCGCTCAGTATATTATGTAATTATTCTTGTATTGCAGACCGTTTAATTGTGTGTTACGCATGCGTGTCATTCAAAAGAATATGAAATAATCTTTTCGTCGCGTTAGGGGTCCCGCAATTCTAGTCAGGCCTAGGGCCCCGCTCCGATTAAGCTGGGCTTTGTTCATATAGCAAAATTAGCCTTTGGTGTGGCTACAACTAATAATGCTTTTATTTATAATAGGTACAAGAAAATATGGGCTACTGTCCACAATTTGATGCTTTGATAGATCATATGACTGGAGTAGAAACATTATATATGTATGGAAGACTGAAAGGGATACCCGAAATCCAACTAAAGGGCGTGGTTAATAGTTTGATTGACATATTGATGTTGACGCAACATGCTAATAAATTAACACGAGCATATAGGTAGGTTGTTATATAGAAACAATGTGCGGTATGACAACTAATTAAATGGAGAGGATTATAGTTTTGAGTGGCATTTTGCGGGCAGGGGTACGATTTTGAATATTTACAGAGGTGCTCTGCTAACGTTAAAAGAAATGTTTTTGTTACAATTGTTATAGTGTATCTTTGTATATTTAATTTTATTTAAATAAGCAATTGACCAATTTCCGAATCTCTCTAATTTTTTAAGTCTTTTAACTGAGTTAAACTCGGAACCTGCCTGTCCAACTTCGTGGGTTTTCTCTGGGTCCCCCGGTTTCCTTCCATTGAACAATATTTTAGTCCCTAAATGACCTAGTTTGTGTCGAGTGGACGTTAAACCCCATTTTTCTTTCTCACTTGTCCTTCTCGCTGAACCATTATGGAAAAACGTAAGATGTTAAACCCGATCTATCCCACAGATATTTAATCACCAGATATGTATATTGTGTTTATGTCCATACTAGCAGGATACCCGGCTTCGCTCGGGTGTCATAACTCCGAAACCTGAAGTGGTAGACTAACGCCACCTGGCCTATGTTACTCCCCGGTCCGCGGTACCCCTATACCCCAAATTTCAGACTCGGGGCAGACCTAGTGTAGCCGCCAACCCCGAACAGACAGACAGACAGACAGACAGACAAACGACAGTCACAAATATATATATAGATAGATATAGATTTAAAATATGTATATCTATTTTCTAAATTAATACATGATTATATTACAGTGGTGGAAATAAACGTAAACTCAGTACAGCTATTGCTTTAATTGGTGACCCAGGATTTATTCTACTGGACGAACCTTCAACTGGTGTTGATCCCAAGGCCAGACGTCAACTCTGGAATGTTTTATCTAAAGTCAGAGCCAGTGGGGAAAACACTGATACTCACGTCACACAGGTACGTAATCAATTCACGATCAGTACACGTGTATAAATTCAAGATAGTGAAATCAAGATGCCTTGTTGTCAAGCCATTTGAAATAGAGAGGGGAATGGGGTTTAACGTTTAATAAGAATAATGTAGATCAGTTCGGGACTAGATATGGTTAAAGATTTTATCTTAGTAATTGCGTTTGACTCTTGCAGTGGCGCGGGGGGTTGTCGGGCATATGACGTTGGACAGGCGACCCTGCTCCTTATCACGTACCAGCTTCGGGTCGAAAACACACCATGTGCACTTGCCTTAATGAGGCTGTCTTGCCCTTTTTTTTATCGCTAATAAGAGAAGGAGAAATGGCGTTTAACATCCACTCGGCACAAACTAGTTTTTTTCGGGACTAACATATGGTTCCATCTTATTTCAATAATTCGCTTCCGCGTATGAGTCTTTAGCAGTGGGAGTAAACCGGAGAAAACCCAATGACGCGTTAACCATTCGCCCCCACACACCTTCTCGCTAATAAAGGTTCGGTTGCCTATTCTAAACCAGTATTGCTTTTGGTGGGTGTGTCGGAGGAGGGGAGGTGAGTGGGGGCGGGGGGGGGGGTTGCTTACAAGTCACCGATGTTCTCTTGTAGTTGATGTGGCTAATTAAACCTCGTTTATTCTACAGCATGGAGGAATGTGATGCTCTGTGTACAAGAGTAGCCATCATGGTTAATGGAAGTTTCAAGTGTTTAGGAAGTCCACAACATTTAAAGAATAAATTCGGTCAGGGCTACACTTTGATCTGTAGAATGAAAACCAACGAAGATGATGGATTGACCGCACCCATTGGTCCATTGGTACAGTTTATCCAACAGAATACCTTTAGCAGGTGTATTTGATGTAATGGAGGAATCGAAAGGCGTATATTCAGTAGAGGATTATTTTGTTCATCAGACAACTTTAGAACAAGTTTTCCTGTCTTTGGCTGGGAAACAAATTCCACCATGTGAAGATCCAACTTCTATTTTTAATCGTATATGTTGTTGTTAGGGTAACCAATAATATCATTAATTCTTGGAAATCAAAAAGCCGGCGGTGTCACTGCACGGGGAAAATACTGCCCTAGGAATATAATAGAGGATTTGACTTTTTTGGGGATCTTAGTTATGATAGTGGTAATGCAGCTTTAAGGGAGCCATGCCTTATAACATTTTAGTGAATCAACCCCAGATTATACGTTAAGTATTCTTAGAAACCTGTATCCTAGTCCTGTACAAATATCGGAAGTTTGATGCTAATCTTTCGTAGGAATACAGACTTCGAGTGCTCGCATGTTTTTCAGTGATAAGTTACCCAGTTAAAGATGCATATGTAAGATTTAGATAAAGAGATGACAGTTCTACCATGGACCGTATATAAAACACAGTTAAAAAACATTCTTTTAATTTTTACTTCTGCACAATTAATCATCATTCCGGACAATAGTATATTAGAACTTCATTTTCATATTTTCAAAATGTTTCATACATACGGGAATTTTGATTATTAAGAAAAATCAAAATACTTACGAAAACTGCTGCATTTGAAAATATCAAAGTTCTAAATTGGAAAAATTCGTCACTACCGGACAGAAATACTTATCGTAGTAAAAAAAATTACCTTGAAAGCAAAAGAATATCGTAAATTCTAAGGAGGAGTTTGAGAAATTAATCTGTGTAAAATCCCGTAATGTCGCTTTGTTTACCGTTGACATTTGAGATCTCGCACGAGCGGCAGAGAATCGGACCAAAGGGACTTCGTTGCCTGTCCATCTATATACGATCCATGTTTCTACAGATAATAGTTCAAAGATAGATAATAATAAATGAATATTCTGTGCGAAATTATCACTATTTGAAGTTTTGACAAGGCGTTGCAAAATTGTTATTATCTCAATAACGGTACTTGTTATTCGAGACTTTAAATCATTAAATGGCCGGAGTGGCCTATTCTACTAAAAATCAGAGCCACCCGATGAACTAGAGAGTTGACTATGGGCTTGTCATGCGAATAAATGTCTAAATAATAGTTTATATAACATTTGAAGCCCAAACAAGACCTGCAATAGGCAGATGTAGCTCTTACATAATGCACCTTTAAACAACCGGCTCAATATTTATATATAAGTGTTTATTAAAGAATTTGTTATTATTCAGTTTTATGTCTTTTATACATTTTTTAAAGCTTTATTGTGTTATTTTTATGTATTTTTGACAGAATAACGTGCTGTTCTCGTTGTGCCGTGGCATTTGCTGTCGTATTTTGTCGCTTATCCAGAATCAATCAGAGAACAGTGGTGTAAAGAAAACTACAGTCTATTTTTTAATTACTTTAAGTAGAAAGCTATACAATATTAGAGATTCGCAACTGCACGGATTGTAACAAATATAGCTTTTATTAAATTCTTCTAATATTAGTCCAAGTGGTCTTCTAATCTTGGTCCGAGTTATCTTTTATTGGCCCGAGTGGTCTTGGTCGGAGTGGTCTTTGGGCCGAGTTGTCTGAATAGCCTTGTATCAAGCTAGTGCTATTTTTTTACTGGAGGTCTTTTGGCACCACCATATAATATTTTGGAGCAGATCGTCTCGACGATGTTGTTGATTTTGTTGTGTAATTTAAATTTAACGTCCAATATATTATACATGATATTATGGACAAGTTGAGTTAATTATGATTATTTATAAAATTATGAAGGGGTAATAAAACGAAGGGTAAAAACAATAAAAAAAAGTTTTTGTATATATAAGAATGTCACTTTAAAATAACATGATGTTCAAATTCACTGTCGATAGGCTATGGACTGTGTAGATGGAATGACCGTAGTGAATTGAATTCATGTTTAAAAGCATAAACAGTGATCAGACTGTCATTAATTACCAAGCTTTGTTATAAGGGATTTATCTTTTTAAACAATCGTCCAGCATAACGAAATAACATACTAGACCGAGTAAAAATAACTACCGTATTTATACCGTTTGTTTAAACATACTTATGCAAGGGCCAAGTCTGCCTATTGCGCGTCTTTCTTTAGGTCTGCAATTTTATCTAAATTATTAATTTGACATTAATTAACTTATCCAGACCATGATCAACTCTCGATGCCATCGCTAGTCTGCCATATTTAGCGGATTGGAATATATTTTGTGAAGGGTGATTAAAGGTAAAAATGGATAATCGAAACTTTGTTTATTATCGTACCGACTTTAGTAATGACGATCGAGACTAACCCAATATTCAAAAGCTATTATCTTGGTGAAGCAATTAATTTGACTATAATAGTGAGAACTGTCAACTCTTTATGTAATCTCCCATATTTCCCCTTTAAGTATTTCTGTTTTATTCCTTTATTACGTTTTAGGCACTTTTTATGTATTTTTGACATAATATTCCACATATAATGTACTTTTACAATCTTTTTCTTAAAACAAATATATTTATAGTACAAATAGTTATGTTTTTATTTTTCAACATTTAATATGGACATATATTGTCATCTCCTGTGTCTGTCGTTCGTTGGTTTGGTATTCTTCTATATTATATGGTGTTAAGACTATATTGGTCAGAGTTCTTGATAGATTTCTCGTACATTTTAAAATGAAATGAAATGGTGTTTAATTTTCTATTGTTCTGCTCCGACTTATATGTGAGGGGTTCTTTAACGTGTACACGGGACCTCGAATTTTCGTCCCAACCGAACGACTAACGTTGGCCCTTGAAATTCGTGGCATTTAGTAGTACACTCTGGTCAATATAGTAAACGATTGTCTACAGGGGGGATTATAATTACCATTAAAAACAACAAAAGCAATCAAAGAAAGCAATAGCGACAAATAACATTTAAGTTTCTACAATCAGATTCTTAATTTTAGATTTATAAAAGACACTAATGTCTTTATATTGAGCATGTAAGGTTTTCTTCTTTCGTCGGTATCATTATTTACTAAATTCATTCTTTGGTATCATTATTTACTAAATTCATTCTTTGGTATCATTATTTACTAAATTCATTCTTTCGTATCATTATTTGCTAAATACTTCTCTAATACTTCGTCCCAATACGCAGTGGTTTAATCATTCTATTTTAGAAGCCAAAAGGGACCGTAATAAGGTTGAACATCTGTGGCGGAAAACAAATCTACATGTCCATAAACAGATTTATAAATCTTTAAAAAAAACAATGTGAATAAATTAATTGATGATGCTAAAATTAAATTTTACTCTGATAAAATAGAAAATGGCGAAAACAGACAAAAAGACCTGTATAAAGTTGTGAATTCCCTTTTGGACCATAATGCTTAGCGTACTATCCTCCCGGACAATGATAATGACACTGAACTTGCAAATTTATTCTCTGATTTCTTTCAAATAAAAATAAAGAAAATACGAACTGAACTTGATGATTTAAATAAAACTATTGACTTTAACGCTCATGATTTTGATAAGTTAGAAAATTCTGTTTATTTAGAAAATTTTAACTTGGTTAGTGAATCTTTTATTTTAAAGCTAATTAAATCGTCTGCTCCTAAATCTTGTTCATTAGATCCTGTTCCGACTTCTGTTCTTAAGGACTGTCTAGACGAAGTTATTCCAGTTTTTACCAATATTATTAATTCCTGTATATCATCCGCTACTATTCCCAACGTTTTCAAACGAGCTTATGTTACCCCTTTAATTAAAAAGTCTACACTGGATCCTAATGTTTTTAAAAATTACAGGCCAGTCTCTAACTTAAGTTTTATTTCTAAAATATTGGAGAAATGTATTGCTTCTCAGATAAAGGCCCATCTAGATGATAACTGTTTGTATGAACCATTTCAAAGTGCTTATAAACAATTTCACAGTACCGAAACAGCTTTAACCCGGGTTTCAAATGATATTTTAATGGAAATTGATAATAGAAAATGTACATTTTTAATTTTATTAGATTTATCTGCTGCTCTCGACACGGTGGACTCTTCCATTCTTCTACGTAGACTTCAATTTAAATTCGGTATTTGTGGCTCTGCATTAAATCTTTTAGAGAGCTATCTTGTGGGTAGAAAACAGTGTATTTTAGTTAATTGCCAATCGTCGTCTGAATCTGTTTTGTCATCTGGGGTTCCCCAAGGTTCTGTTCTTGGTCCGATTTTATTTACCCTCTATACGTCACCATTAGGAGATATTGTCAGAAAATGTGGTCTCAGCTTTCATTTGTATGCCGATGATACTCAATTATATATTTCATTTACACCTAATTGTCCATCTTCTTTCAATTTATCAAAATTCAAACTTGAGAACTGTATTAGTGAAATTAGAAAATGGATGTCAAAGAACTTTCTAAAATTGAATGATGATAAAACCGAATATTTGTTATTAGGCCCAAGGCATCAATTAAGTAAATCTGCACAAGATAACCCCCCTGTTGTAATTGGTAATTGTGATATATTTTCATCTTATTCTGCTCGTAATATTGGTGCTATCTTTGATAGTTTTATGCTTATGGGAGCTCAAGTAAATAATATTTGTAAATTGTGCTATTTTAATATTAGAAATATAGGTAAAATACGTAACTGTAACTGTAGAGGCCACTAAGTCACTTGTTAATTCTCTGGTCACTTCTCGATTAGATAACTTTAATTCACTTTTAGTTGGTTTACCTTTAAAGCTTATAGATAAATTACTTAAAGTACAGAATACTGCGGCTAGACTTGTTACTTTAACTAAGAAATGTGACCACATAACTCCTGTTTTATATAATTTACACTGGTATCGAATTGATTTTAAGATTTTATTACTTACTTTTAAATGTTTAAATAATTTAGCTCCTGTTTACCTCTCAGATCTTTTAGAACTTTATACACCTGGCCGAACATTACGTACATCAGATAAACTACTTTTAAAGCCCAAAACTGTTCAACTAGTCTCCTATGGTCAGCGCTCTTTTAGTTATCAAGCACCTGTTTTATGGAATAATCTACCATTTAGTTTAAGATGTTGTACATCTCTGTATTCTTTTCAAAAACAACTTAAAACACATTTATTTAATCAGGCTTTTAACTGACTCTGTATACAATCGTTAACATGCCCATAATCTTGTTGTTTATGTGTGATTTACATTGTCACTTTGTAAAGTGCCTCTGAACATGTTATATGAAAGGGTGCACTATAAATATGCTGTAATGATAATAAAATAATAATAATAATAATAATAAGGATGTTCCAGTCTCTGTAAAATATAAAAGGGTTGATTATATGTAAACTTATAGACAAATTGAGTGTCGATTTGTTTATGGACCAAGAGGAGTTATTACATGCCAGAATAAAAGTAAAATGAAAGAGACAAGATTTAATACAATATATCATTTTGAGACTAACATGTATGTCTGCATGTGAATGCAAGGAAAAGTATTTAGTCGTGCAGCATTAATGTCTACTCCTCTTTCATATTCAAAATCGTTTACACGCATCATCAATTTGCACACTGAATCAAATCTGCCTTTCAAGTCTTATTAACTGTTTCAGTTTATGCTTAAACATACATTATGCAAGAGCTAATTCTGCCTATTGCAGGTCTTTCTTTATGCCTTAAATATTGATTAGACATTCATTAACATGACAAGACCATTATCAACTCTCGATGCCATCTGATGGGTATGATTTTAAACAGATTTGAATCCGATCTGCGATTCAAAGGCTGTTTATGATTAACCGTAAAAATGGACAATGGAGACTTTGTTTACTACCGTAACAATGGCAATCGAGGCTACAGTTTTTTTTCTTAAATTCGTGTTTGTTTGGGGTTTTTTACTCAATGTGAAGTTATTATCACATATATTGTTATATAAATTATTATGTAATTATTTTAATCCTAAGTTTGTAATCCCCGGTTGTACGTGGCAAGGAGTAGTGTCGCCTGTCCAACCTCGTGGGTTTTCTCCGGGGCCTCCGGTTTCCTCCCACTGCTAAAGACCCCTACGCGCAAGCGAATTATGTAAATAAAATTAAACCATATGTTAGTCCCGAAATGACCTAGTTTGTGTCGAGTGGACGTTAAACCCCATTTCTCTCTCCCTAAGCTTGTATATGTTCTATATTCTACTGGAACTTCAGTCAGGTAACCGGCTCGTCCTAGCTATACCTATCTGGTTATTGTGACCGTTAGTCAGTTTTTGTCACTCATTTTAACCTTTGTACAGTATTTTAACTATTTACCTGAGTTATCGTAGTTAGTGTTGAAATAAGCTATAATTTCTGAAAAATTCCCGGGGGGAGACCCCCCCCCCCCCGACCCCCTTGCGGGGCTTCGCGACTTTGGCGCTCGCGGTGGCCGGCCACAGCTCTGCGGTCGGTGATCAGGGGCCCCCACATGTTCCAGGCCCCAGGGCCCCCACTATGGTTAATCCGGCGTTGGGTGGAAACAATATGTTCTGTGGACAACGCGTTGCCAAACGAACATCAGATGATCCGCGAATAAAGACATGTTTCTAGATGCAAATCGCAGGAATTAGAGTAAAAGAATAAACGAGTTACAGCAACGAAATCAACCAATGGAAGTCTTACTCATCAGAATACGTATTTTAAATGACAAATGGAAATTGAGTCGTTTGCGCCGTAGGCGCGTTAAATTTCAGATACTATTCAAAAAAAGTAGGGGATATTTGATTTTGGGGGCATAATACTAAAAAATGCAAATGACTACGAAAAAAGTCACTATAGAACCTAACAGAAGAAACATTTCCAGTTACATGTGACGCCCAAACGCACCAATAGCTACCGCATGGAATGCAGGTGATGCTTGGGATCATCATGGGGGTCTAACCCAAGATTTGCACGACTCTGACTTTGAATGTTACAGTCATTGTGGCATTGAATTCCAGGGTGGAAACATCAGTTTAATTGTTTTAGTGACCAGAAAACAAATTTTGATATGCGTCGGCTTACCCAAAATGAAAGGTTACGTGCCCTTGGCATGCTACAGATCGGCACAACACAGGCGGTTGTGGCGCGGACGATGAATGTTTCTCAGTCTGTCATAAGCAGGCTATGGTCCAGATACCGTGATACACAATCTGTACAGGACAGACCACGCTCAGGTCGACCAAGGGCGACAACTCAAGCCCAGGATCGATTTATCCGTACCTTGGCCTTGAGAAATCGTGTCATCACAGCAAATCAGATCAGCGCTCGTCTTCAAACAGACACTGGTGTGAGAGTGAGTGGCCAGACGATTCGGAATCGACTGCATAGGGGTCACCTTCGCGCCCGACGTCCTCGCGTGATCCCTTGTTTGAGAGATCATCACATTCAGACAAGACGTCGTTGGTGTAGGGATCGTCAACACTGGGATAATCGACGCTGGAGCAATGTGATGTTTTCAGATGAGTCAAGGTTCACTGTTGATTTTTTGGACAGACGTAGGAGGGTGTGGCGTCGTCGAAAGGAGCGCTTCCAAGACGTTAACGTCATCAGACATGATCGTTTTGGGGGTGGTTCTGTTATGGTGTGGGGAGGCATCACTGTTGCTGGAAGAACGGCTTTACATGTTGTTGCAGGGCGTGTTACAGGCCAGTACTACCGGGACAACATCTTGGCAGTCCATGTTGTGCCGTTCGCACGACGTCATGGCCGCCGTTTCATCTTCCAGGATGACAACGCAAGATGTCACAGGGCCAGGATCGTTACAGGTTACCTCCAACAACAGAACATCACCACATTACCTTGGCCAGCACTGAGTCCCGACCTCTCCCCCATCGAGCATGTCTGGGACATGCTTGGACAGAGGTTACGTCAACGTCAACAACGTCCTGCCAATGTCCAAGAACTTGCTGCTGCGTTGCAACAGGAATGGGACAATCTGGACCAAAATGACCTTAGACGTCTCATTAGGAGTATGCCACGTCGGATCAATGCTTGTTTGGCAAACAGAGGAGGATTTACCCGTTACTGACTTGGTTGTGATGCTGTGGTAACTTTGCTGTTTGACCCCGGGTATCATTTTACCCTTATAATGGTCAGTCTGTGCCTTACTTAGTCTAACGATCATTTGGAATAAATCGATGAATGTGAACTTCATTTCATTTTGTCATTTGTTTCTTCGTCAGTTTCATTAGGTGACTTTAATAACACTTAAAAATCAAATATCCCCTACTTTTTTTGAATAGTATATGTATTTTTGGACTGGGTCTGAGGGGACTTTGTCTCACGCCCCCACCCCCTCTCTCTAAATCCGCGCCTGTGTCTATCGGTCGATATGACCAACAGACACAGGTGCGACAGATTATTCGGTATATTGTGAAATTCAGTTTGTGGAAATATATTGTAAAATTATATTATCATTTAATATTCGTTATATGCTATTTCTGTATTTTAATGTACTCTTTACATTTTGGTGACACCCTGCCCCCTTCTTTTAATGGTATTCTAAATCGCATATAAAATTTGTGAAATGATATTCTCGTATTTTAATGTCTCTTATATAATATTATGGTGACACCTTGCTTCCTTATTGAAGAGGAAGTGTGTTGTTATATTGTATCTTTGTATATATTTTACTACGGTATTATAATTGAGTTTTAGACTTAATGCAACGACATTATGAAGTAATTATGTCAGTACAATCTATGTCAGTACCATCTTCTGTATTGAAACATCTGTTTCCAATATCCAATATCCAATTCAAATATTATGATATAAATATTTTAATCCTAAGCTTGTATATATGTTCTATATTCTACTGGAACCTAGCGATACTAATCTCATTTTTTTGGCCGTTAGTCAGGTTTGGAGACTCGTTTAAACAGGCATCATATCAGAGATAAATCTGCCTATTGTAGGTCTTTCTTTAGGCCTCAAATGTTTTATAAATTATTAATTAGACATTAATTAACTTATCCAGACCATGGTCAACTATCGATGCCATCGGGTGGCTCCGATTTTAAGTAGATTAGAACGTTTCCGTCATTTAATTTAAAAATGGAGAAGTGAGGCTAAGACTCGAATGACTATTACGGTGGCTACGATCACGGCACACATCTTGTCAAAACTACAACCATTGACAACTTCGCTCAAGATAAAGTAATTTGAATGAAATGTTCAATATATGCAAGAGCTAAATCTGCCTATCGCAGGTCTTTCTTTAGGCCTGAAATCTTATCTAAATTATTAATTAGACATTGATTAACCTATCCAGATCATAATCAACTCTCGATGTCAAGGCTAGCCTTCGATATCGACTGGATTAGAATCCTTTATGCCACAAACGCTCATTGATGATTAAATCAAAACATTGGATAATCAAGACTATGCTTTTTAACCTACTAACTTTAGTAATGATGAACGAGTCTAGGCGGAAATTTACAAAGCTGATATCTCGGTTCATAATGGATCAATTTGACTGAAATTTTCAACAAATTACCTTTACTTTATCTAGTTTTTAACTATTATAGCGAGAACTGTCAGCTCTTTATCTAATCGCCCATAATGTATCTTTAAGTATATACAGATTTCACTATGCGAATGAACTGTTGGAATATATAAAATCAGGAATGGGTGAAAACGAACAACCTTACACTACTACTAAGCTTTCTATTAATTAGAAATTTCAAAATTTTAAAATCATTAATCATATTATTGGATATTATCATATGACAGGGTATAAACTTTCGTTTTAATATAGAAATATTCAATAAATGGATGTTTCCATATACTCATGTATAAACTGTCCAATAATTTTGAAAACATCAGTCATATAAAAGATAACCCCATATTAGAATGCATAAACTGTCTTTTAACTTTAAAATAATCAATCATATCAAAGGATGGCTCCATATACTGCAAATTAGACATGCTGATAAAATTTAATAATGTATATCATATTTCACATTATACTTTGACATTATATTTCATACCTCCTTAATTAAGCCTGGCACACACTATGTCGCCGACGATTCAAAATCTAAAAATTGCCGAGTGTGCGCACGTTTGATATTATCTCTCAAGCCGCCCCTTCGTCGGCAACAATTCGTGTAGTGTGTTAACCCCGGCGACACTTATGGACATCTAATCACCTATTACCCCAATCAATTTTAATCGCCCCTATTATGTCCTCGCCCCTTTCCGTCGGTCTATGTAGACGTGTGCCCGTTCACATTATTTGTGGACAATCTACAGGTCACAATATTTATCCGAGGAAACCGGAGGACTCGGAGGAGAAAAACCCAAGAGGTTAGATTGAAACCACTCAATGATGATCTATTCGACCACCCACCCTACCGCTCAAAGAAGATACCCCCTGATATACAATCTGAACATTCGTTTTTAACAAACAGCCTTCTGTGGTATATTTGCCGTCCATTTTGATTAAATTAAGATTCAGGACATCACAATTTATCTGAGGCAACATTTGTTGACAGATTCTTTTTAGGGAATTAAATGGCCATAGACAACACAATGCTCATATTCAGTACGTGAAAAGGGTGCTCGTTCACCAAAAAGTACTTACTTAAAACACAAACCACAGGGAAAAGGTGTGCACCCTTTAATTTTTTTTTTTTTTTTTTTTTTACGGTTTTAACGCTTAGTCGGAATAAATCCCCGTTATAGCCATTGAAGGAGCCAATTCTTTAATCTTTGGCACCTAGAAATGGACACGAATAGGTCGCAACATATATAATAATGTAATATGAATGTACATATAAAATGATTTACATTCAGTCGTTTCTGTTTTTACTGTAATTTCTAATCAGTTATGTTCGGCGAAATACGCGAAGAATCTCAATTGAGTAGCATTCTTTGGCGTCTGGTTATTCCAGTCTATACCGGTAGTATTCTGACCTGGGATTTGTTTAGCAGTCTGACACGCGATTCGTGTGCCAATTTTAAAATATTTACTGTGTCTTAAATATTGGATATCAGAAGTCTATCTTTTCACGGTAATGTAACAACATTAATGTGGATTTAAATTGACAAATAAGTCGTGTTTTCATTGTCGAAGACTGTGGATGATATTGAGTTAGGGACTTTTATACGAACTATACGAATAATGATTAAGGTGCGTCTAATCAATAGTCACTTATGTAAGTCCCGCAACCAATAGTAATATTTAGCTCCTCTCAGTCGGTGTATCGACCGTGGTGGCTGCGTATCTTCTCGTTAAAATCGAAGGTAGGTGCAACTCACTTGACTTTAAAAGAAAGCGCAGTAGCGATTAACTTCAAATTGAATCATGCATGCTTCTGTCGTTCTTGTGTATTTTGTGGTTGCTGTTACTGTTGTAAGTTGTATTGCACAGAACAGAAGATGGTGGAACTTTCCGAGGCCCAAACTGAACCTCCAAACCGTACACTGTGATATAGTTGAACAATCTGGTCTATGCCGATGTTGCCCCAGTAAGTATTACTATTTTGCACTTGATGTCTTTCAGATCATATTTATTATTTACAATAAACCTAACTCTAATTCAATCCTAACCGTTCCTTGTAATTTTGTCGCTGTTTTCCAAAGGGACGGGGCTACCCATTCGGGTTATTATGTGCAGGATAAAGCACGAGACTGAGGTTATGCTGGGGAAAGAAAGACTGAAGAAAATAACCCGAGAGAAAGAAAATTCGAGGCCGGTAGGCCGATGTTTTTCTGTCGAGGGTTTTTTCTGATATCTTTCTTTCCCCAGCATAACCGAAGTCGAGGAATTTATCTTGCTTATAAACGGTCTATGTTTACATGTACGCAAGATGAGAATAACCCAGAATTCCCACACGAAAAACCTTATATCATGTTTTCTTATGGAAAAAAACCCTACCCTGAAAGAATAACCCGTTACAGGTTTACAGAAAAACTTTCAGAAGAATAACCCAAAAAATTTCCCTGTATATATCCAAAGCCTCCCCCGACTTTCAGACCGCAAGTTATTCCGGGCATAGAATATACCCCAAAGATCAAAGAGATTTACCGTTACATGTTTATAAGATAGATTAGAACAGGTCTATCTGCTTATTTGTATATAGTACAAGTTGTACTGTGCACCCCGTATGTCCTAACATGGTTAATCATTAACATTAAACATTAAATCTCTTGGCTAGTGTTTCATTCGTATTTTTTTTCTTTTCTTTCTTAAATTTAATTTTCACATGTTACTGTTGAGCGGAATCCTAAAATATTTACGAAACATTTGAAATTAGATATAGAAGGAATTAGTACGCGGTTAATATAATATACTTATTTGAAATGAATTCTCAAAAGTTGACCTAGGATCAACCATATCAATGTCCTGATGGTTGAATGAAAGGCATGCCAGGGCTTGGATCTGTGAAGCACGATTTTTCTTGCTCGTACGTACGTTCTGGTGTATCTCAAATGTTTAAAAGTATATCAAATAGACCCATCAATGGTCTCCAAGTCTTTATAATTAATACATTGTTATTTCATGATCTTTGAAACAAAATGTTTGCGCTATGCAGAAGGTATTTTTTTTATTATATTACATAAATATGATTGGTTAAATGCATACTAATTGATTTCTGTGATATATAATGAATTGGTTGGTTAATTTTTACTTGATGTCAGTAATATATAATCTGAATTATTAATTTCTAATTGATTTCTGTAATTTAATTGGTTAAATTCTAATTAAAAAGTCTTGTAACAATTGTATAAAGAGAAAGAGTAGTATTAGTATTGATGTACATTATTATTTCCATGTATTGTATAAAATATACTATAATAATAACCATGGAATTTCACTATACTGTACCACAGTGTTCCCATAAGCATTATACTATCTTCGCGGTTATAGGTGAAATAATTGGTATTCTTTGTAAAAAATTTAATATATGCTGATACCTAACTAAGAGTTTAAACATCTTGTCAGAATTTATGATAATTCCAGCGTCTAGAAAGACATGTCTCCTTTTGTATAAAGATAATCTTCATAAGGATAGAATAACATTGATAGAATAAGGTTCTATATCAGACACTAGGTTATGTATTTCTAGCATGAAGTACTGTTCTAGATCTTTGGCAAAGAAACCCAACGGCCTCATAGCGATGAAATACTTTCGAAATATTTCAACTAAATATTCATGATATGGATAATTTAATAACATGTGGGAAATTCTCTCAACTTCAATTTTACATAGAGGACAGCGATTGTCTTTTATTTTCTTAATCCAGATATGAATAATTTTTAAATCCAATTCTCTCGCATCAGCATGTTTATATGATAAATATACGTATTTATAATTATTTTGGCAGAGGGTAAAACCACTTTCTTGCCAACATCTCATATAGCACTTGAATCTCATAATAACGTAGTAAGTTTTACACTAAATTCAGAAAACTTTTAAGTTCTATCATTAATTTCAATATCAATTCACTTATTCCCATCTTCTACAAAAGCGGGTGCAGAAATTAATTCTACCCAATATATGGGGATACTGTCTAAGATCTTATTATATAATTGTTTAAATTGGCGCGTTTTACATTTGAAAACTATTCCAAGACCTTTTCTGCTCTTGTTTCGGGTGTATAGAGGTCCGGAATTATTTGGTAGCTAATATCTGACTCTTAATAAAAAAAATATCACTATTCTTAATTTTTCTACTGAATTCTCAATTCTGATTACAAAATAGTAAATGTTTCATAATCTCGTCAATAATTCGAGTTTCTCGAAAAAATATCCCATGTTATTAATAATACTACAAAGAATTTAAAAAAAAAATTTAATTCTGATTTCTCATTCTTTAAGATAAAAAAATCTTAAGTTTTTATAAGAAAACACAAATAAAGTCATAGTTTTGTTCCAAATAAACTGATCATTAGGCCTACTTACATAATATTTAGCAGTTTTAAACGCCAAGCATATTTGTTAAGACTCAAATCGGGAATATAAATACCACACGTCTGTCTTTCCTCAATAATTGTAGAATTATTTAATTTTGGGTGGTTTCTTGGTCCACGGAAATGACCACCTTTCTGTATTTTCCCAATACTTGTATGATGTTTAATTTTGAGTGGTTTCTTGGTTCATTGAAACTATGTGACAATCTTGAGGTTACACATGTAAGAAGCCATCATTTTGACCAGATTAATGTATTTATTAGGACTAATTTTCCCATGAGGGTTAACTTACGTTGTAACCAAATATTTGATACAGTTTTTATCTTCGTCAATCTTTCTTTCAAATTTGACATTTCACATCGTTCCTTATTGACCAAAAGATATACACAGAATCTTTGTGCTATTCTTATTTTAGGAATATCTATATCATTTATCTTATTAAATCAGAATGAATATTTCCAATATCAAGAATTACTTTTTCTTTCTATATTGATTTTTCCACCCAATACTAGAGCGTGATATATTTGGAGCATTGGATAATCAAATCTTCATCAACTACCGTAATGGTCGTACCGGACAGCCCTATCGGAAAGACCTTTTAACATCAAAAAAAGTGAAATTATGTCCATTGCACTTTATGCAACTTTTTATATTAGAATACAATATCTTAATACAAGTGATAAACTTTGCTCCGAAGCCAAACTAGTTTAATATTTTTTATTAAGTAGTCGCGGTCCACCAG
Source organism: Patella vulgata (assembly GCF_932274485.2). NCBI lineage: Eukaryota > Metazoa > Mollusca > Gastropoda > Patellidae > Patella > Patella vulgata. Next base: position 40,097,355 of record NC_065886.2, on the reverse strand, counting down.
ATTGAAACTTCCATCTGGTCAATCTTGACAACATATGCATAAGACCTGTCGTGAATTGTAAGAGTGGCAATATTGTCGGCAGTATCTCATCCGGGAATTGAACTGGGTTGCTGAACTGAAATAATAGATTCCACCGCCACTCTTGATCTTAGTGCCAAAGCCCGAGGAAATATTTTGTAGTCTACACTGTAACAAAAAAATCCTTAAAAAAATGTAAGAAAGCCCGGAAACAAAAAATTACCAGGAAAAATTTTCCGTATTTTTTTTTTTTTTTTTTGTAATTTACAGAAATTTCTTCAATTAACATAAATTCCATTTTCAAATACAGAACAATAAATCCTGGTAATGTTTGTTTCCTGAGAATGAAAGTGATCAAAATTTCATTGAATTAACCATTGACTTTACACGCGCGTGTGTGAAATAGCTTTATTTAATGTCCGCTTCCACCGAAGTGATATCGCAGACAATCTTTATACGCATCCTCATTCCGCTAATATAAGAATACGGAATATCTCAACTAAACTCTGCCGAATTACACTGGCCAATCGGTAATACTATCCGGATTTCAGCGTGCTTGATTACCAGATATTACAACCTATACACATATTTTTATACGTTACAACCTATATTAACATATTTTTATACATTTATGAAAATACTTACTATCTGATTAACGTATGATGAATAACAATACACTTTATAGATCTTATAAATAATGGAAATTATATATACATGAGATGTAATAAACCAAAATTTACAAAATATGATTCTTCATATTATGGTTAATTAATTGAAATGAATACTATAACATCATAATTATTAGGAATTATTAATGTATCCGATTACTTATTGTTGCAGTTGCAAACAGAAATAATCCGTAAATTCTTGGCCATTCCACCGTTTATCCCGTAAAATAACAGAATTACGTCCATTACAGAATGGAATAAAATATTTCATCCTAAATTTCACGGAAATTTCTGGTCATTCCACCGTTTATTCCATAAAATAACAGAATTAAGTCCATTATAGAAGAGAATAAAACATTTTGTCCCTAAATTTCACTGAAACTTCCTGTTTAATACTGAATATCCCATAGAAATACATAAAATACGTAATTTCAAGAAATAATTCACACTCTTAACACAATTTCTCCAAACAAAACCATCGATTAACAGAAAAAAAGTGTTAAACTACGAAATTCGGCAAATTAAAAAATGAATATTGTTTACAGAGTACATGTAATTTAGTATACATATCGGGCACCAGATTTGTCACCTTTAGTTTAATAATGAAGTGTAACCATGCCTTTTCGCATGGTTTAATGGGACATTTGTTGATTTTCAATGAATACATGGGACCTAGGTGATCTCAGTATTTGAGATACATCTCCACGTTATGAATTTATCTTTAAAGCATTCATGTTATCCTCGAGGGTTCTTGTATTTAAAGGCTGTATGCTTGATTTTAGCGCCATAGAATCCCTTGCATACTAGAATATTGTGTAACTTGAATCTCTAATTTATTTAAAGCGCCTTGCATGGTTGTCCTGTCTCTCATATATTGACCATTTTTGACGTCTATCCATTATTTATGCGTGGAGTTTAGCGCTGTTGAATCCCTTAAACATGGTTTAATTTCGTTTAGTCTTTACAAAGAAATGACGCATTGAAAATTACACCGATCTATCTTCGTATTTAACAAGGCTCTGTCACCTTTGTTTGCCCGTGAAACAAATTGATGGGCCTGTTCCAAGCCGGGAGATTATCTAGCGTTAGTATTTTAATTTTGATTCCTTGATTAAAATGTTAAATAATTAATCCGAGTGCATATTAACGTAAATTAAGCAGTGACAAATTTTATATTTTCCGAAAAATATAAATCACGCATTACTGTAATGTGTAAATATTACAGTGTTATTTTTCAGGCAATCCATGTGATTATGTAAAATGCTTGAATGGTGGACAATGTGTAGGAGACGGTGTTTGCGAATGTGTATGTGGTTTCAATGGACCAACGTGCAACAGTAAGTATGTGTTACAGCGGCGGATCCATAAGGGGTGGAGGTCCACACCCACCCCTGCTCAGATGAATAAAAAATGTAAAACAACAATTTTTATGAGAAAAGTGTCACGGTTATGTGTTTTGTCCTTTATCATCAGATGGTGGAATGAGAAGGGCATTCAAAGCTCGAGATAATTATTTAGACATTATTATGTGCTATCACAATTAATGCTTTGCATCAATGAAATTGTATCACAATGTGATCCTATTAATTCATAATAAACATTGACGTCTCTCTTTAAAAAGTTCAGTGTGTATGTATGCCTATATAATTTGGAGACTATGGTGGCATCAAGCATTGTCAACCGTCAAATTTACTTAACAGGAACCTGGCAAAGCCTCTCCTGCAAAAATTCCTGGATCCGCCCCTGTGTTGTGATTTTTGTCTTTAGACCTTTTACCCGCTGGCGAATCACGTGGTTTAAGGATAAATATTACTGTGTTTTTCAGTAAGTCCATGTGATAATGTAGAATGCTTGAATGGTGGACAATGTGTAGGTGAAGGTGTTTGTAATTGTATATCTGGTTTCAGTGGACCAACGTGTAACAGTAAGTATTTGTTGTTATTTTTGTCTTTAGAGTCAACACTTAACCCGCTGGTGAATCACGTGATTTAAGGATAAATATTACTGTGTTTTTCGATAAGTACGTGCGATAATGTAGAATGCTTGAATGGTGGACAATGTGTAGGTGAAGGTGTTTGTAATTGTACGTCTGGTTTCAGTGGACCAACGTGTAAGAGTAAGTATTTGTTGTGATTTTTGTCTTTAGAGTCAACACTTAACCGGCTGGTGAATCACATGGTTTAAAGGAGAATCGGTAATATTGTGGACCTAGAAGAGGGCACAAATGGATCGCAACACATATAATAATGTGATATGAATTTATATAAACTGATTTACATTCAATCGTTTCCGTTTTTAATCTAATTTCAAATCAGTTATGTGCGGCGAAATACGCCAGAAGTCTCAATCGAATGGCAATCTCTGGCGTCTGGTTATTCCAGTTTACACCGATAGTATTTATTGCGCATGCTCTCCAGATAAGAATAAGGTGTCACCGTTTGACATGACCCGTTCTTCGAGCCCCGTGTTACAAATGGCACTGAAACGCATTATAGTACACGATTCGTGTACCGATGGTAAAATGTCTATTTTGTCTTAAATATTGGATATCAGAAGCCCATCCTTTCCCGGTAAGATCACAACATCAATGTTGATTTAAATTGACAAATAATTTGTGTTTTCAATGTCGAATACTTTGCACGATACTGAGTTAGATACTTAGCTACTTTAAGGATAAACATCACTGTGCTTTTCAGTAAGTCCATGTGATAATGTAGAATGCTTGAATGGTGGACAATGTGTAGGTGAAGGTGTTTGTAATTGTATATCTGGTTTTGGTGGAGCTAATTGTGACAGTAAGTATTTGGTCTGTATATTACCTACTTTACTTACTGGTGAAACACATGATCTGATGTGGTGATTAACATGAATGAGAGACCTCATATCGGGAATATATCACATGACTGATGATATCTAATAATAAGTGTTTATTTATGGTATTAACAATATTATAATTATTTTATAGTGAGGGTCTGTAACGGGACAGAGTGTTATAACGACGATAGACAAGGAATATGTATACTACCAAGATGTATCGCCAATGGTAAGTCTTCTAGAAGCTACATAATCATCTTCAATAGAAGGCTTGATCTCGCTTTAACTACGTACATCTTATCAAGGCCTTCACGCAATACCCTGCATATTTCGGCACTAAATTCGATTGGGTACAAGCTCAGCTTGTGAGCCTATCAGATTCCTCGATCGTCGCGAATACCAAGTCTCGCGCTTTCAAGCTAAAATGTATACCTATGATAATCGAGATGCAAAGTTCAAAGTTCATTCAATGTCAAACTTTCCGTGGAGGTCGCGATGTCACAACCTCTGATTGGACGCTACTGCTCACGTGTCTGTAGATGAAATAGCTATAAGTTAGGGAATTGTGAAGTAAGCAAGCAACGTCTAGATGTTGTAAAACTCGCAGTTGTTGCTTTAGGAATATGCTACATAATATAACCAATCCAGTCTGGATTATCCACATAACACGCAAATAACTATAATGCTCTAACTTACTGATAAAATTAATATTCCATTATATAATCTCTGTATTGATTTGCCAAAAAAAAAAAAAAAGAACTGGACATATTCCGTGTATTACTTTGTTAAATTATTTCAAGTAATCATTTTTTAAATGGCTAAATAGGTAAATAAATATATCGTAAATAATTTTACCTCAACTAAAATATCTAATTAGTCAATTGTTTTCCCTGGATGTGGTTTTATTTTTAAGTCACTGACTGTGGAGGTAATATATGTGATACAAATAATGACGAAGTCTGTGTTGGTGATACTTGTGTTATTGACAAAAGTAAGTATTACATGTAACTAGTCTGTTGATTAATGTATTATCGTGTCATTGGACCATTTCCCTTAACTATGTAAACAGTTGAAATTTAAATTCAAGTTCAAAAGATCATCAGTTATAATAAAATGAATGAAAAATATCATCAAACATTGTCAAGACTACATACAAATCTTAAATATATTATGAAATGAAATGAAATGAAATGGGGTTTAACGTCCTACTGTTCTGCACCTATACTGGGCTAATGAAGACGGGCATACGCCATACAGTGTGCTATGAGGGAAATTTTGCCCGGGCAGCGGCACTATCGCCTACTCTTATATCGAATTCCAACTGCCAAGGGATCTTTTACGTGCATTCCAATGTTTACACGGGACCTCGGTTTTTCGTCTCATCCGAAGGACTAGACAGCTGTCCTTGTCAGGCCCTCCGTCCTGCATCACTGACAAGGGGAAACCACGTCGGAAAATCGGGATGAACTTTCTCGGCCAATGCAGGGATCGAACACCCGACCTCCAGGCTAGCGAGCCAGCGCCTTAACCACCTAGCCACCGTGGCTCCCAAATATATTATGGAACTGTACGACTTGTTGATTTCACAAGGTTTACGACCTGTTGATATTTTAAATACGTCTTAGTAAATTGCACAATAGTTTCACGATACTGTCTTTAAAAAGGGGGTGTTCGTCTATAATATGTAGAACACAACAAGAGGTTTACCGTTATGTAAATGCCTATTGCAGGTCTTTTTTAGGCCGTAAATGTTATCTAAATTATTAATTATACCTTAACTAAATTATCAAAACCATAATCAACTCTTGATGCCTGTGGTATTTAATGGATTTGAATACGGGTTGTGATGGATGATTTAACGTAAAAATGAATAATAGAGACTTTGTTTATTATCGTACCAACGGCAGTAATGACGATCGAGGCTAGCCTAAAATTGAATCGCTAATGTCTCGGTTTAGAGTGAAGCAATTTTCAGCATATTCTGTTTTCATTTTTTATTTTAGCGAAAACTGTCATCTCTTTATCTAATCTTAACCAATGCCTATTTAATTTGGCGTTCCATTTATATTATATGCATGTTTTATATTTCAGGTCAAAATTGTGGTAAAATATTAGATCACGTACGTATTGATTGTGGCGCTTTGGGTATGTTGTTTGTTTTACTAAATTATAATATTATTTCGCAATATGTATTTCAGCTACATTCATATAACCAGTTCATTTTGGCATGTTGGGAATTATATTATCAAATGAATGACGAGGGGGTTGGATGGCCGAATGGGAGTCGTTTCGATTCCCCGGTGGTACGTGACAAGAAGTAGGGTCGTATGTCCAACCTCGCGAGTTTTCTCCGAGTCCCCCGGTTTCCTCCAACTGCTAAAGACCCCTACGTGCAAGCGACTTATTGAAATAAAATTGAACCATATGTTAGTCCCGAAATGACCTAGTTTGTGTCAAGTGAACGTTACCCCCCCCCCCCCCCCCCCTCTCTCTCTCTCTCTCAAATGACTGACGATATACACCGATTATTTAATATCTATGAAAACTGGACTGTTATCATCAATGTAACAACGCAAAGAAAACTATATATAGCTGTATTCATGTTTAAGCCCAGGTAAGAGAAACTGTAAATAAACCACAAGTATTGTAATAGCGTCCGTCACTCTAATAGTTCAATTATTTAAGGTGATCCATGTGGGGAGGGTAAATTCTGTCCAAGTGGTTCTACTAAATGTTTAAATGACACGTGTCGTGGTAAGTATAATATAGATATATGTAATTCATAAAACGTCTATTTCTATTAATAATACTGTTCTACTTGATCATTCAAATGCGCATAGCAGGATATACTTAAATACAGTAACAAGAGGAACACCTGGTAACACTCTCCTATGTTGGATGATTTGTCAGATTTTGTACTTTGTCAATATCATGTTACCATTTTATCTTATGAAGTACGAAAATTAAATGGCGGCTAGCTTTTTGTGAGTCTGTCATTCAGATTGTCTTAAACACAGTTATATATTGTAAATTATTTATATTCTAGTTGTGATGACGTGTGGTGGACAGCCATATGGTAACACTTGCTCCATATTTGGTTCTACTGGCACTTGTTCAGATGGCGTTTGTCTCGGTAAATATGATTTATAATATTATAGACAGTGGGGCATTCACATATACTGAGCGCCATGGAAAACGCATCACTTAGTTTTTCGTATAACAAAATGATCCTGTAAACATATCTTATTTATTTTGCTTCTTATTGTGAACAATATTCAAATGGGAACACATCAATAACAACACATTTGTACACTTATGGATGTTTAATCTGTAATCAACGGTACAAAGTCAGAGGGGTCAAAACCAAAAGTACGACACAGATGTCAGTAGCGCGTGTGTCCTCCACGGGCTCTTACGCACGCTGTGCAGCGACGTCGCATGGAATTTACCAATGTTTGAAAGAAGGCCTGGGGCAAATTGTTCCATTCTTGGACAAGAGCAGCTTCTAAAGCAGCAATGGTGTGCATCTGTGGTCTCCGATACAGACGGCGTCCGATCTCATCCCATACATGTTCTATCGGTGCCATGTCCGGAGACATGGCTGGCCAGTCCAAGACATTTATGTTGTTAGCAGCCAGGTAGTCCATACTAAAACGGGCGGTATGCGGACGTACATTATCCTGTTGGAAGTGCTGAAGTTGTGGGTGCGCTCGAAACATCGGAACAACAATTGGTTGCAAGACATCATCACGGTAGGCTACAGCATTAACGCGACCCCTGCAAATGTGTAGGGCGTTCCGGTGATGAAATGTGAAGCCTCCCCACACCATTACACTTCCCCCACCCCATCGATTCGTTTCGAAGACGCAGCAGTCTGCAAGACGTTCCCAAGACGTCTCCACACACGTTGACGGCCATCAGCGTGATAAAGATGAAAGCGACTCTCATCACTGAAGAGCACACTTTGCCAGTCTACTCTTCTCCATGTCTGGTGTCCTTAGGCCCATATCAAACGCCGCTGACGGTGATGATCCCTGAGGATAGCTCCAACATAAGGTCGTCGTGCACGGAGTCCTACTTCTCTTAGACGACGTCTTACGGTGTTGGCACTTACTGGTCCTTGTCTTCCGACGACTGCTGCACCTGTTCGAGTCGCTGGGCGGAATCTGTCACGCAGATGAGTGACCCGGATGTAGCGGTCTTGAGCCTGGGTTGTAAAGCGTTGTGGACCAGGACGTTGACGGACACGTGTTGATCCAGTAACTCGAACACGTTCCACCAACCTTACAATAGTGGACTGATGACAATTGAAGTGTCTGGCAATAGTACGTGTAGACATGCCAGCCCGGGACATTCCCATGGCTTCATTCCGTTGATTTTCAGTAAGTCTCGGCATCTCTAGCTCGATTCCATCACACGTCCAACAACAAATTACGACAGATTGACGTTTCACAGGTCATGTACTGCACATGCTTTTAAAGGGCTCACACACAATGCTGCACGCGAATATTGGGTTTTTCATGTGCATCTCGTGCAATTTTTTTTTTGTGCACACGGGCCGATATTTTTTGCGTTTGGGAGCATTGGGTGAAACAATAGTTCATAGTATTGCATAATATTATACATACAAAACCACCTAGTAATAAAATATTTGGGAAAAAAAGTGATGCGTTTTCCATGGCGCTCAGTAGTTATAGTCATTTATATAAACCCGATGTATTGATATATGTTATAGACAGTGGATCATTTCTACAAAACTGGTGTATTTATATTTGTTATAGACAATGGGTCAGTTATATAACGCCAATGTATTTATTTATTCTAAAGATAACATTTCTAGAAATCTGTAAATCTGTGATGAATACAACTGTCGGGGATATGAGCCTGTTTCATATATTATATCAAATATTATCTGTCTGTTGAGACTAACATTGTAAGGTCCATAATAAACATTATAAAAGAACACCGTGTTCTAATCAAAGTGTGTGTGGGGGCGGGGGTGGGGGGTAGATCATAAGATTTGTCATTCAGTCAGGTGGCGTGGTTTGGATTCCCCGCTTGTACATGACAAGGAGTAGGTTCGCCTGTCCAACCTTGTGGGTTTTCTCCGGCTCATCTTGTTTCCTCCCACTGCTAAATAAAGAAATATGAAAACTACGTCCCGAAATTACCTAGTTTGCGTCGAGTGGACGTAAAACTCTCTCTCTCTCTCTCCCTCTCTCTCTCTCTCTCGTTGAAATAAAGCATGATAATATTACTTTTTTATAGTACCATGTGTTGAAGACATAGAGTGTTTTGGTAGACCCTGCATTGGTGGATACTGTGCATGTAAATATATAATCACTATTCTATTTATAATCACCCATCAAAATTTCCTGATTTAAACACGTTTGACTTTGAGTACGTACATACACTCGTCGTTCGGATGGGACGAGGACCCGTGTACACATTGGCGTGCACGTAAAAGATCTCTTGGCAGTTGGAATTCGATATAAGACTAGGCCGTAGCGCCGCTGTCGGTGCAAAATTTTCTCTCATAGCACACTGTATGGCGTATTCCCGTCTTCATTAGACCAGTCGGAGCAGAACACGAACATTTCACGTATATTCCCCCAATTAATCGCCTAATATGGTGTACTATAAGTTTACACTGTCTGTTATTTCTTTAAACATTCATTAATTTAATGTACTTGGTACACAATATCATAGTGAGTGAGTGAGGGGTGGTTGGGGGGATTCAAAATGGCAGAAATAATGACAAAAATGTTGAAAATCGGAAGAGGCGTTTAGTCAATCTGATTAAAATACAGATCTATATTTCGTTTCGTTTTTTATACTTTCGATAGCCTACACTACATGACGATTTGACCGGTTGTACTGGAAGGTCGCTTCAGGGGTTTAACTAGTGGCTTTTGACCCTATGACGTCAGACATTGATTAATCAATCAGCGTTGATGTATCTAGTGGTTTACCCATAGTTCCGTGCATCGCACACCTAGAGCTCGTCGTAACAGGCCGTTGCATTGACTAATCCCTCACTTCAACCAGAACGCCAGTAATATGACAACTCTTCCAGATCTTAGTGTAGCAAAGACAAGTAAAACGAAATTTTGAACTATTTAAAACGAAACGAAATAGGATATGGCTTTCAATCAGAATTTAAGTATAAGATAGCGCAAAAAAAGACAAGTAAAAACGAAATTTTGAAGTATAAAAAACGAAACAAAATGGGATCTGTGTTTTAATCAGGTTGTAATTTTAGTATAAGACAGCGCAGAATCGTGTTATCGTGTTTTACATGTAGTAAACTCAAAACTCAAATTAGAGAGACTTTTAAGTAGTCTCTATCATTCAGACAAATATTCTACGAATAATAGTCTGGATAGGTTGGCATAAGAACTGGTCATAAGGTTAACCTTACCTAATAATACTCCTTATTTTAATTTACTTCACAATGGTTGTTAGCTATTACATAAACAACAAAAGTTTGATTTCTGCAAAACTTTGTATGAGAGATGATAACGCTTGGACAAAATGACGTAATAACATGTCTTGTGAATATCTCATACATAAACTCTCTGATCAACACCAGAGGGCATCGTCAAACACCTGTTTCAATCCATTAAATTGATAATGTAAAACATATTGCTTTTCCCACGAATCTTGGGATCATGTGGCTAAGCGGGTAAGGCGCTGGCTCGCTAGCCTGGAGGTCGGGTGTTCGATCCCTGCATTGTCCGAGAAAGTTCATCCAGATTTTCCGGCGTGGTTTCCCCTTGTCAGTGATGCAGGACGGAGGGCCTGACAAGGCCGGCTGTCTACTTGCTCGGATGGGACGAAAAACCGAGGCCCCGTGTACATATTGGCGTGCACGTAAAAGATCCCTTGGCAGTTTGAATTCGATATAAAAGTAGGCCGTAGCGCCGCTGCCCGGGCAAAATTTCCATCATAGCACACTGTATGACGTATGCCCGTCTTCATTAGCCCAGTTTAGGAGCAGAACAGTAGGACGTTAAACCCCATTTCATTTCCCACGAATCTGATTTTCTTGTAAGTCCAATTTAAGGCCCGTCTTCATTAGCCCAGGTTAGGAGCAGAACAGTAGGACGTTAAACCCCATTTCATTTCATTTCATTTCCAATTTAAGGCTCAGCTTTTCGATGGAAAGAGTTTCCTAAAAGGCGTATGGCGGCTTGTTTATTGATAATATATAAACCATGTTTTGTATTTTTCAGATGTTAAATGTGGAGAATCATTTTGTCAGGTGTAGTCAAGCTAGTTTATGTTATACTATACCAATGAACAGTGAACAACACTCTTTACCATACTAATATAATAGTAAAATATATTGTAATAATTTAACCATTTCTTTCAAATAATCGAAGCTAACAATATGTTCACCTTCACCAAGAATTACAATATATTCATTCAAAGCAACTACAATATATTAAAATGTAACCTAGATTGAAAAATAATTTGTTTGTTGTTTATTTTGTTAACGTCGTGTTGCTGTGTTTTGTCAGTCATTCATATCTTCTTTACTTCGTTAACATCAAATCGGCGATGAGTAGACGGAAAAGCCGGTACCCGGGCAAAGCTTCCCTCATAGTACACCGCTTTATCCCGATTCGTCAGGAACATTACATTTTTAAAGTGACACGATTTGCTTAAATCCACCCCGATCCACCCAAAACTATCCTTCAAGACACATAAAGATGGCAATGTAATGATTTACACAAATCAACCAACTCGTATCACATTAGTATTTCGTATTTTTAGCGTTCCTGGTGCCAAATATGTCAATTTAGGTTAAAATCAGACTTTTTCGTTGGCACGATAAATGATGGGAAGGAAAGGACATAGCTCGTGTATGATTTTGTAGGGATCAGACCACCTGGAAGAATGACTTTTTCAGGAGGCTATTTATCCTTGGGAAAACAATATGTACAGTCTATCCTTAAGAGTTTTTTTTGTCATCTACACTCCCTGCGGCAGTGACAAATGGAATGGAGTGGAAAGTATCAATTCACTGGCTGGGGTAGGGCTGGGAAACCTTTAGGACACAAATCATCTTTCTTTACAAAAAGGTTGATTTAGCAAATTTTGGTGACTTCATAGGAGATAATTTAGTTATATGCTCACATGTACTTGCATGCTGACATAGTGTTAATTGGGTACAGCTTCTGGTTGCCCTTGTGCAGCAGACAATGGGTTATGTCAAATGTAGTGTTGGAGTAAATTGTTATGACATAATATAACACTAGTGTAACCAAAAAGGGAGATAATTACAGCTTTATTTTCATTGAACGATAAAATTACAAAATAGTCTCTAGACAACATTAATGTTAATCGAAATAAATTCAAACACGGCTTCTACTTATCATGCTTCGATAATATCTTGGCTTATTTCTAAAGAAGGGGTCCCAACAAATATCAGTTTTTGTGTGATTTGTATAAATATTGAAGGACTTGTAACATTGAATAATGATATTAGACAAACAAATTACAACATTTTATGTAAATTAGATAACACTTTATATCTTACTTTTGACCAAGATAAAATGTTAACCCCTTGGGGATAGAGCTAGTGTCTTATAGGATCCCATGTTAAAAAATAGGAAAACTTCCATGAGCTGAGAAACACTATCGTGTTACACTAGTGTTGGATTCACTTCACTTGAGCAATTAAAAGCCAAGATAATGTTACAAATTTGATAGAGGTCCAAACAGTGAGTCAGTGTTAAGTTTAGAGGTAAACAAGCGGTTGCCATGCAAGATACGCCCTGCAAGAGATGGACAGAGAACGAGCTAAAAGAAAAATAATGTAAATATTTGTACAATCAGGGTCCATAATCCAGGAAGATATAGTCCGATATGCGCGAATATCGAAAGGAACCGAGATCTTTGGGATATGAACATACATTTCAGTTTCATCCAAGAGCGCCCATTTTCTTAAGCAGTTACATTTCAATTTTCCCGAAATTCGAATTCAACCTTCATTATGGTGGAATAGGGATATATTTAAACGTTTTTTTTTAAAATAGGAAAGAAATTGTGACCTCTAGAGAATCCGCAAGCTAAAAATGAGTTTTTTCGAACAATCAGGGGCCATAATCCAGGAAGTTCCGTTCGGATATGCGCGATGATCAAAAGGAACCAAGATCTTAGTGTGTAACGGTGATATATTCACACGTTTTTTTTAAATCGGATAAAAATTGTGACCTCTAAATTTTGTACAGTCAAGGGGCATAATCCAGGAAGTTACGATCCGATATGCGCAAATATCAAGATCTGTGGGTTATAAACATGCATTTCAAGTTTCATCAAAATCGGGTGAAAATTGTAACCTCTAGAGAGTCCACAACCTTGATATACCGTACTTTTACGAGGGCGGTCATTTTGTCCGGCAGTTTTGGTCCGATTTTCACGAAATTTGAACTCAACAATCATTAGGGTGTAACGGTGATATATTCAAACGGGTTTTTTTTTAAATTAGATACGAATTGTAACCTCTAGAGTGTTTAAAACGTGATTTTTCATACAATCATGGGCCATAATTCAGGAAGTTACGATCCGATATGCGCAAATATCGAAAGGGACCAAGATCTTTTAGTTATAAACATGCATGTCAAGTTTCATCAAAATCAGATGAGAATTGTGACCTCTACAGAGGGGCCATAATCCATGAAGTTTCGATCCGATACATGCCAATATCGAAAGCAACCGAGGTCTTTTGGAGATAATCCTATATTTCAAGTTTCGTCAAAATCGGATAAGAATTGTGACCTGTAGAGTGTCCACAAACAATTGTGGACGAGCGGACGGACAGGGGCGGCGACAATTAGGTTTATAAGATATATCTTTGTAATAATGTATATTAGCATGTGTCATAATTTTATATACCTTAATATTGATACATCTCAGTACAGTAATAACTACGTAAACTTATAAAGTAAAAACCAAATCCGAAAAAAATGTTTTGGCATTTAATAAACTTTTTTTTCTACAAAACTGCACTTTCGTTGGCTAAGGTCTACCTTGGGTGTGGTGATCGTCGTTCTTGTGGAATTCATGATTCTTCTGAGGTGGATATTAGTTATGTCCATGGGTTCCAGCGGTTTTCTCTGGTAGGGTAACCCACCATAAATAAATATATCCAATTATCTCGACAATTACACCACAATATTTATATATATACCAAGCCTTAAATCAGTTTCAAACATTTAAAGTCACTAAATAAACGGTCATGTTGTACTTAATAAGCTATGACCATTTAACCATCCATAAATAATACACTGAAAGATGGTTACGGGTGTCGGCCATAACATCTGGGCACTTGTGAGTAAAAAATAGGTTACGTGCCCTTATTTTGAAATTAGTCTCGCTTAACCAGTCTACCGACCATTCTACGTCTGTTTGACAGGCTGTGATAATTAAGACTACTTTTTTACGAAACATAACAGAAAGCACGTTAGACAACTCAACAATTGTTTTAAGAACCTTGTAAAAGTAAAATGAAACTACTGCTAGTATCATGTTCTTGCCTAACGCAAGTGTTTCAGAGATATTATTTGTACTAAACCAAAAGATGCCGCTCCTAACGGTACAGTTAATGATAAAGCAATTTAAAAAATAAAAAGAACGTAATTTCTAAAGCTGCTGTAATAACCAAAACGCTAAATATTACTGCTATTCAGAATCGTCAACAATAGATTTATACGGCTGTAGTAGTTGATAGATGTGTAGAGAATTGCACGTGCGATGGCTATTTATAGTTTCTAGACTCTAGCTCTGAGTATTATCATACTGCGTGATTAGTCAGAAATCACTTCGAGACAAGCCACTGAAGCGTGCACATTCGCCGTATCGAGTCTTATCTTTCTGTAGGGAAAATTTTCACTACACGGTTCACCCTACCTCAGGCATGTACTTTGTGTTACCCTGGATATATACATATATACACATCCTTGATTATCTGATATATTAGACTGACGGGTGTCCTGAACATGTGTCCTATAGTTTTGCACTTTATCTAATGCATGGTCTCCCATGTCTAATTATATAACCGTGGTCATGGTTATATCAACTAAACAAGCTATACTACTTCCATAGTAGTATGGTCTCCAAAGTCTAATTATATAACTGTGGTCATGGTTATATCAACTGTAGCGGTACACTCTATATTACTTCCACGATAAAACCCAACCTTATTCCAGGTCAGTACACCAATTGACGATGTAAATGTCTGAGTGGAAGGATAAGTCTTTGCCTCTTTGTGTTTGGACCCACTATCCACATAGATCAACTTCATGTCAGCTTTAACTGTAAAACTTTGAATGCTAGACTTATTTATACTATCTCCAACATCAACATACAAACCAACATCAACGTAATCATTAGGGGTTTCTGTATTTCCGAAAACAAAAGTAGTGTTAGTTTTGTCAGAATGTGATTTTACTCTGATATACAAGGAACAATCTTGTAATTTGAAGGCGGGACCATAAACCCATTCGTTCTCCTTATTGTTCACAGTAGGCCTATCATAGTCATCCCTATCTTTCAATACACCATAATTAAAACCGTGCTTCAACGTAGTCGTCGTCTGTCTTGCGACCCGGAACTCCCCAACAATATTAAAAAGAGAGTCATAATTTACCCCCATGGCCATGGTGTGATGTTTACTTGTGACGTCATGCAAGCTAACCAGGTCACGTGATTCCAATTCATCTCGTTGGCGTCTCATCATAGTTAACACGTCTACTATATCATACACACAATCACCAATCAAAATATCTGTTATGTTCTGCGCTATTTTAGCCATGCGACCAATCATGTCTTTTGTACCATCAACGATCTTCTTCATCTTCTGTTCTTCCTCTTGGAGCGTTTTCTTCAAATCTTTCTTTAACGTTTCTCCTCTCTGGAAGACGACATCACAGATGTTTTTAACATGTTGATCAATTTTAGAACAAGATGTTTGAGCAGATTTATTCATTGAGTTAATCTTCTTTTTGACTTCACCAACATATTTTTCGAATTCAGAACTTTTTGATTCCAGTTCGCCTTTCAAGCTCAACAATTCGTGTTCAACTTCATCCCTGTAGTCACATATTTCCAGCGTATCATGGTCTTGATGAGCTTGAGTCAGACATGTTTTACAGACCGCCACACTACAATCCTTACAATACAATTCTAATTTTTCCAGTGTATGTTGAGTACAAGGCCTTATCCTTTCACGTGTCTGTTTATCTTGATGCTGTACAATAAACACGTGATGATCGGCAAAGAATACGTCATGGTGTGTATTTTTACAAGAACAGCACATATATTTATTACATTCAATACATTTATATATCTCGTTATCACACGATTTACAGGCATCGCATAAAATAACCTTCTCAGTTTGATCAGACACGACATGCATTGCCTCCCCTTCAGTACTGCAACTTGTTGATGGAAGGCTTACTATTCCGGAAACACTGGACGCAGATTTTCGTTCGATTTTTCTTTTTTTGGAATTTGTCGACGGAAACATTTTGATGCCTCCTACAGGAACACCCACATTATGCCGACAGAGTGGGCAGGGAAAGTTTTTGCTTTTAGAACATTTCTTGGTATAATAATCCTCCAGACAGTCTCCACAAAATCTATGTCCACAATCGATAGTTTTGGGTTCTGTGAAGATGTTTAAACAGATACTACAGTTATCTTCCTGATCCTCCATGTTGAATATTTACTACCATTAAAATGAGACACTTCTTAAATACAGAATTCAATATTTCCAATAATGAGTTTGTTGAACAGTTGATTCGAATTCTATCTTACACAATGAGTAGCAAAATACATGTCAGTCGATTGTCAAAAAGGAACAATAACTGTTGTATAAAATCTAGTTCAACTTATGACATGTATTTTGTAGCTCGCGAAGATATATGGTTGAACGTTGCCAACCTGCGGAACAAAATATCCACGATCCTTTTCACCGTTCCCTTAATTCCCAAAAGGTATAAATTACAACGCCACTTCTATATTTCATGTCTTTTAACACGAATAGCACTAAAAAAATATCCAACACCTGAATCCCCCAAGAATCCCGTGAGTGAACTGTCTTTATCTAACCTCTAAATATACTGTCTAGTGTATAGACATGCCCAGACCTGTTCAAATATTTCCTAGAATTGTACTTTCAATATTAATACCAAGTAATTCATCAATTACCAAGAATGTTATTCGTTACGCAAAGGTTAACACACTGTTTTTTTATAAGACTCCAGTGTATTCAGACAATACAGGTCACAATTCTATGGAATACAATTACTAACTGAGCGACGTTTCGACTAGGCTTCTCTAGTCATTATCAAGCTATGATAAAAAATGAAAATTTGACGGGACAATTTATTATACATGTACACAACAATGCTTAGTTAATGCTGACAAACCAGGGATCTCCCTTATTTACGTGTACCTAAAGGTAATCTGATTTAATTAAACGCTAATTAGCAATAATACCAATTAACCTAAAAATTGACTAATTGATTAATGGATAAGTTGTTGTGGAGTATACACAATGATTAGTGGGTTTTAATAATACAAACGTTGAAAGAAAATGAAATTTGATAAAATGTTATCAACGACCCCTTTCACTGAAATAAACACAAATGATAAATGAATCGATTGTTGTGGAGTATTTACAACGATTTGATAGGTTTTAATAATGACAACATCCCAAGAAGATGAGATTTGATTGGTATTATGACAAAAAATAATTGATATGTGCATGTTGATGCGAGTGATTCTACTGATATACGAAAAACCCTTAGAACAATGACTGCACAAATGATCAATAGTCCCCTGAAGGCTGACAATTTAAAATATTGAGTAGTACTTCACTGGATGTTATAGTGATGAAGAAAGGCAGGATTAGAACTACTGTGTGCATTAAATTACAATAACAGCAGGCCTGAAAAGCAAAAATAGTTGGGAATTATTAATTATCATTTTTGCAAATTATGATGGTTATTACAAACTTAAAATTGTTACTGGAATATTGATAAGTATTAAATATGATTAAAAAATAATTATGCTTAGACTTTGATTACGTGATAAGAATATCATACGCCCTGGGGAGGAACAATCCTTGATCTCTGTTCATCGTTGGTTTGTGTCGTCGTATTTGAATGGCTTCATGCAATCGGCGCGTTCTCTTGTTGCTTATATTCTTGCATAATGGTTTTACGTTGGACCATTGGACTCTGTGGCGAGGGTTGGAGTTCAAATGTTCAGCTAGAGCTGAGTTGTTGGTTGCTGCTTTCGACTTGTAGTCATCTATCCTTTTATTTAATGGTCGCTTTGTCTCCCCGATGTATGCAATCCCACAATTGCATACTATTTGATAAACACATCCCTTTGGTTGTGGTAGTTGTGTAGGATTTTGCTTACCATTGGCTCTTAATATATCTTTAGTGCTGTTGCTTTTTGTGAAAGTTACATCTATTTCTGGTTGTTGCATTAGTAGCCGTTTGATTTGGTAGGAGACTTTGCCGTTGAAAGGAAGGAAGATTCTGACTGGGGCAGTCGGGGTTTTGGATTTAGCTGAACTCGCCGACAGGGTCTTGTTGATGGTGTTTGTCACAAGTTTGTATTCAGACAAGTTTAATGGGCTATTTCGTCGCTATATTTACACACACTCATATAATATATTAACAGTAGATATGAAATGATTTGTTTATTACCAACATGTTTCTTCTTGATTTTCAAGGTGATCTAAAACAGTGAAAAGCTTTCATTTGTGTGTTATGCGGTTTTCCATTGTACCGATTTTCTGCGGTATATTGCTTTAACATAGTCAACTTCGGAGGAATTTTTTTCTGTTAATGAAAAGACCCCAGGTAGCCTATCTGTAAAACATACAACACGACTAAGATATTGTGGATTTTACAAGTGGGAAAAATCGCAGATCCAAACCCTGACAAAAAAAACCTGGCCTTATGTTTCTAACCCGCTTGTCGTCATCCATCAAGGAACAGGTGGGCCCAAGAGTCGGACATTACCGACCAATTATCACGAAACACGTTTTGTTTTGATCGCGCATCCCACCAACCCCTTAAAATAAAATGTGTTCGTTTAGTAAAATATTAAGTAAACTCAAATTAGGGACGTAAAAATATAGTTGCTAGACAACTGAACACTCCTACCAAAATCCTTATTGTACAAGACACGGGATTTCAGAAAAATGTTTGCATATTATTGTAGACTATAGCATTAGAATTGTGTATCTGTAGTTTTATATATCCTCCTATTTTAAGATGGCGGGAAAAACTGGATGGATATAGTTGAAATACAATAGTGGCCCAGGGTCTTTCTGTATATTGATGTTACGCACAGAATTTTTCGGAAAATATAAAATTTTCTATGGCCTAATCCACGCTAAAATGTACTCAAGTCGGCTGTTTTCCCGTAAATTTAATTAAGAAAACAAATTCAAAATATTTGTATAATAAAACAATGAAATGAAATGGAGTTTAAACGTCTTACTGTTCTGCTCCGACTGGGCTAATGAATACGGACATATGTCATACAGTGTGCAATGAGGGAAATTTTGCCCGGGCAGCGGCACTGTGGCCTACTCTTATATCGAATTCCAACTACCAGGGGATCTTTTACGCGCACGCCAATGTATACACGGAACCACGGTTTTTCGTACTATTCGACCTACTAGACAGATGTCCTTGTCAGGCCCTTCGTCATGCACCACTGACAAGGGGAAACCACGTCGGAAAATCCCGATGAACCTCCTCGGCCAATGCCGGGATCGAACACGCGACCTCCAGACTATGCTGTTATATAATAGGAAGTAATTTGATAACTTTCGCGAATATTACAGGTGTCATTGGAAATATAGATGATTTTCCCGTCTATACCGCCTACAGATGGTGCCGAATTGTCCAATTCATCACATAAATACTGAAGTTAATTGAAACATTTGTGGCTTGATATTCATTTTAGGGATTCAAGTTTTGGAATATTCCGAATCTATCGGGCAACGTTCAAACAATTCACCTTTTGGAAATCGAAGAAACGACTGACCATTGGATGATGTTTGTTTGTCGTAACTTAATTTTAACTTCCATAAGCCATCAATCACACCCACCCCAAACGAGGTGGTACATTAATAGTAACCTCTGCTGAACAATATTTTTTTTCCTGGTAAAGTGAATAATACATTAAAGATACATTATGGGAGATTAGATAAAGAACTGGCAGTTCTCACTATAGATAATGTAAAGGGAATTTGCTGAAAATTTCAGTCAAATTGATCCACTCCGAACCGAGATTTCAGCGATTGAATTTTCGGCCTAGCCTCAATCATCATTGCTACAGTCGGTACGATAACAAACATAGTCTCGATTATCCATTTCATGATTAAATCAAGAATGAAAGTGGAGCAGCAAATGGTATCCTCCTAATCAGTAAACATCGCAGGCTAGCGATACGTTAATTAAATTAATGTCTTATTAATAATTTAGATAACATTTCAGGCACAAAGAAATGTATGTTTAATTAACTCCCAAAAAAGTTGTAAGCGATAAATTTATTTTCTATTAAAACCGTTGGTCTCTGTAGTATGCATAATATAGATTTGGCATAAATTCGGCGTCGTTTATCTGAAAATCTGATCAAAGGGACGGTTTAATGCAATTGTGTTTTTTTAACGTTTTTAATATAAACAAAGCCGTCGCGTAAATTCACTTATACTGAAGTTTTATTTTAATCCCTTCAAGTGCCTGTGATTTTAAGTCCTAAATCGACGACTTTAGTCGAAAACACTACGTATACTTCGAGATTTTGAGGGGTATTTATTCTGCTTCCATTTAATGGAATTAAAAGGGTTTATGTAGTCTTTGAGTATATGACAGGACAGATGTGAAACGGATAAGAAATGAAATGAAATGAAATGGGGTTTAACGTCCTGCTGTTTTGCTCCGAACTGGGCTAATGAAGACGGGCACACGCCATACAGTGTGCTATGAGGGAAATTTTGCCCGGACAGCGGCACTACGGCCTACTCTTATATCAAGGGATCTTTTACGTGCACGCCAATGTGTACACGGGACCTCGGTTTTTCGTCTCATCCGAATGACTAGACAGCTGTCCTTGTCAGGCCCTCCGTACTGCATCACTGACAAGGGGGTACCACGCCGGAAAATCTGGATGAACTTTCTCGGCCAATGCAGGGATTGAACACCCGACCTCCAGGATAGTGAGCCAGCGCCTTACCCACTTAGCCACCGTGATCCCCCGAAACGGAAAAGAACCACATTACAAAACAATATACTTCGAAGTATGAAGTAGATGGATCTCTGTGTGCAGAATGCACCCTATAAGTGACAGATATTTCGTCAGCTAAAACACAAAATGTCTATGTTTATGAGACGTGTTGGTTACCGTGTAGTGAGTGGGTGACGCTAAACGACTATCTTTTATAATAATATTAGTGTTATCACAACTGAAAAGTATTTTCGAAGGTGTGACACGTAAACGGTCATACTAGTATATCGGACAATCTCAGTCATAATTGTGAGGGTACGAAATCTATTGAGCTTGATGGACAATTCTCTTCTATGTGCCCAGTCTTTAACAGAATAAAAGAACGACAGTGCAGTGCAGGTGGGGCTATTTGACTTGTGCTGGGACCTTCTCTCCCCTACATCACATCCCACTCGGTAGCACGATTTAACCAAATCCACCATTATTTCAACTCATATTACAATACATGTAATCTGTTGTCATTTTTAATTTAAAAGTGTAGCGTTTTGTTTCAAAAATGCCCCACAAAATGCGATTTCCAAGCAAGTTATGTCCAAACTTAGACATACTTGCAAATCACATTTTTTTGGGGGGGGGGGGGGAGGGGGCATTTTGACACAAAAACGCTATGATTTTGTATTAAAAATGACAATTTCGCATGGGGGGGTGGGGGGTCTATTGAGAAAAGAAAACAAAACAATTATGTCTGTGTATTATACTCTTCTTTTCTTTTCATCAATCAAGATTTAAAGCAATTTAGGTCACGTGATTAATGACAACCCAATGCAGGTCCAACACTATAAGCTTTTCATTTGACAATAAAATATTGTTATTTAAAGGGAAAGTAACTCCCAATGAAATATTAATATATTTGAGGCGAGTATCTTCTCCTCCCTTGAAATTGAATGGATATAATATGGTGTAAGTATTAATATTGTTCTACAAAAATGTGTGATACTTTGATAAGCTAAACTACAGTGCTGGAATATATTTTCATAAGCTAAATATATCTAAATATACAACATCTTGTAAGTAAAAGTTTTAAAATATTTTTAGCTAACAAGTTTGGGATTGTTGTGTTTGTCTTTTCTTTTAAAATCAGGCTAATAAAAAAATTAGATCATTCTTTCTTTATATTTTTCACAGATATTATGTCTTAATACTTATATTAAAAATCGAATAACATCTTTAAAAAGTTAGTGCCGGGTGTGACGTTTTGCATTTGAACTTGGCAAATGATTAAGAAACAGACAACTTATAAAGAAGTAGTTTGACTAATAAAATATCTAATTTGTAAAGAAATTGATTGAGAAATTGGGATTAACATCTTTTTAACACAAACTAGCTATATTATTTCAGGACCAAAAACAATGCACTTGCACGAAGGACAGATAGGAAATCCAAAAGGTTGGGAAGGTGAGCCAACTCATTGTCACACCCAGGCTTCAGACAGAAACTATGCCAGTTGACTCATTAACAGACCTTATGATCTAAAGCTGCTAAAGCATACATATTAGGCCTCTGGACCACCAAATTCCACTCTAAAGAAATAATGATCTACTTTGAATTTGACTGATTCTAAAATGAAATCAAGTCGTATTTCACTTAAATATACATTGTATGACATGAAGTAACAATAATTATTTAATACAAAAAGCTGTAATTAATAAAATTTCTTCCAAAAATTGTAATCAATAACATTTCTTCCAAAATTGTAATTAATAAAATTTCATCCAAAAATTGTAATTAATAATAATAACTTTTCTTCCGATGGTGATTAAAAAATAAAATTAGATATCCTACAAGGTAAACAATATGAAAAATAAATACAAGCATAAAGATAGGTTGCCAGGCAACAAAGCATACGCCCACAGCAGCTAAATCGTCCGGGCAGTCAACAAGAGTTGTCGCATATTTTTACTTTTTTCGGTAATGAAACATTTAAAATACACTAAAATCTGATTAAGAGCAACAACTCAGAAAACCATTAGAATTTGTTTGGTTTTTATAAAGTTCTGCCCCATGCTAACATTTTGTATACAAAACTTTTAATACTGTATCATGTATTCCAAGTCATAAAAATTCATTGAAAATCAATATACTTGTTTGTCTCAAGATCTTAAACTCTGTGTATCAATCTGAAGTCAATCGGATATTAACTTTGGCCTCTAGAGCGTCCACAAGATTTTTCAAAGTGATCAAGGGCCATAACTTTGGCAGTAATTATCAGAAATCTTTGAAAATCAATAGGATTATTCACCTTGTGACCTCAAACACTGTGTATAAATTTAAAGTCAATCAGATATTAACTTTAGCCTTTAGAGCATCCACAAGGTTTTTTGAAGTGATCAAGGGCCATAACTCTGGCAGTAATTATCGAGAATCACTGAAAATGACTACACTTATTCGTCTCATGATCTTAAACACTGTGTATAAAATTTAAAGTCAATCGGATATTAACTTTAGACTCTAGAGTGTCCACAAGGTTTTTCAAAATAATCAAGGGCCATAACTCTGGCAGTAATTATCGTAAATTGCTGAAAATCAAAAGGATTCTTCGTCTCATGACCTTAAGCACTGTGTATAAATTTAAAGTCAATCCGATATTAACTTTGGCCTCTAGAGCGTCCACAAGATTTTTTGAAGTGATCAAGGGGCATAAATCTGGCAGTAATTATCGGAAATCGCTAAAAATCAATAGGCTTCTTCGCCTCATGACCTCAAACACTGTGTATAAATTTAAAGTCAATCGGATATTAACTTTATCCTCTAGAGCGTCCACAAGATTTTTTAAAGTGATCAAGGGCCATAACTCTGGCAGTAATTATCGGAAATCGCCGAAAATCAATAGGCTTCTTCATCTCATGACCTTAAACACTGTGTATAAATTTAAAGTCAATCGGATATTAACTTTGGCCTCTAGAGCGTCCACAAGATTTTTTGAAGTGATCAAGGGCCATAACTCTGGCAGTAATTATCGGAAATCGCTGAAAATCAATAGGCTTCTTCGTCTCATGGCCTTAAACACTGTATATAAATTTAAAGTCAATCGGATATTAACTTTAGCCTCTAGAGCGTCCACAAGCAATTGTGGACGACGGATGGGGGCGACGACAATATACGACCACATTTCAATGTGGGCGTATAAAAACACATTACTTAATGTAAAATATGTCTAAAAATCACTAGGGTATATTCACTTATATACGTTAAACATTTCTCTATAATTTCTTAATGGAATTTTTGCATTACTAATACCGCTTGGTCATTGGCTAATATCTCAGATGTATATTTATATTAAAGTAACTTTCAGGCGATAAAAAAGCAAAATATTTAAATTATCTTTATAATAAGATTTCGTGAATAATTTACCGGATTTGCCATAACTATTATCCCCTTCCCTCCAGTTAATTTAAGTTTCCCCAAAAATTTTGACCCTTTTCACATGTTGCCTGATTTCAGAAATGTCATCTTGTGCCAGAACTTAGTCCAACAAGTAAAACAATCAGAGCCCTTTATTATCAAATACAATATAAGTAAAATCATTTCTTTAATGTAAAATACAAAATAATATCCGATTGAAAAACAAAATAAAAATCACTTTAAACTTGAAATTATGCAAATTCAAAATGTTTAATACAAATAACTTATAAAATAATATTGGAAACATAAATTATGATATGTGTTTAAATGAGATATATTTTTTACATAGCAAGATTCACTTTAGATTTCATTTCATTAAGAAGAAAAGAAGATTTTTTTAAAATACCCAAATTTGGTCTAAATAAATACAAAACTTCTGGTAGGGTGGTCCTGTTAAAATTTAAAAGCGATCTGTAACATAAAGCAATATTATGTAGAAATCATACCTGCAGATATCCATGCAATAAGCCATACCTGCAGAGATATATCCATGCAATGCATACTATATGTATTCCCATTAATATTTAGCTGAATAATTTGGTTGCCTCAATTACAGGTCTGGCGATTCGAGACTATACAATTCTCTCTGTCAACCAGTCTATTCCTGCTATGCATGAAAGAAATTTGTTCAGTGTTGTTTAGATCATATTTATTGAATGAACAAGCAAGACTACAATGACCACCCTACTTCTGGAATAGGCTACTTTTGTACGCTTCTTTTATTTGTTTTTTTATTCGTAGGAGGTTTTTAATTTGTTAATACTAAGGAATTATCAACAACCTTCAGAATGACACATCCCATTTAAATAATCATATCAATCAAAAAGAACTATTCATTACTAAAAATTGAAATTATGCAATAAAATATTACAATCATTAACCTTTTTACAGATCCTGTTCACTGTTGTTGCTAAATAAAGCTGCATCTAGCACTACTTTTCTCTTTATTATACAGGGTACATAAAGCTTGACCTATAACTTAAGGTCAAAGGTCATGGCTGAACAATGTCCTTGACCTTTGAGCACTAAAGTATAATAATTAATATACATGTGTATGGCAGGCAAGATGATCACTAAAATCACATAAAATAATAACAATCATACATTTATCACTAACATATTTACATTCGGTTGCTATAGTAACGATGGGGCAAACTTTTAAAACAGTAAATTCAGATAACTAGTATATATACATGCAAGCCTGGTAACATAATTTTGATTCAATATGCAAGGAATCTTTGCATGGAAAGAAGCATTACTTTTTATACTAAAATGATACAACCAAACTTCCTCCTAAAATGTTAATATTGACGGGTCTTAAAAAGTAAAATGGTTTTGATTGATAAGCATGAAAAGTGAAAGTAGCAAAAGTAAAAGTAGCAAAAGCTTACAAGTAATTAAGATTGAGAAATCACAATTTTATATATATATACACATATACAGAACACAAGATAAAACATAATTTGACGGAATCAATAAATATTACATATTATATAACTGATTATAACACATTATTGTTACACTTAAATGCAGTGGTTCTGAGTATTCACATTTATATTATTTGTGAGACTATCCCTCTTCTAAAGCCATCTAAACTAAAATGGAAATCTGATCTGCATTGATTTCCTATTAGGAAATCCAAAGCAACTGATTCCTTTACATGTTAAACAATTACTATATTGATGATATATTATCAAATTTAATTTGACAGGATAGGATTTCTTTGTGATTTTATTTATTGTGAACGTATGGTACTGATCACTGCGTGAGTCCATAATTTTATTATAAGAAATATATATTTTCAGTTAAAAATAGGTGATCTAATTAAATTAACCTTGAGCCAATAGTTCATTAATAATTTCCTCATTGACAAATTAAAAGCTACATCAAGCTAGATAGTAATACCAATGATATCAACAATTTCTAATGTAAATACTAGTATAACATTGTAACTGATTTCTTGTTAATTTAGTACTGTCTCTCAGAACAACTTTCATTTCAGCTACACTAATATCTTACACTGTTAATTTACATATTGATCCTTCCCTTCTACTTGTTCAATCAGCTTCCCTTAGTAAGAATGGATAGGGAGGGAGGGAGGGTGAGACAGAGAGGGGCAGGGGAAGGAGGAGTTTATTAGGTCATTTTGAGACTGTGGGAAGAAAACAGAGAACTGGGATAAACCCATGAGGTTAGACTGGAGATCTTACTTCCTGACAAATACAAATGCAGGATCAAAATCCTGACACTTTCAGTAATGACAGATTTACGATCACAAGTGCCTGCATTAAATCATTTGGGCACCCAGGTGAGGATGAATGTTATTTGTTATTAGATGACCGAGATTAAATATCAATTGTATTTCCAGTCTGGGACCAATCAGAACTATCTCATTACAAGAATTACCAAGGGAAGGTATTGTAACAGCAGAGAAAGATCAAGATCTATATAGCTGGACATATGACTTACATTATAACATGGTTGCGCTAACCTTCTATTATTGCAGCCTTTATTGAAATATATATTTTTCAAAGCTGTGTACAAACTCGGCTTAAATTTTACAAATTTCTATCAAATTCTAAACATCGATATTAGCTAATTGGTTTACATCAGTGATTAAATAAAGTCTTGAAAACTCATATTTTGTGTGTGCAATTAGTTTTTGGATTGTAAAGTGGTTAAATTTGAGTAACCTGGATTATATTTTATTTTCAAAATCATGTGACCAGAACACAAGTTCTAATAAACCATCCTAAAATAAAATACATTGTAACATTATCTACATCATTGTCAAATATTTAAAAGCTTGGCTAAAATTACAGTACCAATTACTATAAATAGATTGCGTCTTTTTCAAAAAGCTCTTTATAAAATCATGGGGTATTATAAGGTCCATGATAAAATGAAGAGTCACCCTTTAAACCAGGAGTATGCCGGCTCCCCTTATTCTGGTGAGATGTCTGCCTTATTCACTTGAGTTCTCTCCCCTTTATAAAGGTTATCCTTTTTTCTCCATTTATTATTTGGGTGAGGTGAGCTGAGCTATTGAACACATTACTGATCGTAGGCTATTCTTCAATGACTGAAACATGTAAAAAAGAAATCCAGATTACAAAAGTTGAGGTGAATAATTATATATACATAAAAAAAAAGAATTTCTTAAAGAGTTAATTTTGAGGCAAACATATGGTAGATTTTATTACTATGGTTAGATGTGCAATACAAGATAGGATAATTTTGCCCAAACAGTGGTGTTTCTAGCTACTCTTCCTATTTCTAACTCAACGATTCATTTACATGCATGACCAGGTTGCTAGCCCTGACACAGTTCATCTCAACCCATGCCCAGATTTGATCTTTCAACATTCTTGTCAACAGACCAGTGCCATGACAGCTCGAATGCCCCAGCCTCCAAGTTAATTTTGGATATCTATATTTAGTATTGCAAAAAAATCATTAATCTACCAGAGTATGAAAATTACTTGTCATGAAAAATACATGTCATAAAAACAAGTATTCTACATAAAAACAAAATTTATAATACATTGAGAATATACAATTAAATTAACTAAATGTCTAATTCTTACAATGAATAAACAAACACTAAGACAATAATACATACATGCTTATTACAAACAAAAATTAGATAAATACATTAATAAGTTTCATCCCACAAGTTTCAATAACTAACCCAGTATGTTTTGTATATGGGGAGGAATAGATCCAGTATGTTTTGTATGTGGGTAGAAATAGATCCAGAATGTTTTGCATGCGGGGTGTAATAGATTCAGAATGTTTTGTATGTGGGGAGAAATAGATCCAGGATGTTTTGCATGTGGGGAGTAATAGATTCAGTATGTTTTGTATGTGGGGAGAAATAAGTCTAGGATGTTTTGCATGCGGGGAGTAATAGATTCAGGATGTTTTGCATGTGGGGAGTAATAGATTCAGGATGTTTTGTATGTGAGGAGGAATAGATTCAGTATGTTTTGTATGTGGGCAGGAATAGATTCAGGATGTTTTGTATGCGGGGAGAAATAGATCTAGGATGTTTTGCATGCGGGGAGGAATAGATTCAGGATGTTTTGTATGTGGAGAGTATTAGATTTAGGATGTTTTGCATGCGGGGAGTAATAGATTCAGGATGTTTTGTATGTGGAGAGTAATAGATTTAGGATGTTTTGCATGCGGGGAGTAATAGATTCAGGATGTTTTGTATGTGGGGAGAAATAGATTCAGGATGTTTTGTATGTGGGGAGAAATAGATTCAGGATGTTTTGTATGTGAGGAGGAATAGATTCAGGATGTTTTGTATGTGGGGAGAAAGATCCGGTATGTTTTGTGTGTGGGGAGGAATAGATTCAGGATGTTTTGTATGCGGGAAGGAGATCCAAAATGTTTTATAAATTGGGAGGACGATTCAGGATTCTTTGTATGTTTTTTTAATTGCTTTCCAGTCCTGTAGCGAATTTAGGGGATCAATTTAAAGAAGGTAAATTTGATTACCAGTATATTTTGAACAGAATCTTAGCCTGAGATTAAGAAATACTTGTATATCTACACTAGCTATCGCCCCCCCTCCCCCCACTACTTTAGGACTGAAAACACCACTGGCAATTTTAGAACCATCGCATAATGGAAAAGTGGTACCAGATTTCATGAAACGGTAAGCATTCTCTGCATCTAGTTGTGTAAATAGCCTTTAATAGGTGAGTACCCATACCCCAGACATCCAGAGTTATCTAAATTATTTAGTATTCCATACCCCAGACATCATGTGTTATTTAAGTAAGTTAGTATTCTATACCCCAGACATCCGTTGTTATTTATATAAGTTAGTATTCCATACTCAGGTGTTATTTATAAGTTATAACTTACGAGTAGTATAGGAAATAATAAATGTTAAACCCATCAAGAAATGGGGGAATTGACAATGTTTAAGCCACAGAAAGCTTTTGTTATGCAGGGTAATAATTACAATTTTATGTTATTCTTTCTTTTTTTTTCAAGCAATTTACCATTAAAGCTCATCTTGTTTTGTCAACTCTTTCCAACGCCTGAATTATCGAAACCAAGAATACACAAACTTAACGGGCGTAAAACTTAAACTCAATATTATTTAGAGTCTTTTACATTACAAACATGAATTATTGGTATATTTTAATCAGTGGTGAGGTTGTTATCTTACAATTAACATATGGATTCCTGATATCAAAGACTTAAGACACAGTGAACAATTTTAAAACCAGTATACGTCAATTTGTAATGAGCCGCCATGATGAATGAGGCTTAACGTCAGTGCTTAAGTGAAATTTCAAACCGTACTTCCGATGTAGACTGGACTAACCAGACACGAGTGACTGCCATTGGATATGGACTGTTTACTTATTTCGATAAATAGAATTGATTAGAAATAATGATAAAAGCTTTATAAAATGAATGTAAATCATTATTACATTAATATCTGCTTTTTGACCTATTTTCGTCCATTTTATGCTCCAAAGAATACAGATCTAGCTAAGACGTACTTACTTACTAAAAAAAAGCCATTTTAATGTACTATTAACCTTTGATTTGAATTCAAATTAATTCTGTTTTGATAGTATTTTGATTATTTCTTGGCCATAACAATGGTGATAATAAACTACTTTAAATAGAAAGGAAAAAAATTGACAAATACAAGATTTGGAATGTTAATGCTGCAAAGCGTATTACCTAGGATAATCTCATAACTGACCAGTTCTCTTGCTTTTAAAGCTAGATAATAAATTTGTGACCCCTTGAACACCAGCCTTGACCCCTTGAACTCCTGCCTTGACCCCTTGAACACCAGCAGTGACCCCTGCTTTGACTGTTGTTTTAAAACTGGCTGGTAACAGAGCCTGTGTCGTGGTCTTTAATTATTAAAAAACAAAAATAAACAAAAATAACAGGCAATAATGAATTAAAATTACATAATACATATATAAAATAAAAACACATAACAATAAATGAAAAACGCCACTGATCATCAACTGAAAATTTTGAAACCACTTTTCAACTACAATACCATCAAAATTAAATGGCTAAAAGAAACATCAGTCTAAAAATGGTTCAGTGCCATTCAGTATTGACAAAATTTCACAACACTCGGAATCCTCTACAGATAATATAAAGAAGCCTGTGCCACCTATAAGTGTCTAAAATCTTTTGATGGGCTACTTTTTTTTAATCAGTGCTGGGTATTGCCATTGCAGTCACGATACGATATGTATTGCAATTCAGGTGCTGCGATACGATTCATAACCAGGTCAATATTTACCAAGAAAACAACAGGATAATTGATATTTTTAGTCCTGCCGATGTCGAAGCAATAAAACTGTTTTATATCACGATATTGATGTGGATCAAAATAAGGACCAAAACAATTTTTAAGAGTGTTTGGAGAGTGTGTGACGTGGATGATTAAGAGTGACAGGTTATTTACTGAAGCAACAAAAACACATAAAAAGAATCGTGATACGCAAATTGTGAGAAAGTGAATAGCGATACATTGATTTAACGATATATTGTGCCAGCACTATTTTTAATCCAATTAATTCCAGGCTGGGAGATTATCTTCCGCTGATTTGTTTTTTTTCTTCTTATTTCGATGTTAAATGCATTAAGCATTAAAAATCAGACGTCCCAAAAATACAAATGATGATCAGGAGGTTTAATCAAAAAACACTATTTAATGAAAAAGACATTTTAAAGATATATTCCTCTGAGAACAGATAGACGTATTATATCACTATTGACAGGAGAACATTATCTAGTACACTCTATTTCTACTTAAAGCAGCTGATCTTAACACCCAGGTCCAGTCAAACCACTGGCAGCAAAAAAATGAGTTTAATGTCCACTCAACACAAATTTGGTCATTTCGGTACTAATATATGGGTCAAGTTTATTTCAATAACTTGTTGCGCATAAAGATCTTTACTTGTGGGAGGAAACCGGAGAACTCGATAAAAACACATGAGGTTGGACAGACTACCCTTGGTCACGTCCAGTTTATAAAATTTGGGGTGAAAATAAGAATTTAGGTTGTAATAGATGACCAACTGTGCTAATGAAGACGGGCTTACACAACGCAGTTTGCGATGAAAAAAACTTTATCCGATCAGCTGTTTATTGACAACTATCCGAATATTTTTGTTCATTGTCAATTATCAGGTTATCTTTGTTGACTGCCAACTGTCAGCGTATCCTTAAGATGTTGCCAATATATACAAGGCCTGGGTTTTTTGTACCATCTGAAAGACTAAGTGCTTGTCGTTGCCACACCCTCCCGTCTTACAACACTGACATGCAGAGGAACCAGGCTTTGAAACTCCAGGTGAACTTTCTCATTAAACAAACCCTGTTAGTGACCCAATAGATGACCTAATTAATCTGTGAGGAATATATCTTTATAAATCAAAGTTAAAGAAATAAAGTTTAATTTAAAAGAGCAACTTTTTTTATAGGTTATTTAAAATCAAACTTCAGGCTTGAATATGCACAATTTTCTATATAGTGTTTTGATAATTTAAAAAAATATAACTAAAATGCAAGTTTTGATAATTTAAAAAAATATAACTAAAATGCAAGTACTATATTTTACGAGACAAAGAACATACTGGTGTTGGGAGATATAGAAGTTTTATGAAGCCTTGTCGATCTACAAGATTTCACCCATTTGGATAATTTTTCAAAAAGTTATTTTTATAATTAAATGTCAATATCTCCCAACAAAAAAATAAAATTGACTGAAACACGAAGATTAAAATAAATACAAAGAAAGAAGTATATTAAAACAAGAGTTACCTTTCCTTGACTAGGTGGTGTTTTAGGACTTTGTGGATGAGCATCCATACACTTCTGGTATCTCAACTACAAGGAATATACTTATTTATATAGAACTCTATAAACATTGTGATAAAATCATATCAATATAACGTAACTTTTAACATAATATTGAAATCTTTTGCAACATCGTGATAATCTGTCCATGTCTATATTCTGGAGTATATTCTGACATTAATAAGATACTAAATTTCATCCTGGGCTTCAAGTCCACAGAAACTTTAAAAATTAAATTGATACATCACGTTTTTATTTTATTCTTTTAATATTTAGATTAGATAAGAGTTAGTTGAGTGTCTATTTTATAACTTACCTTACAAGCAGCTTCTATAGTTTTACATAGAGGACCAGCTGATGGTTCACAGTGAAATACATGTGCTACAAACAGATTCTCTGCTGTATGAACAACAAATGCACATAATCTGAAACAAAAACAACACATCACATAGAAAGATCAGTTAACTCATTTCGGTATAATAAGGTAGTAATTGGTTCGTCTTTATTTTTGTAGACTAGACTTATAACAGAACAGAAATCAGATTCTTTTCCATGACGACATACTGACCTGACCTGATAATACAAGTCAACGAAAAGAGACTATTGTTTATAGCAATGACTTGCATTAGCAATGTAGGCTTGCATATATAATATGAACCAAATCCGGCCAGTAAATCCTACCACTTTGTGAATGGTACAGTCTTCACCATGGTATTATAAGGTGACAACTCAGGTGGATGAGTATTTTATATCTTTCATTCAACTTACTTGACATTTGACATGGCTATGCCCATGAAAGATAAAAACCTCACACGTATTTCATCTATCTTGTTCTCAGGATTCTGAAAAAAAAAAAAAATACAGTTATAACCATTACATATGACAAGTCATGATGATCAGTTTTGACAGTTAAATTTGACCACCTGGATACCTTACCTGTCAGTCAATTAAGAGGCTTTTTGTAAGATTTACATAAAGAGCTTTATTCTGAATGAAGATGTAGCGTTGATTGCTTATTATTGTAAATAATATATGCCATCTAATGGTCTAGAGAGTGGATTATGGACTTGTAATGTTATTTATGTCTAAACAATAGATTTAGCTCAATAATGCATCTTTAAATTTATAATGTTCATGCTAAAAAGTCAATTAAATAAATATTTTAAAAAATTGGGTTACTGGCTTATTCCCTGAAAAAAAAACATATCTTGCTAAACTGAGGTGAACAAAATGACAAAACCCTTATATAATAACAGCATTGCTAAAATAATTATCACAACGCAAACTTCGTCTCCACTTTATCCATAATTCATAATAGAGATATGATTTGATATAGTAACGCACAATAAATGTATTATAACTTACTCCGTTCTCTGCAATTGTAATAGTTGATGGTGCGATAGAGACGTTAACAAAATGCCATCTTTCTGGTGGGATACGATCGTACACTCTATTTACAGCCACGTTTAATATCTCCATACCTGTATACAAATTGTATTCTTTATAAAACATTTTATACTAATCGACAGCATCTAGATTATTAGAAAGCTTTAAAAACCATTGTGCTAATGAAGAAGGGCCTACACTAGGGGTGATCAACCTTTTACATACCATGCACCAATTGTTTTACACATAAATTCAGAGTTGCCATATATCTCTTGTACCACAATCTAATTCTTGTAAAAATATATTTATATACATAACTTCGGGCAATGTCTAAAATAATCGGGTTAGTAGCCTAAATTTTTTGGAAGTTGACCCCTAGCTGAGCCCCTCCTCTGACTATCGACACTTTAATGAATTATTTCGGCCACTCTGGCAGAATGAGTAAACCGGTGGACCTTGTTGTTCTGTCTTATTTCAATGCTTTTCCATGACAGGCACTCAGGAAACTACTCAGGCTAGAAAATCCTGAAGAACTTTCTCTGCAAGCACTGGGATCAAACATGAGACCTCATGGTTATCTCAATACTACCCACAGTAACATTGTGGCTCAATCAATTATTTCAGACTTATATATTGGCACCAGCAAGAAGTATAACCCTAGACAATTGCACTGCATAACATATTGGAGTGGCCACCTGATCATGCAAATAAACTTCAGTCATCTAATAATATGCGAAAAGGGAAGATGACACAGGACTAGCCTGTTCACCAAATCTAATTCAAGAAATACCTGGATTAAATATATATATATGATATACATCCTGATTATGTAGCTTACCTGTTGCTCTGGGCACTATTTCAGTTCCTAGATAATGACAGCGAATGGATTTTTTGGGTTCCTCCATAGGAGTAGGAAAATTCACAGCTAAAAATAAATTCATAAAGGATTGTGTAATTTAATAGATGGTTGTTAATTATATATTTTGTTTTCGGTAATATATTAGTAATAGTTGCCAGGGAATGAGAGAATGGGGCACATTGACTGAACATTCTGCAATAATTTCATGACACATTAACACAAGTGAACAGTCTGCAATAATTTCATGACACATTGACTGATTAATCTGCAATAATTTCATGTCTGCAATAATTTCATGACACATTGACTGAACAATCTGCAATAATTTCATGACACATTGAATAAACATAATGCAATGATTGCAGGACAAACAGACAAGCTCAGACTAGATTGTGCATGACTTGTTTTAGTCATCCAAACAATCATTAATAATTTAATGACACCTAGTACTAGTAGACAATAAGTTTGAATTTAATATTATACACTTACATTGATACATTTTCTGACCTCCGTTCGGCTGGCCCATTTTCTCTAGATTGGGTAAATCGGTGGGCCTGTTTAACTTCATCGTCGTCTGCTGTAGTGTACGTTCCAACATGATCTTCTTACAAATATCGCGTAATGTATTGGCGATCTGACGAGCCGGGTTGTCACAGCGGAACACATGACACATGTGACGTCTAGACATCTTGTCACGGGCAACATATGCAAAATCTCTGAAATGAATATATTAATATTTAATGGATTCTCTAAAAACAGAAGTTACTGTATACAAGGCCATATATTAAAAAAAATATTCTGGTTCTCAAATACTCCTGCATTACTTAAAAAGAGATGCATGCCCTGTATTTACTTCAAGATATGTGCAGTAGCAATTGATAGGCTCAATTCTCAAATATGATAATTAAAGGGGCATTAGGTAAGATGAGATAAAGAGCTGGTAGTTTGCGCTATAATAGTTAAAAAATAGATAATGAAAACAGAATATGCTGAAAATTTCAGTCAAATTGCTTCACTCTGAACAGAGATATTAGCTATTCAATTTTAGGCTAGCCTCAATCGTCATTACTACCATTGGTACGATAATAAACAAAGTGTGGATTATCCATTTTTATGTTAAATCATCCATCACAAAATGTATTCAAATCCACTATATATCGCAGGCTAACGATGGCACCGAGAGTTGATTACGGTCTTGATAAGTTAATTAATGTCTAATTAATAATTTAGATAACTTTTAAGGTCTAAAGAAATAGGCAGATTTAAGTCTTGCATAATGTATGTTTAATGTTATTGCCAATCATAAATGACACTGGACTGGATAATCATAGATTCTTAACTACAAGGTGAAATAAATGTAGTGCCTTGAAATGTGACATTTATGACAAGTCATTGACAAAATAAAAATACCCCTTCCATCCCACATCAGGTTTTTAGAACAGATTGTCTGAGAACCACAATATTTCTTTAGTATGGCCTAACAATGACAATATTGAGGATTTTGGTTGACAGACTGGCAAAATACTGAAATGTGTGACACAGCACTCATTAAAGATTTTTAATGCTTTGCTATCATTTGTTAATATCAATTTACAATTAAAATCTCCCGACATTACATATTTATCTAAAGGCATTTATTTTATTTTCGTTTATTGCATTTAAAATTTCAGATCAAAATCAAATGGCAACTATTTATTAATGTTCCACTTGATTTGATTAAAAATTAAATTGCATAAAAAAGAGAAATAAATGTACCAAAAGTGAGTGAATTCTCAATGGTATGTATAATTAATTGCATAGCCAATTATCAACATAAATATAGACAAAATATCAGATCATTGCAAATATACCATACTATAAAAATACATTACGATACGACCTTTTAAAAAAATAATATACTAAATTACAAATATATTTACAAATGAATGAATAGATGATAGGCTGAATGAACCATTATGATTAAATGGGGAGGGAGGTGACTGTAATATCCTGAATGAGTAATTTTCTGCAACCACCAGGCAGTATACTATATAGAGGGAATTATTTGTTAAGGGTTCGTTTACATGCACGTCAATGTGTACAAGTGACCATTGGTTTCTGTAGCATCCAAATGGCCACATGCTATTCCTTACCACAGTTGCCAGGCCCCTGTCTTTAGCCATTAGGATCAAACCTAGCACCTCTTGATAAGTAAGTCAGTGCCTTACTTACAGGGATAACATGGCTCGCTCCCGGAACTAGAGCAAAAAAGCACCATGTGACTTAATAGATGAATAAATGAAAATAAGTGAATGTAATGTGAACACAGAAATACTAAATAACAACAAAATCAAAAGTGACAATGACATATAATACTAATTTCAAATATGTTGAAGCAGTACAGTACAAAGTTCTTCCATTTAACAAATTACTTCTTCAAAAATAAGCAACTAAAGGACACAAATATAAATATAGTGGAGAGTTACCTTTCCCTGAAAGATGAGAGCAATTTTAAAGAGAAAGAAGAAAAAGTGGTGTTAAGGTTAAAACAGAAGACTTTCACTTATAAGAAAGGGATTTTATTTACAAAGAAAGGGCAAAATAATAAAGGTATACCAGATTAAAAGGCAAACATAAACGTTCAGATCGAATCCACAACGTTTCTGTAACTACCGTTTTGCCCACAGTGGTTTCAAACCCAAACCAGCTCACTCCTATTAGTATTCATTCAACCTCAATGGCTGAAAAGTCAGTCCACCTTCAGACCATACACAAAATGTTTTATCAAAAAGCATATTGGTCCCAAAATCATGTAAACTGATCTAATCCTAACTAAGTTATAACCATAAAAAGTTCCTGCTACTTTCTATTGAATTCATGATGTTATCATTTTCTGTCAATCAGCTACTGAAGAATAAATTGCTTCCATATATAGTTGTTTATATTTATATGTTTAGATTGTCTCTATAAGATCACATCTCGATCTCAGTCCTAATTTTTACAAAATCTATATAATGAAAATGACTATAAGTCATCTGGTGCATTGACAGTAATAGACACATTAATTAGTTAATTGGGGTAGTTTTGGAAGCACAGAATAAGTTAAGTGAACTACTGGTAGAGATATTATCTAATAATAAACGGATTTAGTAGTTAAAGGGTTAAAGTAAGGAATTGTAAAGGAATGTGGTTTTATGTATCATCAAAACAATACTCTGGTCATTTTGAGACTAAAATATGGTTTTTGTTTGCAATGGTACCATGTATTTTGAGTGGACATCAGCGTGTTCACCCATTCTTCATTAACTTGTATGTGGATGCCAACCTGTACACGGGTCGACATTAGCTTTTTGTCCCAAAGGAATTGAACAATCAATATTAAAGGACAAATTTCTTGTAGTTTCTAACTTTGAAAGAACAAATTCTTCAGATTTAACCTATGAACTTAAAAAGTCATTACTCCTTTGGAAATCTTTGCCTCTCTGTATAAAATAATATTCAGTTTAACTGAGAGTGATCAATAATTAGGTGATATAAAGTCACAGGGTTAGATTTAGGCATGATCTTAAGGTTTATATTGGTAGTAAACTACGATAACAACTCTGACACCATTCAGAACACAAGTTAAATAACAACTCTTCCAGATCCAAGTGTAGTAAAGACAAGTAAAACGAAATTTTGAACTATAAAAATGAAACGAAATAGGATCTGTGTTTTAACCAGATTGATCAGAGACAGTCAGTGGGTAAAAATTTCTCGATGAGTCATAGTACCTGCAGTCTTAGTTTCAATATGACATTATCAAATTATATAATTTTTTTTTCTTCTTACTGATAGTTTTTATGCCACCTTAAGATTATATAAAAGTCCCCAATATTTGGTGTAACAGAACCCTGATTGTTCTAAACAATATAATCGGTGCACAAAAAACAACCTACCTTCCATTATCACGACCGACACCCCAAACTCTAATGGAATGAATAGACTGAGAGTTAAGAACACTAAAATCCTGTGTATCTACCAGACGTAAACTCTTTGAATCCAAATCCATAAACAAATCTTTCCCCTGAAATAAAATACGTAAAGTAAACAAATGTATAAACTAATCTTTCCGCTAAAATAAAATCCATAAACAAATTTTCACCCTAAAACAAAATACATAACAAATCCATACACAAATCTTTCCTCTACAATAAAATCCATAAACAAGAGAGAGAGAGAAATGGGGTTTAACATCCACTTGACACAAACTAGGTCATTTCGGGACTAACATATGGTTTAATTTTATTTCAATAATTCGCTTGAGCGTCGGGGTCTTTAGCAGTGGGAGGAAACCAGAGGACCCGGAGAAAACCCACGAGGTTAGACAGGGGAGCCTACTCCTTGTCACGTACAACTGAAACCACGCCAGTTGACTCAATGACAGGCCCTATGCTACAGCGTGCACTTGCTAACCATTCGACCATCCAATCCCCCGCCATAAACAAATCTTTGACCTAAAAAAAAAATATATAAAACGTTTCCCTTAAAATAAAATACATAACAAATCCATTGCTATTAAAGATGATGGAGAGAAGTTGGGACAGGCCCCCACAAAAGAATTTGGGGTGTTTAATACACAAAAAATGTAATATTTTGATTTGTATGTCAGTTATTAATATTAATTGTATCATTTAAAAAAACTTTAAAAAAAACCTCGACAGTTCAAAAGAATGAAGAAAATTCACAACTTACATCTCCCCATCTGCCAACAACATCGTTAATATCATTACGTCCTAGAGATAGATCTACAATGCATTTATTGACAGCCTTACTACTACGCTCTGGTGTTAGATCCTCTTCCGCAATACTGACCCAACCCAATGACCTAACAGCGTATCTGATTGGTTTCTCGCCTGTCACATGATCTGTTTTAACTTGTTGACATGGCGGTTGAGAGCACCTGGAAACACAATGTGTAATAAAAAAACTTCATAAATCTTTGAGAAAAAAATAAAAGAAAGGAATTTAACGGTCTACTATTCTGCTCCAACTTGGCTAATTAAGATGGGTATATGTCATGTCACACAGTTTGCTGTGAGGAAAATTTTGTCTGGACAGCATCACAATTATATCAAATTATAACTTTCAAGGGTTCGTTTTACATACACATCAATGTCTGCACTGGACCTCTGTTTTTCGTACCATCCGAAAGACTATCCATATAAGGCCCTCTGGTTAGTGAGCCAATGTTTTACTCATTGAGGACCAAAAGGGAAACATCACCTGCTTCAGCTGATCTTTGTAGAGTAGTGGCGTATAATATACTGGGATCTGCCTACAATCTGTTATCTAGTCCGTGGACCCCAACAGTGACTCAGTGACTATGGTGCTTACTCACTAACCAGAAAGACCTGACTCAATCCTGACATTGGATTGAACAGATTTGACTAAACAAACGAGGTAGCAAGTTAACGAATTCGAAATCGAATAGACAGAAGCCAGAGTGTCAGGAAAATTAAATAGAGTTTAACGTCCTACTGTTCTGCACCAACTGGGCTAATGAAGATGGGTTGTCAGTAAAACATTTCCTGCATGGCATGTGGACCTTATCATTATCCCGCTTGGTGCATAAAAATAGGATATAAAACCTCCATTTCCTGTGATTAATATAATAGTAATGCGCCAGTAAAAACTTACAGTGATTGAAGAGATTTGGCAGCATATTGAAGAGCATGGCCTTCAAACTCCTGTAAATGTTCTTCTGTATTGGAGGAGATACTGGTTGGTGTAGAAGGGAGAGAACTCAGACTATGGTTACTCTATAAACAGATAATCAACATGGATAAGATAAGTCATTATGCAACTAAAACAGAAATTTTATGAAAGCTGAGATATATTCCATGGTAGTTGAACCTGACTGGATCTAGCTTTGAGGTTTAACTAGAACAGCAGTGTCACAACTTTTTGCTTGCTGGAAACAAACAAGTCAAATTAATACATTCATCACACTGAAGTTTGAATCGGAAGGATCTAGCTTAGAGATTCAATAAGAATAACAGGTGTTACAGCCTTTTGCTTGCTGCGTAGCTGGAAATGAACAAATCGAGGTGTAAGAAATAAATCATGCTAGAGGTAAACCACCTTCTATGACCCAGTTATTTTGCTCACTGCAAAGTCATGGTAACATATCATAGGATCACCAATAATGATAGAAATCAAAATCTATTGACAGCTGTTTAAAGGGAAATTTTGATATACAATCTGTGAGTGGCATATATTTTGACATTAAGGACACAACAACCATTTACATGGAATACAACCACTGGTGTGTTTTACATATAGCGCAACATTTCGTTTATCTTTTTAAGCGCAATTTGATTGTACGTGTATAGATGGTTTTTGTGTTTTAATTTTGGTATTTCACTGAATCTATATTGAAATCTGTCTAAAATGACACTGATAAGCTAACACTAAAGACTGATAAAGATAGGTTGGCTGGCAACAAAACATATGCCCACAGTAGCTAAATCGTCTAGGCAGTCGACAAGAGTTGTTGCATATTTCTACTTTGGTCGGTAATGAAACATTTATAATACACTAAAATTTGATTAAGAGTAACAACTCATTAAGTAATTATCAGAAAATCATTAGAATTTGTTTGGCCCATGCTAATATTTAGTATACAAAACATTTAATATCATGGTTTGAGCTGTTCAAGATATCAAAAATCATTGAAAATCAATATACTTGTTCCTCTCAAGACTTTAAAGGAGCTAAATCGCTAATACTTGGGACCTAGAAATTGACCCAAATGGGTCGCAACTCGCAACGCATATAATAATGTAATCTGATTGTATATAAACTGATTTACATTCAATTGTTTCCGTTTTGACTCTAAATTCAAATCAGTTATGTCCAGCGAAATAAGGCATGTGTCTCAACCCTATAGCAATTTCTAGCATCTGGTTATTCCAGTCTATTCAGCAGGCTCTCCAGTTGAATATGTCTAGCCTCGTTTTTTCTGGTCACTTGTTGGAAATGACGCTAAAACGCACTATGGTTCACGATTCGTGTACCAATGGTAAAATATTTATTTTGTCTTAAATATTGGATATCAGAAGCCTGCCTTTTCCTGGTAAGATCACAACATCAATGTTGATTTGAATTGACAAATAATTCGCATTTTCAATGTGTATGACTTTGGATGATATTGAGTTAGAGACTTAGCTACTTTAAACTCTGTGTATCAATTGAAACAATTATATATAGGCGTAAACATGTTGAATAAATTTAAAACTATGGTCTCTACGCATCAACAAGATTTTTCAAAGTGATCAAGGGCCACGGATGGACGGACGGAAGGAGGGGAGTGACGACAATATACAACCACATTTCAATATGGCCGTATAAAAACTAATACACTTAATTTAAACCCTAGACAAATACCAAAACTATATTATTATTTTTAAGTCAAAATGACAATCACAAGAGAGAGAAAGCATAATCAAAATTTCCATGGCGACAAAATACAGATTACAGGCTCCAAATCAAATTGTCATTTAAGTCAATGTTAAAAACATGTTTTCAAAATCCTGAGCCTTTAGCATTTTATATTCTACACATGATCAAGCTACATCAGACAGCAAGAAACAAAATGGAGACAGATGTTACATAAGATTAACAGACTGACGTTTATAGGGTTAATTATCCACAATCTGTAATCTTATTATTCAATGTCGAATCATGCTCCTGCCGCGTTACTGGAGATCATTGAGTAACGACAGACGTGATGAATTACCACTATTAGCGCTAAAAGCTTTGGGACACGTGTCGCAAATAAACCATACATTTTACTGCTATCAGTTTTTGTTCATTCTCACATTTTAAATCTAAATAGATTCTTTTAAACTCGCATTAAAAAAAATTTATGTTAAAATTCAAATAAGAAAAAAAACTTGACACTGTAGTTTATATGTCGTTTGTTGTTTTGCTTTCTAATTTATATGAAAATTATACAAGAATCATGTGAGAATATACTTCATCCTTATTAAATACGTTCCACTGAACTCAATTAATATTTTTTTTATGTTAAAATTTAAAGAAGACAAAAAGTTGACACTGTAACTTAGATTTTATTTTCTACTTTATATGAAAATTATGCAAGAATCGTCTGAAAATATACCCCATCCTTTTTTCAATTTCAAATACAAATCCTTTTTGCCTTGATGTCATTTATCGCCTTATTCCACATCGTATTCTTCAAGTATAATATATACTGTTCAGAAAGTAGCAGACTGATTCTTAAAATTGGCCTAGGAATTCTACACCTACATGTACTAGTGATTGGCCCAATGTATATTATTTTTTTTAACAGGTTTTTATTTATCTCACAATCTACGCATTTTCCTGAAACCTTCTTATGGGCCTCTTTTTAAACAGATTGAATCCAATCCGGATACTACCAACTAAATTTAAAATAATCAATCTGAGTTCATTTCAGTGTGGATTAAGTCGTGGAAAATTTGACATATTTTACAAAACAAGCAAATGACGCACAGAGACTTTCATTTTGAATTTTTTATGCTCAATCCATCGGTTTAAATTCTTATGCTCAATCCACCTGTTTAAATTTTTATGCTCAATAAATCTGTTTAAATTCTTAAAGTAGCTAAGTCTCTAACTCAATATCATCCAAAATCTTCGACATTGAAAACACAAATTATTTGTCAATTTAAATCAACATTGATGTTGTGATCTTACGGGGAAAAGATGGGCTGCTGATATCCAATAATTAAGACAAAATAAACATTTTACCGTTGGTTCGTGTACTATGGTGCATTTCAGTGCCATTATTAACAAGGGACTCGTAGAAAGAGGCTAGATATATTCCACAAGTCATGTCAAACGGTGACGTCATATTCTTATCTGGAGAGCATGCGCAATAAATACTATCGGTATAGAGTGGAATAACCAGACGCTAGAGATTGCCATTGGATTGAGACTTCTGCCGTATTTCGCCGAATATAACCGATTAGAAATTGCAGTAAAAACAGAAACGATTGAATGTAAATCAGTTTATATATATACATTCACATTACATTATTATATACGGTGCGACCCATTTGTGTCAATTTCTAGATCCAAAATATTAGCGATTTAGCTCCTTTAAGCTCAATAAATCTGTTTAAATTCTTATGTTCAGTAAATTTGTTTAAATTCTTATGCTCAATAAATTTGTTTAAATTGTTTAAAAGTATCAGATAAATCCGACCAATCCTCTAGGTACCTAGATTACTGAATCTGTTCCCAGAAATTAAGTTATCACCACAATGAGAGTGTGACAAATGGATTCATTTCATCAAATAAAGATTGAAAAAGATGAAATACTGTAACCTCTGCCATCATTATACAGACCATCAATATTATCAATCCATTTGATAAATTGTTTAAAAACAAACCCCATCGGTTTTATACCCGTAACATAGAGGTTTTCATATTTTTTCCGTTGTCATTAATCTGTTGGGTCAATGAATATTTCTCTAGCTCTCAATGCTACCAATAAAGACCTATCCTTCAGTATATTTTCTTTGGGAAAACTCAACCATAGTTTAAAGGAGCTAAATTGGTAATATTATGGAGCTAGAAATTGGCACAAATGTGGCGCAACACATATAATAATATAATAGGAATTTATATAAACTGTTTGACATTCAATCATTTCTGTTTTACTGTGAATTGTCATCAGTTATGTTCAGCGATATACGCCAGAAGTCTCAACTGAAAGTCAGTTTCTAACGTCTGGTTATTCCAGTCAACATCGATAGTATTTATTGTGCATGCTCTACAAATAAGAATATGGCATTATCGTTTGATATGACATGTGGAATATATGTCTAGCCTCATTCTTTGAGCACCTTGTTACAAATTGCACTGAAACGAATTATGGCACATGATTCGTGTACCAATGGTAAAATGTTTATTTTGTCTGAAATATTGGATATCAGAAGCCCATCTTTTCCAGGTAAGATCACCACACCAATGCTGATTTAAATTGCCAAAAAATTTGTGTTTTCAATGTCGAAGATTTTGAATGATATTGGGTTACGGACTTAGCTAGTTTAATTAGTGTCCATTTGAATAAAATGTTTGAAAACCCATTTTAATTTGAATCCATCTAACTCTTATTCTGTAAATCCTTTATAATGGTGTATTTAAAACAAAACTGTATTTAAATCTTTAAATTAAAACCTTTTTCACATGAAAGAATTCTTTCAGAATTTTATTTATGTTGCTACATGTAGCAAGTGATAGTTAATTATCATTATGATATATATGTGGGTAATTGAGTGAATACATTTCAAACTTCATGCGACAACAAAATCAATTCTAACAAACTCCCGTGGGATTTCGCCTTGCACTTTCACTACAAAGATGAAAAGTGAATACTTTGTAACAT
The DNA here is from genome assembly GCF_932274485.2 of Patella vulgata. Taxonomy (NCBI): domain Eukaryota; kingdom Metazoa; phylum Mollusca; class Gastropoda; family Patellidae; genus Patella; species Patella vulgata. Next base: position 40,052,597 of record NC_065886.2, on the reverse strand, counting down.
CTATCATTCGTCATTTTTAATTTAAAGCCATCTAACTTCCATTTTTTTAAAACTTCTATAATGGTGTCTTCAACTAAATCGCTTTCAATCTTAAAACCATTTTCATCTTGTAATCTTTATTTCTATCTAATCTTTGTGAAATCTCCATTTGACTCAGACTTTTCTCAATTCAATTTTCGCCAAATGGATTAAAAAAACAGATTTTACAGAAAGAATAAAAGGTGGTCGGTAAACTCCCCTTTTAATTCAAAGTAACAGTCAATTCAAAGTTCAAAGAAAAGGAATTTGAAAAAATGAGATATTGGAACATTGAAATATTTGAGTAATCGTCGTCCTTTTATGTTGATCAACTTAGATTAGAAGATCGTCAAATTCAAACCGTTACCGAGCAACTTAGTTACAGATATAATCAATCAAGCGTGCCACACGGGAAATTCATCAATAAACACTCGCCTCAACCAATGAATCAACTCATCTTTCAACTTCTGTTATAATTGTTTCTAAATCACTGCATTTTATTTTGGTAATGGCCGCCTCTAGACGTAAAACTGTTTCGTCGACTGGAGGCTTTAACTTTTAATAACATTTCAACGAAAACTCTTTTACTTCTAAATTGTCTCTTCCACAGATTGAGCAAACGCAAAGAGAAAATTTATTGGCAAAAAAACAGTTTCATCCTGAAGCCAGTGAGGTATCGAAGATTGATTTGACAATAAAATGCGTCAATTCTGTTCAGCGTCCATCTTTAAAATACTTCAAACGTGGTCTTAGGAGGGTTTTTATTAGAACTTAACGAGAACTGGTGGCCAGCAAGAGAAATATCACATTTATTTACCCTATGTCAACTTGTTACTCGTCTCTGGGCGTTTAAAATGAGTTATTATAGCACTAGTCGAAAAATATCGTTTACCGTGAAATCTGATCAATCAATCAATATTCTGCTGGTCATGTGATCTGGGTTATTATCAAATATTATAGCAGCCATGGATTAAAGTGGAATTTTAAAGTTTGTTTGAATCTTATATTTTTTTCAATGTTACTGGTAGTTCTTAACATTATAAGACTATTAATATTACAATAAAGATTATGTGCTTAAAATATATACATTTTATATATATATTTTAAGTAAAAAATGTATATATTTTAAGTGTAAAATGAATATATTTTAAGTGTAAAATGTATAAATTTTAAACTTAAAAATGTATATATTTTAAGTGTAAAATGTATATAATTTAATATTTTAGTGTATATATTTTAAAATATATACATTTTACACTTAAAATATATACATTTTACACTTAAAATATATACATTTTACACATTTTAAACTTAAAAAATAAATCTATATTTCAAACTTATAAATTTCTAGTTTGTATGTGATACATGTATGTTTTAATTTATGTAAAATAAAAAAAAAACATCCACTATGATTTTAGTATTTGAAGGGGAAAAGAAAATAAACTAGATGTGTTTTGAAGCTATAGTGGAATGTTATATGGAATGACACTCCACTAGGGTCACATGACCATTAATGTTTTAACTGTTTAGAAAGATTAAGTAGTAGTTGGTTCATTTATTCATTTTCGTTTCATTTTGGCTTGCAAGACACATTAGCTTTCTGATCAACACAGCAAGACACATTAGCTTACTGATCAACACAGCAAGACACATTAGCTTATTACTGTATCCACACAACAAGATACAGTATAGCTTACTGTATCCACACAGAAAGACACATTAGCTTACTGTATCCACACAGAAAGACACATCGGCTTACTTTATCAAGACAGCTGACTGTATAGCTTACTATATCAAGACACATTAGCTGATTGTATAGCTTACTATATCAAGACAGCAAGACACATTAGCTGACTGTATCAACACAGCAAGATACATTAGCTTACTGTATCATCACAGCAAGACAAATTCACTGACTGTATCAATACAGCAAGGAACATAAGCTTTACATGTATCTATGGATGTAAAACATGGAATAAAGGTGAATTGTGATCTCACAAAATAATCTAACACATAAAATCCATGAAAGTGAACATCTTTTTTTTTTTTTTTTATTCTCAGTAAAGAGGTCTAGCCGCCAATTATTTTTTTTTTATGGCCCTAGGGTAGAGTATTTAGAAAGGAGAAGGACAGACAGAATATGAAGGACAGGTAGAATATATGACAATTTTAAAGAAATATAAAATACTGCATCTTACCACATCATTAGTTAGGGCTGAACGAAGTGAATCACCCTGAGAAGGGGAAGGTAACTCTCTCTGTATTGTTCCACTTTTAATATGCCAATAATATGGTCCATCTTCATCTGTTTCATGAAACAAAATAAATCATGTTTAATATTTCATCAACCACTAAATCATGCTTCTTATGCAATCACATTTCATGAATTAATTACCATTGTTTACTAATTCATCAACAAATTGGGCAATTTTGAGATTAGTCAGTGATTTTAATACAGCCCAAAAACAGAATCAAGTTTAATGACTGCCTGGGATCTATAAACTGTCAAAGACGCAGGGTACTTTTTTTCAAGACAGATTCTTACTAAAGCCCAATTTGAGGGATTTTGAACGCCAACTACAATATTGTGAAAGTTGAATATCAAAAAGGAATATCAGTCCACAAAATGGATCAATTCTGTTTAGTATTTTCAAAGTTATGGAGAATTGAAAATACAACAAAATTTTAAAGAAAAATTCAATACAGTAATAATTACCTTCATATTTCTCCCAGCCAGTTGGTAATTTTTCTTCACCATCAGTTTTATCTTCTTCTGTTGTTTCCTTAACCTCTTCTTCCTATAACAGATAAATTCACACCAAATAATAAATATATCTTCATTTATCGAAGCAAAACGTTCTAAGATCATGAGAGAAACTGCTACTAACATGACAAGAGAAATAAATTTACAAATAGTGACTATGACAATAAAAATATTACTGAATTATAGAACATCTTATTTCATTGGAAATTGTGTATTAATAACTTTGATTCATTTGAAAGATAAAAAAAGTCATTTGAAAGATAAACATAGTCATTTGAAAGATAAACAAAGTCATTTGAAAGATAAACAAAGTCATTTTTAGCAGAGATGGTAAACAGGTAGATCAGAGACCGTTCCTAAAGGATCCAGGAAACCAGAGGATTCAGAGAAAACCAGTCAGGTTGGACATGAGACCCTATTCGTTGTCACGTACAAGCGGAAATTCGAAACCACACTACTTGACTCCATGACTCAATGACAGACTTTGTGTTAACCATTAATCCATCCCCCGCCCCCTCGCCAACCCCCAAAATCTCTAAAAGGAATATCAGTTCAAAAATAGTTCAATTCCCTTCAGTATTTAATTATGCATCATCTAATAATATCATCTGGCAATATAAACAAACTAGAACCACCTATAAATTATAAATGTTGAGTAAAATCTTTTAGTGGGCCTCATTTTATCCCAACTGAACCCAAGTCAAGAGATTACCAACTGTTGATATTTGGTTTATTTTCTTCATTAAAGACGGGTTCCGCGTACAAACTGGGTGATTTAATGGTATATATGGACCAAAAACATATTCAAACTAATTAATTTGTCATAATTTTGCTTCAAATCCTTCTCAAACATTGTAATTGCAAAGGAATGCCCTGCTATTAAAATTTGATCAAACCAGCTCATGTTTACGTCACGTCTTGGGAGTCAGAGGAGAATTCATTGCATACATAAGATGATGTTGTCTTTAATCGCTTACTATTTATTACAAATATCGAATCCTAATTAAATTCTCGGATTATCCACTACCCGCATCTTTTTCCGTCATTTTTATCTCAGAAAGTATTGTACGTCTAACTCTTCATAAAGTTTATCAACTTGTACATCAAGCGCTCAATGTTCGCTTGTGACCTTTGACATCACGCGTGCAGAAGTTCCTTATCGTCGGGCTGTTGATTAGGGGAACCCTTACATTTTTGTCCTGTATATGCTCCATGAGTGTTTTTCGGGGAATCCAGTATTTTTCTAATAAGATTGGATATCTCTACTTTCCATATATATCAAAATTGCCATACTTTTATTGGAAATAACCACCCGATAAATACTTTTCTGGGAACCCATCTTTAAATGTAAAATAATCAAAGAGTACATTTTAGTACTGGATTAAGCTGTGTAGATGTTGATATTGTCCCAAAAATATTGACTTCAACGATACTTAAAGTATGAAATTTCAATAGTTCTGATTTATTAAAAATTGCAATTATTGTCGATCTATTGACAAATTAATTACTGAAAAAAACAATAAACAAACCTGTTTAACAGCAGACTTTTCTTCTGATTTTTTATTGGCTTCAGCATCTCCATTAGTATGAGGTGTTCCAGCTTCAGATCTTGAATCTGATTGGATCCCGCTATCATTAGAATCAGGGGAGTTAATTCCTAGACTGTCACCAAATCTGTAGATAAATCAAACTTGATAAATATTTTACACATCTGCATGCATATCACTTTAATATAAACATATCTTGGTGAGCTAGACTAGACAGTTGAGTCACTTCATTATGGATTTGTAATATTTCAATCAAATTTTTGTGAAATGTCCTATCATTAATGTGTCTGATATGAACAGCTAAATATATTGATCTCTCCAAACTTAGAAAGAAATCATTAACTAAACTTTACTTTTGCCAAAACTTTAATGGGCTACAAAAGTCTTTGTGATCAAGACTCAAGAATTATCAAAACAACATATTTGGCAGTGAATACTATGAATGAATTATGATCTTTATAAGATTATCCAGTCAAATCAGTAAATAGAATTGTGTTAAATGAATATTTCTCTAGTGTTTTAAATAAATTTAAAACATGAGAGTTGAAAAATTTGAAACAAGAATAGGTTGTGTTAAAAAGAGTTTATGAAATATGGACAGACGGATGAGGCCCCATTGCAATATCTGTCCCTTAACTTCATTTGACATGAAAATTGTTTTAGACCAGTAACTGATATGGCCCTTAAGCCCATTTCAATATCAGTCCCTTAACTTGATTCGATGTGGAAATATTGTTTAGAACAGTCACAACATACAATGACTAGCCATTGACAGACATGAATAATGGAATTAAAACACTGAGTTAACATTGTACAAATCAACATTGTGGTTTTGCTATTATGTTCACTCAGTATGGTACTACTTACTTTTTACTAATAGAACTGATCATCATCGGAGTTGTCTCCTCTTCTTCCGTTAATTCAAAGTCATCGTCGTCATTGCTGTCTGGAGCATCGATATTAGTGGCTGCCGATTCCCTCGCCTTCGCTTCCAACATACTGTAATATCCGAGAAAACTACTGGGCTGTTCATTCAAACGGTATGACACTGCTTTCCGGATGTCCGTTTTATCCGATAACAGGTCCTTCTCTGACAGATCTTCTTCCAAACAATTCTCAAAACTCTCATCCTCGCTATTTTCTCCCTCACTAAAAGGAGAGTTAAGTTTATGAAGAACAAGATTTCGACTCGGTGTACCGGGACTAGTGAGAGATGAGGGACTAGACGGAATACCCAGATCAGACAAATCTAAATTTGCATATTTCTTACGATCTTTTTTCTCTGTGGAATCACTTGTGTCGTTTAAGGAGCTTGTCTCAAGGTTGTTGTTATTATTAGAGTTTAAGCAGTCTTCAAATTGATAATTTGGGTTGGAAAAACTTAAATAGCTTGAATCACTATCTGAAACGATAAATCAGATCAACAAAATCATTAATTTTTTGAAAATACAATCATTAGACTACATGTATGTCAATTTGATTTTTTTCTTTGATTTTTTAAACAATCATTGCTAGTGATTTATTTCTTAAAAACTCTATACTTCAAATATAAGAAAAAAAGGTTTTCTCTCTGGCTCAAACTGGTGAGTCCTAGGCTAAGAAAGTTTTTACTTGAAAACCTGCACATACATGTACATGACATTTTTCTAGACTGGATTCCAGCTAGGCTCTTACTTCCAAATAAAACTGAAATGCAAGCCCAGGTTCCTGACAAAGGAATTCACGAATACCGTTACTTATACTGCAAAGATTTCCAACATCTGGGTTATTAGCTATCAATTCACGAGCATCTCTTGCTCTCTATTCGGGGAATTGAGGGTGATTTTGCAAGCTGGGCATCTTGAGTGACAACTGACATCACATGTTCAGACGCTATTTAAGATATGACAAACTGCTACAAGAGCAGTCTCTGTCACATCATCATATTATCATCTAATCACAGATCAATTTCATTTCTGAAATATCACTACTAAAGGTTTCCTGAAAGTTAGGTTGACTGATCACATAAATTTAGAAACCGGCGTCTATACAACTTTTTAAGTTGATCATGGGCAATAACACTGTAAGTAATAAACAAACACTGATCTGAATCTCTTTTTAACTATAAACATTGTGTATGATTTTCAGAAAATTCAGATAGTACCTTTGCCCACTAGAGTGTCAATTGTATTATTTGAAGTGATCAAGAGAAATAACTTGTAACATTTGGCATCCATAACAATTCACTCATGCAAGCAATTCATCATCCACAGTATCCCCAGTGGTCCCATTCCGTTCTACTATACCCCATTCATCCATGGGGGAGACACATATACAAATTATCTGCTCTTGATGATTGTGTTATTTTTATTGACAATACATTTAATAGCATAACAACTTGCCACTGCCTGTTTTGTGTGCATGTCACTTCTTTTATATTAAATTTCTTGCAAACTTTCTTGTAATCGAACGAACAAGTCGCCATATTTTTGTGAACATAAACAATGAGGCTAAGACTGGTTTGTAAGCTATTTTTTTTTATTGATTCGTAGAATCAAGCTATGATTGAGGGCAGATAATTTGAATACATGAATACCCCATGGATGAACCCAGATTGAGTGGAACGGAATGAGACCACTGGGTATACAAAGGATGACAATTCATGTATATCGGACATGTAGAAATCAGAATTCTACTTTTGTACTAAACTGCAAATCAAATTGTATTAACGGAATGGGGCTTAGTCATTTATACTTTGGTGATCTTGAGACTAACATGTGTTTTTTCATCTCAATGTTTGTATTGGGGGGGGGGGGGATTTGTTGTGCAATTCCAACTGCCAAGGGTTCTTTTATGTGTACACAGACCAGGTTTTCCATACCATTAAAACGAATACGCACACTTTCCTTGTCGATCCTGCAGGCGTCAAAATCTATTTTCATATGCCAAGGGAGGTGTGGCAGTCAAATGGTAAAGTCACCGGCTATTATGAATCATACAAAAAGACTACTATCAACATACAGCTAATAACTAATGGAAACTGTTATTAACACATGTCACATACAGCTTTTAATGTTTAATAATATAATAATAACTAATAGAGAATGTTATTATCATACACCTTTTAATGTTTAATGATAACTAATGAGACCATTATCAACATACTGTACAGCTTTTAATATTTAATAATAATTAATAGAGAATATCATCAAAATATTACTTTTAATGTTTAATAATAATAACTAATAAAGAGAAAACACACGATATTTATCAATTCTTGATAATGGTGTATTAATTGATACATTACACATAAATAAACAGGTGTCATATATATTGGATTTACCAGATAAGAGTTTCTATTGTTAATCAATCTCACGTTTTATAATATGTATACCTTTTAATAATAATTAATAAATGATCAATTGACAGAGATGTACGATCCCTCAATTTAACACTTCATGATAGAAATATTAGTACTACAAATTCTACTGTTATCTTAAAGGGGAGCCCTAGATTCTTTGTATGGCATTTCATATTAGTTGGTGCAATGACATAGTGGATGACCAAATAGGATTAATAATCCATTTCTATTAGTATTATTTTAATATTGAGGAGTTTAATGATATCTTTTAAAGGAGCTAAATCGCTAATATTTTGGACCTAGAAATTGGCACAAATGAGTCGCAACACATATAGTAATGTAATATGAATTTATATAAACTGTTTTACATTCAATCGTGTCCGTTTTACTGTGAATTGTCATCAGTTATGTTCGGCGAAATACGCCAGAAGTCTCAACAGCAAGTCAGTTTCTACCGTCTGGTTATTCCAGTCAACACCGATATTATTTATTGCGCATGCTCTCCAAATAGAATATGATATGACCGTTTGACATGACTTGTGGAATATGTCTGGCCTCATTCTTTGAGCACCTTGTTACAAATGGCGCTGAAACGCATTATAGTACACGAATCGTGTACCAGTGGTAAAATGTTTATTTTGTCTTAAATATTGGATATCAGAAGCCCATCTTTTCCAGTTAAGATCACAACACCAATGCTGATTTAAATTGCAACAAGCCAACAGTGAGGCTGATGTCCCCCGCCGAAATAGGAAAATAATTAGAGGACACATATAAATTTATCACAAATTATCTTTTACAAAGTATTGAACAATCAAACAGTATATCTTTACTTATAGTCTAACAATCAAAGTAGGAGAGTTATTGTTTTCCAAAGTCTCGACCAATCAAATTGCGTATCGCTCTGCTTACCCTGAGCAGAAAATGCTCATTATCAAACTTAGTCAAGGTATTACTGTAATGAAACTATACACCAAGTTTCATCAATCTCACTTAATTAGAACTAAAGTTATCGTGTCCCAAAGCATCAACCAATCAAATTGCTTATCTCTGCTTACCCTAAGCGGAAAATGCTCATCTTCGAACTCCATCAAGGCATTGACCTAATCAACACATACACCAAGTTTGAACATTCTAGCTCAATTAGGAAGAGAGTTATCGTGCCCCAAAGTATCAACCAATCAAATTGCTGCTTACCCTGAGCAGAAAATGCTCATTATCAAACTTAGTCAAGGTATTACTGTAATGAAACTATACACCAAGTTTCATCAATCTCACTTAATTAGAACTAAAGTTATCGTGTCCCAAAGCATCAACCAATCAAATTGCTTATCTCTGCTTACCCTAAGCGGAAAATGCTCATCTTCGAACTCCATCAAGGCATTGACCTAATCAACACATACACCAAGTTTGAACATTCTAGCTCAATTAGGAAGAGAGTTATCGTGCCCCAAAGTATCAACCAATCAAATTGCTTATCTCTGCTTAGCCTAAGCGGAAAATGCTCATCTTCGAACTCCATCAAGGCATTGACCTAATAAACACATACACCAAGTTTGAACATTCTAGCTCAATTAAAAGTTATCGTGTCCCAAAGCATCAACCAATCAAATTGCTTATCTCTGCTTACCCTAAGCGGAAAATGCTCATCTTCGAACTCCATCAAGGCATTGACCTAATCAACACATACACCAAGTTTGAACATTCTAGCCCAATTAGGAAGAGAGTTATCGTGTCCCAAAGCATCAACCAATCAAATTGCTTATCTCTGCTTACCCTAAGCGGAAAATGCTCATCTTCGAACTCCATCAAGGCATTGACCTAATAAACACATACACCAAGTTTGAACATTCTAGCTCAATTAGGAAGAGAGTTATTGTGTCCCAAAAAGTGTGACGGACAGACAGACGGACGGACAGACGGACAGACAGACGGACAGACAGACGGACGAACCCATTTTAATAGTCCCCTGCTTTCTTCGAAAGGCGGGGGACAAAAACAAATCGTGTTTTCAATGTCGAAGATTTTGGATGATACTGAGTTACGGACTTAGCTACTTTAAACTTAAGAATACAACAAAATTATATATGGGAGCACCATATATAATCTTTTCAGTGCATTTGGTCTAAATGTATTTCTAAAAATATTATTATAATTAATTATATCTTTTAAATCTTTTCAGTGCCTTGGGTCCTTTAAAGGTCCTAACTGCATGGACATATATATTTTCTTGTTACAATCAACTATTTCTGGCAGCCTTCATATGTGAATAGACTTCATACATACATGGCAATGGACTAATAGAAAGAGAAAATCCAATAAACTTTAGATTGACATTTTCAGACCCTCTATCTATTTCAATATTCTATATCTATTTTCATCGTGTAAAGTTATTTATGTTAATAAGACAAATTATCTCATCAGAAAAGTCGAAATGTAACGCAAACCATAACAGAGTTTCCATCCAGTTTCTAAATTCAGACAAGATTAAGAATAACATTGCAATATTTTCTTGGAATCTTCTCCAATTAAACTGGAATGGGTTAAAATAAATCGGCACGTACAGTCAACATGATGTGTGGCAGCTACACTGACTCATTGTCTTCTTATTGATTGGTCTACAGATTGTGTCATCATCCAATCAGATTCATTCATCCACATCAAACTCATTTCACGACTAAATGGCACGTTATCCTATCAGTGGAAAATAAACATAAATGAAATACTAACTTGGGTTAAGAAGTAAGCGAGGTAACGTGGCTTTTTTAGTCCAAATTTATTATCTTTCTCGCAAATGAAAGAAAACTGTTGACCGAGGTTGATTGAAGTTGGGTCGAGGAAAAGGCTAATAAATGCCAGAAACTTTCCTGCGAAAAGACAGAGGATGCATCTTAAAATCTTTGATGTGACAGTAAAGAAGGCATCAAGTTAACGAAGCCAAATAAATTCCTGAACATGTTTCACAAAACGATCGCAGAACTCTGATATGTTTAAATACGTTGTCAATCCTTGACTTGAATTCGAAATACGGTAAATTTAAATAAAATCAAAGACGACATCATCCTGTCAAACAAGACATAGAAAATGCTAAAACACATTTACGACTTCAGTGTTTTTTGTTGTCAGCCTTTCAGGAATAAAATAGATGACATTAACTTGACATTAGCTTCAAAAATATTTGATCAGATAAACTTGGTGAATAACGTTGTTTGCATACTTTCAATCTTGATTGGAGAGGGCGAAAAAGATCTTCGAAAACAAGAAAGGCAGTGTTTTGGGAGATAAATCTAATAAGCTGCAGCTTGTTTTAAGATTCCATAATATGTGTTTTTTGGTCTTTGCAGTCAGCCTTTCAGGAATAAATGGAAGACATTAACTTGACATCCACTTCAAAAATATATGGTACAGATAGACTTACATGCAGTGCAGGTGGGGCTATTTGACTTGTGCTGGGACCTTCTCTCCCCTACAAATGAAATGAAATGGGGTTTAACGTCCTACTTTTCTGCTCCTATACTGGGCTAATGAAGACGGGCATACGCCATACAATGTGCTATGAGGGAAATTTTTGCCCGGGCAGCGGCACTATCGCCAAGTTATATCGAATTCCAACTGCCAAGGGATCTTTTACGTGCATTCCAATGTTTACACGGGACCTCGGTTTTTCATCTCATCCGAAGGACAAGACAGCTGTCCTTGTCAGGCCCTCCGTCCTGCATTACTGACAAGGGGAAACCACGTTGGAAAATCGGGATGAACTTTCTCGGCCAATGTAGGGATCGAACACCTGACCTCCAGGCTAATGAGCCAGCGCCTTACCCACCTAGCCACCGTGGCTCCTACATGTAGTGAATAATGTTCCTGTCTATATTCAGTCTTGATGTGAGGGTGAAAAAATGATCTAAGTTTTGGTTTGTAGAACCGAATAAAACATAATTCTAACAAATTTGTAACAAGTTTCCCATTATGGCCCAATCAAAAAGTACTTTTATTTGATCATATGGTATATAAGGGGTCTCATTCCAGTCATATTTGTCAGTATTGTCTGACTGACTGGCAATGAAAATGATCAGCTGAAGAATTTAGGCTTTAATAGTAAGTGCACACATCAAACAACAACGTATCAATCAAGTGAAAGGATCCGTGGGCTAGCCGTAAGCATCCAATGTGAACAATAAAAAAAACATTTACAAATGTAAATATAAAATGTGGATAATTCTAATCAATGTCACATTCATTGAAAAAAATATATCACTAAGCTGAGGGAAACAAAATATGTAAAATTATCATCTTTACAGCTAATAACTCGACTCCACAAGCTAACTCCTTGCCTACATGTATATACAATCTAATTAAAATCTTATCTTATCCTTATTCAATATCGTCTTTACGGTTTATATTTTTTACACAACATATAGTCACAACAACTGCAGTTCAGACGGCTGACATTGGCTACATCAATGCACATGACTTTACTGAGTTTATACACAGATAAGTGGATGATTTCATGGCATGATTGAAACAGCGGCATTTGAATTGGGAAGTAGATCTATATTGGCTTTTACCTAAAAACCTTCTAGAAGATTGTTATATATTCATTGTTATTGATACCTTCAGCAAGTTTTTAGTTTGCTAATTGCAAATAATTATTCCCTACAGTACACTCAAGATGTTAATAAAACTTGTCAGATGTAAAGTAAAATTGATTCTGACATTGAGAAATAAGGAATATAAACTAATTGAAAACGAACATTGTATTGGAAACGTCTGCTCCTACTAATCAGATATCAATTCATACATTTATACTGTTTGTATCATTTTGTTCCAGCTTCTGAAAACAAGTTCATGGATTTTGGTTTGACTGTCACATCCGCTCCTATAGCGAGATGTAAAAGCCAATGTGATTAGTCAATTAGATTTGATCAGTGAACCAATTAGTGCTTACTACCAGGTGTCTAGTCATCAGTAATATAGTTAATCACATGATATGAGCCTAAACCAATACCAAATCAACATAAAATGTGATAATGACAAACAGAAACAATTTTCGGAATAAACTTTGGAGGAAAACATGTGAACTTGTAATAAAATGAAATCATGTCTTCAACAGACTTGTTTTCCCTGCAGGCTTCGAGAATAATAAAATAAATGAACGTTCGTTTACAACTTAATAACATAGGAACTCTGAGATCTCCAGAGAAATGGAGAAGATACAAATTGAAAATTTTCCCTCGTCTCCCGGCATAAACAATATGGCAGACGTTTCCCTGGCCCTTCTCACTATAATGACATTTACACTGCGGTGGTAAAATTTGTTGTCTGTGATCGTTGTCTTATTTTAGAATTTCAAATTTATTCTGGCATTAATTCCCAGAAGTCCATTTTTGAGATTTCCGATAAAGAACACTTTAACGATGCCAAGAGATTCAATAAAATCCATAAAATTTTGGTATTAAAGCTGCACGTGATGGGAAGGGAGACCAAGCTCTAACCTTCTGTCTTCAGGCTTTAACAAAACACCAGCTTCAAAGACATAAACAAAACACCATGTTGAGTGAGAGAACCCATGACATTAAACAGGCACCGTACACTGGTACAAACACAAGATCGAAATCATAACCCTTGATTGGATAAATATATTATCATCTAAAGTACATGCTATTTAAATAAACATCGCCCCAATTCAGCCATCGCCAAAATGGCTATATTGTTGAAATTGATACATTAAATATACATCCCCATCTATCTTGTTTCTTTGTGCTATTTGTTAAAGAAATTACACAATTCCTAAAAGTCTATTTATAATAAGAATCAAAGTCAAAGTTACTTGAAAACAAGGAATTATACACCATATTGCCCTAGTCTGATAAAGCTCAATGAAGATTTAAAAATCATAATGTTTTCTTATGGAAGAGGATTGAAGTCTACACAGAATTTAGACAATATAGAAGCATCTGCATGAACATTTGATGAAGTTATTAAAGCCCCAAAACTTAAATAAAACAATAACAACACATGAAAAAACACAAATTAGTGGCGGAAAAAATAAAAGGCAATATTGTGACAGTGTCTGAATTTGTGTCTTGACAATGTCTGCAATAGGTGGCATATTTTCAGGTTTGAATGTCAAGAAATATCCCACAACTCACCTGGTAGTGGATTATGTTGTATTATCCATCCGTCTTCCCACTTGTGTAAATTACGATACAGGGCCCCGAACATGAATAAATGAAAGTTAAATTTACGATTTCGTCGACGACATGGAGGATATATTGGTGTATAGACAAAGTTCTTGTTTCTCAATGATGGAAGTGGACGTGATTTATTGCTACACATCGTAAAATTTACAAAAATAATTTAATGACAGTTTCTGGATGATAGCTTTTTTGGAGGGAAATATGATATTTGGCATCTAGCGAACAAATTTTCTTTTATATCACGATTTGTACATGTCATAATACTTCAACATTCTAGTTACTGTGCAGACATCAAAATGTGACTTGAAACTTGACACTTCTCACTCAAGGAAAGCACAACCACAATCTGCTGTATTAGTCTGACATGCACAAAGTAAAGCTTTTCATCAAAGAACCACAACCACAATTTGATGTGCACAAATTTAACATCTATTTGAAGGAAATCACAATTTGACGCTCACAAGATTACATTTGTGTTAAAACCTGACATGCACAAATTAAATTGAATTCACTGAACGCACTTTCACAACCTGTGTGAAAAATAGGTATTGCTCTTCGGAAAAACACAACACAATATACCCTTTGAAACAAATTTAAACAGCAGTTACCATTAATTTATCAATTGCTACAGATATTAGGAACATTTATTTATTTGTGTAGTCTTTACTATATGTGTCCGCATACTATTTCAATTTATCGTTTCTGGGAATACATGTACTTTTCTATTTGTGTAGTCTTTGCTACATGTACATGCACCATTTCAAATTTATGTTGTCTCTGTGACTGTTTATCTAATTGTGTTGTCTATGCTTTATGTTTGTTCTATCTCTTTAATTCTGTGCAGTTCTCCCGAATATCTAGCCTATTCAAACTAAATTATACGGTTTATAACCTTTGAACTAACAAGGTTGAATTTTTTTCATTATAACACTGGATATCAAAAAGCTTATATAACTCACTGTAACTTGTGTTTTTTAGTCAATAATATTGACTATAATTTATCCACTCATTACCACTATAGCGATCACTAACGATTACAAGTCATGGATATCTGAACACCAAATCACACGGTCTACTGTTAAATACAACAGTAATCCTTTTTGCATGTTCTTGTGTGGACTTTACTCTCCTGTTAAATTTAATTCAACATCCCCAATATTTTCTTGCATGAATACAATGTTTTTTTCTCGGAACAAATCACAATAGATCTTAAAAAATCAAGTTTAACACCTCCTACGTAATACGTATACAATGTTTTTTACAATTTAGAACAAACCAGATCAAATTTTTAAACATCACAGTTAATATTTCCAATGTTTCTTCCGTGTAGACAATGTGAATGTGAAAAAATCACAGTTAATATACAATGTTTTTAAAGTTCAGTACAGATCCCAATAAATTTTAAAACATCAAATTTAACACTTCCAATGTTTTCAATTCCAATCTGATTGCTAGTCATAATTACTATCATAGATATTTTTACGGCCATCCATCGTTAATATATGCAAATATTCCAGCATAACAACTCAATAAATATTAATTTAAAATTGATGTCTTTAATTCACATAACTTTAACTTTATTAAACATCTTTTATCATGTTCAAAAGCAGACTTCTGTAATTTATTCAATTTTGCAAAATATTGAATGACTTTCAGTAACACGGTTCTTTTTGTAATTTACTCACATTTTTAAAATCTTGTACAACTTCAATATCAAGATTTTTTGCATTATTTCTATAATTCATTTTTCTTTTTTGAAGCCTTGTTTCCTCTTCATATATGAAAATCTTTGAAATCTATAATAATATTTTAAAATTAAAACATCGAAGAATCTTGAATTTTAAAAATTTACTAACTTAATTATTTGATCGATCCATTGCATTAAGTACCCTCAAGTTTTTTTTATAATTATTCTCTAGAAAAGAAGCAATAACTTTCAGATCTATTTAAAATCTCATTTGTCCAGATTAACGATTAAAATATAATTAAAGTTTTCTTGTTGTAAGAGTGATGAATGGTTCTATATGGCTGCATGTTGTAAAAATAGTTTTAAAAGCATGCTAGCTTGAAAGTGGCTGATTGGATTTTGATTTGAATCCAGATCTTTGGATGTCAATCAACTTGTAGATTTGCCTACTGCCTTAGACATCTATATAATGTTCACGGTATTTTCACTTTTTTTATATATATCCCCAGTGCTCTTTTTGTACTAAAAAAAAAAAAAACAATTTCTACACAAATCTGCTAAAATCTTCAGAACAAATTCTTTGAAAATTCTGTTTTAAATCGGACTCTTTTAGAAGAAGTTTTAAACAGATCTTGACATTTCCGTGTCCTTGTCAATTTACGTTCCCTTTCTAATTATTTTTTTTGCATTTTCGAACAATGACATTTACACAAAATCAATTTCTCATCAATCAAATCAGAACTATTCATTTCTTAGTAAGAAAATTTTGTACCACGCAAACAATAAAATATTGTCCAAATTTAATTTTAAAAAAATTTCATGTCACTAAAACAAAAACTAACAGACAGCAAAAATAGTTGTTGAGACGAGATTCGGATGCAGGATTTCTTGGAAAAATTTGTCGCAAACATTTATTCATAAAACTAATTTGTCAAAAACATCTGACGTAACTTGTTTCATTTTAATTCTTCATTTTCAATTTCATTGTCAGTTTTTATGAATTTGATCTAAGTAATCGTGTAAAATAATCCATCTTCAGATTACTGTTGATAACTTCACAAGGACTAAAAACGCATATAGTTTCTTTCAATTGACGTAACACTGAGCAAAAACAATGAAAAAACCATCCTATCTTTGATAATTTTGGGATATATCCATTATTCTGCAATAACTCGCAAAAGAAAAGTAAATTATCTTTCTGTATTTCTTTTCATGACATATACCCACTTTTATCAAGAACAACTGGTATAAATTTCACGATTCCTTAACACATTCATTGAGATACTTTTCTTAATTCCACTGAACCAAAACATGAAAAACAGTTAATTTCTGTCCATTTCCGACAAACAAAATTATTATTCATGGTAACAATTCGTTGATTATTGTAAATCAAATGAGTAGGAGTGATAAAGTTATATTAAATATGATTTATTGTCGGATGAGACACCAGTTTCACCAAATAATCCTGACAAATCCATCGGCGTTCATAACATTCAAACTAAATCCATAGGGAGTGCTTATACACCTTCATCTGATGTCCAAGTGTAATAAAATTATTGTTCCCTTAATGCCGAAACACTGTCACGATCGAAGCCGGTCCTCTTGGCGGCATGCTTGTCACTTGTTGCTGTGCGTGGTGGAATGTTGTGTCTTAAGTAGTGTTTTCTGGCTGCGGATTATGACTGGTCAAAGTAATGCTTGCCAACAAGATGTGTTTAAGCCAGGAGGTCTGTAAGTTAGAACCTCTATCAGTTTTCCTTTATTGATTTCTGCGAGTAATGAGTGAATTTTCCCCAAACACGAAACATTGTGTATTCATGTCTTTATTCATTTAGTTGTAAATCTAACTGCCTCATACATACATATATCGTATTTCTAGTTATCGTATTATTGTTACAAAAATAACTGTTAATATTATTGATAAATGACAAATTGTCTACAATATATTCAGCACATTGTTTTATGAATGGGTAATCATATGGCTATAATGTTAAAGTTACTATTTACATTACATGCCCCCCTCGCACCAACACTCACCCTGCCACCACATTTCATGATGCCTAGACATGAAAACTTGTAGTCCTCAATGGAAAAGTGAAAACAATTAAAAATCGAGCAAATTCAAAAATGTCGAAGTCATAATTCTGCAGCGTGTTGACCACATGAATTCACCTCAATTTGAAATTTCGTTCAATCAGAATTGGGGGGGGGGGGGAGGAGGAGGAGGAGGAGATGGGTTAGAGGTACTTGGTTCCTCCCCTCAAAACACTGTTCAAGTGTTCCAAGTGGCTATTTATTTATAAAGACATTGACTGGAAATTAAATTGGTTAATAATAACTGTGTTTAACTTGTACATGTATGTAAACATAGACAGGGGCTTGTCAGGCCCTATAATATACACCTACACTACAAGCAACAAATATCCACCACGATCACTGTCTCAACTGTTTGAAATTTAAGATAAAAAAATGTTGACATTCGATAGTCTTCTTCCAAATACCCCAATGAACAATCTCACCAAATTTTTAAAATAAGTCTGTCCTATATCACGTCCACAATCTTAAAATGTCAAATTCTCCCTGGCAAATAGTACACAATTAACTATCAGAAAATTATGAAATTCGACAGGGTCCTAATTAGCTAGACCCATAAGAACCATCCAACTAAGTTTTTAAAAATTTTGTCAAGACTTATATTCTGAATGGAGAGATTTAGTTTCGAAAAGTTAAAAAATTTGATAGTGTAAAACCTGCAAATTTGAAAATATTCCGTCAAAAACTCTGACCTGCAGAGTGTCAACACAAAATTGGAAATGGACAACCATATGGGGTATAAAATCATATGTTTATAAAATATTAATAAGGACACCAAAATCTAAATATTTAACTTTAAGCATGTTATATTTAAGCATTGGTCGAGGTAAAAAATTAATTAAATTAAAAAATGGACTAATAACAGTAGTTATACAGCAATATAAAAACTATTTTATGCAAATTATTTGGCAATAATTTCTTTCAGAATATCAAATGTAACACTAATGTCGATATAGTACTGTATTTGACCAAATAAGCACACATTGATCCATACATGTGCCGACCAATTCTTCTGTCACTTGAAACAATTCTACCTATTGGGACACAATAAAAGTAACGCAATGGTTGCTAATCATGACAATCATACAGCCATTTTTTCTCCCAAACCCTCATCCAGCCACACTGTCGCCTTGATCCTCAAATATGAAATGTATGAGATCCCAGATAGGAGAGAAAAAAAATGAGGCCCTGTCTACACTACTGGCAGAATGTTTAAGATTAAGATCCCCTGTAGTTAGAAATCAAAATAAGAGTAGGCTGCAGCACTGCTGTCTGGGCAGAATTACCCCCATAGTACACTGCATGGTGTATACCAATTAGTCTCATAGGTGCAGAAAACACCATTTCATTTCTGTTGCAAGTGGGAATAACCAACTAAGATTTTTGGGAGCACACTGCCGTTTATTTGGTTGAATATGGTATTAAATAACACATAAAAACAATAAGTAACACTATATCAATGAATAAAACACAATTACATGCTTGTAGGATTTCATTTTTTTGAATAAATGGAGTTTGTTAATCAATAATTTGAAAACCAGAAGAATGACAAACTATTTTTTTTTTTTTAAATCACAATTCATTAACAGGCCTACAATTTTTTTTTTAATGTTGTAAAATATTTTGCCATTCATTTTTATATTATATTTCGGATACTCTGTGCTGTATAAATATACTGTTTGTTTTATGTTTTGTTTAGATTGTGCTGTATCCATGTACTGTTGGCTCAGTGTATTGTTGGGCAATGCCTTTTACAGTAAAAATAAAAGGAGGAATAAATCTTTGTAGTTACTGCAATAATTGGTCAATTTTGAGACTTAAAGAAAGGAATGGAATAGAATTTAACATCTATAATCAACACAATACTTTGGTCATTTTGAGACTAACACCTCTTTATTTTTATTTCACCTATGGCCACATAAGCAAAGTTTGCCAGGGGTAGAGGTGGCTGAAGAAGAATTTTGCACTTACTCTTTATTGAATTATTCTCGACCTATTCTGGGTCTGGAATTTGAACGTAGAAGTAGAACATAACATGTTGAGAATCTAGAGCTCTATGTGCTCAACTACTGCGGCCCCGGAAACTCGAAGAGTTTTGCCAATCCATGAGAAGTTTAAAGCTAAAATAAAGTCTCGACCGTATTTATATAAAACTGACCTCCATCACCTCATCATGTGATCAGACGACTCAAGGACAATACAGACTAACGATTTTTACGTGATCGGCGATAATCACGTTAGATGCTCCATTTAATCATATTAGGCTGATCAGACAGATTTCATTGGTCAATTAAACTTGGCTTTTTATTCGACAAACACGCTTGACATTGACATAAAATTGACTTCTTTAATCTTGGTATAATTATAGGTCTCTCGCCATTATATTTATTGTATCTTTCACTCGTGTCTGGTACGCATCTCAAACTAAAACCTCATACAAATTTACATAAACATGTTTCTTATCTTTAAACCTCCATTTGTCACATGTTTAGAAATATCTTTTGGTATAAAAGGCGAAACATAATTTCTAGTTTGTGTAAAAACTAATTAAATGAGTCTTGATATCTTGCGAACGCAAAAATTTGAACATTTTATGACAAACAAAAAGTCCACTTTTATTTCTATGACACCGTGTGAAATGCTTTGGTGGAGAATTTTGCCTGTACAGTGGCATTTTCCATCAGATTGACTAGGCAAATTTATCTTGTCAGCTCCACAAATGAAGACCGTGCTTCAAAAACAATAGATTCATTTTGGCCTATGGCATTGGAAATGAGGACATTCTAGCTGAGGGTTCAGTGCCCTGACTGCTGAAATATTATCATAACTGGTCTGATTCTAATAATTCACGTGAGGGAATTAGATATAGATAGGGTTTTACATTTTCAAAGAACAATTTACAGGCCAGAATTCTCAGAGTAATCTCCAGACTAGACAGCTAATAAAAAAAAGGTGAATAATCATGCATAATTTTATCTACCAAATCATATAAATTCATAAATGTCTGTACAACAGATTAAAAGTCTCTAATATCAGAAAATGCCTGGAATCATCTAACACCATTTCCCGAAAACTATTAAGAAGTAAGAACTGTATCATGAGGTCCAGCTATATATCGGTTTTCAGTGCTTGCTTCTGTTGAATTGTAACTTGATATGCATTTCTTTCAAACTTTCCACCTGAAAGCTTTTTTCTTTTTTAGCATGCAAAGATGATTATGGAAATGTGAAATGCACAGAATGGTATTATCATGTTACAAAGACAAGGGGAGATAATCACATTAACAGGTGCTTGTAAAATGGTTATAAATAACATCAAACAATATCATTTACTCGATTAATATTATACAACTTGTAACACTGATAACATTTGAATTAATCATTATAATAACATTGATGTCGCTTTAAGATCTGTCTTATCTTGTGTTTCAATGGTCAAAGAACAACCAATAGGATTACATGTAAGACTTACCGACTCACAATACATGTAGCCCACCATTTTAGGAATATGGTTTCAGTTTCAGGTGTCTGTTTTTCATCGCAATAATTTATGCACACTGTAATTGGTAAATAACTTTATTTCTATATATCCACTTTTCATATTTAACCAAAATTCAATAATTACATGTACAAAGATATCAATTCCATAAGTTGCCATCATTAGCCTGCAATACTTTGTGGATTTGAATACGTTTTGTGATGGATTATTTAAGGTAAAAATAGATTATCACACCAACGATAGTAATGACGATCGAGGCTAGCCTAAAACTGAATCACTAATATCTTGGTTCAGAGTGCAGCAATTTGAGTGAAATTTTCAGCATATTCTCTTTTCATTGTCTATTTTTTAACTATTATAGCAAGAACTGTCAGCTCTTTATCTAATCTTACCTAATGCCCAATTAAACAGAAATGCATTTCAATAGAATGTTGTATTGTGCTTCTTATTATGTGCTAAAACTAAAGTATCAACATTTTCTATGTGAAGTGGAAGCCCTGCAATGGCATACATGGGATCTTGATTTTTGTCCCATTCTTTTCCTTTCCATAACCCCGCCCCGACTGCACTAAGGACAAAGGGAAGCCTGGCAAGAAAATCTTGAGGAAATTTATTGACAAACATCGGAATCGAACCAAGGAGTACCTCCTTTTATTCCCATTATTTTCTGTAGTTTAATGATGGACGCAGGTCAATATTCACATTACTCTCTATAGGGTAGTTAAACGTATATCTACTGAGTGACCTTTAATTTAGTTTGTCTGTACACAGCCTACTAAACCCCTATTTATTTACATCCCCCTATATTAACTAACAAAATCACACCATTATACATTCTAATGTCGCCAATCTTTAATTTATTTATTCACCCGTCTTCCTAAGCTTTGTTTTTATTTTCCTATTAATTTTTATTTCTAGCTCGTACAATAAAACCATGGTCAAGACCACCGTATTGACGTGACTGAACTGGCTGATTGACTTCAATGATTGCATATTAAAGGTTTTTGCCATGAAAACTCAAATAACGAAAGATGGTCTCGTGGCAAAGAGAGAGCTCTAACGATGACGTTTAAATTAACGATGTTATAAAAAGGAAGGGGAGCTGGGATAGTATTCATTATAAAGTCATTACTTGAAACGATTGAACGCCTTTACTCTTAATAACCTGACTCTAGGGAACAGACTCCGTAAAACCAGAGGACAATAATATTAGTTCCGAGATCCGATTTTGTAGATAACTGCGTACAAAACAATCCACTCATCTATGGTCGGCGATATTATTAAACCTTTCTGCAATGTTATTAAACTTTTCTCATATCGTCGGGGCAGACGGATATCTGTTTGATGTTTGTAAAGCCGGTGTGCTTATTATTATTGATTTAGTTTGCATTGTATTTTATTTCTTTTTTATCTCATTTAATTTTTGTGGTTTTTGATTTAGAAAAGAAATATTTATGTCAAAAAATACTCTAATGGATTTTTGTAATAAATGAAATGCTGCTACATGTACATATAATGGATTGAATAGCCACTTTTAACATGCCTTTGAACACTGAATAAAAAAGAAACGAAAAGGGTGAATATAATTAAAGTAGCAATTGCCCTTTGCTGGTTTGTATTTGTAAAGAAATAAGTTTCAATTTGATTGTATAAAATCAACCTAGCTGAGAAATTCACACTTCAACTTTCAATTTATACACATATAAAATATTTTAACATATGTAGGTCAGTGCTTTGATATTCGATAAAATGGTGAAGTATTTTGTATATGAAATGAATGGGATTTAACATCCTATTGTTCTGCTCCGACCGGTCTAATGAAGACAGGCATATGCCATGTCTACAATGAGGGAAATTTTACCTGGACAGCGGGACCTCGGTCAGGGGGACCTCAGTTTTCTGTCCCCTCCAAACGACTATATTTTGAATAAGAAAATAAATCTAACTTGTCTTCTTTAAGCACAAGATGGGAAAAAAAGATTTTTTTTTAATGAGAATTTACAAAATATGAGATACTGGGAGATTTCACCCATTTCATTTGCTTACATGCCCCCCCCCCCCCCCAAAGAAAAGTAGGAATTAAAGGATATCTCATACAAGTAAGTCTCAAGACCTCATTCTATTTCTATCCATTTAATTTACGTTTCAACATGAGTTAATATTGATTAACATCTTAAAGTGAAAGACTGGATGACTGTAGACAAAACTGCTGGCCAATCGCAGCATTCAGCACATCATGTACTTTGGACTTATTACTTTGTCTAATGAAGTTTCGAGGTAAATCACAATTGTTGAGAATATCCAGACCTGGGATACGAGTAGCAAGTACCATCATCGGAGAAAATAAATCAGATATTACAATTAAACGTAGACAGCAGTGTAAATAAATCTCTTTAACTAAAAGACTTCATTAAAATGAATCGATGAAAAGTCTTATTAACAAAGACAGAACTCTTTCTTTTGGGTTTCAACAAGTCATCAAACTTGAGCCACGAGTACACAGCAATTAAACTAGATTTAGCAATGAAAGAGACAGATGGGAAGGGAGAATGTCAACTCAACACAAACTAGGTCATTTTAGGACAAACATGGTAGATTTTTACTTCAATAATTTGCCTGCTGCCTATTGGGGTCTTTATCAGTAGAGGAAGCCAAAGGTTAGACAGTTAATCATGACTCACACTAGTGTTATACATCGTTTGGAAAATATTTCCTTATTGTTTTTCATTTTGAATGAAGTCTGTATCACTACAGGCCCAGAACTGCATAGCGCAGTGCCGCTTACGGCTAGCCCCCAAATCCATTGACTTGTTCTGATGTGTACTTTGTTGTTTGTGATGTCTGTATATTATTGTGTCTTGTCCATAGATTTGTCTTGTATATTTGTTAGTATGTGGTGCAGTCCCCCTGCACTTGCTATTAACAATTTTGACTCCATTTTTAAATTAAAGTAATGATGAACGATTTGCATTTTTTCAAAGCGAATCAAAGAACAGTTTGCAGATATTAAATATAATAGACCGAAACCAGTTCAAATAACTTTTTATTTCGCAGGACATGCGTGTGAAATGTTACGATACAAACAATTGGGCGTTTCACGACTGATCCCCACCTTCTTTATTTATATTTTTTTTAATCACTGACCTTTCTACACTAATTACTTGAAATTCCATTAGTAATTTCTCTCTTGTGAACATTAATTGCAGGACCTCGATTTATCAACTTTTGTCAACATATTTGGGACATCGCCATTAATAGGCTTATGGGAATTCCCTTGGCATCACAATGGCGACTGTCGCTCACTAATTCTCAATGCGAGGAATGGTGTTTTAGCTTCATAATACACTGAAAACCCTACTGGTATTACTTCAGATATTTTTCGCAAACAAGCAGAAGAAATGTGTGACAGGTCGTCATATTTTATTCCTTATCCCACGATTAGAAACGGGAAAATGACAGAGTTGATCAGTTCCTCGGATTAGAGGCAATGCCAGTCTTCCGCCCCATTATATGCGATATATGGAAAATCAAAAACTTTGTGAAGATAACTAGGTATTTTTATCATGTCCTGATCCTAAATCCTGACATCACACTTGCAAAATATAAGTTGAAACCTCAATCCGATTGCAGACTAAGAGTTCCAAATTATGCTAAATATTTAAATCCCACAGCATTTTCTAATACTAGAAAAACTTAGTTAATATACATTTCAGTAACCCAATTTGGTTATCCAAATAGTTTATGTATTTTTTTCAAACAACATAGTCAAAAGAGTTGGGGAGTTTTAGAGTTTATGCAAATAAGCAATTTTATAACGGCAATTCTTTAGCCATCTCACCAATAACGGTAGCAGTTGCTCCGGTGATACAGAACTCTAACTTTAAGACTCATTTTGTGCTCCGGTCCCAACAACTATACAAAGGGAACAGCCGCACAATCTCACTTAAAGTAGCCAAGTCTCTAACTCAATATCATCAAAAGTCTTCGACATTGAAAACACAAATTATTTGTCAATTTAAATCAACATTGATGTTGTGATCTTACCGGGAAAAGATGGGCTTCTCGTATCCAATATTTAAGACAAAATAAACATTTTACCATTGGTATAGCATTTCAGTGTCATTTTTAACAAGGGACAAGAAAGAACGAGACTAGAGATTCCACAAGTCATGTCAAACACTGACGCAATATTCTTATCTGGAGAGCATGCGCAATAGACTGGAATAACCAGATGCTAGAGATTGCTATTTGACAGAGACTTCTGGCATATTTCACCGAACATAACTGATTTGAAATTAGAGTAAAAACGGAAACAATAGAATGTAAATCAGTTTATATACATTCAGATAACATTATTGTATGTGTTGCGACTCATTTATGTCAATTTCTAGGTCCCAAATATTAGCGATTTAGCTCCTTTAAACATACATTATGTAAGAGCTAAATCTGTCTATTGCAGTCTTTCTTTAGGCCTTAAATGTTATATAAACTATTAATTAGACATTTATTACAAAAACAAGAACATAATCAACTCTCGATGGCATCGGCTACTCAAGATTTTAACTAATTTAGAACAGTAATATTTTCATTTTACATTGTCTATTTTTGAGCTATTATAGCAAGAACGGTCAGCTCTTTTTCTAAATCTTACATAATGTATTTTTAAGCCTGATGAGTTCGAACTGAACGAAACTAGTCGCTTCATAAAAGAATTCTGGGATGGTTATAATTTTATAGTTTGCTTGGGATTCTATAGCTCTAAAATAAGACATTGTTACTTTAAATTTGAATGTTTTCATAAAAAACTAGACTGCTAATCAAATTAATGTTAATCTCTTTCTACCATTTCCCTTTACTTTTAGTTTAATCTATGACCACATCCACTTGTAAATTCTAACACTAAAAGCCCTTCACTTACAAAACGAAATGCAAATCAACACACACAGGTTTCCCTATAGATCAATACTTTCCTATTTGCCCTAATTTTGTTGTCGTCTTTTAAAAGTGTCGCCAATTACAACCACCTAATGACATATGAACGAGAAATTTGACACAATCGTTTCAGTATGTCAATAATATTTAGGTTTCACATGGACAGAATAAAGCCAGATAGTTAGAGTTAGTTCTATTACTAGAAACAAACTTAGCGTAATCAATAATTCTACAGCAATCTCTGTCTACAATATAATACCATGGATATCTAAAGAGTCTGTATCAGGTTCGCAGTCGATTCTATACCCTACTTGTACATGCGGTATTGGTAAAAATATACTTTCAGGCCCGGAAATATCGGTTTTGGGTGTACATAACAAAATGTCAGACACTACTGAACTACTGTACAAAACATTTTGAACTTTTTTATAGACATGTAACAGTACTAAATATCTGTATAAGAGAGAGAGAGAGAGAGAGAGAGAGAGTCTAACTAGGTCATTTTGGGACTAACATATGGTTTAATGTTTCTTTAACAATTCGCTTGCACATTGGGGACTTTGGCAGTGGAAGGAAACTTCGGGACCCGGAAAAAACTCATGGGGTTTGACACTTTGTCATGTTCAAGAGGGGAATCGAAACCATGCCACTTAACTCAATGACAAGCCTTGTGATTTCATGTGCATGATTCAAACTCAAACCACAAGACCATCCAGCCCACCAAATATCTATAAAAGGACAAATCATTGTGGTACAAATTACTTCGGTGGAAGCAGACGTTAAATAAAGCTATTTCACACATGGTACAAATCGACAGGCACCAAAAGGATTGTGACAAATCCTGAACTTGGGTTTCACTATAATGTTGATCCTGGGTCCAAGACCAACACTTTATCACGATTTGACCCTCATATCAATATTTTCAGTGGCTCCTATCCTTGTTCCATTCGCAGACCCCTTGAGACAATTTCCAAATCTTAAAGATCACCACATCTGCATTTGCTGCACGTTTTCCCATTCAATCAGTAGTGATAACAGGCATGTGCTGATGATGGAAGAAAAATGCTAAAAATAGCATTTTCCTAGTCAGAGGTTAGCCATAAAAATACTAAACTTCCACTCATGAATCAACCACTGACAGTCGGGGTCAGAAGGAACTTGAAACTACATGGTTACAAGTTACATGTACATGTATTTATAGACATTCTGATCCAAAAATAGTACATCATCCCATAACAAGATGATTCTTATTCCTATCAATAACCCCAACGGACATCTTTGACTTTGTGGACCCCAAAATGCTTTTCATGGAGTGTGGAAGCCTTATATACATGGTTAGGAAACATGATGACTGACGCTACTAGACTTATCGAAGGGCACCAAGGAGTGTGTTGTGTTTACAAAAATCGTTTAATAACCATCTATTTGGTGTTGATTGCCATATAAATTATTCGACTGCTACAAACAAATGGTTTGGAAAATTTAACCTAACTGACACTCGTGGAACATTGTAACATTCTGTGCACTGAAAACTATATTCAAAAATTAGTATTCTATTTAGTATTGCAGTCTGAATCCATTTCAAATCTTTCATACACACATAAACTAAATAAATATTTTCAATTTAATCAAATAGAAGTAGAATTAATACTTATCAAACTTCGTGATTTATACTTAGTGTTCTAATACATTTTAAATCTTTCATACACACAAAGACCAGATTCGTGTCTGGTCTCAAAGTGGCGCTACATTTACTTCATTCTGAGCGTTGTTACAATAATAAACTTTAGTCTTGATTATCCAATTTTGAGTTAAATTATTAAAATCACAACCACCTGATGCTGATGTCTAGACAATTGATTATGGGCTTGTCATGAGAATAGATGTCTAATTAATAATTCATAAAATATTTGAGATCAAAGTAAAAAATCTGAAATAGACAGATTTAGCTCTTAAATGATGCAATGAAATGAAATGAAATGGGGTTTAACGTCCAACTGTTTTTCTCCGAACTGGGCTAATGAAGAAGGGCCTACGCCATACAGTGTGCTATGAGGGAAATTTTGCCCGGACAGTGGCATTACGGCCTACTCTTATATCGAATTCCAACTGTCAAGGGATCTTTTATGTGCATGCCAATGTGTACATGGGACCTTGTTTTTTCATCCCATCCAAATCACTAGAAAGCTGTCCTTGTCAGGCCCTCAGTCCTGCATCACTGACAAGGGGGAACCGCGCTGGATGAACCTTCTCGGTCAATGCAGGGATCGAACACCTGACCTCCAGGCTAGTGAACCAGCGTCTTACCCACTTAGCCACTGTGACCCCTTAAATGATTCATCTTTGAAGGGGAAATAAGTGAAATAAGAAAATGAAAGTAATGATGTTTATTTTGATTGGTTGATAATGTGGAGAAACTATCCCAGCTTCACTGTACACAGACCATCTTGAAACTAATATTGTCATTTAATATGTAAAATGAAGGTGAGCAGTGTGCAGGTGAAATGGAAATTAGGCAACTTACTGTCATTATTTGTGGATTCTGTTGTCTCAGATGTTGTCGTCGTCATTGTCGTTTTGTTATCCTCCATGATGCTTCCAGTTTCTATGGCAACATCACTCATGGTTGAAGACCAAATGACATCATCCACATTAAACAAACTGCATTTAAAGAAAAAAATATTTTATGATTTTTAAGAAAATAATACTGAATGTTTGCTCCAAAATATCCAACCTCTTTGAAATAGATTTATTTGGTGACATATATTGGTCAGGAAAAGTCAGACTTTTGGGGGGGGGGGGGAATTCTTCAATTTCAATGGTTAAAAACTACTTATTTTTTCACCAATAGACCGTATGTGATGACCAACAATTTAACAAACTATACAAATAAAATTACAGGCACATACATTGTTATTACAGACCAAATTTTCCACTTTTAAAATTGCTATCCTAAACTTATTGGATTTTGGCTTAAACATTGGTTGACACCCTACAAAACAGATCCACACATAAAATTCATTAAACTCAAGAATTTCATTTCTAACCCAAATCAAAGATTCATTCCCCAGTATAATCCAATTCATCACAAAAGCAATTCATAGAATGTTTATCATCCCAGAATCTTCTAGACTATTTTGGGGTTTATTTGTTTTAAATCATTCCCAAATATTTTCTGATACAGATTGGAATTACATGTACCTAAATTGTAGTTACTGAATAGTTAATTATTGGGAATCCCTAAAACTTTTTGATATCTTGTGCTTCCTTTTTGTTTTAGAATCTGTCGAAAGATCAAAATTGCTACCCAAATGTGATTATTAATGCAATACAAGTACATGTAGATGCAGGGCTCACACATGCTTTCAATTTTTTAAAGATTTTTTTCCGACAATTCTCAAACAGAATCATCAGTATCACAAAACATTATCGCCAAAATCAAATTTTAATTGCCACTTTCATATTTCTATCGCAAATTGGCGACCGACAACGTGAGCCCTGTGTACATGTATAATAAGTTTGTTATGAATGATAGAATGTTACTCTGACTTTAACAGGGATTAATCAAGCGAGGGGATTATCGAATACAATGGTGTTAAAAGTATAGTCTGTTTTTTTAAACTACTAGGTTTAAACTAATTAACAACTTTATTCACAATAAATTTCATAAAAGTAACAACAAATACATGTATCAAACATAAATCATAACCCTACTAAATGTGATATGGCGTCAGTATATTCAATTGCACTTTTTACTCCATTTAACAGTTTGATTTTTAGATCATTAATAGATTCTTCTACTCTTTTATATTTTCGTCTTTTAGGGGGCAATCGTCCCCCGTTATCCAATTGAACTATTGTATTTTCAGTAAAAGTCTGCTGGTGCTATTGGGTTTTGTATATTTTACTCTGTACTTATACCCCAAATTAACTAAATTTTGACCTCCTTGAGAATTAGGAATAAACCCTATGCGAACTTGAGCCATTTTAAAAGATATAATGTAATTGGGGGTGACAACTATCCTTATATAATGATAGTGAGTTTCTAATCATATATTTGATTGATTTATGAGTACTGTCTGAATGAAAGGTAGGTGAATAATATTTAAGATACTCGTTAACCAATGACACGTGAACTTAACTTATATATTTTAATCATTAAAATAATTAAATTTTAACTAGGTGAACAGTTCTAATAAGGATACAGTCTATAATCCTTTGTTTACTTAAATTTTCACACCACTACCCTATAACACTATTTGATTGGGGGGCACAGTGAGATTAAACCGTAGGCTGTAACTTGTGTAATTCAAGAGGCAGACAGGATTAATTAACTTGTGTAATACTAAAGGCAGACAGGATTAATTAACATATTTCGCCTTCAAAATCAGATCAGACTTGTCTGACTATAATCTCCACTCACAGAAATATGGTAGACATCTGACTTTTTGGACTAAAGAAATTATGATTTGGTGGAATACTTATCATGACAGTCAATTTTATAGTCTTGAAATGCTATGTACATGTCATTATTCGCAGTAAACAAACTTACACAAGCATTACAACCAACTACACAGACAAACAAAAAATGAAATAACATTAAGCTAAATTATGACTTTTTTTGATTGATATTCAGGAATGAATGAGTATTATAAAATGGCAGGAAATCGTTCCTTTTATTCATTTGTCCCTTTTATAAAGATTGGAAAAACAGTGAGTCAGATAATATCATATTACACCATGACATAGAAATTCTTTGATGAGTTTCAACCGATTCATTCATATACAATCATTTATTATGCTAATCAGCTCTTCATCTATTATATAAATCGCATGACACATACATGTGTTTCTCTATGATAAACCGCTTCATTAACATAAACAATGGAGTTATCTCCCTTGACACTGACGTTAGATATGAGAATATTAAATTAGCTCACTTTACACAAGAAATTTTCCATATTCTCCAAAATAAAATGTATTAAACTTGGGATGAATTTGAAGATTAGCATATCTTCTACAGTATTTTTTAAGTTCTACCAAATTATTGACAGTAAACCTTTATGTAAATGGGGTATATTTTAAACCCCATCGCACCTGTCAAAACAAAATATAAAATTTTAATGACGATACGATTGCGATAGGCGTAATTTTGATTTTCTGGGGCATCTCTGACTCGTAATTTGGAATCGCATTATTGATGAAACATACAAAGGAATATTCCAGTTAACATATTCATTCTTAATATTTGTATATTTTTCCAGAATGAAGGTAAATAAATACATTTTTCTAAGCATACCTCAAAATCTGCGCTCCTTCGGAAAATATACAGACCGGAAGTACTAATTATTGATCAACCCCGCAGCAAATTTTGTCTGCTACGGAAAATTGTCGGACCGTTTTTCTGAGAAACTGACTGGTTTGATTCTATGGTCCATATCTGTACAATAGCAAAAATATGCTTAGAATCTTTACGATGCCCCAATTTTTTTTTTTATCTAAGAGCTTCTTTAAAAATTTACTCTGTCTTGATGATCGCTCTGTCGTTTAATGTAGTCGCGAATGTCAAATAAAGAATTTATAAGGAAGACTGGAAATTCCAGACTCTATTTACAAAAATGGCGGTGGGAAGCGGGAGGTTCGAATGAATTTATAGACCTAGATAATAATTTACAGATGAATATATTGCATTGTCTGCGAATATTAATTTGAAGGTAGTCTATTTCGGTTCCTATACTAGGCTAGGCCTATATATTTATTAATGTAGCATGTAGGACCGTTGAATGAAAGCCAGAATTGGTCGCTTCAACGTAACCCTTCAGATTCAGATTCAGGACCTACGACAATGCACAATGAATTACATCCCCTAAACTAGATAGATAACAAACCTTAATCTCTCAACCCTCCGTGTTTCAAGATAAGACATGAGGCCATTACCTATACCGTTGCAGCTGCGGGAGCGATTCACACCCGGCATTTTTAAACAAAATTGACAATAGTTTTAATCAAAACAACGATTGATTATTGTTAGGCCTATTTATAATATTTCTACAACACCCAACTACAATTAAGCATATAATAATACCTAAAATGGGTACAAATCGTCGGTTTTAAAATCGAGGCTTAAAGCCGTTACTAAGACCGCCATCTTTTTAAACGATACGCTGTCATCATGAAGGCGGGGCTAAGGCTTTTATAACAGCCAATCAAAAGGACAATCGAAAGCACAGTAACTATGAATGGATTTCGATGGCGGTGAAATGTCAGACAAAAACAACGCTTCATTAATTTAAACGCGAATATTTGGAATTAGGCGACAGTTGTGCCACTACATTGGCCTCTGTAAGTTTAATTAATCATAATATCATAAACTTATCTATTTTAAAGATGTTACATGCATGAATAAAGAAATTGAGTTTGCTACTTGGAACTAAAGGCATCCAATCGTAGCTACCCCTTAACTTGACCATCATATTATGGCATGCTGATTATATTAATTATCAATTTTATTTTCAGAAGCAAAGCTTACTGCAGCTTAGACTTTGTAATTGAAATTATTCAATTTTAATATTGATTTTGTACGGTATTGTGAAGAATGGCAGAGAAAACACTGACACCATGTCCAGCATCAGATGTCAATGACATGTTCCGGAAAATGGGAGAAAAACTTGGATGGTTTCAACATAAAGATATTGACAGTGCCATTAAAACAGTAAATAAATTTTTTTCAATACTGGTATTCAAACTCTTATCAATTTATTACTTGTCTTTGTGCCATATATGTAGGACTACAGGCCCATTTGTTTTGATAGTTAATTAGTTGTTTTGTTATTTATTACGATACAATATCTGTGTGGTGTATCGGTGAAGGTGGTTTGACTTTAAATGTAATTTAATACATATGATTCATTATTGACAACTTATCCATCTTTCAGTTATCTCAAAAGAAGAAAAGTACAAAGAGTCGACTAAAGTTAAAGTGTAAAGATGATAAAGAAAACACACCACTTCCTGTTAAAAACAATTTAAAAGGTTTGTATCAAGTAAAAACATGTATCTTAAATCATCTATTGCACATGAATGGTCATTCACTTTATTTGAAAGCGGGGGCATGGGTGGCAGAATGGTTAATGCATGCGCGTTGGATCATGTCTGTCATTGAGTCAAAACGTGTGGTTTCTATTCCCTGCTTGTACGTGACAAAGTGAAGGGTCGCCTGTCCAAACTCTTGGGTTTCCTCCGAGTCCTCTGGTTTCCTGCTACTGCTAAAGACCCCTAAGCACAAGCGAATTATTGAAATATAATTGAACCATTTATTAGTCCTGAATGACCTAGTTTCTATCTCTCTTTATTTGAAAGCATGTACATGTACGGTGGGTGGTGCACTGACTCGATCCCAGTTTATACAGAGAAACTTCACCAGGATTTCACATTCGGATTTCCCTTTGTCTGTGGTGCCTGGCAAAAAAACACGTCTTCTTGTTGGCATATTTTGAAAAACCAAACCAAATCCCATGTATGCGATTAGCAGCATGTTGGATCCCTTGGGAATGGGAAAACAAAATAAAAAAAGGCTGTAGCCGTCTTTATTAGCCAGGTTGGTCCACAAAAGTAAGATGTTAAGCCCCATTTCATTTGATTTCATAACTCTTTTTCAATCTGAGGCCTTCTTCTTATACCCCTGTGTAAGATGACTGACCTTTATAATGGTTATTTATATGCATTCATTGGTTGATAGAATGGTGCCTTGTAATCATTTTATATACTCCCTTACACAAAATAGGAAATATTTTTTTATCCAGATACACTTCAAACACCTTTATTTATTTTGTATTACTTCAAAAAAAGAACGTTCTAGAATGTGCAGAAGGTCAAAAGTTATCATTGCGAGAACCCTCACCGATGTCATCCCTCTCAGTGATATTAGCAAGCTAGCGAATATTGACTGCTGATCAGTGTGATTCTTTTTATTGACCTAAAACATCACAAACAACTGTGTTAATTTTTAATTTATACATTTTTCAGACAACACAAGTGAGCATCGGAAATCTAGGACTAAATCAAGTAAATCACCACTTCATGACAACCAGAGAATTCTACCCCAAAACCCAGGTCTATCTCAGTCTAGAGCTAAGTTGCCTACAGTTAAAGCTGAAATAGCTCTTAGAAAAAGTCAGGCTTGTACAGGTGCAGATTTAACACGAGAAACTGGACAAGAGAAATTAATTCATAATACTTCAGTTATCTCCCCTTGCCCTGATGGTGAAGTTTTTTCCATTCTAGAAGATGTTGGAATGCCTTTAGTGGAATCGACTCGAATTCACAGTCGCCAATCCGTCGATGGTTTACATTTGAGCATTGACCAAGAAACCGGTGAAGATGATTCTTACGAAGATTTGAAGATTAGAAATAAAAAGTCTGAGCCGAAGAGAATATCAGAACTATATATTACGGCAGTCGAATCGCAGAATGATTATTACACAGTGAGTGAAATCGCTACGCAGACACCAACAAGCAATGATTCTAGTGACAACAAGGCAAATAATTCCCAGTCGAGCGAGGGTTCATTTTATGAAGTGAAAGACATGGCTATACAGACTGATTCACCCGACGGTAGAAACATCAGCAAGTCTTTTGATAATTCCTTTGTCAACAGTGCGGATATTAGTTCACATAGCTCAAATGTTGGAATAGAAGAAAACATGATTGAAACTAATCATGAGGATGATTGTTTTAATAAAGAGACCATTGTTGAGAACGATGAAAGTAAAAGTAGAGAAACTAACAAATTAACCTTTTCTCCATACTTTAATAAAAAGAAAGTTTCTCAACAAACCATCAAAGAATCACCTAAAAACAGTATTGAATCCTTACATACCCCCAAAATTAACTCACTGAAATCAAAACTTTTCAAAAATAAAATTAGTAAAGCTTCTTTTTCTGATTCGGATGAAGATTTTTCAACACCAAGACCCTTTCCATCAGGCACGAAAAAGAAACACAAACTTTATACACCGTCTGGTCATAGGTTGTCTCCTCACAGTGTGAACTCTTCTGCCAAAAAAGAGAAGAAAAAAGCATTGGCAAAGATGAAAGCCATGTTGTCATCGGATTCAGAGGATGAAAAATACAACGAATCAACAATATCAACCCCAAGTAAATATCATATTCCGCGATCTACAGCAGTTGCAAAATATTCTGACCAATCAGATGATTCATTACCTGACCTTAACCTTGATAGATATAAGGTGACGGTGGCTGAACCGACAACGAGCTGGAGGTAAGTTTTCTTTATTTATGTGAAAACTAACAGTGTTGATTTTTGCTGTATAATAAATTTGTTTGGGGAAATCATCGGTATTATTTAACGAACAAATTCTGGGTATATATATATAGAAATATAACCAGTTTTTCATTGGTGGTTAACTGGAGATGTTTTAACACCTATTGGACTGAGTGGTGTTGGTAATGGTGCCAGTGGTATACTGGACTTTATGACAAGTATATTAAAGGTAGACAGAGGAGGGGGGGATGGATGGCCGAATGGTTTGCATGTGCGTGCTGTATCATAAGTTCTGTCATTGAGTCAACTGGCAGGGATTCGATTCCCCGGTTGTACATGTGGTTTCGTCCCACTGCTAAAGACCCCTATACACTAGCGAATTATTAAAATAAAATTGAACCATGTGTTGGTCCCGAAATGACCTAGTTTGTGTTGAGTGGACGTTAAACCCTCTCTCTCTCTCTCTCTCTCTCTCTCTGGACAGAGGAAAATCGCTGTGATTTGGTATGCTGATTTCCATTTACAATGTGGTGGCCACTCCTGTTACACAGCTTTCGTTGATGAAAACACCAGAATCAGTTTCAAATCACACTTGATTCGGTTTTAGCTACAACCTCCTATTAGTCCTATGTGATCATTAAAATATTTTTATTAACAAACATGTTATTTTATTTGACAGAAATTCCGCTCCTACATTATCTAGTGATGAAGATGATTTAGAAAAATGTAAGATATAAGAATTTATATTAGTCTTTATAATAATTCATTACACAAGCATTTGCTGTATCTTTGTGCCAAGGAGCAGGATCACCAGTCTAAACTCATGGATTTTCTCAGGTCCTCCGGTTTCCTCCCACTGCTAAATTTCATGAACATTAAACCCCATTTCTCTATTATCAACTTCTTGAGATAAGGGTTAAACTTATTGGGTAAACCCCTTTTCACCCCTCTTCTAATAAAGATAACTTCAAAATTTTATAAAAATATTGAATTGGGCTGATCTGATGTGTTATTTAGATTAGTGATGTCGAGACCTTTATGCAG
Organism: Patella vulgata; assembly: GCF_932274485.2. Taxonomy (NCBI): domain Eukaryota; kingdom Metazoa; phylum Mollusca; class Gastropoda; family Patellidae; genus Patella; species Patella vulgata. The sequence goes on along the minus strand of NC_065886.2, from coordinate 40,016,193 downwards.
TTTAGCCACGGTGGCTCAGTAAGTAAGACGTTGACTCACTAACCAGGAGGCACTGTGTTAGCCGAGAAAGTTCATCAGTATTTTCCGGCGTGGTTCCCCCTTGTCAGTGGTGCAGGAAGGAGGGCCTGACAAGTGACAATGCATAGTCGCATGGATTAGATGGAATACCGAGGTCCCGTGTACACATTGGCAAACACGTAAAAGAACCCTTGGCAGATGGAATTCAATATATGAGTAGGCCATAGCACCGCTGTCCAGGAAAAATTTTCCTCATAATCACACTGTATGGCGTAAGCCCGTTTTCATTAGCCCAGTCGGAGCAGAACAGTAGACGCGACACCCCATTTTATGCAATTATATATTATTATAAAATATTAAACAGAAGTGGACTTGTTTACTAATGCGGTTATACCCCCATACCAGCTTTATCTATAGTCGTAAATTTCATGTAAAAATATATATACGAAATGTTCTGTTTTAGTTTTAGAGTCTGTGAAGAAACCAGTTAAACCCAAGAAAAGTCCAGTTACAAAAGAGAGGTTTGTTGACAATTATTTACTTAAAGATTCACAGGGTGAACAACCTTTATAGACTACCCAGTTTGTTTCATTGCCAGGCAACCTATCTTTAATCATGGAACTCAGTGTTATACATTATATTCATTATAGTGCAGCACCTCGTGGGATTTCTCCGGGTCCTCCGGTTTCCTCCCATTACTAAAGACCTGTACGCACAAGCGAATTATTGAAATAAAATTGAACCATATGTTAGTCCCGAAATGACCTAGTTTGTGTCGAGTGGACTTTAAACCCCCATTTCTCTCTCTTTCCAATTTGTTCAGTCATAAAATATCCCAAACAGTTCTACAGCTTTAATGTAAAAGCCTTCTTTAACCACTGTACAATATGACTGACCTTGAAAGTCACACCCTGTAAATTCTATGTGTAACGTCAGATCATTTGGTGTCGATAACACATGTGTTGTTTACATCAGATATACAGGTAGTAATACGAACTGGTCCAGGCAGAATTTTGTACTATTTTATTTATACTAAATGTGATATATATTTTTTCCAGTTATACTTCAAACACCATGATTATTTCTATTTTGATTATTTATAAAATTGTTTGTTTTAGAATTTAATTTGCAGAAGAGAAAAATGTTAATATTGAGAGCTAGTTAACTTGTCCTGATGTCATCCCTATCAGTGATATAGACAGCCAAGCAAATATTTATAGTGGATCAGTTTGAAAATAAACAGGAAATTTCTGCTGGAAGATGATATTCTCTAACATATTTTTACAACTTCATACAGCACATGAAGGGATTCTCTAGTGACATGGAGTAGTTATATCCTCAATCAAATAATTTAACTTGATTTTTTCCTTATTGTATTCAATTTCAAGTGTTACAGGAAGTAGTCAAGTATTACCATGGTGATAAAGAATAATCAATGGGTGTGTGTGGGGAGGGGGGGTGGGGGGACCTTATGGTTTTAAATAGCTGTCATGATCATCTTAATTTGACTAATTTTAGATAGTTAACAATGATTTTATTTGTCAGACATCGAAATATATATGGGACATGTTACTCCCAATGTATATTTGAGTAGCTTATTGGCTTTCTGGGAGATGCTGATAGTCAACCAGAGCAGCCAGCAAACAATGATGTTATTATATGGTATACTATTCAAAAAAAGTAGGGGATATTTGATTTTTAAGTGTTATTAAAGTCACCTAATGAAACTGACGAAGAAACAAATGACAAAATGAAATGAAGTTCACATTCATCGATTTATTCCAAATGATCGTTAGACTAAGTAAGGCACAGACTGACCATAATAAGGGTAAAATGATACCCGGGGTCAAACAGCAAAGTTACCACAGCATCACAACCAAGTCAGTAACGGGTAAATCCTCCTCTGTTTGCCAAACAAGCATTGATCCGACGTGACATACTCCTAATGAGACGTCTAAGGTCATTTTGGTCCAGATTGTCCCATTCCTGTTGCAACGCAGCAGCAAGTTCTTGGACATTGGCAGGACGTTGTTGACGTTGACGTAACCTCTGTCCAAGCATGTCCCAGACATGCTCGATGGGGGAGAGGTCGGGACTCAGTGCTGGCCAAGGTAATGTGGTGATGTTCTGTTGTTGGAGGTAACCTGTAACGATCCTGGCCCTGTGACATCTTGCGTTGTCATCCTGGAAGATGAAACGGCGGCCATGACGTCGTGCGAACGGCACAACATGGACTGCCAAGATGTTGTCCCGGTAGTACTGGCCTGTAACACGCCCTGCAACAACATGTAAAGCCGTTCTTCCAGCAACAGTGATGCCTCCCCACACCATAACAGAACCACCCCCAAATGGATCATGTCTGATGACGTTAACGTCTTGGAAGCGCTCGTTTCGACGACGCCACACCCTCCTACGTCTGTCCAAAAAATCAACAGTGAACCTTGACTCATCTGAAAACATCACATTGCTCCAGCGTCGATTATCCCAGTGTTGACAATCCCTACACCAACGACGTCTTGCCTGAATGTGATGATCTCTCAAACAAGGGATCACGCGAGGACGTCGGGCGCGAAGGTGACCCCTATGCAGTCGATTCCGAATCGTCTGGCCACTCACTCTCACACCAGTGTCTGTTTGAAGACGAGCGCTGATCTGATTTGCTGTGATGACACGATTTCTCAAGGCCAAGGTACGGATAAATCGATCCTGGGCTTGAGTTGTCGCCCTTGGTCGACCTGAGCGTGGTCTGTCCTGTACAGATTGTGTATCACGGTATCTGGACCATAGCCTGCTTATGACAGACTGAGAAACATTCATCGTCCGCGCCACAACCGCCTGTGTTGTGCCGATCTGTAGCATGCCAAGGGCACGTAACCTTTCATTTTGGGTAAGCCGACGCATATCAAAATTTGTTTTCTGGTCACTAAAACAATTAAACTGATGTTTCCACTCTGGAATTCAATGCCACAATGACTGTAACATTCAAAGTCAGAGTCGTGCAAATCTTGGGTTGGACCCCCATGATGATCCCAAGCATCACCTGCATTCCATGCGGTAGCTATTGGTGCGTTTGGGCGTCACATGTAACTGGAAATGTTTCTTCTGTTAGGTTCTATAGTGACTTTTTTCGTAGTCATTTGCATATTTTAGTATTATGCCCCCAAAATCAAATATCCCCTACTTTTTTTGAATAGTATATAATGATTTATATATTACAGTTTAAAAGATTTTATAGTAGATGATGATATAAGTATTAGTAGTGGTTCAGATGATGATGAAATATTCTATATTTCTACTCAATCACCCAGAAATAAAGGCTGTACTTTAATCAGGTAAAATAGAACATGTTAGTTATATGGGTAGACACAGTTTTATACAAGGAATTACAATAAAAACTGGGCTTGTGAGTACAAAATTCCATGAAGAGCAGGCTGATGAGTGGCTATTTGTACATTTTCCACTATAGATATAGATAATCGTCATGTATTTTCTTCAGAAGATATACTTAGAATGTAAATTAGACTTAATGTTATTCACAAAACATGCTTAGAATCTAACATTATCACAGAAAGTAGAATATTTGATGCTGTATAATTTGAATATTTGATGCTGTATAATTTGAATATTTGTATTTTTGTGCAGTCCTGTGTCAAGATCGGTTAAATCAGCTATAGTAGATATTAATACACCACTTAGTCAACGAGTAAAACTAACAAGTTCCATATCACGACCTCCACCAATTACACCTGTCTCAGGTAATACTTTATACTTATATATAACTTTATACTCTACAGCAGGTAATTTATATAAACTAATGGAAAGCTGGCAAGTAACAGGAGCTAGTTGTTCAGATGGGACCAAAAAAAACGGTCTCATGTACACCTTGGCATACACGTAAAAGACCCCTTGACAGTTTGAATTCCTTTACCTTCCTGGCAAATTTTCCCTCATAGCACACTGTAATACATATGTCCGTCTTCATTAATATTGAACTCTTCAGACTGATTGGACTCACGTGGCAGGCTTTTTTATTTATACTATTCCGAAACCCCAGTGGGTGTTTCCATCGTTACAAATTGGCGGGGTTACCAGGGTTAGCCTCTTGGCAGGATTTGTGAATTTATTACTGAGGTCGGTAGCTCGCTTACTGGGGTTGTACAGAGATTTGACAACTAATTGTTTAGATTAAAGTGTTGATACTTGGGGATGAGAGTTGCCGCCAGCCTGTGATCCTGCAGCGCTGTTCTAAAGCTGAGCGGCGCTAGTTATGGCATTTTTAGTTAGCCCCACTTCGTCCCTGATTACCTGTGATTTCCAACTATATATGTTATTTTCAGATGGTACTGATGTATTTAAAACACCACATAGACCCACTATAACCGACAGATCTGTATTAAAAACTCTGTCAGAGAAGAAGTCATCTGTTAGATCAACATCCGAATCAAATAGTAAACCATACAGTTTTATACGCTCATTATCAACAGATATACCAGATCATAAACGACATCCAGACTCTATCAGGTACCTAGTTTATTTATTGGGATTGAGTGACTGGATGATCTGATGAGTTGGTACACCCTATAATAGCTTTCTTCTCACTGAAACATTGGGCTGCATGCAAATCAAATATTGAAACAAAAAGAATCGGTCATCCTTGTCCTTGTATTCCCAAAACTAAGACAAATTTTATTTCAATGGAAACACAAAAATGATTAAAGATGCATTATGTAGGATTTAGATAAAGAACTGTAACAGTTCAAATGTCCATTCTTGCTATTATAATTCAAAAATAGATAATGAAAAATGAATATATTGAAATTTTAATCAAATTACATTATTCTGAGCAAAGTTATGGTTATTTTGACAAGAAATAGCCAATTGTCAAGTACCATTACCATGATAATGAACAAAGTTTCAATTCTCAGCCCTTTATTTGAGATGTCCATTTGAACTATAACCGATAAATGGTGCAACTGGTCTAATCCATTTAATATCCCATCCATCCGATGGTGTAGACTCTGTAGAGAGTTGATTATGGGTTTGTCTGAGTTTGTCATAAATGTCTAAATAATTGAAAAAAGATCTGCAACAGGCAGATTTAGCTCTTGCACATTGCATCTTTAATAGTAAGTGCAGGAAGACCACACAACATGCAAAACAAACCTGACAAGACAAACCTGCAGACAAGCCAAACTAGATAGAGAAATTAGCAAAAGATACAAATACTTTAACAGGTTGATGTGTGTAAAGAGTGGCAGATATATTGAGTGGTTTATGAGATATGCTCTGAAAATGAAACTGGGACAGATTAGCCACATGGGCTTTTAGGGTGGAAAATATGGTAGTACCCAAATGTTCTGTTAATAGGGTGTAAGGCAGTTGACAATATCTTGCTTGATTACTAGAGTTCCACATCTCTTTTCTGAATTCTTTCTGTGTATTTTTATTTTTTAAGTCAGTCTTCTGTTTTCTATATTTACAGGTACACTAAACAATTTAAAAAGACATATGAAGAATTAACGGCAGTTTTATATAAAATATATAATGAAACAGTTTTTGATTTAAAGGTATGGTTAGCCGTTTACTGCTTTCGCACATGATCATCACCTAGACCTTCTGGGGTATTATTAAAAAATAGTTTGCCAGGTTGGGTAACATATGCAATCTGATCTATATTTCGTTTTGTTGTCGCCCTCGTCCGTCCATCCGTCCGTCCAATTGCTTGTGGACGCTCTATAGGCTATCTGATTGACTTTAAATTTATACACAATGTTTAAGGTCATGAGACGAAGAAGCCTATTGATTTTCAGCGATTTTCGATAATTACTGCCAGAGTTATGGCCCTTGATCACTTCAAAAAATCTTGTGGACGCTCTAGAGGCTAAAGTTAATATCCGATTGACTTTCAATTTATACACAGTGTTTAAGGTCCTGAGACAAAGAAGCCTATTGATTTTAAGCAATTTCCGATAAATACTGCCAGAGTTATGGCCCTTTATCACTTTGAAAAATCTTGTGGACGCTCTAGAGGCTAAATTTAATATCCGATTGACTTTAAATTTATACACGTCAGTGTTTAAGGTCATGAGATGAAGAATCATATGGATTTTCAACGATTTTGGATAATTACTGCCAAAGTTATGGCCCTTGATCACTTTGAAAAATCTTGTGGATACTCTAGAGGCTAAATTTAATATCCGGTTGACTGTAGATTTATACACAGTGTTTGAGGCCATGAGATGAAGAATCATATTGATTTTCAACGATTTTGGATTATTACTGCCAAAGTTATGGCCCTTGATCACTTTGAAAAATCTTGTGGACGCTCTAGAGGCTAAAGTTAATATCCGATTGACTTTAGATTTATACACAGTGTTTGAGGCCATGAGATGAAGAATCATATTGATTTTCAACGATTTTGGATAATTACTGCCAAAGTTATGGCCCTTGATCACTTTGAAAAGTCTTGTGACACTCTAGAGGCTAAAGTTATCATCCGATTGACTTCAGATTGATACACAGAGTTTGAGGTCTTGAGATGAACAAGTATATTGATTTTCAATGAATCTTTTTGACTTGAACAGCTAAATCCATGATGTTAAAAGTTTCTTATACTAAACGTTAGCATGGGGCAGAACTTTATAAAAACCAAACAAATTCTAATGGTTTTCTGATAATTACTTAATGAGTTGTTACTCTTAATCAGATCTTAATGTATTATAAATGTTTCATTACCGAAAAAAGTAAAAATATGCGACAACTCTTGTTGACTGCCCAGACGATATAGCTGCTGTGGACGTATGTTTCGTTGCCTGGCAACCTATCTTTAATACTTTTGATGGACTCCACTACATGAAGATCTGACAAGTTGTAGTGTGAGTGGCTTTTGATCCTATGACATCAGACATTTGATTAACCAATCGGGGTGGATATTGTCTTTGCTGCGAATATCTATCCACAGTTCCGTGCATCGCACGCCAAAAACTCGCCACAACAGAATGCTTCACTGGCTAATCCCTCACATCATAACAACTGTACCAGATCCTAGTGTTGTAGTGAAGGCAAGTAAAACAACATTTGGAAAGGAAATAGTATCTGTGTTTTAATCAGATTGGTCTTTAATGAGACTCTGAATCTCTTGATTTTTCCCCAGTTTTTTTTTTTTTTTTTTCTCACACACAAAAGGTTTTGATCTTAAGCCCCATACTAACTATTTGTACTAACTGAAAATCAGACAAGAACTGAACTTGCATTAGTCATGAGCAACAACCCTGTAAATTTGTTGTGTACGGTAAAAAAAAAAATTCAGTTAAAATTTACTTAGTGGGAGTGATATATGTATATATTTTTTTGTAGTTACCAGAAGATTTAAGTATTATATGGAATAAGAGATTATTACGTACAGCAGGATATTGTGCATATAAACGTGTTAATGGTCAACATGTATCTAGAATAGAGTTATCTACTAAAGTTTGTGATACACCAGGTTCGTACAATTACTTTCACATTATATTTAAGCTTGGAGCCACAGTGGCTAAATGGGTAAGACACTTGCTGGCTAGCCTTGGGGGCGCGTGTTCGATCCCTGCATTGGCCGAGAAAGTTCCGACATGGTTTTCCCTTGTCAGTGGTGCAGAACGGAGGGCCTGACAAGGACAGCTGTCTAGTCGTTCGGATGGGATAGAAAACAGAGGTCCTGTGTATACATTGTCGTGCATATAAAAGATCCCTTGGCGGTTGGAATTTGACCACTAGGCCATACTGCCGCTGCCCTGGCAAAGTTTCTCTCATAGCACACTGTATGGCATATGCACTTCTTCATTAGCCCAGCTGGAGCAGAACAGCGTCGTTAAACTCCATTTCATTTCATGTATATTGAAGTTGTCTATATTATATATTACAATTAGTAGTGACAAGCTGCTATGGCTTACTGAATGCCTCAGGTTTTGCTCCCAGTCTTGCCTGGATTCATTAGCCCAGTTGGTGCAGAAAAGTAGGACATAAAACCCCATTTAAACCTGCTTTAGAAATATGACTGCTTCTTATTTTTGAGATGTAACCTGTTTTTGATTTAAGGGAGCTAAACCTCTTTAATTTAAGTCAAAGGGGCCCAAATATTAATACCTTCTACAGTGTATAATTGATTTAAATCTTGAGTTCTCCATCTCAGTCCTGTCGTTCATGAATGATAAAATATTGACCTAATAGAATACTTTTTTTATTGTTATTTATAGAACGTGTTAGAGATACATTAATACACGAACTCTGTCATGCAGCCGTCTGGATGTTAAATAAACAAACTGATGGACATGGACCTTACTGGAAATACTGGTATGATCTTATCTATTGTAATATTACTTTAACTTCAGAAATGAAAGACTAGAGAAATGATGTATTTTATTATGTATTTATCTCAGGTTTAGTATTCTGGAAGAAATGGGATATAATGTCCACTCAGCACAAACCTGCTCATTTCAGGACTAACATATTTTATTATTTCAATAAACCGAAGGACCCAGAGAAAACCCATGATTATAGGAAGACAGGCCTACTCCCTGACATGTACAAACCTTGACTCATTGACAGACCTTATGATCATAAGCATATTCATTAAACCACTTGGCCATCCAACCCAAGATTCTATCTCCAATCAGAACAAACTAGAAGAATTATCAGTAGACACTAGTTTAAATATGGAGGTATCACAGATGTGGTTCTAACATCATGTATACATGTCATTTGGTTTCAATAGACATGTTACTGACATCAAATTACATTACAGTATTAATGTGATTATTGTTTTTCAGGGCTCGTAAAGCTAATGTGAGTCATCCATATTTACCTATTATAAGTCGATGTCATGATTACAGTATAACAACTAAATATACCTATGTTTGTACACAGTGTGGTTATCAGTAAGTATTAATATCTGTTATGAAATAAAAAGGTATTCTGAAACAACTGGACTAATGAAGGTGGGCATACTCCTGGTTTACCCTCCGTTTGGTTGTCTGGATGTTATGAACAACTGAGTTGATGTTAGTGTGAACGTAAAAGAACCCTTGGCATTGGAATTCGAAAATGTCCAGGAAACCAGGAAAAATTTCCTTCATAGCACACAACATGGCACTGTCTTCATTAGCCCAGTTGTTGCAGAAAAGTGGGACAGCAAGAGGATACTTGTTGCAACGTCATGCTCATATAATAAACCAGTGATTGTTTCCTATAAAAATAATTATGTTCTGTTAATGTGTTTCTCAATTTCTAAATGCTACATAAAGATTATGTGAGATACATAGATATATATGTATGTTGTCAATAATTGGTTTAAGAAAAGTTTGCATGTTTTATAATTACAGGATTGGTCGCCATTCTAAATCGTTGGATACAAACAGAAAACTGTGTGGATATTGTCACGGAACATTTCAGTTAGCAGATACACCTGGATCTAAGAAAGGTACACCACGGACACCAAATAGATTTGCTATGTTCGTAAAGGAGAATTATGGAAGTGCAAAGAAAGGAAATACAGACTTTAAGCATAAAGATATCATGCAGTTATTAAGTCAGCAATTTGCAGAGAAAACTAAACTGGATTCTACGTAATGATGATTGATTTGAAATATTTTTTTGTAACAAATTGATAAAATGGTTCCAATTGAATGTAGTAATAGAACTGAAAATACACAGCTCACAATTTTTGTCATACAGAAGCGTTGCCTGTCCGATCGCGTGGGTTTTCTCCAGGTCCTTCGGTTTGTGTCAAGTGGATGTTAGACCCCATTTCTCTATCTTTGTTATACAATTGTTGTGTATTACTGAGTGATGTTTGCAACCAGGATACTTTAGTAACGATATACTTACATTATTGTGCCCTATGTATCACAGGAGCCACTGAGGCTCAGTTAGTAAGACGCTAGCTCACTAACCAGAAGATCCAGGGATTGATTCCGATGTTGGCCGAGAAAGTTCCCTTGGATTTTCCAGCATTGCTTCCCCTTGTCGGTGGTGCAGGTCCATTAAACACATTGTCATGCACAACGTAATAAACCCCATGACAGTTGGAATTTGAAATAAGAGTAGGCTGTAGTGCCACTATCCAGACAAAATTTCTTTCATAGCACACCGCTTGGTGCATGCCTGTCTTCATTAGCCCAGTCGGAGCAGAACGCTAGGATGTTAAACCTTATTTTCTCATTATAATATATTACAAATTGTTGTGCTCAAATGTCATAAAATATATTAATAGTATCAGGTACCTGTTTCATTCCTAGGAAGTATTATTATGCTGACATATTTACTGATCATGTATGTTATCACGATTATCAGTTCTTACACTCAGAGATGTATGTAAATAGTCTGACCATGGTCACCATTATAATACCCAATCTGTAACTTTAAAGATACATTATGTAAGAGCTAAATCTGCCTATTACAGGTTTCTATTTTGGCTTCAAATGTTATATAAATGTTTATTTAGTCATTTATTCACATGCCAAGCCTATAATCAACTCTCTAGATCATCGCCATTTAATGATTTAATTTTAAAATGGAGAAGCGAGGCTGAGTCTTGATTTACAAGTAATGTTGCTACAATAATAAATTTCAGAATAAAGTAATCTATTTATTTATATCTTTTATAATGTATCTTTAATAGATCAACATTATAAGAGAATGATCATTTTGAATAGGATATAGTGGATCAAAACCAAGATAACAGAAAAAAGTTATTTTGTAACCCAATCAAAATTGAGTCAATAATTGGTCAGATTTCTGTATTTTGACTGTTTACATAATATACCGCTGGCATCCCATGTATTAAATATTTAATATGGGTTTTGTTTATCTTTGACTTGACTGTTTACATAATATACCGCTGGCATCCCATGTATTAAATATTTAATATGTGTTTTCTTTATCTGTGACTTAGTATTAAAAGGACAGTTCCAGACTTCACAGGACACCTAAATGAAAGATGGTTTAAGTATGTCAATGTGATGAAATAGCCCATCTACCTTATACACAGCATTGATATATTTTTTTTTTTATAATTAAATGTTAAATAATAAAGAAATAATTAAATTGTATTAATCTGAAATTTTTTATATTATCCAACAAATGTGACATCAGTGACTTTTAAGGACAATTTATCAGGAAATAATATAACAGAGTTTATAATATTGTTTTAGGAGGGAATGTGTTAAATTTATTTCAGTTTACTTGTTTATTGACATACAGCATGTGTGCATTTACATTTCTGGTTTTTTTTAGAAAATGTTTTGTATATACTTATATATATTATGTATCATAATGTTCATTAAAAGAATGGAACAGAAACTTCTTTATTCCAGAAAACATTCTGTTTAAGTCTAAATATATTTAAGGTACAGGAAAAAATATGATCATATACAGGGCGTCATATAGTAATGATCAGACGTGGTGATATAGTATAGTATTTTGTTGGCTTTTGTAGAAAAATGTGTTAGCAAGAGTCTATAGATTTCCAAGAATAAGTCCCTGTCTACATACCATCTTTACAGAGAAAAGTGTCCAGAGAGAAATTTTTATTGAATGAAATCAGAATTTATTGATCAGGTTTATCTAATGATCTCAGTTTAAAGGCTCAATACCACTCTTGTTGTAACTGAATAATATGTCCCAATCTTTATTCTGGTCAACAAATTGTACTATTTTAGACTATTTCAATTAATTGATGATACAAATTTCATCTTAACACACCTTATTTAAAAATTTTGAAAAATTCAACATGAATGGTTTGAAACGTCTAACGTAAACCTTTTCAAATGAAACTTCGATTTAAAAATATTTTCGAACCCTCCGGACAAGTAAAATAGGATGTAAGTCTAAATGTGTACATGTTTTATCTTGTGGGCTGTAAAACAGAAGTTTACCTGGAGGTCCTGTGTTAGATCCCTGCATGGAAGAAGAAAGTTCATCCGGATATTCAGGTGTGGTTCCCCCATGTCAGTGATGTAGGACGAAGTGCCTGGCAGGGGACAATGTACAGTCATTTGGATGGGACGAAAAACCAAGGTCCTGTGTACACATTGGAATTTGAAATAAGAGTAGACTGTAGCACATTTCCCTCATAGCACACTGTATGGCGTATGCCCATCTTCATTATCCCAGTTGGTGCAGAAAAGTAGGCCATTTACATAAAACTGATAAAAACCGAAACATTTTGCTAGAATGAACTGTGTAAAACTTGTCTGAATTTTGTTGTTTACATCCTGGGGGTGACCAGTGAACACCGAAAAATATTTCCTGACAAACAGAACTGGGTTTTCTGTGGACGTTTCCATGAATAATGTGGATTACTCCATGGCATTTTTTTTTTTGGGGAGTACCAATGAGAGTTGCTTGAAAAACATCTGATTCAGAAGTATCTATATAAATGCATGTTTTTAGTATTTCTCTTATATTATGGATGCAACAGTGGCCTGATGAGAAAGGTGCTTGCACACTAGCCAGGTGGTCCAAGTGAGAGAGAAAGAGAAATGGGGTTTAATGACCACTCGACACAAACTTGGTCATTTTGGGACTAACATATGGTTCAATTTTATTTCAGTAATTTGCTTGCACATAGGGGTCTTCAGCAGTGGAAGGAACCGGAGAAAACCCACAAAGTCACGTACAACTGGGGAACCAAAACCACGCCAGTTAACTGAATGACAGACCTTATGATACAACGCGCTACCATTCGGCCATCCAATCCCCCTGGTGGTCCAAGTGTTGGTCGAGAAAGATGACCATGAGTTCCAGCTGATGGAGAGCCTGTTATACTAATTTGAACATCCCCCCAAATCATTATATAGTTTGATACAGCAAATAGAAAATCCCCAAACAATTTTGTCGTTATCCCTGTCTTGTCGTCCACAATTCCTTGTAGACCCTCTTAGATGCTAAAGTTATCTGATTTATACAGTGTTAATTTCAATGATGTCCATATAAAATGCAAAGTATTGGACTGTGCAATGCTTCTGTTGAGCATTTAGCCTGGGCAGAATTATCAAGGGTTTATTTTCATCCATACCGATGTGCACACAGTTTTTTTCTATCACTATAGATAGGATGCTATACCAAAGACTAGACGCATGTTATTGTCGGTCCAGTCCGCGACGCCCCTGAAAAGTGAGGATCAAGCTCGACAAATCCCAAGGTTCTTCTCAACATAAACCAGGATCAAATCAGGGACATTCTATTCTAGAGTCCAGTGCCAGGCTCCTCAACTACTACCGAACCCTCAGTTGTAACCATGGCGTTAACCCATGATCCCCTTGAAAAATTCTCAAAAAATAACCCAAAGTCAAATTACTTGCTTAATTTCATTATTTCATAAAATGCATGTCAACATCTATTTACAATATACATACACAAATAATATTTAATATAAGATAATAATAATAATATATATTGCCTGCTATCTTTACAAGCTCATAGAGAGATTATAATGCACTTATTTTATACATACATATATTATTACAGGACCATGTTCAATACGGCCAGAATTCTGTAAGTTCTGTCATCACACAATAAACATCATAAAGGAATAAAACACATCGATACCCAGTCATCAGGTCGTAACACACTACATAAACTTTCCACATGACTTGATGACCAGGACCCATTTTATTATTAGCATAGCAATGGGACATCACTGCTTAAACTTTACTGATGACCCAGTATTATGATCATTATCCCATAACAGAAATGGGCACAAAGGGCTGGTAACCATAGCAACTAGCAATGACAGGGGTAAGCAAAGTCACCCTATGCACACCCTGCTCCTTTAATTAATTGGGTGACAGTTGAATTGAAACCGAACTACATAAAGTTAGTTTTCTCTGATATCAAACCTATGATAAATCAAGTTAATGGACATTACACCAGTCAAGTAATGCACTATTGAACATGGCCCCAACATATAAACCACTCTCTTTTATCCAGTCTTTATCAACAGTAGTAATCAACATCCAGTATTGTCACTTTATTTATTAAATAGAATAATTAAATCATATATTAGTATTATTGTCAAGACACTTTCACTGGATAACCTTTTCCAATGGTTTATAATAAAATAAAACAGGACTGGACAAATCGAGACTTTTGAGATTAAAATAAATAAACTAGATTCTATATTTATATATATATATATTACATGACTCTTACACTTCCTTTATTTACTTACCCTTCTTTTAATCTACAGTACGCTAAAGTAAAAGTAGACAAAATTTAGAATGATTTGTTTTCTTTTTTTCTAAGTACAGATTGGTCTTGATCATTTAACACTTAGTGTGGTCACTGGGCACACAAACAAATGGTTGCTATTACTTATATAGGTTGCCAGGCAATGAAACATAGGCCCACAGCAGCTAAGTTGTCTGGGAAGTCTAGAAAGGTTGTGGCATTGTGAATCTTCAGATAAACAAATAGAAAATTATATTACATAGTCAGGGGCATTAAAAATCAGAAACTGTTACAATTGTTATTCATTGCAGTAATCAAAATAAAGAATATAAACTTAAAGTTGATCATATGATGACTTTTGAAATAGCATTCATAAGTTTTTCAAAGCATCCAACGGCAATAAGTATGGTAGTTATCATTAATGTAAACAACATAAATTTGTTAAAATCAGATGATGAATGTAGTTTGTGGAGTGTGGTGGACGACAGACAGGGGAGACGACTATATACAATTATACATGTATTTCAATGTAGGCAAATATCTTAAAAATCAACTGAATTTGTATCTACATTTAATTTATATCTTACACATCATCTCAAACAAGATCAACATTTGTTCAATTAACTTATTTATAAATAATATTAGATTTAAACAAAAATATTTCCACAAATCAATATCACTAACGTAAAATAAGACATTTTGATGGTTTACTGGCTTTTGAAACAATTTTAATGAGGCCATGATAATCTCAAATACTAAAATTTAATTTATCAATCTCAAAAATAAAACCCATAATGATATTAGAATGACATAAGTTGACAAAATTTACATACATCAAAACTATTAATATTTTGATCAACATTTGAGGTTGAAATGAAAGGAGCAAACACTAACATCGCCATGTCCATTTCTTTTTGTAGTCATTTTTTTTGGGGGGAGGGATGTGTCCAAATGGAACAAGCAATTCAAGAACATTTGCATCATCATAAAATAAATTTAGAAAGGTAATTTAACATAGAAGTGCTAAGTAAAAATCATTCATGCATATCTACATTATTTTTCAAAATATAAGTTGTCAGGGTTACAATTTTTGGGGTTTTTTTTTAGCAAAAATGTAGGTCTTTTGGCTTTTTTTGACAATCAAGCACAAATACTATATAAAAGAAGTGAGGTAGTCACTGAATATTCATACATCTCAAATCTATGTTTTGTTACCTTTCTAAAAATAACAAATAGCATTAGTAATTTATTACTTGCATACTATTTAGAAACCCCAAATAAATGAATAAAACAAAAATGTGGGATTATGATATCGCTTCTACTTAATTGAATCTTGCAGGATAGAACTGGATTTGAGCAAAAAACTAAAATGTCAATTTGTATAAATCTGTTATTTAATGGATTAAATCGTTACTTTTTTTTAAAAAAAAGTATATTAAATACCTGTATAAGTAGGAAATATAAGTTTTAGCAGAAGAAATGAAAAGAAAACCCTGGAAATAATGACTGTTATTGTATCTGATAAAATCTAAGTTGTACCTGACATGTTTAATTTTGTAAATAATTCTATTTTAATTTAATTAAAGAAAGATTAATAAAAACACAGAAAATAGACAATTCTGTGCCTGAAAATGGCAGACACCAGGGATTTGTTCCTGACACGGTCTGAATTAATACATGTACCGCACCTGACAATATGTATTACAGGTGGGTTCGAACTTCTATTAAAAAAGAGAAAAACATTTAATCCTAGAGAACCTGCCCTAAAGTAGCTAAAATTCTAATATAAAATCAGAATACAGCTGAAGTCAACAGCTTATTGTTACATATATCTTATTACTTTACCCCAACATTTTTTTTTCTTTTTATTATTTTATTGGCATTGATATTTTAATTCTCTCTCCCCCCCCCCCCCAATTTTTTTTTGTTTTGAATATTAATTTGAAACCAATAAAAATTAAAACTACAATGTACTAGTACAACATTTGTTCAGTATGTTTAAATCAGACATTACTTTGATTACAATTTGATTCATTATCTAAAACAAGTAATTTCCACCTACAAAATAACCAGTCTATAATAATAACCTTACAGTTCATTCTTTATAAGGGTTTTGTCAAATCTAAATACACATAGGCTTATAATTAAACAATGTAAGGAAATAAAACACTCCTTATAACAGAAAATTAATGGTTCATGTCTCAGAGAAGTAATGTTAGTTCAAGACTTAAAATTTATCTGCATGGTAGACTTAAATGCCGAAAAATAAATTTTCGTAAAACGACCGAGATACATGTATTCCTATCATCTCACAGAATTTTTTTTTCTTCTAGATTTGTCTGTGGTTGGAGAGAAAAGGGGACAAACAGGAATGTATGATTTCATCAAAATACATTTTTTTTTAAATTCAGATTTATCGCATAACTCAATTTCTCATATTATTAAGATGGCCAATGTTTGGATTTATGAAAGATTTATGTAAAAATTGGTAGAGGAGCCTTAAGCTGTAACGCACATACTGCTTGTACCTGTGGCATTGACCCATCCACTGACAGGAAATATATGGTAATCACTAAATCAAAAGTAGACAAATATCTTAAACAGCTGTCACATCAGCTAAGCACTACAATAAAACAATAGAAAGCACTTTTGATCAAGTCTACAAGACTTTTGCATCCAGTAATTAATTAACAAGTAAAATCATTTGATATTTATCAGATTTTACTATTAATAATGAGATTTTAGGTTTAAAATTAATCATTTTATCAAATATATAAATTCAATTCATCCATCTTTAAAACTATTTCAATTAAGTTCAAACAAAATGCTATTCAATTTTACATGCAGATTTCTGTGAATTCTGACAAAAATTAAAGAAAGATTCCATTGACTTCGCATATTATTCAAACGTGTGTTAGAATTCACAGACATTTGTAGTAAACCTATTAAAAATATTTAATGAATACTTTTGGTGTAAAATGACCTCCTTTCGCCCTCCAAGTCATTCAAAAACTGGATGACCCTAAATATAACCCTGGAAATTCATTGGTCAACATGAATGAGTCATGATTGTCAAACAACGGACCCTTTTTTTGGGGGGGAAGGGGTCTGGCTATTTATACTATAACCCCATACTATGAGGTAATTTTTCGTAACTCACTAAAAAAAATAATATATAAATTAACCCCTTCCTTAAATATCAGCATTGTTTACAAAATATCATAGAAAATACAGAACTTCCTTCTGGTTACTGAGATCAGAGTATCCAGATGAACCAATGAAATGGCTTGTTTCTGGTGGTTTATTTTCAAACTAGAATTCTGGTCTTTTGAAATATAAATAACAATCATAATATAATATAATATAATATAATATAATATAATATAATAAATAGTTCTCCTGTATCAACTCTCACTGGTTATGCATGTCTATAGCCATCTGATGAGAATTTGCAGTCTCACTCGACCAGACCCTTGATACAGATAATCACTGTCTTTAAGTCTGGACGATAAGAGACAAGAGGATTTGTGGCGTGCTTCAACAGTCCAGACGTAATACTAGAAATCTCAGCAAGTAAAAGTAACACTGGGTTTGGCAGGAAAAATGTGTAACCATGGTAACATAAGATGGAAGACATGATATGTTGTTATGCGCCTGGATGATATTTGATAAATATGGATCATAGTCACATGATTTAACATGGCGCAGACTGGATTCATTCTCACTTTTAATGACATTAAAATTGTTGATTGATAAATCTAGATATCTTGAGTATTTGCGATAAATGTTCTTATGAATTTTTGTAAATTTGAACTCCGACTTCTGTAAGCGATTCATGACAAAAAGGCACCCAGACAACTCAACTTATATTCACTTTCTCTAAGACACTGAAAGGCCTATGAGCCTTTTTGAAATTTAAGACACACACAAATAAACACATCACTTTCCTTTCTGTTTCAAAATAAAACACAGATCAATATATATAGTCACATGTGACCTTTTGTCGGGACAATCAATAAATATAAGCACAAAAATGAATAGTCAAGGTCAATATTTGACCTTTAAGGTCACCAGATATATGGCATAAATTCTGTTGCACTTTACTGCCATGGCAACTGCCATGATATAATAATAATAATAATAATAATAATAATTAACTTAATGCACAAAAAACAATGTAAACCGTTTCACTCCTCCTCTCAACAATAAAGCTATACTTATTCACAATTTTCAATCGAACACTTGACATTAATCCTTTCTTTTTCTCTCGTTCATAGCAACCGCTGGTTTTTATTTCACTGGAACGTTATCTTTGGATTCAAAGAGAATCCAATCTGACACCAATACAACCTTTCATCTCGTTTCTGTAAAGATTTTAGTTCACCTGGTCTCATAACTATCGGAACTCGTCTCCCAAATCAAGCCTTTTGACCGATTCCACAGATTGGTTCGTCGCTGTACATATTCCCAGGACAAACGGATCTCACGAAACTGGTACACTGAACTAGTCACAAAGATTGGTTCATTTCACTGGTCTCACAGACTGGCTCACTCAACTAGTTTCGAACTGGTTCATATAACTAGTCTCACATTCTGGTTCACTAAACTTGTCTCACAAATTGGTCCATTTAAACAGCCACACAAATTGCTGATCTGGCCTCACATTCTAGTTCATTTAACTAGTCTCACAAATTGCCTTGCTGAACTGGTCTCACAGATTGGTTTGGTTAACTTGTCTCGGAAATGTTCTCATAAACATGAATAAGATCTGATTATTAAGATCTCGTCCCTCCAACAAACATTTCTCCTAAAAACAGTCTCTTGTTGCTGTATCACATCAATTCTCATATCAATTAGGAATTTGAATTATTCCAAATCTCAAAATGATGGTCTCAAAATGGACATTATATATCTCACGTCGTTATCAAACAGTTTTAACCACCAGCATCTACAAATAAAGTCTCCGTGACGTCGACCAGTTCAAAATAAATCAATGCTGCCTATAATGTTAGTCATCTACAGCACTATTTTTTCACAAGGAAGATAAGGGTCTCAAGTTGGTGGTGGGGGAAGGGAGGGAATGGGGGGCCTAACGTCACGTATCTCTCAAAAACTGTAAACCTTTCTCTACGTAAGTTACTAGTTGTTGAAATCCAGAGTGTGTAAACATCAATGGTCCAACAACTTTATCTAGATGATCAAAAAATGCTGAAAATAGGAGAAAAAATAATGGAATTAATGAAAATATGTCACAGTTAATCTGAAATTAAAATATTTGAAACACAAAGATAACTAGGACTGTGTATTGCTATCAAATGGTGATGTGTTCAGATCTGTCAGGAAGTAATTTCATTTGTAAGGAATCCTGGATTAGGATTAAGGTTCGAGTTGGTCTTTAGAATAATCTACCTTTAACCCTTTTGGCTGCTAAATGGGTATATGAAAATATCTGCTCTCTGCACCCACTCCAAATATGGACTCCACAAACATGTTATTCATCATTAACAATTGGTTGCTCTTTTTACCAGTTTAAATTTGTACAGTTACCAACTGACAAGTAAAATATTACAATTATGTTTTCATGTAAATAGGATTAACCTGTCTCAGGAATGGATTCAGCTAATATGGAAAAGCAATGATTTAGATTGCATTGATGACAGCCATAGTATCTTTCCTGAACATAACCACAATATTTTTCGGGCTACAAGTCTACACTTTTTTCCACGGTAGTTCAGCCTTCCTCTTACTCTCCGCTTCAACATGGATGAAGGTAGAAAAAAAAAAACCTGATGATATCCACCCCAAACATTTTGTCATTAGGCTAACCGACGCTCCACAATGCCGAGTGACATCGTCTGCTAATTAATATCATCTGAATCATAACTACTTACACTATTCCAATTGATGTATTAATCAAAATTTCTAAATATTTTTTAGCTTGTTTATTTCTTTATTTAAAAACATAACCCCAATTCAAAATATAATCATAAACCCTAGAAAATGGCATCAAAATATAATCTTTTCTCCTTTTCAACGACATTGCTATATTCAAAATGTTCACAATTCCATCTCTTGTAATTTCAAGTGTCTCGCAAGATTTCTACTTTCAGTTAAATTAACCAATTTTTAATTATTTTATTCTATTTTTAGTAACATTAATGGTATTATTACCACATCTGATTAGAAACATAGCCTGTATGTGTCTATTTTGTTTCTGATATATTGAAATAAAAGCTAGTTCAAATGAACCAGGAACAACATTTAGCAACTAGTTATTTTACATTAATTAATATTATGGTCCACCATTTCTTTGTGTACATTGGCAAGTATTAGACTATGATAACAGTCCCGAAGCTTAATAAAAGATTGCTAGCATGGAGTTGAAAAACATCTGTCTTATACACTGCTTTGACTTATCTAAGGTCTGAAAAACAGTAAAATATGGCGATTCGACTTGTACCCCATGAAATACGATACTCCTAAATCAGACATCCTTTTCCCAAAGAAAGGTGAACAATTCTGGGATGTATTCTATTTACCTCTATTTTCTGCAGCAGCTTGATCAGCTTGATCCCAATATTCCATGGCATTAACAAGGAAACTACTGATATTAAAATACTGCTGTTGTACTGAGTAAATTCTCTGTGGTATGCTAACTGAACCAGGAGAAGCCATAGGAGTAGAACCAGTATTTAAAGATGATGTACCATTGGTTACTTTACCAGTTGATAATTCACAACTTCCCTGAAAAACAGAAATTAATATTAATAGATTTAGAAGTATTGTACACACGCCCCAATATCAAATATATATGTTTCTAGATAGTTTTCAATAATGTATCTTTAAACTCTATTCTCCATTATTGCCACAGGTAAGAAAAATTATCAAGTCTAGAGAAATAAGTCTCTTGTCACAGATATAGTCACACACAAATTTAGATCTTGTCAGACACAATCCATCTGCTGCCTGCCATTTTTACTGTCACAGCTTTGTCTTTTTATCAGTATTTTTAATAATATTTGTAATACACGTCTGGCATAGTTCAAACTGTAAGGTACTAGTTTCATAGTGCATTATTATTTCCCGGGCTGCAGATCTTAAATTTATTGCTTAATCACATCCTTAGCGCTATTTGCGCAAATGGCTATCGACAGCGTGAGCACTGCTATATTCTATTGTTACCAGGGTGTGTTGATATAAGCAGATATATAGAGGATATGACAACCAGCCATAAAATAGCTCCCATTAATAAATTATAAATGGATTAAAATTTAACCCATTATATTCTTATGAGATTTGTATTACGCAAAATAAGAAAAATATTGCTGTGCTGTCTGTGCAAGGGTCTTTTCATACAGGAACTATGTCAAGGAGTCAATGATTCAGCAACAACAAAAAGTCAAACTGAATTGTATAGAATATTATTAATATAAAGTTGTACCTGTGAACCGACTGAACCAATACTACCAGCTGGTGATGGTGTAGGAGACATGGGAGATGGTATACCTGTACTACGATTATTAAAACTACCCTGATGGGGAGACGGTGCGTATGATGGCTTGCTTGACTGAAATAGGCAAGAAAACAATAAAAAAAAAGTATTACTATCATGAATATTGTTTTTTTAAATAAAATTTTCCGGAATCAAAATAAAGATCCTACAAACCTTGTTTTGATCATGTTGGTCAATAATCTTCTTAAATTTAAGAGCTTCTGTTTTCTTTAACTTGTAGAGTTTTAAACACAATAATGCCTGGATACGTAGTCTGTAAATATAAAGAAAATCATCGAAAAATGATCAAAAATATCTTTTAGAATTTTCAACGACGACAAAAGTAACAGAAAATTAGGCATCGTCAACAAAAAGGAAGTCAAACATAAGGTGATATCGGCTAAAACATCCCATATTGCCCTTGTTTATATATAATGACTACTATTAAATATATGTCAAATAGCAATATTCATAATGAGATTATTAGAAATTAGAACCGGGCTAATGAAAATAATAAGCTATTAGGGAAGTTTTTGTCAGATAGCAGTACTACATGTACACCCAACCTCTTATTTCAATTTCCTAATGTCAAGGTATCATTAAAGATACAGTCTGTAAGATTTAGATAGAGCTGGCCGTTCTTGCTATAACAGTTCAAAAATAGAGAATGAATAATGAATATATATTGGAAATTTCATTCAAATTACTTTATGAGCCAAGTTATCACTGTTTGTAGGTTTTTAACTTTTAACAACATGTGTGCGTTGATTGTTTATTATCATAACCTCAGTACTGGTACATTCGAGATTTGGCCTCACTTTTCCATTTTTAAATCATTAAAATGGCGGAACAGTTCTAATATAGTTAAAATCTCGAGCATCCGATAGCATTCAGAGTTGATTATGGTCTTGTCAAGTTAATAAATGTCTAATAAATAATTTATATAACATTTAAGGCCTAAAGAAAACCTGTAATAGGCAAACTTAGCTCTTGAATAATGCCTCTTAAAATTAGTTGAAATTCAAGGTATCTTTAATGTGCTCCCAATGGTACACATGTGACCTCACTTTTCAATCTTATCAGAAAGACATTGACTTGTATATATAAATATGTATAATTATACAATCAAAGTCAACAAAATTTATACTTACATTATAACTGATAATTTCTTATCATGACTGGACT
The DNA here is from genome assembly GCF_932274485.2 of Patella vulgata. Lineage (NCBI taxonomy): Eukaryota > Metazoa > Mollusca > Gastropoda > Patellidae > Patella > Patella vulgata. The sequence goes on along the minus strand of NC_065886.2, from coordinate 39,993,290 downwards.
GATCATGTCTAAAACGACATATTGACCTAGAAAAAAAAAAAAATTACATTACTTTTTCGTAAAAATGTTTAACTAAATGATGATACTGAAAACACGAAACAAATGGAGAACAGATTTCACTGGAATCTTAACAGTGGCTTGATTATATTAAACTCATCATGCAGTACATTTCTTCCCATCGATACAATCACTGGCATGCATAACATCTGTATCCAGTTAATCAGGTTAGAATTTCTCTAATCAGTTTAAAAGTTTAAATAAGACTCTGTTATTTTTATAAGTTTGAAGTATGTTCAGAGCTAAAATAAATTACATGTTAATAAAATATTAAATATGAAAACTTGTGCCAGCTTTAAAAATCCAATGAGCCATCTCCAACACTACACTAAAATATACTAATATAGCATCCATGTTTTGTGAAAGTATTAGTCTGTTTAAGAATATGCTGGAAATTCAAATTTGTAAAAATATTCCCTTTTTTATTGTTTGTGATTCAAAAAAGGGACTTCCAACATGATTTATTTTGCAAGAGCTGGTCACGCTTGTGCGTAAAATATTTTGTGCTATGAAAACTATGTAAGCCTGTAACTGTCTACATGGTAATTTTTCTTTTTCAATTAGATGCATTATATATTCAAACCAAGGAATTAAATCAATATCTCTATTTTCTCAGTCATATCTCCTCATATTTATACATTACTGATGTCGAGTTAAAAAACTGAAATTAATTGATTGTGTGGCCCTGAACATTCACCATAAATTATCTCCCTTAGACCACAAGCCTGGACTTTTTCTACACATTGTACTTGGAGAACAAAGACCAGAATGCCATTAAAGAAGATTAACTGCAGGATTGTTTTCTAGACAGATATTAACTTTATATAATAAATATAACATTTCATCAAATATTATAGTTAATATAGATTCACATTCATGACAGACACACTTAACCAGCTCTATCTTACAAAACAAGTTAATAGAAAAAAATCTCTGTCTTTAACAACGTAATGCAATTACTCGATACCGAATAAAATAGAAATGAAATTGTGTTTATAATCTTATTTTTCTGCGCATGCTGGGCTAATGAACATGTGAAACTAAAATAGAATAGAATGCAATGGGGGGTAATACTTCAATCACTATGAGGCAAACCTTTTTTTTATTTCCATGGTTACATGGTCGACTTTTGACCAGCTTACTTTGCCCTTTGCTATTTCAAGTCACCAGGTCCCACGAAAAGTTCAAGTAGTATGTGATGACACTGTGACTGGGCAATACATAACAAAATGGTTGAAACTTGTCTGCATATGGTGAGAAAAGTCTACATTCCGAAATGAAATGGGGTTTAACACCCTATTTTTCTGCACTAACTGGGCTAATGAGGTCGGGCATATGCTATGAAGTGTACTATTAGGAAAAATTTGCCCAGACAAAAGCACTACTCTTATTTCTTTATGTGCACACCAATATGTGCACAGGACCTCAGGCTTTCATCCCGTCCAAATGGCTAGATGCTTTTCCTTGCCTGGATTTCCGTCCTGCACCACTGAAAAGGGAAACACCTGGGATTAAACCTGGGACTATCCTGGTTAGCAAGTCAGCATGGCTCACGGTCACATTAAAACACACATACAAACTATGAAATAGGGTTTAACATTCTACTGTTCTGCTCCGACTGGGCAAATGAAGACAGGCATATACCATATAGTGTGCTATGAGGGAAATTTTGTCATGGGATCTTTTATGTGTATGCAAATGTCTACGCAGGACGCAAATACAAACATTCATGGGATTATTATTAGGGCACTCAAACAATTTCATTAATCAAATTTATTTTTAATTTTGTCTAGAAAGTAGATCAAGCTGAAAACAAAAATCAACGATATTATGAGACTGTAAACTCCCTAAATATGGAAGACATTAGTAATACTCTATTGAAAAGTAGCGATTGTGTTTTTCAGAATGCTAACAATTTATCTAAAACCATCACCATGGGACCTTTATATGTGAAATGTATTTTCATATGCCTTTTTTTTTCAGAAATAATGACCGAACTCGTGCAGAAAAGTTAAATACATTAGCACTTAGTAACCTTAGATTGGACTGAATGTAACAAACACGGTCAGAGTCTCTCGTTATAATTGACTAAGAAAAAGAAAATTTAATTTAGCTTGAGCCTCAGGTCGTCATATGAAATAAGAATCTACAGATCAATAGATTCTAATTAAGAGACGGTTGAGTTTATGAGTCTAGTTTTGTCTTGTATCAGATCGTATTATAAGCTTCAATCTTTTTACATTAGTAATAGGATCATATTATAAAATAGATACAACAGCTAAACAAATGAGTGAAATTTGAACTATTCTTATAAAAAATCCAACATATATTTCTTTTATACACTGTTAACATACAATTCCTATAGAAATTTTGTAAAAATCATTCTTTTTAAAAATATTAACCTACTGTTTTATAAAATTTAAAAATAACCATTTTAAAATTTTTAAATATGACTGTTTTAAAAAGTTTAAAATAGAACTGTTTCAAAAAATTAAAATATGACTGTTTTAAAGAATTTAAAATATGATGGTTTCAAATAATCTAAAATATGACTGTTTTTAAAGAATTTATAAGATGATTATTATAAAGAATTTATAAGATGATTCTTTTAAAAAATTTAACAAATGATTCTTTTTTTAAAAAATTTAAATGATTCTTTTTTTTAAAAAATTTAAATGATTCTTTTTTAAAAAAAATTAACAAATGACTTTCTTTTTTTTTTAAATTTTAAGAAATGATTCTTTTTTTAAAAAAATCTTTACACATGATTATTTGTTTTCTAAATGTGATTCTTAATTTAACATAATGATTCTTTTAAAATTCAAAATTGTATGATTCTTTTAAAATTCAAAATTGTTTGATTCTTTTAAAATTCAAAGTTGTATGATTCTTTTAAAATTCAAAATTGTATGATTCTTTTAAAAAATAAATTTCATAAATCTTAACATAAAAACTTCTAACATATGACTCTTAGTCTTGACATGATATATGATGATCATTTCCAATTTTCTTTAACATACTATTATGTTTTTTTCTTATCAAACAGATCTAGAACAAGGCAGTAAAAGACAGTTATAAATAACCCCCAAGAAAACATTTATAAATTCATATTTACAATAACGATTAGACTTATTGTGTCAAGGTCGTTTTTTTTTTTTTCTTTCCTTATGATTTACATCTTATAAATTTGTGATAAAGGTTGTCTAAAAGGAAAACAATTATCTGGTGCAATGGCATTTGGTACACAATCATTAAAAGAATTACTCAAATGTGTGTGTGAGTACTTTAGTACATATCTTGACAGTGATATCAGAACCAAATCTGACTCATTTTCATGTATGTACATAATTAGTACTATATGACTTAACATTGTATTTTGTGACTCAGCCTATGGTGTATGTATAGCTCTACTTTTGCTTTGGTTTCTTGTTACACAGCAGCATTGAAATATTACCCACAATGTATACTGTACTAGTATTTATGACTCAGTTACTGTTAAATATAGCTCTACTTCCACTTTGTTCTAGTGGATATAAGACAGTATCAAGATAATTGAAAGCCTGTCGCATGAATGAAAGTTGTAATAAAGTCAGACAAATTCTAATCACATGAGAATAAACCAAGTAACCAGACACTGAAATACGCTAGACACGTTTTATTGAATTTAGACATAAATTTCCAATATTGTATTCCAGAAAATTCCATTTGTCCCTTATGAATCACCAGTAATATCTATGGTTCTGTGGCAATGAAAAAAAGTCTCAAGATTCTCCAGTTACTAGTTTGGTTTTCTTAAATAAAAAACCTAATTTCGTTACCATCAAATCAATAAGCCAATACTAAGGATTTAAAATTAGATAGTGTTCAGTTCTACTTGCTGCATTGTTCAGTTCTCGCTGGTGATGGGTATACAACATGCAGTGTGCTATGAAGGAATCTTGCCCAGACAGTGGTGTGTTCCCACCAGTATTTAAAATTCGACACACACTAGAGCCATTTTGAGACCGGTTAAAAGCTTTAAAAATATGTGCCATGGATTTGTAATTCAATATCTGTTGATTGTTCATGTGACAATTTAATATTAATAATCTTTATTAATTGTATGAACGATTCAATGTTAATAAATAACCAAAATAAATTAATTCCACCAATTTTTAACCTCTGACATGATGTATACATCTTCTGTTATAAATACATATTCATCTGTTATAAATACATATTCATTTCTAATAATCTTAGTGATTAGATATATTTATAGTACTGACTGGTATCTCAAAATTCACTGATTCACATGACCCATAAAACTCTCCTTTGCAGAAAACATTGGTCTTTTATTTAGACAGAAGAAATAAAATGAAACCAGGTGTATTGTTTACTAGTATAGATGTGTCAAATTTCAATAAACCTATTAACTATACTGTCAGGTAACAAAAGTTGTTCACTTGTTTCATGCATCATATGTTAAACTGTGAACTGAAAGGTTGTGGCCTCTTTTAACATGAAAGTAAACTACAGGTATCAGTAGTGTTTGCCAGACAAGCAGTATTATTTACTTCATCAACATATCTATCATTATTATTATTAAAATGGCATGATGTCACATATGGGGATAGCCTAAATTTATGATATGATAAACTCTTGTTTTTCTTCTTAGATTATACATGCCTGTGTTCGAAGACTTGAGTGTCAAGTATCTTAGTTGAAATATTCATTAATAAAGAAATATTGATACTTGATAATCTAGTCTGCTGATCACCAGCGTGTGAAAGAATGGCTGGAAAGTTAACTCATTTTACATAAATCAGCCCATGGCTGAAATTATTTGTTAGTTAGGTTTTTCAGGAATATTTAGCTCTGGTATCTTAATTATATTTATACAAGACAACAAAGGATCTATATCACATTGATTTTTTTTTATTCTTAAATTCATGACAGTAATATTTCGGAGTTTAATAGAAAAATCTTAAAATATAGGTAAGATTGAACTTACTTGAGTAGTTGAAGGGTTTCAGTGTACATGGTAAATATTCGTAATGGTTCACTAAGTTTTCGTCGTTCCATGGCATAACCACATTGGATAAAAGCAAGAACAGCCTCGGTATAGGTGATCATCTGAACTGGCTTATCCTTCTGTACAGAAAAAAACCCAATCAAATCAATTAGTTTATCATAGATATAAAACTAAATTAAACTGCACTGAACTATGTAAAGTATTACTTTCCAAATTTCAGGTTTAACTATCATTTTAATAAACAATTTCCAACGTAAATATTGATATTGTTAGGATAAGATCCTGTTTTAAAGTTGGTTAATGTTTCAAGTAAGAATAATGTCCACCTGACTACTCTTGTCTAGATACCCAGGAATTTAACATTTACATGTTAATAAACAATTTTCAAAGTAAATATTGATTTTGTTAGGATCAGATCCTGTTTTAAAGTTGGTTAATGTTTTAAGTAGGAATAATGTCCTTCTGACTTTAATAACATGTACATTTTGATATGATTCAATAAAGAATATTTTTATTATAAATATATATTTTACCTGCGAGTCTGCCTGATGTTTGAGTTCTTTGGCACGTGTTAAGTAATGGTCTGCTGGATCTAATCTGAAACATTGAAAAATAATCTTTAAATACCATCATATAAATCATGTGATCGCTCACTCATAATATATTAAACATGGCTATTAATTAAAGTTCGTACTTACAGCAGACCAATAAAGATTGCAATCAAAGCAATTAAAATATTCATTGACTTATTTGAATAAAAATTGAATGATTCTGTTGTTAATGTTAAAACATGGTTGATTCCTGCAACTGTCCCTTGATTTCATTTGTTATATCCACTGATCCCGATCATGTATTTTTCAAATACTGATCTTCACGGCTTAATACACACTAAATTCTTCTCAAATTGATTGTTTAATATTTAATCAAGAAAACAAATTATCAACAGTAGATAATCTCCCGCCCAGAGGTCGCAGTCACGCAAAAGTCCGCGTATTTCACGCATTTTTTTCAAAATAAACGCAAATATTGACGGACGCTGCATAATTTACACGCAGAAAATTTCCCCGACGTGATAATAATTAGATTATTCTATGTCGTAGTTTGTACAATTTATGTGCTTCACCCAGCATTTACACACCTCTACTGCACATAGTCTCCGTAGTTTTTTATATTTCCTCTTATTTCATTCATTAGTTCATGACAGTAAGCCTACGTAGCTATCCTATTGGATGCAATAAAGCGCATTTCATACAAGACTTGGGATTGGCTAGAATACGATATACTGTTTACATTCAGCCAATCAAATGTTGGCTTTCATACCAATCGTTTTCTCTGTACTTCCTGTCGAAGTGAAAGATTGAAATGACTGTGCCGTCAACCATAGACATGCCGTTAACCTCCAGTCATTAGACTAAATACAGTAGGCATATCAATGAAATAAGGACGCTTAAAATAGGGTTGTTCGAACAAAACTACTTTACATGCTTCTATATTGAGTATTTTGAGAGGCTCTAAGTCACGCAGATGTAGAGGGCAAAAACGCAAAATTTTGGAATGTCTGCATATTTTTACGCAACTCGAAATTGATCCACTGCGACCTCTGCTCCCGCCAATGATAAAATCGGCTTAAAAAGAGGCCCATCAAAAGATTTCACCCAACAATTATACAGTTCGTTTTAACTTTTTAGAGGTGAAAACGCTTAAACACCACAGAAAAAACACTGTGAAATTAGGATTCATTCCCTAGGAATTCACAGTGATTTTTCGCTAGGAATTCACGTGCATTTCATTGGCTTTTTCCCCCGGCCTGTATATGGTAGCACTAGCAGGTTATAGTGTTGTTATTTCTCATCAACTTGGTTGGTCAACCTTATCGAGTTTAAATATATATATCTGTTTCTTTTATATAACCCTCAAATTGAGGTAATTAGAATCAAAGAATATTTCCGGTAAGTTGTACTCATCTGCCCCCATACACACACATCGGTTTTGTTATGTCAGACAGTGTACATTTTACTTTAGAGATGAATACTATTATAAATGAAATGAAATGAAATGGGGTTTAGCGTCCTACTGTTCTGCTCCGAACTGGGCTAATGAAGACGGGAATACCCAATACAGTGTGCTATGAGGGAAATTTTGCCCGGGCAGCGGCACAACAGCCTACTCTTATATTGAATTCTAACTCTCAAGGGATCTTTTATGTGCATGCCAATGTGTACACGGGACCTCGGTTTTTCGTCCCATACGAACAGCTAGACAGCTGTCCTTGTCAGGCCCTTCTTCCTGCATGAATACATAATATAATGGTAATGATTTTTTAAATATGTTTGCAAAATACTACAGCGAAAGAATGTAGTCCATGTGTTGACGCCATTTACTCGTTGATTGTTACGGTTTTTGGCAGGGTTTTGATCACATGTGACCTACCATTTTCCTGCGTCATCTATTACATATGGAAATAGTAGATGTGAGTTTCTGATTTAAATGAACTGTGTGTAATTTAGTATGCATATGGCCGATGATTGATGGGTGAAAGTGAAAGGTAACTTACTCATCACTAGGTAAAGCTGGTTTATTGGTAGAAAGTTTGTTTGGTTTTGATGGGGATGATGTAACAGGTGCATCAGAATAATTACTGAATGGTAGATGATTTTCCCCACCATTCTGATGACTAACATCCTTCTGAAAACATCAAAACACTAAATTAAATGAATTCCGATAATTAGAAATTAGTTACCATACATTTCTTAAACCCACAATCTATTTTAAAAAATACAAATTTTCTAAAAACAGTAGGGCATATGTTCATAAATATTGTCTTCTTTTAGCTATTGATTTCTGACAAAAAATATACCATATACATGTATGTAAAATAAAATTATAATAACATCCAAGTTTATTTGACTGGTCACAGCTTAGTAACACTTTTTTAGCTCAATAATTTCACAGTTGACGAAAATAGTATATCGAACGGAAGATGTCACTGAAGTATAATGACTTTTATATATCAAATTTATATAACGAATTCCTTCATGATATTTATACAACGGATTTATTAAATTCTATGTAGCCCTATCTATGAGTTGATTCAATGACAGCAATGAAATACACAGAACAGGAATAATGTTAATTCTAAATCAAATGTAAAATCATGTTCCTGAAGCAACGACTACCAGTTTTACAACATCTGGACGTTGCTAGATTACTTCACAATTCCCGAACTTATAGCTACGTTATCCGCAGACACGTGAACAGTAGCGTCCAATCAGAGGTTGTGACATCGGGACCTCCACGGAAACCTTGACATTGAACGAACCTTTGCAATTTGATTATCACAGGTAGACATATTAGCTTGAAAGCTCAAGACTTGGTATTCGCGACGACCGTGGAATCTGATAGGCTTACAATCTGGGCTTGTACCTAATCAAAATTAGTGCCGATATATGCAGGGTATTACGTAAAGGCCTTGATAAGATGTACGTAGTTAAAGCAAGATCAAGCCTTCTATTGAAAATGATGTAAAATGTGAATAGCTTTTATAGCTTTTAAAACTTAATAAAAGTGCTTTAGGCTTGCTTGTTGATCCAATGGGTCCACAAGAAATTGACATTATTATCATTTGATCTTAGTATATTACACCAACCCAACCAAATCTAACTGAGCCCAGTGTTATTCCGTATCAGGTATTCCACTCAATCTGATTAGAAACAGATCTTATTTCATTTCATTTTTTATAGTTCAAAATTTTGTTTTACTTGTCTTTACTACAGTAAGAGCTGCTATAATTATAAAACACACGTTCTGGTTGATGTGAGGGATAAACAAATGAAAAGGTCTGTTGCGGCGAGTTCTTGACATCCAGTGCACAGAGTTGTGGGTATCGCACTAGAAACATCAATGCTGATTGGTTAATCAAATGTCTGATGTCATAGGAACAAAAGCTACTCGTATGACCACTACAACCGGTCAGATCTTCATGTAGCCAAGGCCATAAAAAAAATAAAAAGCGAAACGAAATATAGATCTGTAAAATTAATCAGATTGGTATTCCACAATCTGCATATCATCATAACATTCTCTGGAAATATTTCAAACATCAACCTACCTTCGAAGATGATTTGTCATCTTTATTGGTTTTAGATTCGAGTTTAGGTTTTTTTGAATGACTTTTAGAGTTATGACGACTAGATGTGCTGGATGTGCTGTTTCTACGCTCACTTCTACTCGGCGGACGTTTCTCATCACCTTCCAAATCAACACCATTCCTGATCAAAACCAACCAAATAATTATAGAACTGATCTTAACACATATTCAAATTCAAAGGGTACAACTAGAATACTAGAAAGATAAATATATATGTACGTCATGGAGACTTTTTATTTCCAACTGTCAAAGGATCTTTAATAACTAAACAGTTTTTCTTTGCAGTCCTTCCCACTAAACCTTAAAACAGTAATTGTAGTCCATAGAATTGTTTTCATCTCTAACTAATGACTAGCTAAGACACAAAAATTATTTACATCACTAATAATAGCCACACACTATTTAATCTCTATTGAGGAATAAAGATTTAAAGCTTTTTTATCACTAACACAACAGCTAGTAAAGCCATGTACATGTATTATTATTGTCTCTAATAGTTAGTAATGGTATAGGTTGTTTTCTTCATTACTAAATACTAATGACTTTGAGTAGGAATGACAAATAAGCTTATAAATGTATTTCCATGATGTAGATCTTAAAACAACTACGAATATTAATCACAAATATCTCTATATCTTATAATCATTGGTTAAAATACAATGTACAACTTAAGGAAATGATGTCGTAATTTGTGCAACTTCTTAAATGTGGAGCCTTTTATGGGGACTTGAAAACTCAAGAAATTATTCTGATTCCATTACGGTACCCACAACACATAATATATTTGTTTTTAATGATATAATTTGATGTGGTAATGCTATATTGATTAAAATGGGAAAGGTGATTTAAAATTTTTGAATGTAAATACTTACTCATGTGAAGATCTTTTACTACTGCTGCTACTTTTACTCCCAGATTTATGTTTTTTAGCACTTTCACTATGACTACCCTCATTTTTACGCTTATGGGGTTTTGATTCTTTTGTCCTAGACGATTCTTTTGAATCGGACTTAGAATCCTTTGATTCTCTTTTACTGTGTGATTCTCTTTCGATTTTAATATCAGAGTCTTTTTCCTTTCTACTTTCAGAGTCTTTTTCCTTTCTACTTTCAGAGTCTTTTTCCTTTCTACTTTCAGAGTCTTTTTCCTTTCTACTTTCAGAATCCTTTTCCTTTCTACTTTCAGAATCCTTTTCCTTTTTAACTACCGATTGTAAGTCTTTTTCCTTTTTTATATCGGTATCTCTGGAATTTGAATTTGAATTTGTCGTTGATATATCACTATCCTTTCTAGAAATGTCATTATCTTTTCTAGAACTATCACTATCCTTTTTAGAACTTTTCTTCGAATGACTGGACGAAGATTCACTTTCAGTTTTTATTGACGATGACTTTGTGGAATCGGATTCTTTTTTGGGCACTTTGGCAGGTGAAGATGATTTGGAAACATTTGAAACGTCTTTTTTCATCGACGAAATACTATCGTCAACCGATTCCGTCTCTTTCTTCGTTTTTTTCAAAGACGTCTCCTTTGACATAGAACTTTCACTCGACTTAGATTCCGGTTTAATTTCAATTTGGTCATTTAATGAATTTCCATTTTCTTTTTTCACTTTCACCGCTTTATCCTCGCTGACTAGTTTTCTCGAAGCACTTGGGGAATTGTGATGATTTTTTTTCAATAAAGATAAATTAATTTTCACTACAACCGGAGTTTTCACAGAAATGTCACTTTGCACATTATGGTTTAATTTTTTCACAGCACATTCAGATTTTGGTGATGTCACATTTTTCACAGATGATGGTTTTAATGGCTTAATACTGGAATTAAAAGAGACAAGATGTTTGGTGTCCGAGGGAGATGTTTTGATATCTTTACATGGATAGGGGAATGGAGGGAGAGGGGAATGTAGACTGGGGGGACGAAAATCCTCCGTAGACTCTAAGATATCCTCCACCTCCTGTCCGCAATCCGTGCTCTCATCCTCATCACTACTATTGTAAATTTGGGGTTTTATTTTTTTCACATTGTTTTTGTGTTTTTCTTTGTATAATATTTTTTCCCTGTCTCTATCACTAGAACGATGTTTACTACTAGACTTACTACTGACCGATGATTGCGAATTATTGAGTTTAGATTCAGGAGACGATTGTCGTTTGGGAGAAAACAATTGTTTAGTAACTGGGAACTTATCGTTTTGATTGTGGTCCGAGAGCATAGAGGACATGGGTGCTGTGTGTTTACCCGGGGTAACGGAAACCACATCAACATCTATATCACTGTCCGTGTCAACAATTTCTCTCGATATCGGTTTCTTACGTTTTGTCCCTGTCGATTTGCGTTTTTTCTCCTCTTTATTAGACTTCACATCTGACGGCTTATTATCACTAGAGTGACTTTTCTTTGAATTAGAAGACTTGCTGTCTTTTTTAGGTTTGTCAGTTAATAACTTATTTGAGCTTGATTGTCGACGTTGTTTTGTAAGTTTGTGTTTTTGAGCCGGTTTTGTGATTTTGCTAGAACTTGTGTCGTCGCTACTACATGAACTGTCCACATAGGGTGAGCAAATTGATGGCGGATTTTTCACAGACGACGGAGTAGGAAGATCATGGTCAGAATGAGCCCCATTTTGAAATCGTTCTATATCACAGCCAGGCACGGTCACGTCGTCATCATCCTCACTCAACGGAACGTCAAACGGTAATGTTGACGAGTGTCCGATACTTTCCAACTTTTTACATGGAATATATTTGACCATTTCATCGAGTAGAGCATTATTATCGTCATGTATTTTATCAATACCACTAGATCCAGGCTTTGTACCAGAACTCATCTGTGGGATAGGAGAGGTTTTGGATTTCTCAATAAAAGAGTCCAAACTCCATCTTGGTTCAGATGGTTGAGATTGCTGAAATATATACAAAAGAGGTTATTAGTTTTTATTCTTGCTTACAGTTTGAGGCGTTTCAACTTTTGTAGGGGCATTTACAATAAGTTACACACAATTATGCAGTAGGTGCGTGGTACGCTAGCTCCTGTAGGTATGACTTGGAAGATGGGGACTATACTTGCTCTCATTCTAGATGGGGTCTGCCCTAGCTCTTATTCTACACCAGCGGTTGCCAGGCAAGATATGCCATAATTCACGAAGTTAAGGTCTGAAATGCATGAACATCGAAAAGGACTGAGATCTTTAGGATACATAGATATATTTTAAGTTTCATCAAAATCGGACAAAAATTGTGACCTGTAGAGGGTCCATAACCTTCATATTACATACTTTTACACAATTTACGTACAAGGAGTGCTCAGCCATTTTAGTTTTCATTTTCCCTGAATTTGAACTCAACCTTCATTATGGTGTAATGGTGATATATTTAAACGGTTTTAAAAATCCGTACAATCAGGGGCAATAAATGAAATGAAATGGGGTTTAACGTCTGCTGTTTTGCTACGAACTGGGCTAATGCATACGCCATACAGTGTGCTATGAGGGAAATTTTGCCCGGACAGCGGCACTACAGCCTACTCTTGTATCGAATTCCAACTGTCAAGGGATCTTTTACGTGCATGCCAATGTGTACACGGGACCTCGTTTTTTTGTATCATCTGAATGACTAGAAAGCTGTCCCTATCAATTCCTCCGTCCTGCATCACTGACTAGGGGTAACCATGCCAGGGGCAATAATCCAGGAAGATACAGTCTGATACGCACAAATATCAAAAGGAACCAAGATCTTTGGGATATAAACATATATTTTACGTTTCATCAAAATCAGACAAAGATTTTGACCTTAGTATTACATATCTGAGTTCAAGGAGAGGCCATTTTTACGAAATTCGAACTCAATCATCACCAGGGTGTAATGATACATTTAAACGAATTTTAAAATCGGATAAAAATTGTGACATCTACAGGGTTCACAAGCTAAAATCGCGATTTTTTCATACAATCAGGGGCCATCATCCAGGAAGTTACGGTCTGATATTTGCGAAAATCAAAAGGAACAAAGATCTTTGGGATATAAACACGTTTTAAGTTTTATCAAAATCTGATAAAAATTGTGACCATTAAAGAGTCTACAACCTTGATATATACTATTCAAAAAAAGTAGGGGATATTTGATTTTTAAGTGTTATTAAAGTCACCTAATGAAACTGACGAAGAAACAAATGACAAAATGAAATGAAGTTCACATTCATCGATTTATTCCAAATGATCGTTAGACTAAGTAAGGCACAGACTGACCATTATAAGGGTAAAATGATACCCGGGGTCAAACAGCAAAGTTACCACAGCATCACAACCAAGTCAGTAACGGGTAAATCCTCCTCTGTTTGCCAAACAAGCATTGATCCGACGTGGCATACTCCTAATGAGACGTCTAAGGTCATTTTGGTCCAGATTGTCCCATTCCTGTTGCAACGCAGCAGCAAGTTCTTGGACATTGGCAGGACGTTGTTGACGTTGACGTAACCTCTGTCCAAGCATGTCCCAGACATGCTCGATGGGGGAGAGGTCGGGACTCAGTGCTGGCCAAGGTAATGTGGTGATGTTCTGTTGTTGGAGGTAACCTGTAACGATCCTGGCCCTGTGACATCTTGCGTTGTCATCCTGGAAGATGAAACGGCGGCCATGACGTCGTGCGAACAGCACAACATGGACTGCCAAGATGTTGTCCCGGTAGTACTGGCCTGTAACACGCCCTGCAACAACATGTAAAGCCGTTCTTCCATCAACAGTGATGCCTCCCCACACCATAACAGAACCACCCCCAAATCGATCATGTCTGATGACGTTAACGTCTTGGAAGCGCTCGTTTCAACGACGCCACACCCTCCTACGTCTGTCCAAAAAATCAACAGTGAACCTTGACTCATCTGAAAACATCACATTGCTCCAGCGTCGATTATCCCAGTGTTGACGATCCCTACACCAACGACGTCTTGCCTGAATGTGATGATCTCTCAAACAAGGGATCACGCGAGGACGTCGGGCGCGAAGGTGACCCCTATGCAGTCGATTCCGAATCGTCTGGCCACTCACTCTCACACCAGTGTCTGTTTGAAGACGAGCGCTGATCTGATTTGCTGTGATGACACGATTTCTCAAGGCCAAGGTACGGATAAATCGATCCTGGGCTTGAGTTGTCGCCCTTGGTCGACCTGAGCGTGGTCTGTCCTGTACAGATTGTGTATCACGGTATCTGGACCATAGCCTGCTTATGACAGACTGAGAAACATTCATCGTCCGCGCCACAACCGCCTGTGTTGTGCCGATCTGTAGCATGCCAAGGGCACGTAACCTTTCATTTTGGGTAAGCCGACGCATATCAAAATTTGTTTTCTGGTCACTAAAACAATTAAACTGATGTTTCCACCCTGGAATTCAATGCCACAATGACTGTAACATTCAAAGTCAGAGTCGTGCAAATCTTGGGTTGGACCCCCATGATGATCCCAAGCATCACCTGCATTCCATGCGGTAGCTATTGGTGCGTTTGGGCGTCACATGTAACTGGAAATGTTTCTTCTGTTAGGTTCTATAGTGACTTTTTTCGTAGTCATTTGCATATTTTAGTATTATGCCCCCAAAATCAAATATCCCCTACTTTTTTTGAATAGTATAATTACATACTTTAACACTATTTGCGTACAGGGAGTGGCCATTTTGTCCGGCAGTTTCGGTCTGATTTTCACGAAATTGTATTCTATTTACCGAGCTTAGTTCCTTAGAAGAGACAGAATCTGTAGATTTCTCCAGTTCTTTAATACTTTCATCTTTCTCCTCCAGCTCTTCTTTCTTCTCTTCCTCTTCTTCCTCATCATCAGAATTATTGGAATCACTTTCTGATTCCGACTCGGAACTACTACTACTGGAACTCTCACTACTGGAAGATTCGGCTCTGTCCCTGAAAGGATACACAAATCATTTTATGAAAATTTTGCTCGTACAGTAACTATAAAGCAAGATCATGTGAAAGAAACTTAATATGTACATGGACTCCTTACACGGGAGTGGTATTAGGTGTTCTAAAAAGAGAATATGTCTTGACAACCAGTATAGTTCTGGTATTTGGTTCACTAGTTCATTGCAATGGGGATTAAACAAAATACTTGAGGACATTTCCATAATTCTCACTAAGTATGCTATTACTATATTTTTTTTTCTTTCTGAAGATGTGAAAAACAGAGATCATAGATTTCTTTGTATTTGAAAATACAGAGTGCACAAATGTGAGGATGTCTTGACATTGTCAACTAGGGCAATAAACACAAATATGCTTCAGTCATTACGTCATCATCCATATATCTGGCTTTCTAAATTGATATTTAAAGATAAACTCAAAAGAAAACATCATTTCTTTGAATATCAGTTAACTGTTGACATATTTTAATACATCAAGGGAATGAGATAATTTAACACTGAAAATATTTTTTTAAAGTTTGATCAGAAAACAGATATAATATAAATAGCCATAAAATGAAAACTAATACAATATCATTATAATAGTATTTAAAGCGACAATAATATGTCTATACAAATAGAATGTGTTTTCATTCATCAGATTTTAATCATAGTAATCATACTGAAATGTTGAACATGCATATTAATCTAGAAATTCTAACAATTTAAGCACCACTATTTGCAACATTCTTAAGTAATCCCCAAAGTTAATCTCTCTAAAATGTTACATTCAGTAAAGAAATGTTGGTAACAGTATTGCTTGCTCAAAGCGCTGATAAAAATTACAGGACACTGTTATAAATCTGAATATTGAAACTGGCCTACTCTTACATAGAATTCCAACTGTCAAGGGATCTTTTACATGCACGTCAATGTATACACGGGGCCTCGGTCCTTGTCAGTCCCTCCGTCCCTCAAGATAAACTTTCTCGGCCAATGCAGGGATCGAACATGTGACCTCCGAGCTAGCGAGCCAGCGTCTTACCCACTTAGCCACCATGGCTCCTCATGTATATTACAATCAATTTGAATGGTATTTGTATGGATCTTTGACTTTGATACGAAGTATAAAATGTCAATTAATACCATTTTGATTGGCATTTAGGAGATTGGTATCATATATAATTCAGATTCTTACTAAAGAGAATCCTAATAACATTTGTATGATTCTCAAACTTGACGCAGTTTCTAAGTCTTCATCAAAATAATCATCTGATATTAACAACAATTACTGTCAAGTTTAAAAACTTCATCTATGTTCACTAATATTACTTGGTTCAACAGTTCTTTTATGGCTTACAACCTGGGGAAATGCTTCGAAAGATGAAACGGAATAGGTTATTTACTAAGTTTAGTTTAATTTTTTTAATTACTGTATCAACAATGGAATAATAAATAAAAAAACATGGTTATATCTCAACAGTCTTTAAAGATGCATTATGTAAGATTTAGATAAAGAGCTGGCTGTTCTTGCTATAATATACTGAAAATTTTATTCAAATTACTTTATTCTGGGCAAAGTTATGACTCTGATGATGTAGCGTAGATCATTTATTATCCAAATTTACCGTTAAATTTTCAAATCTTGCAGGCGTTCTAATTCATTCTATGTTTTAGCGAGTTGATTATAGGCTTGTCATGTGAATATATGTCTAATTAATAATCCATTTAACATTTGAAGCCAAAAGAAAGACCTGCAATAGGCAGATTTAGCTATAATGCATCTTTAATCATAGACAAAAAAGTTTCAATGAAGACAGATTGGCATTCCACAAAACAAATCAACATATAAAATCTAATAAATGTTGCATCTGCAATCAATCTGTGAACAATTTTCCCTGAAATTCATTGAATATTAGCTAGTACAGTAGTAATCCTGGTAAACTGTTGGATTAGATAATTGAGATATTTGTATTCTCCAGTCAAATTCTCTTATTGTGTGATTCCCATGCTATATATTGATGGCACTCATTCACAGACTGTGAGTGATTATAGAGCGTAGGTGAGGGATAACTGATAATATTCATTTATAATAAATCTGTTAAAAAGCTCTAATTAAATTACAGAGCTGAGTAAATCTACTTTCTTATCAATTTCTGACCATCCAATACAATTAATTGGGACATAATTTATCATTTTTGTTAAATAAACCATCACCTTTCTGCTTAGATCAATGAATCACAGGATTAATTCTACAACACTTCCATTATAAAATATTATTGTGGCCATTCTTCTTCGTCTTTTGAGTTTAAGGAAGTCTATTAAACATGTCTGAGTCATGCTGCATAAAGAAATTATAATACCCAACTTTTTGTATCATTATCAAATGATTCTTTTTTTTTAAATATAATATGTACCCATTAGCTATATTTAAAGCTGATAATGCCCATTGTGCAAATTTTGTGCAATTTTATCTAATTTTTCACATGCTTAATTAGAAGATAAACACCGACCGTTTAGAATTTATCAGACTATTATTGTCCATTTGATTATGCTTAAATCATTAGAGGCCAAGATCGTGCAGCGATCGAGCGCCTCTAATGAAAAATTTAAGCAGTATCAAATGCTTAGATCCTTTTCTACCTTAAAAAAACAAAATCAAGATATCAATGATTTGGTAGATAATCTCTTAGCCAGGATTCAAACTGATTAAAAAGAGGCCCATCAAAAGATTTTCCCCATTTAGGAACTGATTTCTTTTTCTCTTTTAGTAAAATTTCACCTTTCACAATATTGTAGTTGTAAAGAGCTTAAAAATCCCTCAAATGACAATTTTTCAAATATTATAACAGACCAATATCTTTCTAGTAAAATAAAATGAATTTCATGTTTATTTAACAAACCTTATATAAATTTAAGATTTTTATGCCAATTTTAGAATGGTATTGATTTTGAAATGATCTGTGGTAATATTAAATGATAACAATCATGTGATGATAATGAAACCAGACTCCTGTGGATCACCTACACATTATAAAGAATCAATACTGTTTATCTCTTCACTTTACTCCTACAACCACCCTAACTCGACTCATCAATAACATTCTCTCCCCACGACCTTCACAATACAATAACCTGCCCACATCACAGTTTTATTATAACGGTTAACTTACAATCGTTTTATCAGAAGAAGAAGAGAGAGAGAAATGGGGGTTTAACATCCACTCAACACTCACAAGGTCATTTTGGGACTAACATATGGTACAATTTTATTTCAATAATTCGCTTACGCTTATGGGTCTTTAGCAGAGGGGGCGGGGGAACGGAGGACCTGGAGAAACCCAAGAGGATTGGCAAACAACCCTTCTCCTTGTCACGTACAAGCATATCCTGCTTCATGTGTGACACCTGAAACATCTTAATAATTAATCAGAGCAATACTTTCCCTTCCCTTTCTCTACCTTTATTCAAAACATTGTCATTATTTTGTAAAGTAATTATTGAGACCAGAAAAAGAGATCATGTGACCTGAAACCTTGACAAGTTGTATTTACTCGTGTAAACATTTGATCAAAGGACACCGCCTACACATATTTTCAACATATCAACTTTTACCATTATATAAAGAGCTCTTTTCTCCATAAAAGGCATTGCCTGGTTTGGGTTTTTTGGAGAAATTTGGCAGTTTTCTTTTAAAAATACCAACCATAAAATGATTTAATTATATCTCAATTTTGTTCTTTTACAAATAAACACTGTTTAACATATGTCATGTTTAAGACATTAATCCTATTTAACTTATGTAACATAAGAAGCGTACTATTCATCTTAATCGTATGTAGTAACATAGGAAATATACTATTTAACTTATGTCACATAGGAAATATACTATTTAACTTATGTCACATAGGAAATATACTTATTACTATTCAACTTATGTAACACAAGAAATATACTATTTAATATAAGAGATAGTAAAAGAGGGGGGACAGCAACACTCCCTAAAAAGAGCAACATTCATGGCTGGATCAGCCGATAGTTCTGTGCAGCTACTTATTAATCAAACGATGATGCCAACGGAGAGAGCAGTAAGAGGTAGATATAATATTTAACTTATAAATGTAAATTAAGAAATATACTATTTAACTTATAGGTGTAAGGAATAATGAACTATAAAAAGGGGAAGGTACCAATTGTAGTAAAACAGAAAAATATTTTATGACATTTTGTTTTTATCTCACATTTTATCATTTGACATTTATAAATATGCTGATCAATCATACAAAAAAATAAATAAATAAATAAAAATAAGCATAAAAAAACAAGAGAATATTTTTTTTATGTGCATAGATTCAAAATAATCATGTAGGCCTAAAGACTAGGGCTAATACTGCTATCACGCAGCATGGTCTAGATATGGATCACAATTTACCTTTTATTTTACATAAAAAATTCTAGGAAAGTGGAAACAGAGACCATTAATGAATATAAAGACAACTTCTCCCCTGTGGAAATGTATTTTAAGCTTAAAACAATCGCTAAATTAAGTTTAAGCATGTGATAATGATGATCATTTTTTTTATTTCTTTCTTGAGGGAGATTTCATGTCAGATTTTCCCGACAATTAAACCCTTTCACCTAACCCTTTTTCAGTGCAGTCAATGAAGAATAAATTCTGGCACTCAGTTCTTTCTGCAATCGGTCTATTTGGCTGAAATAAAGTGGAATGTCCGGAGGATCTTTCTTAGCTAATAACAGGACCGAAACCAGGACCTCATTGGAAGTGAGCAAGCGCTTCACTCAATGAGCCACCATGGCTCAGTCAATTTGATAATCTGTTATGTGGTCAATTTAGAACAGTTAGAAATGAGATTCGTAAGTTAATCTAGCGTTGTTCATTAATAATTAACACAGTATTGTGCTGAAGAACGACAAGTTGAGATAATTAAATTGAATTATTGACAAACTAGACAGTATAGTAATTAAAATCTCACAAACCTATACCTAAATATTTCCAGTTCACATTAATTTAAAGTGACACAATTTAACAATCCCTTTCGTTTAAGGGCCAGGAAAGCTCAGGAGGTTTAAGATTTCGATCCCTGGTTGGCTGAGAAACTTCTAAATTTTCTGACTCACAGGTTTTGATTGGTAGGCTACACATGAAATCTATCAATCATATTCTGTGCAACACTGAACACTATATAAAGTAATGTCTTAAAAACCAAGAACATGGTAAACTGGCTTCAACGGACTGGAACTAGGTGGACCATTTTCAGTTGAAGTCAGTTGCTCCAAGTTGCCGAAATGCCAATTGCTCTCAACTGTAAGGTCAACACAAGTCCCCTTTTAGAACTTAGATATATCCACACCACAATCATTGAGGTCAAGATGGCATCTGACCTACATGTACCTGTCTGACATACAGAGTACCTTTAAGTCATGTGTTAGTTCAAATTAAATAAACTGATTAGTGGCCGTCTGGGGCATTCATGTTTTACATGTCAAATGTGTTTTAGTGGGTTTAACAAAAAAGCTGTGGGTGAAATGAAATGAAATGGTGTTTAATGTCCTACTCCAACTGGACTAAAGAAAACAGGACAGTAAGAGCTGTGGAGGGAAGCTGAAGGCCCTGAAGAAAACCCATCAAAGTTGGAAAGTTTATCCTACTCCTTGTCACATATTTAGCGAGAGTCCGGCCAACTTATGCTATGATTCCCATTTTGTTACCCATTTTAATAGATCAAAAACCAAATAAAACAAATATAAAATAATGAGTTTCAGTGAAACAAACAGTTTATTCTATAAACCCATATACGATATTGTTGGGTCAGAAGCAAGAATCTGTCAAATATAGTACCAAGATTAGATAGAAAAGCCATTTTTTTAAACCAATCACAACTGATAAAACAATAATAGTTGGCCAGACTATCAGCTGCTCTGGCATTTCTTGTAAAAATTGTCTTTAAAGCATACAAGTCAGCAATACTGTAAGCTTACTAATGTAAGCTAGTAGTATGTATACAGTAGTCATTAATTAACAGGTGTATAACTATCTGTATAAGATGCTACATCAGTAAAGGTTTTGTGTTCATTAGTAACTTGAAAAGTTACTTTTTAAGTACTAGCTTAGTGACAGTCATAATAAATGTACTAATCATTAATTGTCAATTTCACCATTAAATACTAAAAAACTAACAAATATTCTACTTTATACAGATTACAAAATTAATTGCATTTTATTTTCTGTTGAAAGTGATAATGCCTTCTTAATCCAATTTACAAATTTCAACAGCTTGACATGTAAAACTTCTCTTTTTCTTACTTTTTTATTGGTTTATTTTCAAAAAAAAAAATAAAAAAAAATTGTGAAAGCAAATCAATAGGCTGAATCCTGGATGTATTGTTAAGTTGTATATTAATCTAGATATTGTTTGATACATTGATTTAAAGTGTAGGATTATTGTACATGCCACCAGCTGTTTATAGAAAACAAAAGACAGTGTTTCAATATTCTCTCCTATATAGACAACATACATGTACTTATTCTTATCATATTTATTATTTTGCATTATTTTTTTTTTCTTTTGTATTTAGATTCCAATAATCCAATAAAGTTTGAAACAGTTTGAAAATTGATCCGATACCCCGGGGATGGCGATATATCGTGATAATTAGGTCAGGCAATAAAATTATCGTCTGAAATCTCAAATATCGCTTTATCGCAATATTTTCATTTTTTTCACAATTCACGTTAAATCCGTTTAAAATACTACAAAAATGAAGAAGAAATCAAATTGTAACAAGTGCCGATACTAGATCTATTCCATTTTCAAAATTCCACAACAGACTTTGAGACAGCCGTTTTCAACGCAAAGGACCAACTGACCGACATTAGTCTCATGTATCAAGTACATTTCACTGAATAATATTAATCGTTATCATACACACGTTGGCTACGCTTTGATATAGTCCGGTCCCATACCCCCACGAAGAAAGCATCCACAATATTTATAATTATCATACAGTTAAACTGCATGCGACAATATACATCGCCATAGTAACGAAGAGGTGGTTTACATTAATATTTTACATTAAAAAATCGTCTGGATAATATTTGTTTTATTCTTTGAATAAAATGGCTTCCGAGCTTAAATCTGTTAATGTCAATTGGAATATTTCTGATGACAGTTCGGCAGACTGCAAAAACACACTGCTGACACGAAAAAGGGCATTTCTTCTGTCATTCATATGGGGATCTTTCAGTTTAAAAAGAACATCCAACAAGTCTGTTAACCAGATATTGAGTTAATGAATATTCATTCGGTATTCTGGGCATTCCAGCTGATCGGAATAGAATGATCTGAGGTGACGATACCTACAGGAATAATCTTAGCCCAGCATATACACATGTATGTACGTCTCACATCATCAGTGCATCTCACATACATGTACATTGCTAAATACCAAATGGATACACTAGATATATTAATCCATTTATATTCCTCAAGTTATATCAATTTTATATCAGTAAATATCACGATCTTGAATTTTTAAAGCACGATAATTCTAATTATAGCGATAATTTATTTTACCAATACGGTATCCTGAGATATCGCAATATTTATTTTCTGTATCGTTGCAACCTTACTCTATATTCATACTTATGTTGAAATAAAAATTATTAATTTGAAATGAATGTATACTTGTAAATTAATCATATTATAAATACTAATGATCACGTACATATTCAACACACGACCACATAACACATAAACCAAATATCACAAACTAAGATATAATTGGAGTAAATCATGATATGTTTACTAAGATTGGATCTTGACATAGCAAGTACATGTATTTGACACCTTTTTCAAGAACACACCTGAATGTGATTATTTTTGACTTGTTTTGTATCAGTAGTGTCGTATCTATTTTATACAACACCATCGTCCATCACCTGTCATTTATATGTGTCTGTCATGAATGCTATGTTAATTAGCAAAGAGAAATAACCAAAAGGTAAAAGACACCCCGCACGGATAAAAGATAATATACAATCTATGCCGTAATGTTGAATTCATTTACTTTACACCATAAAATGTAATCTATTAAAACCAAATGAAGGTATACCATTCATGTAATGTATCATAGACTTAGTAAATAACGGCAATCATATTGATGGAATATATATAAAGGGCGTCTTATTTTTAACATTATAATCATAAAACAAATATATCTAATAATTAAATGTGATTTTTTTTTAAACAAAAGATTTAGTATAACTATTTTGAAACAGAATTAAATTAAATGACAAATTACCCGATCTTAAATTGTACTCATAACAGCCATTCTGATTTTCCTAAGTATTTTCTGTATAAAATTGAAAATGTAAATTCAAACTTAAGTTTCGTGGAAAGGTTTTCCATGTATGAATAAATTTCCATTGTATTGATTACTCTAAACCATCTGGCTAAAACAATAGCCTGGTGAAAAAAAACAAAATCTTTTAATCTTTTTTATAAATTATAGAACAGACCTCAAATTTATCATCAATAAACATCCGACCATGAAGATAAAATGCATGGATTTGGAAGTGGTTTACAACTCTATTGAATTTATAAAACAAATTACTTGCTCTTACATGCAATCATAGTCTCGCTTAACTAGTCCCCCCAAAAATCATTCACCAGCAGAATCATAGAAAGGAAAGGGGTTTTAGTCTTTCTTTTCTGCAGCATAATTCGCCAGCTGGATTATCTAGGCTAAAAGCACGCGCGCTGTTTCATACGGCCTGTCATTGAGTCAACTGGCGTGGTTTCGAATCCCCAGTTGTATGTGACAAGGAGTAGGGTCGCCTGTCCAACCTCGTGGGTTTTCTCCGGGTCCTCCGGTTTCCTCCGGTATCTGTGTGCAGGAGTAGTAGGTCAGGAATTAAAGCACACATATTTAACCTAGAAATTTTTATAATCCATTTAGTTAAAGCCTTAGGTTATAATAAATAATCTGTAAAAGTGTAACCTACATTTTCTATGTGTGCTATTCAACTAATCATATTATGGTTAATGGTATCATCAGATTGACAAACTATAATTAATTATGTTTAATTTTTAATAAGATAAAGAGATCTGATTCCAGTCTTTACAACTGATACTGTCTGTATATAATTAATAAAACAACCCAATATCCTCAACTTTAATTAAACAACACGATCTAATAACAAATAATATTTGTAGATAAGGTGTTGATTCCTATCTCTAGTTATGTTGTCTTATCATGTCTATTCATTTCAACTGGAAGCAACTGCTTTCAACTAGTTGCAAACGTACATTTATTTTGATCAAATCAGAACTGATGAAAATTGAAAGCAATTAAATTCAGAGCACTCTGTAGTGGTTATACTTAACATGTGACTGCTAATTTATTTATCACATGATCAACAAAATGGTGAATGCCTTAGAAGAAGCACCCCAAAGGTATGGTCAGTCTTGTCAGAATTCTATTACTACATTATTGTTGACATCGACATTTGAAAAGTGGATGCTTTGGTTCGCTTCCATCTTGTCTATTTATAAAGTCACATGTCACCTTATCTTATCATGTGATGTTATTTCCATGGAAACAAGATGACGCCAGTTGTAAGAGCAGAAGCTAGTTACAGAAAGTTAAAAAGGGGCAACTGGCTTCAACTAATGGGAACTAGTTACTTTGAGTTGTAAGAGACGCTCAGATCAACATGTTTCAGTTGCATTCAATTGAAGCAAGTAGCCCCCAGTTGCCGAAATGCCAGTTGCTCTGAGTTGTAAGGTCGACATAGGCCCTGCTTTAGAAGTCTCAGTTAAGCTTTCATGATTGGTTCCTTTACAGACAAACCATCTCGTCAATGGCCACACGAGAGGTCAGGTTAACTGAACACAAAATTCTTAGGGATGCTGTTACATTGTTCTGTAGTATAAATATTAACTTTAAAAAAACCCAAAACAACAGCACTTTGTATGTGGGAAAGAGAGAACTCTTGCGCTGATATTACTAGTTTATCCAGACTGAATATAACATGTAAACAGTCTCATAAGACATTTCAAGTCTCGGGTCAATTGGCTGATGTTACTTGACAATCCAGACTGAATATTTAACACAATTCAATTCTAGGGTCAATCAGCTGATGTTACTTGATAATCCAGACTGAAAAACATGAAAACAAATTGATAGTAACAATCTCCTACTTTACATTTCATCTGGGGTTGATCAGTTATCGAATTCGATCACGATCTTATGCATCAATTATTATCACCCCATTCAAGTATAGCTAACCTATCGACGAAGGCTTACGCAGTAATTTGTCTGACAAGTGTGTTTTGATGATCAATATAACCCAATACGACAGACAAGCTGTTTTAATTGATAGTAAAATCAAACTGTATGTACTGTAATAATAGCTGGGAGAAGACATTGGATTGTGAAACACTAAACTGTAACAAAATTAACAAATCAAAATCAACAACTATAAATTGCTGAACAAAAACAAACTGGAAAATATCTCCGTAAAACAAAACGAGAAATGAGAAGAACAAACTTTAAAACATAAACAAACATGTGAAATACATGTCTAACAGGTGAATTACAACCAGGTCAATAAATAAGGGAGAGTCTATTTCTCAGCCGGTAGGTGAGGTCAGAAATTCCGGACACAAAAAAGACTAGAGGTAGGTAACCCTAACACTAATCCTAACCAAGAATTCCTGATACATGAATTTTCGGAAGGGATACAATGGTCAAAGTCGACCTGATCTCGTCTCCAAATGATCTGATCTCCCCAACCAGTCTGAAAATTGACAACACCAATAAATAACCTCATGTAATCACTGGTTACCTGTGACTAGTGTCACGCTGTATATATGAATCTAGTTGTTTTATCCAGTCATTCAGTTCATCTCTCACCCTAGTTAGTAAAACAGTGATTATGATCAAATTAATCAATTCAAATACATGTAATTTAAAATCATTCATCCAAGAAAAGGGAAAGAAAAGGAATCCATTTCTTAGGTCTGATACTCCGGAATAAATGACAAATACAGCCTAGCAGACATTGATCAACTCTAAAATTTAAGTCATGTCAATCTGAAGTTCACATCAGTTTTCTTTTATTTCCCAACATCTTTTAATCTCCTCACTCCCTAATCGTCTTATCGAGGCTTGTAACAATAATTCATTTCCATTTCTTAACATTGACAAGGCCAAAATGGTAGCTAACCTATTGTTATGTTTTTTGATCTAAATATACTGGCTAGCTGACTTCTGAAGGATATCTGATTTCTATCAAGTTCAAGATGATATATAAGTTTTTCTGCTTTAATTGTCTAATCCACTATTTATAAAGAGCATTTTTCAACTAATTTCTAGGATTTAAAATGTTTTGACTTAATTTTTTATACATAAGGGCATAGGATATGTTGATAAATGAGTTGTTGGCTTAAGTTAATAATAATCAAAGTGAACCTTTAAACTTAGTAAAAATAAAATGGTTTATCTTTTTTAGAATTGTTAACCTAATGAAAAGACTCAAATTCATGAAGACACTTGAGTTAAAATGACATAAATAAGACCAATAATATCATTTTAAACAGACATGACTAAGATCTTTTTGTTCATGACTCAACGTTTTGGTTGGGTATCATATTTGTTGAAATTGATAATGATATCAGAAACTGAAATAACATATTTAGCTGATGTCAGTCGAACAACGATCATTTTATTATTTGCAAAAAATCTATAGCAGTGATTCTCAAACAGGAGAAATTAAAGCCAGGAGAGGAACTTAATAAAGTGGTTTTGGTTAACAGCATATAGACATAAAATCAAATATCAGATTTATGATTCATTCAAATAACTGTTTCAGTTGGCTGTTCCGTTTTAAAAATTGTTTCAATAATTACTACTGTAAAAGTATAATGGTGAATAAATTAACTAGGGCTGCAATGTGGAGGAATTTGACCTGTAAACCACTGTCCCATAGCAAAGTTTTAAAGATTTCAATTTTCAGCTGAACATAAAATGTACATTCATTTCTTAAATTTGTCATCTGTTGACAGCAAATCATTTCTCAAAAACATTTGTAAACTATTTGTAAAAGCAGAAACTCAAAAAATGTTGATTACATTCACAAATTCACCCGAGATTGTTTACTTATCATCATGTTTCAGTAATGTTAGACTTTAGATATATACACATACTTCTTGATTGACAAACAGGTTGCTATTAATAGAAATATGGGTACTTAGTCGTGGACATTGTGTGTTATAATAAACATGTGTAATATTAATAGCGATAATTTAACCACCCACAATTTACAACTTACACCAACTTTCTCCCCATGAAGAGCACCCCACCCCCACAATTTTTGCATCATCAGCAATTATTTTGTAGTTTTCAAGCTCTGATCTATTTTATGACAATCCAAACATTTTCAATGTTATTTTGTATTATATAAATTGATCTGAGAGTAAGCATTACATAGGCAATCGATATAGACTGTAAAAATAAAAATAATTGATGAATGTCTCAACAAAAGGCATGGTATATTGGTGATAGGTAATGGAATGTATTGTTACATGTTTTTAAGCAATGAATGGTCGGGAAGTCATGTAATAAGTAAAGAAAATTTCAAAAGGAATGTTTGCAATCTATTATTGAAGTAAAACCAAAGTTATTGAATGAGAATGGTTAAAGTGAGAAATTCAAAATGGTTAAAATATGAGCACCGTCCACGGTTGAAAGTTTAACCAGATAGAGATCCTACTCTGATGTCTAATGGTTTCATCATACAATAATAAAACAAACAGAAAGAAATGTGGGAATATAAAACCCCCCAGAAGAAAATGATTATGTACTCTTAGACAGTTCTACAAATTTAAATTGTGGCTTAGTTTATATTTTGTTTGATATTTTTGCTATTACCTTTGGCATATGAAAATGTCACAAGAATCTGATTATTGGTATTACCTAGTTCTCAAGTCTGCCATTATATAGCATATAGGCGTATAAGTATTGTACAGATTTGACACACACACCATACTTAAACAAGTTAATCTTTCCAGAAACATCAGGCCTTTAGGCTATTTCGATTTTTAATGTTTTTTGCATTGCTTACATTATATGTTTTTTTAGGTTTTTTTTTTTTTATAAACCAAACGTTTTTGTGCGTCATTTGCATTTTTACGGATACAAATTTTCCATGGCTTAATTCACACTAAATTGACATCAATTGATTATTCAACATTCAATTAAGAAAACAAGATGATTTCCTGATCAACTTGGAATCAATCAGAACAAAAAGTGTCCCATCAAAAGTTTTTAACAGGGATTATAGTATAGGTACCACTGGCTTTTGACCATATCCTATGTATATCATCTACAAAAGATGCTGAATATTGGCAGTATCTTTGTAAACACTAAACAGAATTTAAACACTTTTTTAACTGATAGTCCATTTAGAGATTCAACATCCATAAAATTGTAGCTTTCAAAGGATTCCTCAATCCCTCCGATGACATTCAGAGACTATAATATTCTGATTTGTTTTTGTTGTTATCAGTATCCAATATAGGAGGGGAAAAAAAAAAAATTAATTAAAAAGTTCATTCTATCTCCAATCTAATTTGACTTAAAATCAACTGCAGGAAATGAAACAGCTTGCTAATTTATCCCTCTTTTTATTACCTCTCTGACATTTAAATTCATAAAAGAAATTATTTTAATGTGAGATGCATTATAAGTTAAGTGAAATTATTTTATCTATCAGTAGTTATTATACATAATTTATTCTCTCGCTCCATAATGTTCAGAACTTCTCTAAAAATCAATAAAAAAAACAATATTATTAATCAAAATAACTGTATAAGTTCATGCATGGCTAATCATCCAAATATCCTGATGTTACACATTTAATTTACATAGTCAAAAACTACACATAAAAACCTTTAAATATGAAACATTAATACACAGGTCACAGTTCTAATAAATAGTGGAAATAAATAAGGGTATACACTTTGTGTAGGGAATCAACCTTATTGAAAAATGTGGTTATTTTAGTATTATTCAATCTAAATACTGCACCCATGATGAATAAAAATAATATTTTATCAATAATCGACATCTGATTTTAATAATATTGTAGCATATCCTTCCTTGTGCATGACAACTATTACTACTTATAGCTAAAATGGTTCAATGGGGTCTGGAACCCAGCACCCCATTTGTAAATGCAACAGAGTTTAAAGTGTTACTTTTCTGCAACATTCAGGCTAAAGACAGACAAGCACACACAATGCAAGGTGGTTACAAGGGACATTTTGCCCTGACAGTGGTGCTACAGTCTACCCTTTTTTCAATTTTCAGCCATAAGGTTTTTGAAATTTGGAATGACAAAACAATTCTTTTGCCAGACCCTTCATTCTACACCACTGATAATAAGAATCCAGATTTGAAAATCCCAAGGAAGTTTCTAGACCAACAACAGTATCAGACTGGGGACTGCCTATTAATATACTCACAGAGCCAGTGTAGACCCACACACCATATTCGTGTCACTTTGTCATTTCATTTTAAAATTTTCAAAAAAAAAATCATTTTAGTTTTCTTAGAAATATAAGACAAGATGTTTTCTACTTCACCAGACAGATAATGTGTCTTTAATTTGGCTTAAATTGCTGACAATTTGATTCCAAAACCGACTGTGTAAATTGTCCAAAAATCTGTAATTATATGTAAGCGAGAGAAAGTGTGCAATGCACACATGTTTTATATCAGGGAAGTGAAGTAGAAAGTACCATATATAGTCCATGTCAGTCATTGAGCAACATATTTAAAAAAAAAACATGCCCATTCATGTTGTTAATCTTCAATAATACATTACACATGTAAACTAGACATCATCATTTGATGACACATTATGATCTAGCACCAATTACGCATACTATGCATACAGCATCATTAATAATATACTAAAACTCTTATATTAAGTTATATCAACAGATAAGAATTATTCTTAATAAATGACAAGTGTGAAACTATTTATGCATTTACCAAGTATATATATTCATCTGCTCATTCCATTTCTTAAGACGTAAATTTCTATGCATCACCAACACCAGTTAAACCAAATAAACACACAATAACATAATTAATGACTTTAAACTTTTGACTTACCGTTTTATTCTGCATTCTTTCGTAGCCCCACCTTTTCGATCAGCTAAATCCGTCTTGGGCTGTAAATAGGGAAAAACAATATGGACATTATGGAACAGCATGCTTTTAGGTTAAAAAGTCTTATTAAATATAAAAATTAACGTAAAGTTCGTGAGAGAAACAGGATAAGTACACTCGTCAACTGTCTGCTAATTCTATCATAGCTTTGTCCAGATTTTATTGATGGATCGGTCCACATCTATGTGCTATACACTCAGCCCACATAGGAAGAGTTGATTATAGAGGTGTAGGGGGGAAAGCTTATCAGATACTTGTACATGTTTTATCTAGAGGTTCGCCTGACAAAGCCATGATTGTCATAGAAGGAGTTTGTAATCAATAAAGCTGATGGGTAGGCTGAATAAATGCCATGTTATTATTGAATAAAAATGTGAGGTAATAAAAACCTGTTAGTAAACAGTGGTAAAGAGAAATGAAAGAGTGGATTAAACTGATTTCTTTAAACAATTCTCACACAAATAATAAATAAACCACGCCATTTCTTCCTCTTTTATTTAAATTTCACAATTAGAAAATTACCAGGAAGAAACCTCTTAGAAGATAAACAATTGTAGTACACCATATGTCTACGTCACTTATTTTTTTTAATTGTGGAGGTGTTAGTTGGGGGAGGGAAGTCAAACAAGGTATATGAGAGAATCTTATCAAATGGAAAAATGTATTTCATGATATGCCACACGAATTTCATTTCCTAAAGGCTTTTTTTTTAATATCATTGTTTAGTATTATATTACCTTTTTTACTATTAAGTTTAGACATAATAAGTCCATCAAGTCCACTATTTTCCCTTTAATTCCAGACATAAAATCTAGTTTATTATATTAGACTATATTATCATAACTTTTATCTTTATGAACGAATTATTACAAAAATTTAATGGGTCTGTTTTTGATATTTTCTTTTAGGCCAAATCAAATTAATTTTAGTTCTTGATAAATAAATAGCCAATTAAGAATAAGACACGTAAACAATTTTTGTACCAGTCTACCCTTATCTTGTTTTTCTTCTTGGGGGCAACGCCTACATGTTCGTCATTTCTAGTAATGTAGCACTGTCATAAATATTTGCAGGCTTGTACTTTGGACAATTGCATATCGATTGACGACTTCTGTTTTTGATATGACACCACAATTGTACAATGGCAGCAATGACATTTTGCTCGGTTCTTGGTCCATATAGACCTATGATACTTGTTTGTTTTAAATTTCAAAACATGGATATAAAAGCTTTTGAGAAGACAGAATACATACTTTTTATATATTAGTTTTTTTTTTATTCCATATAAATAAAACAGAACTTTAATAGGTGTTCCCAAACAACAAAAGTTCAAATTGGTGTGACCTTAGCATTAATTTTTATATTATTTGTTTTTTTCACCAAGGAATAAAAAAAATTTGGATAGGTGAACTTATTCCGAAAAACAAAAGTTTAAACTAGTGTGACCTTAGTAGTATTTTTATATTATCATTTTTTTTATCCCAAGGAATAAAAAAATTTTAATAGGTGACCTTATTCCAAATTACAAAAGTGTGAATTTAGTACCAGTAGTACTTTTTAATAGTGATGAGTAACAAGATAAAATATGAATATTTGTGTATAG
Organism: Patella vulgata; assembly: GCF_932274485.2. NCBI lineage: Eukaryota > Metazoa > Mollusca > Gastropoda > Patellidae > Patella > Patella vulgata. The sequence goes on along the minus strand of NC_065886.2, from coordinate 39,961,303 downwards.
CATATTATTATTATTATTATTAAGTAGGACATTAAATTTACTACTAATGGATTACAACTGGAGTAAATGACAGGAAGACATTGATTGATCCAGCCTGGCTTGTCAGTTTACAGATAATATATACTTTAAAATAATGCACATGAGAAATTGTATCAGATGTTCTAATGCCTTGCGCATGACCAAGTACTTAGTAGGCAATGGGCACAAATTCAAGCCTTATGATGCACAATCCTCTGGTGCAATAATTTGTCATTTTTAAGTGATTTAATGATATCTTTTATTAATATATCCTGCACGACATCAAAAATTATAGGTATTAGTACAATAGTGCACAATATATGTCTAAAAGAAAAGGAATGTAGTTCAATGTCCCACTGATAATTTTCATTATAAATTGTCACAATATCAAGGTCAATTCGAGACCAACATACAGTAATTCTGCAGATGAAATGAATCTATTATAGGAGATTTGCTGGCCACCTGAGACCCTACTTTTGAAATCAATGAAGTCCTTGCGATGAACAATACTGTCATTGATAGAAAATGATATGAATTTTTGTGAGTTTTTTCTGGCTTGTACTTAAGCTAATTGTTACAATATCATAAATATTTTACTCTCAGTGTCATGGTGGGAGTTTATTTGTGAACAGGATGCCAGACAAATAATTCAAATACTTTGATAAGTTCACCATTAGTTCTACAGCACTGACATGAAACACTAATAGATCTGACCTATATGACAGCACAATTAACAAGACAAGAACATTCTTATCAGACTTATTTTATTGATCTAATTTGAACAGGGTTTTTTTCTATTTGTTCTACCAGCGTGCAGTAAATAAATAGCAACTTCTACGACAATTACTTTTCAATAAGTGTCAATTAAGAGAGAGAGGGAGAGAAATGGGGTTTAATGTTCACTTCACAGAAACTGGGTCATTAGTTGATTCCTTGTTGTATACACATTATTCTACTTAAGAGCACCTGCCACTGGAATGGATTGAGCCTTAATATCTCATAAACACAATACTAAGGTCAGTTTCAGATACAGTAACCATGTTTAATTTTTGCATGGTTACATGTGCAATGTAAGGAGGGAGAATTTTGACCAGACTCAATGTCAATCTCTATTTGTAAAGGGTTCTTTTACATGCATGCAAATGTGTACACGGATGGGTCTCCCATTCAAATTAGGCATACTTTAGAAATGAAATGAAATGGGGTTTTTAACGTCCTACTGTTCTGCCAATGAAGACAAGCATATGCCATACAATGTGCTACGAGGGAAATTTTGCCGGAACAGCCGTACTACGGCCTACTCTTATATCGAATTCCAACTGTCAAGGGATCTTTTATGTGCATGCAAATGTGTACACGTGACCTCGGTTTTTCATCCCATCCGAATGACTAGACAGCTGTCCTTGTCAGGCCCTCCGTCCTGCATCACTGACAAGGGGAAACCAACAAGGCATACTTTAGAAATGATATTTATGGAAAACTAATCTACGGATATTTTAAGATAGTTTAAATTGTTTACCTTATCTTGGGTTTTATCAGGAACCGTTCTGAAATTTAAAGAAAACAATTATATTATAATTATATTAAGGGCAGAAACAAATTTGCACTATACCGGCCCTATACTGCCTGCCCCCTTAAAGTAAATAAAGGGTAGAAACCAAACTACAGCAGTACCTAAAATAATAGGTACTGGTGTCCTGAAGACGTCAAGGGTTACCTGTTTAGATTTGGCATGTGACCCTTTCTTCCTGTATTATTATGGTTAGAGAAATGTCCAAAAATATATGGGATTCTTTCACGATACTTAGATGAAGAGGCAACTGAAATAGTGATGAATGTTAAAATAGAAAAAAAATGCCATAGAATTCTGTTTTATTTTTCAAAAATTAATTTAGGTTCAAAACAACCTACAGAAGACATGATTATTTATCAGTGGAAAAATCCTGGCTTTCAGCTAAATACTACATTGACTGTAAAATACTAGATCAGACATAGTTGGCAATATGCCAGTAACTTGTCCTTGCATCACCAAACTGATTTCTTATCAGGAACTACCACTGACTGACATAAAACACTATCCTTTACTGTATGACATAAAACTAGTGGTTTTTAAAACATCACAGTGTTCAAGTACCAATTAACTCTTCTATATAGAATCGCACCGAGTACATACATTTACTGAACAGTTTTATTATTATTATACAAACTATCACATTAAATTATCAATTCTAGTATTAAAACAAGTACCATTTAATCTCCTATAACAGTTTTATATTAATTTTACAATTTATTACTTTAATTTAAAATATCAATTAAATAATCTTTAGTTAGTCTTTTTTAGTGAACAAGTTTCAGTTAATCTTCTATAGAATCACAGAGTACATAACATTTACTGAAACATTCTATACACTTTTATAATAATTTTACAAACTATCACTTTAAAATATATGAACTTTAGCAAACAAGTACCAGTTAAACCTTTTATAAAATCACAGAGTACATACATTTACATAGCAATTACACAAACTGTCACTTTAAATTTAGTGAACAAGTACCAGTTAACCTTCTACAGTTTCACTGAGTACATACATTTACTGAACATTTAGGGAATGTATTTATGGGACGGGTTGCCAGAATAAATATCAATAGGATTATGTTATAATAAAAGACAGGATTAGGAGCCCCAAGCTGGATTTCTCCCTTTAATAAGTAAACATACAAAAAATCAGATGCCATATGTTCAAAACAATATTTTTTAAAAAAAGTAAACAAAGAAATGCCTTAGCTCAAATTCAATAAAGGCATAAAAATAATAATTTATTTCATTCAATTTATTACACTTCACCAGCACACAGCTCAATTCAGAAATAAAAAACAACATCTTTTGAATAAAGCATTAAAAAGAATGTATGAGATATTCAACATGCCCGGTATAAATAGGGAGCAATGAAATTGAATGTACACCTGACAACATGCCTGTTAGTTAACTCTTATTTGATACACAGTAGTGTACTGATTGAATACAGAATTGGATAACATGCCTCTCATACACCATTTATACTTTGTAAATCAAACGGTACTCAGTAGGAAAATGTGGCAACCATACTCATTCCTGAACAGATTGGGTCCACTGAACTTAAGTGGTCTTATTCCAGGATCTGGTAATATTCGGTTAAAATTTTGCTAAATGTAAGTCGACCTTTATATTATACGGTACATGTTTAAGAGACAATAATCATATTATCTACATGACTTTGATTGTTAACCTTTCTGTAAGGAGTTCCACGCATAACTGTACTGAGAACAGTTCTAGTGTAAATGGGTACACAATTTTAGATGGAGTGTCTGGAACTGTGCACTGAATATGACATTAATTCTGGCAATTAAATGTCAGTGATTGTTACCGGGTCTTTATTAAAGCCCAAACATTCCAGAATGAAACTTTTAAATATATGAAGTTTAAAATTATACACAATCAAAAATAATCTTCAACTTTACGTTCATTTGAGATAATCGGTAAATGAGATTCAAAAATAATCATATAATGCACTGTTAATAGATATTTCTACTTGGTAAATTAAAGATCGATACTTAATTGTGCAGAAGTCTAGCTGCAATCATTTCAAATATGCTGTGCTTTGATCGTTTTCATTTTATGGTTTTACGAACATGTGTGTGTTCTTGACAATATAATTTTATTACTGGTACTTAAAACATGAATAAATCCAACATCTAGTCAATATTTCTAACCCAGTAAATGTAAATATATAACGGAATACAAAACACACTTCAATAAATCTATAGTGTGTAGGAAAGACAGCTTGCACAATCAAACTATTAAGTCAGCTTTAATCAAAATGAGGTTAAACACATTACTTTTTGTCACAACTAGGCTAATGAAGACAGGGTATACACCGAGCAGAATGATATAGTGGGAATTTTGCCAAGATGGTGGCACTAGAGACTTCTCTTCATTTGATTTCCAACTGTAAAGGGATCTTGCTTTCCTAGCCAAGCCCTCTTTCTTGTATCACTACAGTAATAGATTTAAGGCTTCTTCTAAGCTAACCACTTTTATGCACTAAAATATATCTGGGTCAGATCCATTAAATCTTTACAGCATGACATTATCTGTTTTAAAAAACCTTTGCTTAAACATAAACCCAATGTCTTGTGATGAACAGAAGAAAGCTGATGTCTTGTGGTAAAACTATCAGACCAACGATAAAATGGATACTAGTAATAATTATCCATAATGAACACAGAACAAAACACTTTAAACTTTTTTTTTGATAGCTACGCTTAAAACTTATTGGCCCAATGACTTTATAAGCATTCATGCAAACATACTGTAGTCGTAAAACTCCCTGCCAAAAAGGATGTTTATGTCATTGAATAATTTTACTGTAGAACGGATACAAAGAAAGAAAACTTTAAGGATCTTAGCGTCTTTGATCAAGTCAAAATAACAGATTGAATTTGGTTGATGTAACATGTTATTTTGATTAATGGTGAAAGTATTGGATTCAGTTCACCTGATGTTACATTTTGGTCAATGATAGGGCAATCTAAATACAATTTAAAGGTTTTCATTCTCTCTGATTAGGTAAAAATAAATATTGAATATGCTTGATCTACTAATGTGTTATTTTTGATAGGTGGTGAGGCAAGCTATATATGATAAAATTTATGCTGCTAAAGATTTAGCATAAGCCATCTTTTAAATTAGTTTAATTTTTGGCTGATGGTGTCGACTGTGGACAGAAGTGATACCTCAATACAGACATTATCTATTGATAATGTCACGACACCAAACAATCAACAAATAAAATCCAAAGAAATCAACAGTTTTATTTCTAAACCAGATCAAAATTCTCTAGTCACTTTAAATTAAGAAAACATACACCTACCAACTTCATTCTCTAATGAAATAATTACTAACTGTAATATTAAGTAATACCAGGTGAATTTAGAAATCTACCGGTACCCAATTAAAGATACATTATGTAAGATTTAGATAAAGAACTAGCCATTCTTGCTATAATAGTTCAAAAGTAGATGATGTAAAATGAATAATTTGAAAATTTCATTCAAATTACTCTATTGCAAGCGAAGATATTAGCCTTTGAAGGTTTGACAGACGTGTGTAATAATTTCATCCAGCGTACTGGTTGATCGAAGCTATGTCTCGGTCCTCCATATTTGATTAAATCAAAGTATCGCTGAACCATTCTAATCTATTTAATATCGGAGAAATCTGATGCCATCGAGAGTTGATTAAGGCCTGTATCAGTTAATTAATGTCTAATTAATACTTTAGAAAACATTTCAGGCCTAAAGAAAGACCTGCAATAGGCAGATTTAGCGCTTGCATAATGCATATTTAAATAAAGAGCTAAATCTGTCTATTGTAGGAATTTTATCTGGCTTTCAAATGTTATGTAAATTATTATTAAGACATTTAATCACATGACAATCTCATAATCAATTCTCTCTAGAGAGAGTTTAAGTCCACTCAACACAAACTAGGCCATTTCAGGACTAACATATGGTTCAATTTTATTTTAATAATTCGTTTGCGCGTAGGAGTCTTTAGCAGAGGACCTGGAGAAAATCCACAAGGTTGGACATGCCAGTTGACTCTACGAAAGACCTTATGATATAAAGCGTATGTGCTAACCATTCCACCATCCAACCCACATTCTAGACCATCGAATGGCTGAGATATTGAATGGATTAGACCATATGTACCTTAAAATCGTTTAACTTTAATATGTGCATCAGACAATCAATACTTTGTTTATTATCAGCTATTTCTTGTCAAAACTTCAAACACTCAGAATAAAGTAATGTGACGGAATATATTATATTCTTTGATATCTTTATTATTATATTCTCTTTTATTATTGGTACTACTATACTAGCAAGAATGGTCAGCTCTTTCTCTAAATCTTAAATAATGCATCCTTAAGTAATTAACACTTTAATTTGACCTTAAGTTTTCTTACAATTTCTAACCAAAAGAGCAAAACAAACCACACAACTAAAACTTAAAATCTCTTTATATAGCAATGCAACTCTTATCTTTTATCAAATTAAGAGAGCAGTTCATCTATCCATTTCTAAACAGATCGTGTTGAATGTGAGAACATAAAACAGCACTATTCAATAAGTTGATGCCACAAGTTAATTATTGATGGTCTTGTTACGTTATATGCCAATAATATGATCGTGTTATTAAAAATTGGTCCTTGAGACGAGACCTGATGATGTTTCTAAAAGTAATGATGTGTAAAATCTATACCTTGATAATTATTATTGACAACGGGCGACTAGACGATGTATATTATAATAAATGAAATCTACAATTATTTACGACTATGTCTAATGTTTACGTTCTAGACAGTTGTGTCAGTATAACATACACAATACATTATGTAAATCACCACATAATTATAACCAAGCGCACCCCAGGAGATTGATTCAGTGTATCTTGAATCCTTAAAAGCCAGTGATTGTCATTTCTAGTTTTAGGACAATATCTAATTAATCCACAATATAATCTACCCAAATTGATTAGTTAACCATTAATAATATTAAGAAAGAGATAGAAGAATGGAGTTTTTAAAACGTTCACTTGACACAAAATAGATCATTTCGGACTAATATATGGTTCAATTTTTTTCAATAGTTCGCTTTAACAGTGGGAGGAAACCGAAGGACCAGACGAAAACCCATGAGGTTGGACAGGCCACCCTGTTCCTTGTCATGATCCACTTTAAGTAATGACAGCCCTTGTGAATTCACACGCACGCATTAAACCACTAGACAACCTACCCCACCCCCAATTACGTTAAGAAACCAAAAATCAAAATATCAACAGTTGATAACCTACCACTTTGGATTAAAAAGATGTCCATCAAAATATTTTACCCTACAAATATAGGTGGTACCGGAGTGAGAATGTCGGAAAATTTTAATTCATCATATATATGTTTGTAGATACTCAATGGAATTGAATCATGTTTAGACGATCAAGAGACGATCAGTGCCATTAGATGAGTTAGGTTGATCTGACATGTTATCTCATTTAGTGACCAGACAAACTTTATACCATTCAATTTTACAATATTAAATAGAAGTCAGTTTGTCTAAGGTCTCTTGTTTCGGTCAAGACTGGCAGTGAAATTGACTGTCTATAGAATCGACTGTCAGTCACTTAGCATGCCATAAAATTACATACTTCATTCAATACAGTTAAGTATTGTGATAAAAGTGATGAGAGAGAGAGAGAGAGAGAGAGAGAGAGAGAGTTTAACATCCACTCGACACAAACTAGGTCATTTTAGGACTAACATATGGTTCAATTTTATTTTGCTTGTGCATAGGGGTCTTTAGCAGTGGAGGAAATCTGAGGACCAGGCGACCCTACTCTTTGTCACATACAAGCGGGGAATCGAAACAGGTAAAAGGAGTTTAGTTGAAATAAATTGTTATATTGTGTTAATGAGATGTGTTAATTTGATATGCATTATTATTGTTTATTTCCTTCAACAGAGGATATATTCATTATTTCATATAAAATATTTACTACTTACAGGTTTGTGGTTAGGTTTTTCTTCTTCTGATCTTTTTCTTCTTTTAATGATTCTGTAAGAAAAACAAAATATTATTATTTCGGAAATATTGCTCATGATGCTGATAAAACCCGAGATGAAAACTGAAGGAAATAGTCACTCTAATTAAAGCTATATATATTCATGTGGTGTTATCAGCTGGTCACTCTATCAACATATAAAACATCTTTAAGAAAAGAGCATTATGGACCTGTGACGACATGATAATACCTTTGACCTTCATTAGACAGTCTTGATAATCAAAGCTATTCATTCAAAACAATTTGACAAATTTTCTGTATTGCAGGTTTTGATTGGTAGGTTGAACAATCTGCACATGTCCCTGAATGAAATGTAGTACTATAAAGAAAACTTTAAATAATCAGAGTGATCTGTGCTGTACAAAAATTGTTTAAATTATTCCCATAAAAAAAAAAAGACATTTATGTTTAGAAAATTCAGTTTGTCAACATTAGTTAACAGTATTGTTTACTGGTGTTAGCTGGAGTCTCCTTGTTTGTAAATCATATAGGTAAAAAAAATATTTCCATAACTTAGACATATTTCATTTGAGTTTCAATATGTCAAGGAATTATCCAGTCAATAATTTTGATTCTGATTGGTTAGATCTAAATTTTAATTCAAAGCATCATTACGACAACTGAGCATATACATCTAGACAATATTAGGTAATATTGAGACTAACATATGGTTGGTTTAAGCTACTAGATCAGGATTAAATGAAATGGGGTTTAACATTCTATTTTTCTACCCCAACCAGTTTATTGAAGACAAGACAGTGTCTTAAGCAAATTTACCGTATGAACTAACAGAGTTTGACTTTTAGACCCCATCTTTAGCAAGATATAACTGGTTCCCTAGAAAGTCTTTAATATCAACAATTTCAAATACAACAATGGAACAAAACAGAAATTTGCAATTCAGGCACATTGCAGGACGCGTGAATAAAATGTGTAACTGTCAGTTATAGAATCAGTGCACACAGTTTATTGTATTCTCTGTATATATAATTAACGTTTTATTTTACTAGCTGTACAATTTCTATTTATCAAATCCTGTTAAAATAACAACAACAGTATTTAAAGGTCATATCTCTCTCTCTATACAGTTATTATTGACAATTTATGACAAGTTCACTGACATTATTGATTTATAGGCTGACCCACGTTTTGAATGCTATTTACCTCCCTTTAGTCTATTGGCAATTTAAAGAGATTGAAATTTGACTTATGGCCACTTAACACCATTAGGTGATTTTGAGACTAACATAGGGGTGGAATCTAAGTCAGCCAGGGGAGAGAGGGAGAGAGAGAGAAATTGGGTTTAACGTCCACTCGACACAAACTAGGTCATTTCGGGACTAACATATGGTTCAATTTTATTTCCATAATTTCGCTTGCGCGTAGGGGTCTTTAGTAGTGGGAGGAAACCGGAGGACCCGGAGAAAACCCACGAAGTTGGCAGCCAGGGGAACTATGAGAAAGCCAACAAGCTTAGCCAAGTGACAACTCCTTAGACTTGCAGGATTGTCAGTTAGGAACACTGCGAATTGAAGGAATTGAAATCTAGTGACACAGAATCGTGTCTGTAATAGTTTTTCTGTTATTCCAGAAAAAAATAACGAGGTGTGAGCAGAATCATGATCAACTGAAATGTTTCAGATAAATGTTTGATCTAGATGGTATATGCATGCCTTGTCGATTGAAATACTTGTGTTTACTCGAATAACACCTTTCCAGGAATTGAAAGATCTAAATTACGGAACTTTTAAAGATACATTATGTAAGATTTATATAAAGAGCTAGCCATTCTTGCTATAATAGTTCGAAAATAGATAATGTAAAATGAATAATTTGAAAATTTCATTCAAATTACTCTATTGCGAGCGAAGATATTAGACAAGTTTGACAAGACGTGTGCAATAATTTCAACCAACGTACTGGTTGTTCGAAGCTAAGTCTCGCTCCTCCATTTTTAGCTTAAATCAAAATATCGTTGAACTGTTCTAATCTATTAAATATTGGAGAAATCTGATGCCATCGAGAGTTGATTATGGCCTGGATAAGTTAATTAATGTCTAATTAATAATTTAGAAAACATTTCAGGCCGGGGGTCACGTGGCTATGTGGGTAAGACGCTAGCTTGCTAGCCTGGAGGTCGGGTGTTCAATCCCTGCATTGGCCGAGAAAGTTCATCCAGATTTTCCGGTGTGGTTCTCCCTTGTCAGTGATGCAGGACGGAGGGGCTGACAAGGAATGCTGTCTAGTCGTTCGGATGGTACGAAAAACCGTGTACACATTGGCATGGACGTAAAAGATCCCTTGGCAGTTGGAATTCGATATAAGAGTAGGCCGTAGTGCCGCTGTCCTGACAAAATTTCCCTCATAGCACACTGTATGGCGTATGCCCGTCTTCATTAGGACAGGTTAGGAGCAGAACAGTAGGACGTAAATCTCGATTTCATTTCATTTTCATTTCACATTTCAGGCCTATAGAAAAACCTGCAATAGGAAGATTTAGCTCTTGCATAATGTATGTTTAACTGAGTATCCCTCGTATCACATGGAGCTGAACACAAGGCTAGAAATATCTAATTTTTACTTTATCAAATCAATACTGAGCTATTCTAAATAAAACGTTATTTTAAATAGTAATATAATTTTCTATCAAAGGAACTTCAAAAAGTCATTTTTGCATGACAGAAATAGCTGCAGGTGTTCAAATACTATTCTTTTTTGATTGTGAACAAAAGTATCTCTCTTATTTCTTCCACTTGCATTTTACATGTACTAGTACTTAATCTATTTTCAATTAACCACAAAATGGCCTAATAAACAAATTCTAACAATCTAATCAATATTTTCTTCTTGTTGTTCTTTTCTGGTCTTTTAACCTTATTTATGTTTATTTACAACAGATGGTATAGAATAGATACAAAATATTCTAATGAGTGATCCAACTAGGACACTTGCTGAATTTATTTATAAAGCCTTGTCAAATTGTGATAGATATTTAAAGACTAAAAGAGTGTATAAAATAATTTTGTGTCTTTCAAATCATTCATTGCACTTTGCACCTTCGATTTAAGTTTAAGATTAAATTGTATACGTTTATTACCATTTATTTCATATTTCATATATTTATACATTGTCAGACGAATGTTGACTTATATATCTACACAATATTCAAATACATCCACACATAAATCAAGTCATAAACTCATTTTCTCACAATCAGTTTGTTCAACAGCAAAACAAATCCCCCACTACAAACAAGAGAGATAGACATAGAAATGGTGCTTAACGGTCACTCGACACAAATTAATTCAATTGTGCGTAGGGGTCTAAACCCACCACTTGACTCAATGACCAAACCCTATGATCTAAAGAGCATGCATTAGACCATTTGTTTGACCAATCCACCCAACCCACTACAAACAAACAAAATGAAATATAATTTATTGTCCTACTTTTTTGCACCGACTGGGTTAATGAGGATGGGCATATGCCATGCAGTGTACTATGAGGGAAATTTTTCCATGACAGCGGTGCTATGGCCTACTCTTATATCGAATTCCAATTGTCAAAGGTTCTTTTACATGCACACCATTTTGTACACAAGACCTCAGTTTTTCGTCTCATCAAAATGACAAGACAGCTGTCCTTGTCAGACACTTCGTCCTGCACCACTGACAAGGCAAGAACGGGAAAGAACCTGGGACCTCCGCACTAGCTAGCAGGAAATATTACTCACTGAGCTACCGTGTCTCGACTCTCCTCTACAAATTAACAGGACTGCCCGATTATCACTATATACCAGTAATATTATTTAAAGACATGATCCCAGATATAGTTTAGAGAGAGAGAGAGAGAGAGAAATGGGGGTTAACATTCACTCAACACAAACTAGGTCATTTCAGGACTAACATATGGCTCAATTTGATTTCAATAATTCGCTTGTGCACAGGAGTCTTTAGCAGTGGGAGAAAACCGGAGGACCCGGAGAAAACTCATGATGTTGGACAGACGACCCTAGTCCTTGTCACGTACAACCGGGGAATTGAAACTAAGCCAGCTGACACAATGACAGACCTTATGATGCAAGGCACACGCGCTAACCATTCGGCCATCCAACCTTCCATGATATAGTTTAGATATATTTTAGTGAATATAAAACCCTCTCTGTGTAAGCTTAGTGTTTGATTATTAGCATTTTTAAACCCACTTGATTTATATATCATGTGAATGCTGGGATCGCTTGTTTAAAGATAAACAAAATATCTAAAGTTTCATCTGGGATGGGACTACTCTTGACTCCTCTATCAAATGAATGCCTTTCTATATTTGTTAATATTTACTCTATTCAATACCCTTTAAAAATGTTTGTATTACAAAATTTTTCATCAAAACAGTCATATGTGACATGTACAGTAACTCTCTTCAATAAGACTTTCAAGGAAACCTAGGACATGTACATATTCACGAATATCTCATAAACAAGCTATAAATAGACTGACCTAGTTCTTTTATCAAAATGTCAAAACAAACAAAAAGTTCAATCAGTGGTTATCTCCCTTAACTCAAGGGAAAAAAGTAGTCCCGGCCAGCCGACAGTTGTGCTATATATAGACCAGTAGGCCAGGCCCTGAGGCATAACATGACAGTTAATTGTGTTATGTGTAAATACTGTGAATATGATCAACATGTAATGCACATATTTTACACCCACGGCCATAGAAAAGAAAAGATTCACCTTGTGACTTGTGGAATCTACAGGATCATGATATAGTACACACTTAATTCAAACTTACAGAGAGGAATTTCTTAAGAAAAGTCACATGTTTGGCCTGTAAAATGTGTACCGGGTAGTTTTTATTCACATCTTCGCATAAAATTATGATAGGTTTGGTTTTTTTTAATATGAAGAGAATAATAAAAGGAATCTTACCTGAAGATGTATTTAAAGATAAACAATTACTAGATGTCTGAAATAAAACAAAATATGACTTTATTTATTTTCATCATCAAACACAGATAAAACGCAATGATGTAGACTAGCCATCTTGACATGATTTCTATCTAATCTCTGGCTCATAGCAGAAAATCCTACAGGAACCTCATTATACATTGTTAATGTTAGTGATGCCAATATATGGGAGATATTTGTATTTCACGATTTAAATCAGAATAACTTGTTTAACATACATGTACTGTCAACACGATATTAGAGAAGATTCTCACCTTTTGAGCTGGAAAAGGAAACTTATCTTCAGCTTTTCGTGGAGTTTGTATTCCTGTCAATGGTGGTTGTATATTGGTCATCTCCTGTAAAAATGTTAAATTAAAAAATAACAATAGCATTACATTAACATGATATATTTTTTAGACATATATGATAACAATCTGGCCCCATGTTGTGAGATGTATGAGAATTATTTGGCTACATGTACAGTAGTTGTGAGATAAATCAGAATGATCTGGCTACATGCACCGGTAGTTGTGAGATAAATCAGAATGATCTGGCTAGTTGTGAGATAAATCAGAATGATCTGTCTACATGCACCAGTAGTTGTGAGATAAATCAGAATGATCTAGCTACATGTACCGGTAGTTGTGAGATAAATCAGAATGATCTGGCTACATGTACCGGTAGTTGTGGGATAAATCAGAATGATCTGGCTACATGTTGTGAGATGTATGAGAACAATCAGGCTACATGTGAGATATATCAGAATGATCTGGTTACATGTAGTGAGATGTATGAGAACGATCTGGCTACATGTGATGTAGTGAGATGTATGAGAATGATCTGGCTACATGTAGTGAGATGTATGAATAACTATTTATAACCAGATCCACAATGAGTAAATCATGAAAGATAATTACAACCAAATCAAAATACTTTAACAAAACTGATCAATTTCAACTACCGGGTTTTGATTATTTGTTTGTACATACTTTAATATCCTTATATAATAAATATAGAGGAAGTTAACTTTTCAATAGACATGTAAACTTTTTATCAAAGAGATATTAAAAAATAGTAACGCCTACACAATACAAGATATTATTAATATTCACCGTCGCCATTCATTTCACAGATCCATGACACTTGATTTTATTCATACAGGTAATAGGATTGTATTTTGTTTGAAATATCTGTGTACATTGTGTGTCTCGTCCGCAGGTTTGTCTTGTATATTTGTTTATATGTGGTGTGGTCCTCCTGCAATCACTAATGTAGTTGTATTCATAGAATATGGTAGATATACAGTGTGTAAATTAATTGACTAATGGGTTCCAAGCCATTTCGGTCAATTTTCAAGACAATCTGTTAAGATCAACAAATATGACTTATATCAAATATACCATAATCTGTAAAGGGACTTTAACATCATTTTTAAGATTTAAGGGTAAAAAGAAAATGTGTGCAAACTAACCCCCACAAAAATAGAATAAAGAATGAAGTGACATGTAAGTGAATAAATTTAGAATTATCATAATTTTCTGTGAACTCCAGACTTATACTTATAAAGAAGGCTCTGTTAAAATGGCACTAATGTAAACTTCAAATAGCTACAACTTTCAAATTTAATCTGACACGTTGCCCAGCCTTTTAACAGTTTTAATTTTAACACTATTATTGTAATAATATTAAGAATCTGTAAATTTTAAAGTTCAATTAATAAAAATTCAGTGTCTTTCTTGCCTATTCAATATATCATATCAATTAAGAAAAAAAACAAAATTATTTATTATCAGGCTAGCACAACTTTTTGTCCCCAAAAAGATGACGAGGGAACACAGTGGGTTGGTAAATGGTAAAGTAATAAACTTACATTAAATATTGCATCCAAAACCTGAATATCAGCCTTTTTATTCTGTAAAATAACATTATTAAAATTCTTATTAAGGCAAAGCTCTTCAAATATAACTCATTCTACATCAAAATAAATCAAAATTTATATAATTGCCAAAACTTCAATAAGTTAATGGATATTATGTACAATTATTAAATGAAATGAAATGAGGTTGTAACATCCTACTGTTCTGCTCCAACTAGGCTAAGCATATGCCATACCGTGTGCTATGAGGGAAATTTTGCACGGACAGTGGCGCTACAGCCTACTGTTATATAAAATTCCAACTGCAAATGTGTACACAGGACCTCAGTTTTCCAAGGGGGAACCACCCTGAAAATCTTGTTAGTGAGCCAACGTCTTACTCACTTAGCCACTGTGGCTCCAATTATTAAATGTTTTCTCAATATTTCCATATAATTGTGTCATGTTATCTGTGTACAACCCTAGAAGAGACTATGTACTATATATTTACTTACTATTTCTGGGATAACAAGTTTTGGTAGGTTATTCCGCTGAGATTTTGCTTGATCAGACAAAGCTCCGTTTGGAAGAACCTGTGCTACTTTTGGCCCATGACTACTTGGCTTGGAATTCTGGGAAGGTGGCATATTTAGTGGTGAGAGAGGCTTGGAATTATGGGAAGAATGTGATAATTTCTCTGTTTTCTGGTTCGTGACATCTGTAACCAACGACTTCGACCTTTGACCAGCAACAGGACTAACACTGGGTCTGGAGTCACGCGATGATTGGTTTTGTTTCGCTGGTGAGGAATGACTGAATGGTGGAGGAGATGCCGAGCTTGAACGGGCATGACTAGGCTGGGAAGAGATGGAAGATGGGTTATGTGGCAGACTTTTACGATTGGAACTACTTGTGGTCGTGGCCTCCCTGCTGGAATGAGTTGGAAAGTTCAATGATCGATTAGGATCTATTTTTCTATCAGTCGGTTTGTGTTGGCCATTGTTGTGTCTTGAAGAAGGAAAATGTGGGCGATTGGGTATGTCAGTGATGAGTGGCGTCGTTGGTGCCCTCGGCACACCAATCATAGCACCAGCCTGAGCATACGGCTTCACTTCATCGTAAGAACCAAGGACTTTCTGTATCTTCTGACTAGTAAGGTCCATAAAATTATTTTGTACCTGAAAAACAAGACCAATAAACAATTAGTATGCTTATCTTCATCAAATTTAAAGATACATTATGTAAGTGCCTCAAATGTTATGTAAATTGTTAGACATTTATTCATATGCCAAGAGCATAATCAACTATCTAGAGCATTGGATGGTTGTGATTTTCAACGGATTAGTACATGATCGGCTGTTAATAAATTAATTACAAAATAGATGATCAAGACTGTTTATTATCGTAACAATGGTAGGAATGACGATCGAGACTACACTATTCTTCAAATGGCCATAACTTAATTCAGAATAAAGTAAATTTCAATATATTCCCTTTTCATTATCTATTTTTTGATTAATATATCGAAAACTTTCAGCTCTTTATCGAAATCTTACATAATGCATCTTTAATGCTTTTAATTCATGCACAGTATTAAAATATAGTGCACACACAAATATTTGAACATTCTAATTCAAATAATTTTGCAAGGCTTTTCCAATTGATTTCATTGTATATGTTATATAATTTCAATAATTATTGATATCAATAAAGATTTAAAGCTTCTAGGAATCTGAAAATGCGCCCCTCCCCCTCCCCCCCAAAAAAATTGGTCATTCATATTGATGAATATTTTTAGTTCCACTATATACATGTATAAGTGTCAGACATGTGTTTATATCTTTATGCATGTATTATCTTATCTATATCCCCGATCAAATCTATACTGATTTATTGATTTATTGATATTTCCAATTGACATGATACAATAAACCGACCAGAACTAGCCATATGTTGAACATTAACTTAAATGTTACACAGATTTATTGCATGTTTAAAATAAAGTAGGTAACAAAAGATAGGTTGCCAGGCAATGAAACATACATCCACAGCATCTAAGTCATCAACAAGGGTTGTCACATATTTTTTTTTTCTTTTGTCAGTAACAAGGGTTGTCACATATTTTTTTTTTTTCTTTTGTCAGTAATGAAAACATTTACACCACACTAAAATCTGATTACGAGTAACAATCTATCAAGTAATTATCAGAAATAATTAGAATTTGTTTGGCTTCTAGTTCTGCCCTATAGTAACCTTTAGCATACAAAACAATTAATAACAAGGGCCATAACTTTTGAAGTAATTATCCAATCTGGTTAAAAGACAGATCTTATTTCGTTACGTTTTTTATAGTTCAAAAATTTTGTTTTACTTGTCTTTACTACACTAGGATCTGGGAGTTGTTATATAACCCGCATTCTGGCAGTAATTATTGGAAATCGTTGAAAATCGATAAGATTTTTTGTCTCATGGCCTTAAACACTGTGTATAAATCTACTAAAGTCAACCGGATATTAACTTTAGCTTCTAGAGCATATACAAGATTTTCCAAAATGATCAAGGGACATAACTCTGGCAGTAATTATTGGAAATCGATGAGAATCAAAAGGCCTCTTTGTCTGTTGACATTAAGTTAAACACTGTATATATTTAAAGTCAATCAGATATTAACTTTAGCCTCGAGAGCAGAAGATTTTTCAAAATGATCAAGGGCCATAACTCAGGCAGTAATTATCATAAATCGTTGAAAATCAATAGGCTTCTTCGTCACATGATCTTAAACACTGTGTATAAATTTAAAGTCAAACCAATATTAACTTTAGCCTCTAGAACGTCCACAAGCAATTGTAGACGCTGGAATGCCGGACAGACGGGGTCGACAACAATATACGACCACATTTCAATGCACATGGATGGGTGTATAAAAACACCGGTATTCATATATTTGTATTATACACATTAAAAAAGAATCTAATAGTAATAGTGAAGATGATATCTCAACAGTCACATGTTCACATCAAATCGAAGCGATGGCATGATAAGTATCATCCAGTAAAAAAACACATTGACAAGCAACTTGATGTAATATACATGTAGCCTTTAATCAATGACTTCATAATCTAAATCATCTATCATTGTGTTCAAAACACATCCACAAGCACTTGACATAGTTCTTTCTTTTTTTCAATCACAGATTTTTTCAGCAACTATTAACTATAATTTGTGTTACTACTTTATACTGAACTACAGAAGTAGGTCTCTTGGTCTACATACAAGTACATGTTATACTAAACAAAACTGTGGAAGACCTAATTACTGTCTCGTTATTGTTCAACAATTTGAGTCTGGGTATTGTTCCACAATTTGGGCATTGCTCCACAATTGAGTCTGGGTATTGTTCCAACAATTTGTGTTTTGTTCCCCAAATTGAGTTGTGGTATTGTTCCACTACACTAATTGATGCTGTCGTGTTTAAATGAGTTGTATGTGATTCCACTCTATTATTAAACGGAAGGTCACGACTAGTTACGCGTTGATCAACATTGTGACACGGTCGATAAGACTAAAATCTCTGGGTACAAATAAGTGTTTTTATACCCTGCAAGACTATCGCAAAAATATCTCAAGTATGGCTGCTTTAGCATGATCACGAAGAATGCTGGTTTAATACTCTTGTCTTGATAAATGAAGTGGGGATTTCATAATAATGTGTTTCAGCTTTATTGTAACTTTAAGAATTTAGTAACATGCAATTTGCTATTAAGAGTTTGTATTAAATGGGTTATGGGAACTGTTTTATTAATTATCTGTATTTAGTTTGTTTTTAATTACAACCGAGATAATAGATATAATCTGTGCCAAGTCTTTTTGTGCCCAGGATTCTGGAATTAAAAAGTGCCAGATCTCAGACTTTGCAGCCAAATCAACCAGTCTGTCTTCAAAATTATCTTGTGATAAAAAATATTTTTAGGAATAAAGATACATGTAGACATTGCAAGTAAAGTGTAGTGTACACTGTAAGACCACATTTTCATGTCAAATCATCCAGTAGGTCTTCAAAAACATATTGTGATAAAATATTTTTAGGAATAAAGATACATGTACTGAGCACTTCTCGAATTAATTCATAAAGTGAAACGTATTAATTAATTGCAAATAATTCCTATGTCTTTTTTTTCATATACATGGATTTCTCTTTATAAGCTTACATTTTCTACATGTAAATGTGAATCCTCACCTTTTTGGGACCATCAAATAAGGGCATCGAAGGAGCATTGGAGCTGTTATGTTTTTTAGCCTGTCTAGCTCGAGCCTGCTGAGCTTCAACACGAGCCTTTTCCTTTTTACTCGCTCCATGACTACTGAAATGAAAAGAAAAATACATTTTATTATTACCTATACATGTATTCACATAGTGCTGATGAAAATATATACACAAATTCTAAATTATCTTTTAAAATATTTTCATTAAGCTTATTCTTTTTCTATGCAAGACAGATACAGTTGATAAACGGCTATGGCCTAAAACGTGTTCTAGAGTATTAAATCTCTTAACTTTTATTAGTAATATTACAGTCCTGTCAAGTGTCTTGCTTGAATACTACCCATGCATTATTTTTGGCGGATTGCTTCCTTTCTACCCGAACTTTATCGCTCAAATCCATTCTTCCATCCATTTTATGGTATTATTACACATTTACATCATACATGTACATGTATGTAAGGAGTTTATTCATCATAGTCTAAGGAGTTTTACTGTGTGTATGGATGGTTGTTTGCAGGCTCCATCAGTCAAGGAGTTTTACTGTGTGTATTGATGGGTGTTTGTAGGTTTACCTATTCTAGAACACCTGATATCACTTTGTTGAAGAGTCATGTACCAGGGATGTCATTAGAAGCTTACAACCGGCAAATTTCGTTGTTTAAATTAGGCCAATTTCTGGCTACTTTTCAGCTAAAAAAAATCAGCAATTTAATACATATAAAATTCCAGATTACTGACTCGAGAGTAGTAATATTGTGTAATATACATGCAGTATATAAATACATATTAAATAACAAAGTTTACTGTGTCATAATCATATTCATATTTAAAATTTGGATATTTACCAAATATCTAGCTGACATGATGCCAATAATCAGACAAACCATAGAAAAACCTTTAAAAAGTTTTATGCCGTCATATTGACCTGATTATTAAATATAAAATGTACATGTATGTCTCTTTCGGCTATTATTCTAAATATATTTAACTGGCGCGTATACCATTTTCTTGATTATGTCTACAACATCTCTTACTACTGTTCATCATGTGCATTATCCATACAGCAGTCCATTTGCTGATTATGCTATTTTACCAAGATTTCGTCTAATGGTTTGGAGGCAGCTATGGTGGGTGTGGCGCCACACCTGTTACCACTGTTCATCATATATTTTGTACATGGTGAACAGTCCATTTGCTGATGACAATATTTTGCTGGTAGAGTTTTTTTAGGACTTCAAATTTTGTCTAATTTTTTGGATTGTTCGAAGTTGGTTTTATTTTATTTTTATTACAATATTTACAATATGAATATTTGAAATCATACTCATATAATCTTTGAATGGCATTTAGTGATTGAATATAATACACAACACAGTTCTACTCATAGTCATACCCATATTCAATGATAAATCAAGTGTGCTATATCACAGTTTAAATAAGTGAAATTTAGCTGGAGCCATACAGGATCTCGATTTCTTTTTACCCCAGCTGACTAACTAGATACTTTTTCTCATCAACCACTGACAAGTGGAAACTAGGCTGGGACTTCCTATTATATTGACAGAGCCACAGTGCCTATGTGATACATTACTTTGAATTACTAGGATTACACTTTTTTTAACAGCAGATCTATATATGATATGATACTGTGAATTACTGCAGCATACACTTATATAGATCTATGTGATTTATTATTTCACAGTAGATTTATGTGATGTATTACTAAGAAACACATGTATTACACAGTAGATCTATGTGATATAATTACTCTGAATTACAGCAGAATACACCTTTTTTCACTGTAGACCTATGTTATATATTACGAATTATTGGTACTGACAAATATTTATTAGGCATAATATTGTAGTGCATTACACAGTACAGTCATGTCACTGGGTCATAAGTTTGTATTACATATTAGATCCATGTCATGTATGAAGAGAGTTTTATTTAAACAGATTTCATATTAATGCACAATGGGCTTGATATATCAAACAAGTGTATTTATACTGATTGAACTTTGGCAACTGTTCTTAATACATGTATGTAGGCCTACTGTGAATTAGATTTAAGCTTAAAGAACATGTGCATGTAACTACCCAAAATTCCATGCTCTATCAAGTGCCTTGATGAACAGGTCTATATACTTGCAAGAGTAATGGTGGTAAGTGATTGTAGTAATTATCAAGTCTCTCATACAACTGTAATTACTTAAATTAATTTAAATGGTTAAGTAACTCCACTTTATAAATGTATTGATAACTTCCAAATGCCTCAATATTTTGTATATTTTAAATTTTCAAACAAAAAATGATCTATAGGAATACATTTTGGTTACAGATCAAAATACTTAAAACTACTTTTATTTACATGGTCCTCTGGAATCAGTGACAGACCCTTGAATCAAGGTGGAGGTATTTATGAATACTAAAAACATCTACATATAAATCTAACATATCAATAAAATCTTCATGTATTTTCCACTGACCTTGATGTCAGTGAAACCAGATGTGGAATAATTTTGCTGAGGTTTGAAAATATTTCTTTTTTGAAATATCAAATAAATTCTGCATTTACATCTCATTATGGTGTACATGTAACATGTGTCTGGAGATGGTAGTATAACACTATATAATATAAATGTATACGTAAATCCTATACATGACCTGTAATCCACACATGATACATTAACAGTATTAATGCTACAAATATTGATCTTTTTCTGTTTAATTAATATTTTTATCAATCAGTGAACATCAGATATCATTTGAAATGAAATGCTGAATAAATGATGATTAATAATTAAGCTTTATTGTAACTAAACGCATCTGAGTGGTATTAACAGTGTTTTTAATAATAAGCTGACAATTATTATTAACCTAAATTTAACCCTATTTTAACCAGGGGACAGTTTCCATTCACATGTTAAGTAAAATCCGATGAGAAAACAAAAATGCTTATCAAAATGAGTCCATGAACGACTAGGATTTTCTTGGGGAGGGAACAGAAATTTGCCTGTTTACCAAACATTCAGCTTCACAAATCAAAAATGAGTGAGATGTTGTTTGCTAAGATATAATATATGACTACATGATTCACCATCCATGATAAATATTAGCTATAATTAAAGTAATATTACATGTGGGTTTTTTTCTATTGAATGAAGAACTGTTTTCTGCTTGACAAAGCCACAAATTTCCAAGCCTCACATCAGGCTCTGTCATATCACAGTTGCATGTTCAAGAGTATTATAGATGGAATTATAGTTAACAAGGGAGAAGCTAAAAATAAACTTGATTTGTCTAAGGCAGTAAGAAGAGCTAATATGTATCTATATATAGAATACAACCTGGTGTATTGTTAACTGGAATTCTATTAATTATAAACTGCAGATAATTTAAGCCTCTTTATTAAACAAGTCAACAATGAGGCTGATGTCCAGCGCTGAAATCCCTAAATAAATAGATGACGCATAATAATTAATTGCACATTTTTATCTTTTTCAAAAGTATCTAGCATTCAAAATGATTATCTAAACTCAAACTCAGTCAAGGTTTTGAAGTACCTAGTACTAGTAGTGAAACTATACCCTAAGTTTTATCACTCTCCATCAGACAAAATCAAAATTATCTTGTCCCAAGGCATCAAGCCAATGAAATTGCTTGCTTAGTTTTAGTGGGAATGTTAATCATTTTGAACTCAGTCAAGACATTCACCTAATGAACATCTACATCAAGTTTCAACATTCTACCTCAATTAAAAACAGGCGGGTTGTTATGTTCCAAAGTTTTGACCAATCAAATTTCCAAGTTTGAACATTCTACCTTAATTAAGAGGAGAGTTAGTGTGTCCCAAAAAGTGGGACAGACGGACAGACCCATTTTAATAGTTCCCTGCTTTCTTCGAAAGGCAGGGGACAATAAATCACTTATCAAATATCATAAAAGAGGGAGAGAAATGGGGTTTAACATTTACTCAACACAAACTAGGTCATTTCAGAACTAACATATTGTTCAATTTGATCTCAATAATTCGCTTGCACATCGGGGTCTTTAACAGTGGGAGGAAACTGGAGGAGCCGGAGAAATCCCATGAGGTTGGACATGTGAGTTTACTCCTTGTCACATACAAGTGAGGAATTGAAACCACACCACTTGACTCAATGACAGATCTTATGATCCAACATGCACATGTTAACAATTCGGCAACCCAAACTCCCAAAATATCATAAGAAAACTTCCTAACATGAAAACAATGAAATAAAATGGGGTTTAACAGCCTACATTTCTGAACCAACTGAGATTAATGAAGAGTGGCAAATGCCATGTGGTGTGCTATGGGGGGAAATTTTGCCTACACCATTGACATTGGGAGACCATACCAGAAAATCATGAGGAATTTTCTCAGCCAAAACCGGGACCTAAGCCAGTGCATTACTCAATAAGGCATCGTGGTCCAACCTACTTTCAAACAAAATAAATGTACTTATACATATACCATAGGACACAATTCTATTGATTACAATTACTGAGGGATGTTTCGACTAGTAGTAGTACCATGGTTTTTTAATGTCTGCTTCGACTAAAGTGATATTGCAGACGAGAACTAGGAAATCCGAAGCTTCTTCCTGTATTAGAATTTCTATTTTTACGGCCTTAGGCCATGAAGTGGTTTAGTGGGAAGTTCTTCCTTTTATTTAATAATAAAAAAACCAAATCGTTTGGTAGTTGATCTATGGAGACAGCATTTATGAGGGCATATATGTGTCTCAAGATTCTGTTTCGACTAGGTTTTTCTAAGCTTTATCAAGCCAAGTATTTCATAGAATCATGTCCTGTGTATTTCCAGCTCAATTACTAAATCTGAAACATAATAAGTGTAGGTGTTTTTATATGTTTTTATTAGAAATCATGTTTATGAGTCAATTCCACAGCTCAACATCATAATTATCATTATTATCAAGAATATTTTTTGCATAACACCACTTTCCACAAAGAGTGCTCAAAAGTGCTTTACAACAGACATGGTAAATCATACATGAACGTAAGTAAGATACTAATACCCCCTGGTAAGTTCAAGTAAAACAATCACAAATATCAAAAGTAAAATATAAATTGTCACTGAAAAACTAAAGTGGTTGTTAAAGATAGGGAGAGAGAGAGAGAGTAATGGGGTTTAACGTCCACTCGACACAAACTAGGTCATTTCGGGATTAACATATGGTTCAATTTTATTTCCATAATTCGCTTGCGCGTAGGGGTCTTTAGCCGTGGGAGGAAACCGGAGGACCCAGAGAAAACCCATGAGGTTGGACAGGCGACCCTACTCCTTGTCACGTACAACCGGGGATTCGAAACCACGCCAGCAGGCATCGATATTTCCGCGCACGGCGTGCGCAGACACATTTGCTTTAAAAAATTTTTGCAGGCACATTTTTAAAGATGTAGCCACGCCGGGCGGCACCTGCGCCCGGCACTATTTTTTGCCGCCCAGCACAAAGAAAAAATCGAAGAAAGCCGCCCAGTCGTATTTAAACCCCTTCGTCCTTCTCTGTACACAAACTCGGCGCTCGAAATTTACCACGGCAATTAAACGGCAAAGCCATGGTAAAAGCCGACGTACGCAAACCATGTCTGTCACGGCATAATTTATTTTTGTGTGCCGTAGTAGACCCTATCATCCCAAATTAGTTTAAAGAAAGATGTATTGGTATTTTGTTTATTTATACTTAGAAGATGTGTAGGCCTAGGTCTATTCATTTTACAATTATTCTACGGTTCTTTATATTATTGTTTATTTGCCGTAATTAGGTCACCCAGACCAATTTACGGCACTCCAATGTTAAAGGTTTGAATGTCGTAATTGTCACACACGTGCCTGCAAATTTTCACGATTTCTTATTTTATTTCTTACCTGTGTTGACCGTGGATTTGCTACGGCCCGAGAGTAGGACTAGGAGGACGATGAAAGCTTTCTCAGTTTCTGCCTGACCTGATTCTCATTCCACCGTAATAATAATAATATTCGTGAGACACGTACAACAACTTTACAAACAAGTCAAATAATACAACGTGTTTTAATTATCAATATCTACCTGTTGTCATAATTCGTCGTACTCAAATAAAACACAAACACCATTTTAAGGATCGTTTTAATTTTTAATCTCAAAGTAATATTTGAAAAAAAACCCCAACAAAACAAGCAATACCGAAAGGTCCCCAACTTATCTATCCAGAGAAACAGAGTGGGGCGGGACAATTTTATGATCGGTTGGATGGTGTCAAAAAGTTTTTAGATCCCTGTATCATTGATGAGAATTAAGTGAATTTGGTAAAATTTGAATATATAAATGGAAATTTGATTTGCACTGAACCAAATACAAAAGGCAGCAGATGCTCTGAAAATACACCAAGAAGGGTTTAATTTTCATAAAAGACCATGCCCCCTTCCCAAAAAATTTTTTGCCTCGCTCCGCTCGCCAAATATATTTTTACACCACTCACCAAATCCTGGCTACATCCCTGTGTTTCAGTATGACCCTGCAGGCACATTTTCAAGTGTGCGCGCAGGCACACTCAACTTTTATAGAGCCCTGCACGCCAGTTGACTCAATGACAGAGTTATGATACAGCGCGCACGTGCTAACCATTCAGCCATCCACCCCCCCTGTTAAAGATAGGATCCAGTTATCAAATGATACAGGAGATGATTAATAATATGCTTTTATTAGTCTTATAATTAAGTTATAAACAAATGAGTTATAAGATTAATTGATAACCTATTGCTGATGTGAATAATTTGGAAGTCTATTCCACAGTTTTGGGACCGTTAGATCTATTTGATAAGGCCAACTTCAAGTTTGGTCAAAGGTCAAACAGATCCTACAGAAATACACCAGGGACCTGCACCCAAGGAAATGGTAATATACGTCAGACTCAACAACAGGGAGGAAGCTGGATCAAGGATACACAAGCAGATCTTGCTAGAGCAGTTTTCCCAACAACCAAGCTCTTCACCACACAGATCACCACTTCCTCCCGATTCCGACTAGACAACCTGATCGCCTACCAAAACATCAACAGCTACAACCAATTGATCTCCACTAACACCACGCTACCAAACTTGAAGGGCAAAATATAATTGAAAGCAAACGATGCCATCCAATGGAGCCCAGACACGGTGAGCGAGATCATCAACTGCTGGATGGGGAATTTAGACCATTGTCGGGGGAAAGGAATAAGAAGCCGTCTTTAGAACAGACAGTTGTCAATTTGAGCCCCCTAGAACTTAGCATACTTGACAAAGGCCTCAAGTTTTTCCAATTCCAATGATAACATCCATAGACCCCATTTTTCAGGCAACCGATCGCTTTCAAAGAACTCTTTCATCGACTTATTTTTTTAGGAACAAACCCGACAGAGGTAAAAAAAAATTATTCACAGAAAAATCCACATGGAAACCACCGAACAATTCCTTAACACCAGCACTTCTAAACACTTTTGAGTAAATGAACACAGAAATATTATCCCTTCAGCCACAATCACAAATACCAAATTTCAACCAGACCGCAAAAAGACAAACATAATAATTAGGAAAAGCAACAAAGGCTCGCTTGTGTCATAATGAATCGCACAGACTATATCTCAGAGGCAGAAAAACAATTAAGTAATCCTAAACGTTACACTAAATTAGATCAACCCATCTTTAAGGACACCGCAACCTTAATAAACAACATCTTACATCAACTGCAAGACAAGGAATACATATAACGGCAAAACAATATGATTATCTATCCGCTAAATCTGACTGCTGACAACGACATCTCTATACGCTACCAAAAATACATAAAAATCTAGAAACAGAATGGTTTATACCTAATATATTACCCAAGGGACGCCCAATAATATCAGACTGTGGCAGCGAACCATACAACGTATCACAATATATAGACCATTTCTTGTAAACCCCTAGCATGCCAACACACATCCAACCTTAAAGACACCAACGATTTTATTCACAAAATCAAACAGTTCAGAGTCCCTGAGCACACCATTTTAATATCCATCGACGTACAGAGCATGTACACAAACATCGATAATAACACAGGTTGAAGCAGTTAGGAAAGCATTTCTTAGGAACCCGCAAGCATTCAGACCGGACGAAGAATCTGTTTGTGGAGGAATGACTTCGCTTTGAATGATCAAATATACGTCCAGTCTTCCGGAACTGTGATAGGAAAACAATTTACTCCGAGTTATGCAAATCTCTTCATGGCGGAGTGGGAAAGGAAAGTTCTGGCACTCTACCCATTAAACCCAGATTTCTATGGACGTTTTTTAGATGAGGAAAACCATCAGCGCCACCAACACCAAAAATTAATGTATGTATTTTTATAAAACTAGGAAATATCACAAACTAAATTTTCATCATCCTAAGTCAGTGCTTATGTGGAGACTCAACCTCTCCCCCAAATTCTTAAACCTAACCTACAATCACGCCAACAGTCAAGTGCCCTACCTTGGCGAAAATTGAGCTGGCCTTAACAAATAGATTTAGCCGGTTTAGGGCTGCAATTTCAAATGCTCTTTCACCATAAAACATAACATTGCCATTCTTCTCAAGAAGATACAAATTTGTAACTGTCAACGAGGTTGATATAAACCTGCTTGCCTAAGACTTCAGTAGGCCAGATACATACTGTTATGAGATGTAAATATATATTTCTAATATTATAAGGAAATCCTTATCATACATTCATGTGGCATGATGCCTAGATATGCATGTAGAGGTCTAATGAAAATAATCCGTCTAAAACTCTAAACAGGTATTTAATATTAAAACAAACAGTTAATTTTAACAAAATAATAATTGATCTAAACAGGGATTTATTAAAACAAACAATTGACTTTAATAAGATAATACTTGATCTAAACAGTATTTATTAAAACAAACAGTTAATTTTAATAAAATAATAAACAGCAATTTATTTTTAATAACATTAAATTTCAACCTTGGTGTAAAGTTTATACTGTAAACTCCCAAAAATTTGTTTTATTAAACTAATACCATTCTACATACCTAACGGACATAGATATATATGTAGGAGATGTACTAGTAGAAAGCATGTTTGAATATAATTGAAAAACGTGAGTATATTATTGTAATATAAGTAGAACAGCCTCGCATCAGTCTATTGTTATTTAAATGTCAAGGATAGACAGTTTATATACAGCACAGTGAATTAATATTGTTTATCAAATGTCTACAACCACCTATTTTATACTTACATTCAGTATACTATGATATAAGGCCAAACAAATAAAGGATAGGTAGAGAGAGAGAGAGTTTATCGCATCAACTTGTAACCCTCATTTAGAGACTTACACTATGGTTAGGGGAGAGAGAAAGAGAGAATTTACATCTTCATTTGCTAATTCACATACTTTCAATGGCCTACACTTTCAATGGTTTACCCACAGTTCCATGTATCGCATGCCAAGAATTTGCCGTAACAGACTGTTTCATTGGCTAATCCGCCACTTCAACCAGAACACCGGTAATATAACAACTCTTCCAGATCCTACATGTAGTGTAGTAAAGACAAGTACCGTATAACGAAATTTGAACTATAAAAAAAGAAACGAAAGAGGATCTGTGTTTTAATCAGATTGGAGGGAACTGGAATACATGTACCTTGAGGAAAATGCACAAGGTTAGACAGAAAACCCTACACCTCGTCACTCCCGTAAGATCAAAAGCATGCCATTTTAGTCAAGAGAGACATGGTTATTGTGTCCTGAACAGTCCCTTTCTTCCCACTCATGTTTTAAATTCATAATTCTATGTAAATTGCCATCATGCCAGAATAAAAGTCAAACAATGAGTTCTTGAGACCATACATACATACCAGCAATCAAACGTAATTTAGGATCAATAATTTTTCAAATCAATCATTTCTAACCTAAGACATTTACCATTTAAACCATACTTGTATATCGGTACTACTTTCTATCAATTTTACACCATCTTTATGTGCCTTAGACAAAATAATAATAATTCTACTATTTTTTTTTGTAAATTAAATGTAGGTGTATGAAAATAAGACATCAGAAGTTTTGCCTGTCCTTTTGCCTGACAATGACATTGACTGTAACATATATATAATAATTTTTATCATTATAGATGGTTCAATCTGTAGTTTTAAACTAAAGCAACTTTGTAATTCAAGTGGAGGAGACAACACGTATTATTTACAATCCTTATGTACACGTACTAATGTACTGTTAGAAGTAAACAATTGAACCATTTGTCTTCCAACAGTAGTAAAAAGATCATTATTATAGACTAATCCATCACAGCCTTTACTCTCTGACCGACTTTCCTAATGTTATCAGTATCAGTAATCTGAATATTAATACTATTACACATAATAACACAAGCACAGTAATAGTTTAAGCATGGCCTTAGGAGATGTATACATACATGTAAACAGGTATTCAATTCAATCAATTGTTATTGTTTAACTGTACATTTATTAAGATACCCAGTACATAATCAATCACAATGTCAAGTAAACTAAAGACAAAAATGTTTGAATTGGACAACCCAATGCACCTTGAACACCTAATGACACTTTCATATTACACATGTTATATAAAGAAGCTGAAATCTCTTCATGGTTAACTGAATAACAATAACACACTTTGGACTAGAACTACTAGAAGGTATAAACTATAAAGACACATCAAACCCTAGGTTTACCAGTTTGACCCATGGCATGTCTCGAGGCTAATATAGCTTTTCAACCAGAAAATATAAAGTATTATACAATGTCTTTACTTTCCAACACATAAAAGCTGGTAATCGTAATTTGTATTTTTCGGACAATATGTAATATTTAACAGCTTAATCCAGGCTTAAATTATACTCAAATTGATTATTTAACATTTAAAATTAAGAAATCAAACCCCAAATATCAATAATCTTTCGGCATGGATTCAATCAGATGAGAGACCTATCAAAATTGTTCACACAATACATGTAGATGGTGCTGCCTTATTTTTATCATCTCTAGAAAGTGCTGAAAGTGAAGGTTGTGCACTTTTCAATTTATCGTATCTTTGTAAACACAAAACAGGAACGGACCATTTTTAGACTGATATTCCTTTCAGAGATTCAACATGCACAATATTTTAGTTCATCAGGATTCAAAATCCCTCAAATGATCATCAGCAGTTTTATTTTTCAAAGTTTCAATATTGTATTGAAATGAAATCAACAGAAACTTGACTGGGTTCATGAAGTTATGGACAAGCTTATAACAAGAACACTTCCATTTGTTTCTGGGTGAATTAGAATTTCCTAAACATGTTAAGTAGACAGCGCCTCAAAAAAGACGAATAACAGATGATGTAATCTTGGAATAATTTTCAAGATATATGTTATTGAGACCTTACCATAAAAGACCAATAACAGATAATATATGTAATCTTGGAATAATTTTCATAAGTTATTGAGATAACAGATATGTATTCTCCGAATTATTTTTATATGTTATTGAGACCTTGCAGTAAAAGGAGTCATATAAGAAGTGGGAGATCAACCACCCACTCACCTCTGTTATACTTGTATGTTACACATCAACGACTAGTATACAAACCATACAGGTGATGTTCAACTACTCAACTTAAATCATATATATATATAGGCCTACACAGGTTACAGATCTTGAAATGGGTTTAACACGCTACTTTTCTGCACCAAATGGGCCAATGAAGATGGGTCACATTTTCTTACAGTAATTTAAAAGAACAAAACAAATTCAAAAATCCTACAAGAATGTACATGTACATCTCAGCTTGCACATTGACAGTGACTTTAAAATAATGGTTGAAACAGATATCAACAAAGATATCACTCTTTTAAGTGAAATTAATTAGACAAGTTTGGAATACTTCAATAATAGGAATCAAATGATGGAAGATTCATGTTGAAGGTATTGAATTACTTAATAAATCTCTCTTTCATCATGTACACATATGTCTTTCTGCTTATTTATTACACATTAAATACTATTCATTACATTTCAAGGTTGGTGATAAAAATAAATGGATGAACTGTTCATATTATTAATTATTATATAATTAGTATAGTATGAATGATAACAGTTGGACCATGTGGCATATTTTATGTACACACTGTCCAGTATATTCTGGATTATACAAGATTACAATACATCACATGCCATCATATTGATGATATACTGTACATAAAAAATACATAACCACGCCTCCTTTTAAAGGAAAATAAATGCGGCATAACGTTCTTAATTTCGGCACCAACAGAGCTAATGAAGACGGGCATATACCATACAGTGTGCTATGAGTGGAATTTTGCCCAGACAGCGCTACAGCCTACTCTAATTTCGAATTCCAACTGTCAACGGTTCTTTTACATCACTCCAATGTGTGAACAGCCCTTCGTCTCACACCACTGACAAGGGGTACCACTTTGGAAAACCCCAAGGAACTTTCTTGGCCAACAATGGGACTGTTTCGCAGATCTGGTTATCAAGCCAGCGTCTTACTTACCCGTATCGCAACTGCCGTGGCTTCATTTTTCAACGCCAAGGTATTGGGGTCTGACATAGCATAGGTATTTTGCATGTTCCCAGGTCTCACGTTCATTTATAGTGAATAAAATAACTCTTACCCCAAAAAATGCCAAAATAAAAATTCTAAGATTATATTCAATGACAATAATTGGCAAGACAGATCTGGAAGTGAATTTAATTTGAACTGTTTTCGTCCTCTTTCCTGTTCCTCCTTTACACTAGACTGACCTTCAAACTTGACTAGCTTCCTCGGAAAACACCAAGTGCACTTCAGAACAAAAAGACATTGTAAAAAATTTGAAGGAGAAGAAAGAGCATTACAATCTAGAACTGGTTGTTCAATTGGTACTGCTTACTGACTAAATCGAGTCCATGGTTACTACTCTCCTACTTTTCAAATCAAGAAGATGAATGAAGTCCAATTAGTCAAATATGAAGATGGCAGTTTCTTACTTCAAGTATTTATCTACAGTTCAAAATTTGTACTTATGCCTATTGAAAATATTTCTCCAAGGGTTTCCTTGTAAAATATAATTCAATAATAACCTCTGTGTCATATTTTCTTTGTACATGTAGATGGTAGATTCTTAATTTAACGATACATGTAGTGATAAAAAATTAACCTGAAAAAAAAAAAAGCGCATTGAAAATGCCCAAAGTGGCTGACTTTATTGTAAAATAAAAGTAAATGTATATTATAAGCTCCCTACTCTATACATATACATCAATGATAAAACAAGCTGTCAATGTTACTATAGAACATGAAAATACCCCATGAGACTGATAAATATTACAAATGATTGCAGATTGCATTGATCACTCAACTATACAAAGACTTTGAGAGACTATTGAATAAAAACCAAAATATGTTGCATGTTGAAATGATATATATATCTCATCATATATGTATTGAAATCAATGACTGAAACAATCTTTATGTCATGCGATACATAGCATATTTTCCATCCAGTATCATACACAATAAGCAATAATTCCCTAAGCATAAAAAAACAAAACATTTTCTTGACATTATTTAATGTTAAAAATCTTTTTATATATCATATTTACACAGGTACAATATACATATTCAGTGTGTGACTTTGTTACTGTATGTACATATACTTTTATATCTATTACAGCAGTAATGATAAAACTATGTAATGAAAGGACATCAAAGGAGGCAAAAACTGTCCATCATGTACATGTAAGAGAATTATTAATAAACCATAATAAAATGGATGTACATGTACCACGAGAGAATGAATCAACCATTAAAAGAAGGAATCAACCATTACATAATGAATCAACCATGTACACTGTACCATGGCCTACTATATCAAATTCCAACTGCCAAGGATTCTTTTACATGCACACCTATTTGTACAGAGGACCTTATTTTTCTTCCCATCCGACAAACTGTACATTGTCCCTTGCCAGGCCCTCCATCCTGCACCACTTACATGGAGGAAATATGCTTGAAAATCGTCAGTTTCTTACACCAGATGGGAGTGAACGAGAATGGATGATTCTGTGAGACTTTTACTGTTAAGGTTAAAGGATTAAATACCTAGATATATTTATATATATATCACTATCAGACAGAAGCAATCATGGCTTGATTACTCATTATTACATCATTGTATTCACTCAGAGAGAGAAAATCTGAGGTCAATTATCACATAAATCTCTCTAGAGCTACACATACCAATCTCCTTAATAATAACAATAAATCAGCAGTTGAACAACTCTACTACTGGCTTGTTTAACAGACATTTAGTAATTGAAGCACATTTAACAAACCACAATAATTCTATGGAAGACAATTACTGAATTTTAATTGGAGCTAGGATTCTACAATCAGTGTCTTTTATAGTTCCAATAGAATATAGTAATCGAACTGGAATACCATTAATCTTTTTTTACAGAGCAATATTTCGACTAGGATAGAGTTTCTAGTCTTTACGTAAAAATGATGGAAAACTACCGTATATGTAAACTAAAATAATATTTTTTTGTAATTGTGTCACTGCTTAAAACTAGGTAATCTGTCGCTCTCTAATGAACACGCATTGTATTCTACATGTAAATTTATTGAATTGTGACTTGTGTATGATTCTCTTGTTGTTATATCAAGCGTTATAGTGTTATGTTATGGTCAGACGACCCCACTCCTTGTCACATACAAGCAGGGAATTGACACGACACCACTTGGCCCAATGACAGGTGCAAGGGTTAATCCATTCAGCCACCCAAACCCCTAGGCCCTTTGGTCTGAATAACAGAATATACAGATATGTACAATCAAAATGTTCATTCTATCTATCAGCATTCTGTTGATAATTACAAGAGAACTATTGCAGTAACGTAGCTCCCATGAAAATTCAGTTATTGACTTCATATAACTGTTGTTATTATTTTTACACAAATTATTGAAATTATTTTGCACTGTATAAGTGACTAGCCTTGATCACCTGGGTATACAAAAATCTTTGAAGTCTCATTTGACATCATTCAAAATTGTCTCGTAGATCTATCCTATGATTTCAAGTTGCAAACATTGACATACATATTGGGATTATATAACTTCTAGTGATTGGAGGATGGTACATGTAAGTTCACAGGTATGTAAATGTACCATCAATTTATCACTGATTAAAATAAAATCATTAGCACACATTATACTAGTGAAATAAACTAGTATAATTGTCAAGTTTAATTTACCTACCTGTACAATACACAGGACGTGTTAAATGGTGTCATCATAAGGAGAAAATATCCTGTGGAAGTCTTATTATTAACTATTCAAAGACTGCAGTAATCATGTACCTATGTGGTACATATTGATTAAAGTACATATTCAATAGACTATGGTTTTGTTCTACTATTTTCAATTCCTAACAGCTTATTATCATACACCATGTTCAACATCAAAATCAATTCAATCTATTAAACAGTACATCAGTTGTCAATCTACATGTAACGGTCTATTTCAAGCTGAATGACAAAAATGGGGAAGTTCCCGTTTAATCAGATCAAAAATATTGAATGGAATGACCCATCCTTTCAGTTCCTCTACTTACTCACTCACTACCTTGTGGTGATCAGGAAATGCAACTATAATAACTTATATTACCATACCGGTGTAGGGAATTTCCAAGAAAATAAAGTTTTAAAAATAGATCTTTACACCTATTGTTAGTTACATACCCAAGAATCATTGCCCATTATCAAATGTAAAACAATGTACAGTACATATATACGCCTATAATCTAAGAAAATACCTATACCAAAACTTGTACAAAATTATGTATGGGAACTTATTTATATAATGTACATCTTCCTTTGTATTATCATTGTGACATGAATATATTTTCATATTCAAAAACATGTTCCTTATACTTATATTCCTTTTCTGTTGTGCAATAATCATGATCTATACTCTATGTATCACTGTTGGCTATAGCAAGTGATTGGCTTTGCTTTGTTGTAATAAAGTAAAGTAAATTAAACTGAAATTTTTCCTTTTGATGTAAAACCATTAAGTAATTTTGGCAGTGACAGCAGATGGAGGTACATGTAGTAAGGAAGCCCAAAGTAGCTTACATTAAAGAAGTGTAAATCTATGCAAATCAGAATAATGTATTGTCATTAATCAACATTTTAATCCTATTCATACTAACTATTAAATGTATATAGTACATGTATCTAATTATAAATTTAAACGAATAGATCATCAAATGTTTAAGTAAATGTATTTATTTAAATAATTATAATCAACACAAATTAAAATTAACACTTTTATCTTTTTAGTAGGATGGTCTGGCCATTTCATGATCAACCTGTAGACCCGTACCCTAATAATATCAGAAATAACATTTATAATGCAGTACAGTACCTGTAACAGATTTTAAAGCTGCTTGCTGGTCATCATTTAAAGGATTTGGAATGTTTTGTAAACTGCAGAATTTTTGAAAATTGGACATCTAATTCTAAAAGGAATATCAGTCCTAAAATATGTTAATTCCATTCTGTATTCATAAATGTCTTGAATTTAAATTATCGTAACATTTGGAAAGCAACATAAACTAGTGTTAGACAAAATCTTTTGATAGGCCTCAATAATCTGATTGAATCCAAGTCAGGAAATTATCTAAACAATCCATTTTAAATACCACACATTTTTAATGCATAAATAAGATGTTATCAAAAAATGCAAATAATGATTTGTGGCTTTAATTCATAGCCAATATACTTCATTTCCTTGGTAACAGTGATAATACCACTTTAAATTAAACTTTTTTGATTACACCATACTTTAAAGTTTTAACACACTGGTTGATCCAACATCAAATATAACCTCAAGTACATGACACCATGACTAGATGCAGTCCTAAACTAGGTTTATTCTCTGTTCGTTTGACTGAAACTTGGGTTATTTATTTCACATAAACCTGTCTAAATTAACAGATTAGCTTTACATGCAGGTGAAAAATGTGTTAGGATAGTTGTCGACCTTGATGGTATCTATCTTTATGTTCTTGACACAATAACATATGTTAACTCTGAACAGTTGATTTTTGTGAACAGCTTATTTTTCAGCAAATAGGTAGACAAATCCTCATCCTTTATTTGGATCAAACAGAATGGGTTTCACATTCCATCACTATAAATTAATGGAAGAGAATGCTTATATAAGCCCAGTCTCTTAAACATCAGAATTAATGACATCATAAAACACATGTCATCCTTTAAGTTATTTGGGCTGAATTTACCAAATGACTTCTGTGTGAAGTCACAAAATTTTTAGGGTATTTTGGGACAGAAAATCAGATCAACACAACTAAATCTTTTCAGTGGATAAATATTGTTAATTTTGAAAATAGTAAAAATCCATGATGTCAAATGGGAAGGGTGCCCTAATAAACTCTATCAGTATGGACCCATGAAAAGCTTTCTTCTTGTGTCATTAGAAAATGTTCATATGAACTAGGAACCTTCTATTCGTGCTGTCATCAGCAGCATCATGGAATTGTGACATTAAAACATTTAAGTCCCTCTATCACTGTCCAATTGTCCAAAGAACAAGTGTGCCATATTTCCAAGTTGATCAAAATAGAATTTAACGAGCCTTAAGGGGGGCTTATGTCACACTTGCAACTGAAACCAGCTGGTGTTTACGCAACAGGGAGCAACTGAAGTGAAAGCAATTGAATGCAACCGAAAAGGGTCGACCTGAGGGCCTCTTACAACTCAAAGCAGCTAGATGCAGGCAGTTGCACATGTTTAAAATTCTGCAACTCACTGCAACTATTGGCAACTAGTTGCAGTCGACAGGAGTACTCTTACAACTGGCGTCAACTCGTTTCCATGGAAATAACATCCTGTGGTAGGAGACATGTGTCATGTGACTTTATAAATAAGC
This sequence comes from Patella vulgata, assembly GCF_932274485.2. Taxonomy (NCBI): domain Eukaryota; kingdom Metazoa; phylum Mollusca; class Gastropoda; family Patellidae; genus Patella; species Patella vulgata. Next base: position 39,924,526 of record NC_065886.2, on the reverse strand, counting down.
AAAATGGAAGCAAACGAAGACACCCACTTTTCAAATGTTGATAATGTCCACAAAAATATATTAATAAAATGGTCGATAGACCGACCATGCCTTTGGGATGCTTCGAAGATATTAGCTATTTTGTTGATCACATGATGAATAAATTAACAGTCACATGTTAAGTCACCAGTGTAATCGCTATCAGTTCTGAGTCAAATGAGCGCACCAAATTCAGTTGCTCTCAGTTGTCCGCAGTTTTTGATATTTATGATCGACATAAGCACACTGTAACTAGTTGCTTTGAGTTGCAAAGTCCATAAGCCCCCTTGAGTGAAACCCCAAGAACAAGGAAGATTACCAAGTGTAGGGAACAAATTCCTCATTCAAAAATTAAGAGTCAAGTGTATCGAGATTTGATTCCACAATTCGATACAGGTGTATTGATTCAATAGTTTGCATTGAGCCAGCGCTAATTTCTAACAGATACAAAACAAAGACTGAAAGAGAGAAATTGAATTTAATGTTCACTTAACACAAAGTAGGTCATTTTGGTAATTACATATGGTTCAATTACATCTCAATAATTCGCTTGAACGTAGGGGTCTTTAGATGTAGATGGAAAAAGAAATACTCAGAGAAAAACCAGGTGACCCTACTCTTGGTCACATACAAGCTAAGAATCGAAATCATGCCACTTGACTTAATGACAGACTTTACGATCTAACGTCCATGCGTTAAACCAATCCACCTGGACCAGATATAAACAACTCATCTTTAGGTCAAGGTATTTCACTTGTTATGACTTTCGCAAACTACACCAATATAGGCTCATAGACAGTTGGGAACTGCGAGTGACCAATGTTCAGAAAGAAAATAATTATTTATAAAGACAACATAATTATTCTCTGTACAATGTTTACAGTCCAACAATTATAAATACATTGGTGTATACTTATATATATATAGTGGATATACATTTTTAGACCGGCGTGGTGGACTAGGAATATCCCATTAGGAATGATTACTCTTCAAGTCCGTGTGTAAGAAAGACTAAGCAATTCTTGACTAAAATAATTATGACGATGTATTATGTTTACAGTACTTTTTTAACAAAAATTATTAAAGCCTATTAACTTATTTTTTCCACAATTTGCTTTGAGTCACGACACCGGGTGATTGTGATTTAGTTATGACTTACATGTACTTACTTACAAACATTAATATATAATATAACATAAACTACAACACATATATATATGTATTTATGGTAGAACAATTACTAATTTATTTTTGAAAAACAATCTTCATGTATCACTTAAAAAAAAAACAACTTTTAATTGTTCTTCAATAGTTGCTGAATGCATATTAATTTAGAAATTCTAACAATTTAAGCATCGGTACTTGCAATATTCTTAAATACCTACACTGTATTGTTATCTTTTTATAATGTCACGTCAGTAAATAAACTTTATTTTGGTTGTCAACCAATTTAAAATTGGGAGTTTTATTTGAGAAATGTGGAACTCTTTACAATTCAAAAGGTTTGTTCATGACCATTATATACCGGCAGTATGTTTTAATTCCATACAAAAACTGGGTGTGGTTGGTTTAATAAATTAATAACAAATATTGCAATTTAATGACCAGGTCACTGGTGAATGGATTGTTTAAGACAAACCCTGTTGGTTACTGTTTTGGCCGAGTTGAATTATAAAGACAACTTTACCATTCACATTGATACAGAAAAAAAACCAAAGATAAATCCACCAAGTGTGACTCAGCCTTAAGAGTGTTCACACACACTGTACAAGTAATTAATCAGTACTTTTAATCAATAAAATTTATCTTTAAATTGTTTCTTTAAAATAGTCTGTCTGGTTTGGCCAATATACGAAAAACTGTGTACACACATTTACTATGTTACCTGAACTTTCAGGGTTAATTTACCTAAACATGTTTTCAAATAAAATCTGAAGTGCTATTAGGTGCTTCAAAGGAACTCTGCTTATACTGTCCAAGACATGATTCAAACTATTTTAAAGGGATACAAACGTGTCAATATCCATAATTATGTAAGTTACAAGCAAGCAACATGCTGATCTTATCAGTGGCCTTACAGCTGACCTCATTTCTAAAACGACCATTTGCCAATTGAACAATTTTACAAACCCATTGACTGATTTTCATTTAACGAATAATCATTTGCAAGTAAAATGTGCTCTATGGAAAACAAACACCTACTTCTTGATACCCAATATCAACCTGCAATGGCCACCGCAAGGCCGACAATGGATAGGGAGTCTCTGAACTGACTCCAGCCTGTACCAAGTACCAATATCACTTCTCAAACAGTCAAATAAACCTGCAATGGCCGCCTCAAGGCCGACAATGGATAGGGAGTCTCTGAACTGACTCCAGCCTGTACCAAGTACCACTTCTCAAACAGTCAAATAAACCTGCAATGGCCGCCTCAAGGCCGACAATGGGTAGGGAGTCTCTGAACTGACTCCAGCCAATATCACTTCTCAAACAGTCAAATATAAGCCTATTCCTCAGCAAAAGCAAGGCTTCCTCAGCAAAAGCAAGGCTTCCTCACAGCAATCCAAATAACGGATGTGTCACATTATACCATATTCAAGCTATTCAAGTTATATCTAAGGGATAAGAGGGTTGAATACACATAGTTTTGGCCTTTAAATACCCAATAAAAACACATGCACATGCAAGCTGAATGCCATAAATGACCCAGTGAACTCTGTGCAGGGTACATGTATTTAATGGATTACTGCATTCATAACCTGGCCAGTCATTAAATGTTTCATCTGTTCTGTACACATATTTAAATATTTCACTAATCCGTTCAATTTTTTGCTTATCATCTTGTAAATATCTTATTTTGTATAACATGTAATTGTCTTCTATATCACTTAGGTGGAACCGGACGTTAAATAAAACCATTTCACACACTGATAATCCGCCTAATCCTACTTTGTATTCACCATGGATCACTGCGTTAGTTTTTTTTGTTTTAATGAATTTTGTGACCGTCAGTTTACTGGTATAAGTACGAGCATGGTGATGTGAAAAGAAAAATATGATCGTCTAGTTGATTACCTTAAAGGGACAATAACACTCTTGCTGGCTTGAAAGCTCCAGAAAATAAATAATATCTCTATCTAAGTACTAGATGTTTAAGTGTCCTACCTGTTGTGTAAATTATCCATTAGATCCTATTTTACTTGTCCGGAGGGTTCGAAAATATTTTTAAATCGAAGTTTCATTTGAAAAGGTTTACGTTAGACGTTTCAAACCATTATGTTGAAATTTTCAAAATTTTTAAATAAGGTGTGTTAAGATGAAATTTGTATCATCTATTAATTGAAATATTCTAAAATAGTACAATTTGTTGACCAGAATAAAGATTGGGACATATTATTCAGTTACAACAAGAGTGGTATTGAGCCTTTAAATAAAGGAAGAAGATTTTATCTTTTTATTAAAACATGCCACTGCCCGAAAAAAACACTGATATCATCAAAATCTTTAAAGGGTATATTTATTATGTGGAGTTGCATACAATAATAATACCGGTACTCTTTAAAAAAAAGAAACGCATAGTGACATTTTGTAATCGGTATACCCTCGATTTACAATCACCTTGCTGCAACAGGAACCGTGACTCATCGCTGAACCAAACTGTTCTCCAGCGTTGCTGTGGCCATACCCTGTGTGTCTGAACCCATTGAAGTCGGATTTGGCGGTGTCGGCCTATTTCAAAACAACAGCTCTAACGGGACATCTGGCTTGTAATACGGTTTCACATAGGTGTCTATGGACTGTCTGTTCAGAGATTTGACGCCGTCCAGGAATTTCTGCTGCAGTAGAGGTCGCTCCTGTGAACCATTTCCGCAAATAATGTAACCGAATGTGCCGTTTCAGGGCAAGTGGGGTCACTCATGTTTGGCCTGAGCTTCGGCGGTCACGTGTTGATCTTCGCTATCGGTACCTATCCCAATGGAGAGAAATAGGACCCTGGGAAGCATTCAGCAGTCTGGCTTCATCTGTCTGGTATTCACCAGAATTCACCTGCTTGTAAAGGCCTTAGATTTGCGAAGTTGTTAAACTCATGTGTCTTGGTGCAATCAAGAGAAAGCAAATTTCAGCAAAAAGTATGACCAGTCACAATTATTGAATTAGTGACCCTGTACATTTAAACCCAATAATGAATTTCTTTTATCCTTACATAGTGACTTCAAAAAAAAAAGTAAGATTTATGGAAATAACGATCCCGTTCAAATAAAAAATGATAAGGTACATATAAGAATATTAAGAAATGGACTGTGCATTTCTTTTTTTGAAGAGTAAGCTTAAATTTTAAGTGGGAACTGGCCAATTTCAATTTTTTGCGGCATCACAACCCGACAGCCCTTTGAAAAATTGGAACCACACCATACACATATCTGAGGATTTATGTCCACACAACCAGAATTCAGAAACATGTACATTGCACTTGACAAAATATTTAAAAATCTGTCAACTCTGTTATTAATGTATTATTTCAATTATTACAAAACTACAAAACTAACACCGAAGTTACGGTATGGTAATGAAAGGAAATATTTTTGGACATTCAGTCGCGTGAACTGTTGACGTATAGGGAAGATTATCTGGGGACTCGAACTTAAATCTTATTCTTAGCACCCACACTAATTATGCACTGATCTGATATTGAAAATTATTTGAAAAATCATTACAGGACAGATCCTACATGGGGCGGTCTAACATCCTACTTTGATCCTTAAAAACATCGAGGAGTAATCAGTGCAAAGTCGACAATCTGCGCACCAGCTTTATACATGCACATTACAACCTGTACGAGGGGTGAAGAAATTCAAGAATGCGGCCAACATATAACAATAACATACATTCATACATAATTCTTTCATATTTTCATTTGAGTGAATGTGAATAATTTATTGATCAGCTCATTGAGGAAACCAGCAGGCTACACTTCATATTAAAGTAGCTAAGTCTCTAACTCAATATCATCCAAAATCTTCAACATTGAAAACACGATTTATTTGTCAAATTAAATCAACATTCATGTTGTGATCTTACTGGAAAAGGATGGGCTTTTGATATCCAATATTTAAGACAAAATAAACATTTTACCATTGGTACACGAATCGTGTACCATAATGCACTTCAGCCCCAGTTGTATCAAGAGACTTGAGGGACGAGGCTAGACACATTGCACCAAATCAAACGGCGTATGTAGACTGGAATAACCAGACGCTAGAAATTTGCACTCGCTTGAGACTACTGGCTTATTTCGCCAAACATAACTGATTTGAAATTGGAGTAAAAACGGAAACTATTGAATGTAAATCAGTTTATATACATTCATATTACAGTATTATATGCGTTGCGACCCACTTTTGTCAATTTGTAGGTCCCAAATGTTAGCGATTTAGCTCCTTTAAATAAATGGGTCCTACACTACTGTATAATGTACCCCTGGGCTACAGTAGCCTAGCTGTTGGAATTGATTTGACACTACGTCTTACATATATTGTAGGCAAATCTGTTTGTTTATTTAGAACCTAAAAAAAAAAAAGAAGTGACCTGAACTAGCTGGAGTGTCTGTCGGTGCAGTCATACTACTCATACACTCAAAATGTCAAACAGTAAAACTTGTACCGTATTATTAAACGTATTGCGCATTCTTGCGTACCGCACTGAATTTCAACGGCTGGTGTAAGATGCAAAAGTGTGCCGTATGAATAATTTGCTGATCAGCTATCCCGAGTTCGCTTTCATTATCCAAATATAAAGGAAAAACTAAAAGTTTTATTCATCTTTATCAAAATAATATGCTTTGTAATAAAGTTGCTGAAACTGACAAACATTCAAACAATTATGTCATGTCAAGAGGCCTGTTTGTTCGCACTTTTAGACCAATAATAATACTCGCGAGTTGCCATTTTGTCAATTTATTATTGGTACTGTGACCTGGAAATTGTACGCAGTGGGAAAATTAAATTTAGTATCATAAATTGTTCTCACCTGTTGTGAGCAGACATTTCAATTCGTGTCTTTATTTATATAACTCCTCGGTAGAAAAAAAAAGAAGCCAGGTCGTCTACTGGAAATAAAACGACGAGTTGAACTGAATTCACAAATGAAAATTGACGTTCTCGGATGGCTTCTCTGCAAATTTCGGCCTACATGTTGAGGCCGTCTCAAAGTATATTTTCTCAAAGAGAACACAGATATCACTAGATATGAAAGTCTGTTGAATACTGAAACAATATATCCATTGGTTTGGTTATAAAATGTGAATTTATGGAAAATAAATCCACAAGACATGCAGACAGCAATTTTTGGTCGCCATGATGGATCACAGTTACCTTTTTACTCTCATTCTGGGGAATGTATTCATACACGCCTGTTTCTAATCTTAATGATCTACAAATGTTGTAATTTGTAAATGCAGTTATTGTAATTAAAAACAGTGTATTCTACCAATCACACCCTAATTTAGGTAGTAAGACGCCTAAGCGAGAAAACAAAAAATAACCTAAAAATAGTAGTAGATCTATTTGTTGTGTGCACACTACGCAGTGTGTTGTTCGACTTAAATTTGATTCGGTAATGACAATGTAATAAATCATTTAATTTAACTAATTAAAAAACAGTGTTTTAAAAGTATACCAAACAGCATTTGTATTTATTAATTATCTAGATAAAATAATTGTGTACAGTCAGCAAATAAAATCAAGGGTATAGTAAATCAGTTAGCGGGGTCGATCAGCTAATCAGTATTTCGCTTTCAGGACAGCTGTTTTTTTGTTACATTGTTGCATTTTGTAATAAATCGAAGTTGCATTCATGTCTTGGATCAGGATATTTGATTTATTTGAATTTAATTACAATCTTTTGTTCCCTTCATCAGGTTTAAAATCGATTTTTTTTGATTTTCTATTATTTTTATATTTCTTTCTATTCGCTTACAAAAAAAAGTGGCAGCCGAGCTGATCGAATGTCATAATATTTTTCCCTGAATATGATTTGTAACCAAAATCAATGCTACCGGTCAGAACAGGATTTACAAAGCAGTGCTGCTAATATTAGTAAATAAGTATTTATTCAATACCCATGTTAAGCGGCTTCACAAAATTTCCCAGCAAAGCGTTTATCAACGCGATTATTCCCCTTTAATAGCTTTACACGTTTGCAGAGTGGTTTTATTTTTTATTAAGTCTTAATAAATGAACTACAACAATGGCGGACCCCCCCCCCCACCTTCCCCCAGCAACTATCAGGCAAATGGATAAAATGCACAAAAAGCATTTTTTTTATTATTATTATTTCTAGTCGGCAAAATAAAATGCCCGGAATCCGCCGACTTTTACGTGTTTAATCCATATATATAGTCAATTCAGTACAAATTCGCGGTATTCAATTGAAATAAAATAAAATAAAATCAGCGTATTATTTATTATTACAGCATATTTAATAAACTGATTTTATTTTACTTTCTTTTGATTGATTTCGGCCATCGTTCATTATTGGTTTCATCAATTTTTCTGGAATCGTCATTTCTTTAAATTGACTAGTGGATTAAAATTTAAAACGTTTAAAATCAGCGCCACTGAGTAGTCACTCTGCTTTACGCGTGACATTGTTTCAGGCATTATCATTATTTTGTTTCGACGATTTTTTTCGTTATTTGTTTCGTCAGTTTTTCTTGAAGTTAAAATTCCGGAGGCCGGTGAATGCTGCTGTAAAGTCTAATTGATTTTGTGATTGAAATTGGATTTCATTTGCAAAATCACATATGTTTCACGTAATTTCAATAAATGGCAAAGTAAAAAACCGGTTTGCTAATCTAGGTAATTGGTTTGATCCCTGTGTCGCCCGAGAAAGTCCCGGCGTAGTTTCCCCTATAATTGGTTATTTGAATGACCCGATGGCCTGACGGGGCACATCGGCGAGCCGTTCGTTGAGACAAAAAAAAAAGAACCCGTGGTAGTTGGATTTTAATTGTTGTCAGAACAAAATTATCCTCGTGCACCTTGCATGGCGTGGGTAATGTTTAAAATTCGGCCTTGACAGGTGGAATTCAAATGCTGTCAGGCATGGCGTACGCTTACGTACACCTTCCTTAGACCTGTTTTGCGCAGAAAAGTAGGACGTTAAACCCCATTTCTTTAATGCAAAGTAATATTTCTGTGCATATTTTGACTTTAAAGTTGTGAACACCACCCAGGACAAAGTTGAGTGTGAAATAGCTTTATTTCACGTCCGCTTCCACCGAGTTAATATCGCAGACAGGACAAAGTTGTGTGTGAAATAGCTTTATTTAACGCCCGCTTCCACCGGAAGTTCTCGGTGGATTCTTCAATAAATATAACCAGCGGTTGCCGTGCAAGACACGCCCACATTTTGCAAAGAGCTGTAGGCCTACAGAGAACAAGCTAAAAACAAAAACAACCTGATTTTTCGTACATTAGAGGCTGTAATCCAATAAGTGATGGTCTGAAATGTGCGAGATCTTCGGGATCAGGGGCCATAATCCATCCAGGAAGTTATGGTCTGATATGCCAAATATCGTCAGGAACCGAGATCTTTGGGATAAACATATATTTTAAGTTTAATCAAAATTAGATAAAACAATTGTGACCTTGGGCAGTTTCGGTCGAACTCAACCATCCAGGGGCGGATCCGAGAATTTTTGCAGGAGGGGTTTGCCAGGCTCCTGTTAAGGAAATTTGACAGCTGGCAATGCATGATACCATCATCGTCTCTACGTAGGCATATAAAATATCATAAGTTCCATAATATCATAAAATATTCTCCGCGAATTGGTTATTTCAAATTCAAAATATGAACGATAGATAATCTCCCACCTCGGATTCAATCGGGTTAGAAAGAGGCCCATCAAAAGATTTCAGTGAAGCGTCTGCATAGTGGATGCTGACTATTTTACAAATGTTCAATATTGATCACATCTTTGTAACTAAATGGGAACTGAACCGGAAATAGTAGGCATACTAACTTACAGTTATATGTGTCATATAATTGAACAATCAAATGTAAGAAAGAAGACAATACACAAAGAACCTCGTGCCCGCTTCGTACTTATCGGTGAAGGCGGCTGGGGGAAGGGTTGGGGAGTGGCTGACAATGATAGTGTTGTCAAGTCTATACAGGAGAGAGCCTTCAAAGGCTCCGAGGTCAGTCACTCCGGAAGACGTCCACATTTTTAAGTGGCCGTATATTGTCGTCTTCCCTGTTCGTCCGTGCGTCTGTCCGTCAACAATTTGTTTGTGGACACTCTACAGCTAGGTCACAAAATTTTATCCAATTTTGACGAAACTTGAAATATAGGTCTATTTCCCAATGATATCGGTTCCTTTCGATATTGGCATGTATCGGAGAGTTATTTCATGGATTATGGCCCCTGGTTGTACGAAGAATCACGGTTTGAGTTTGTGGACACTCTAGGGGTCACAATTAGTATCCCAATTTGATGAAACTTAAAATATATCTTTATATCCCAAAGATCTCGACTCCTTTCGAACTTCGTGTACATCACATTTTTAGCTTGTGGATCCTCTAGAGGTCACAATTTTTATCCGATTTTGAAAAACGTTTTAGTATATCACCGTTGCACCGCAATGAAAGTTGAGTTCGAATTTCGGGAAAATCAAAAATAAGCTGCCCGACAGAATGGCCGCTCCTTGTGGCAAATAGTGTAAAAGTATGTAATACGAAGGTTGTGGTCCTTGTTATAAACGGTCACAATTTTTGTCCGATTTTTATGAAACTTAATCCCAAAGGTCTCGTTTCCTTTCGATATTCGTGCATTTCAGACCATCACTTACTGGATTATGACCTCTGTGCGACAAATCACGGTTTGTTTTTTTAGCTTGGTCTCTATCCATCTCTTGCAAAATATTGGCGTATTTTGCATGGCAACCGCTTGTTGAAATATAGCACTGCACGATCCTCAACGGGTTTATAATACACATTGATATACTACACTGCGCGTGGTCTCGTTCATAATACACATTTTTTAGATACATGTATAACATTGCATGATCCCTAACAGGTGTATAATAAACATGTGTATTAAAGGATACTCACACGGCGCGTGGCCTTCGTTTATAACACACATTCCTCGGATATCATAAGACCTGATAAGATCACCACGATTACTCCACGATTGAAACCACGATTTCATTCGTATAGAGCGAATCGTGATAGTGGAAACCTAGCATAAGATCTAATACGCCACGGTCCTCAACAGGTTTATATAATACACATTTCTGGGAGATATTAGCACGGCGCGTGGTCTACGTTTATAATTTCATAATACACATGTTTGATATATAACACTGCACGATCCTCAATGATTTTATAATACACATTTCTAGAATATACTACACGGCGCGTCGTCTACGCAGGGGCGTGCTGGCAGGGAGTTTAGGAGGACGGTGTCCTCCCAGGCCCCCATTAAACAATAAGTCCACCCGTATAAGCGGCCCCCCCCTGGGAGCTCTAATTTTCACGCGGAATCCCCTCAAAAAATTGAGAGTGCGCACGCGAAAAATCATACATACACAACGATTAATAAAATATATTATTCTGACGTGCAAATGTCTGTCACCTTAATAGTCTGGTCGGGATAGAAAATTTGTGGGAAGAAATTCCTACCCAAATGATTTCTTCATTTTCTGAAACAACTATGTCCCTAGTGTTCCAGAAAAATTTTCCCCACCGATCGGAGTTGAGCAAATTTTTTTACACCATATTGAAATTTTGACCCCCTGGGTCAACATAATGAAACTGAAAACCATTTATTACTTCAAAAATATCAATTTTACAGCCTAGAAATGTATTATCAACATATAGGAAAGTGATACCAAGGAATCCAGAAATGGCGTCAAAAATAACGTACGACGTCACCGTGACGCCAGAATACAAAATGGCGGAACTATGACGTCACTTTGATGTCCAAAATTCAAAATGGCGGAGACGTGTTGTGAATAAAGCAACAACAGCAAACAGATAGACAAGAGGAACATTCTGGACATCATAAAATATTCATTCGGATCATCATCAATAAAATCATCAAAATATTCTTCAGTTCTGATTTGTTCTACCCCGTGCCAAATTCATCTTCTAAATCAATGCTGATTTGTTCGCTATTCAGACAACCCTCCCCGTGGCATCCTCCACACGCTTCAACACATTTCAAACCATTCTGAATACAAGAACATGACGAGCATTGGTTTTTCAACGATTTACATTTACACCGGATGAAATTCAGAACGTTGTCTGGTGCTGATGGAAGAATCGTCGCGATGGGAACGTATCTATGCTCTATCACTTGCCAACCCCAATTCACAGGATCGACGCCATCGTCTAGTTCATCCCAAATTCTAACCTGAACATGAACGCGGTGAGCATGCTGCTCGGCCGCGGCAGCTGTTGGAGGAAGTCTATTGATTTGAATGGAAATTTTTTCAGCGATCATAGCTTTGTAACTTAGGTACCGGACTTTAGTCAGAGATATCTCATTTTTGTGACCATACATTACACAGAATAACCTTTCTCCAGCTTCAGATACTTCGGACTGGGAACTTCCAGGTGAAGCTATTGTCTTGCTAGCTTCTCGAAAGATGTCACTGTTCGTATGTTTAAGAAGTCCCAATTTACCGAATCCGAAACAACCAGAAGTGGTATCACACCCAGACCAGGCGTGAATGAACAATAAATTGTCTAATACAGTTTTATCCATTGCGCTGCAGACTGATTTTATGTCATAGGTGTTCCGCTTTTTGTCCAAGTGGCGAAGATGAATTGTCGCCATTTCTGCTTTCGCGTGGTGCAGTAATAAGACCAAAATATCTGTGTCATTGGCAACTACCGTAACAGGTTGACAATTTCTAGCGTAGTCAATACACGTCTTAGTAATAGTGACATCTGCATCACCATTGCACCATTTTGTCGGGACTCCATGGGATTCAAGATCGTTGACTACCTGATTGATTAGACGGATTTTGTTTTCAGTGTTGGCCAGAAACTGGGCTTGACTATAGATAACTGTGGTGTCCGATTTCAGAGAAATGTCACTGCTCCTATATTTAGACGTAGCAGCTCGGCGCTCGTGCTCATGATCCTTAATATTTGGTTCATAGCCGTCGAACACGACGATTGGCGAGGGAAATCTTTTTACAAATGACCGATAGTTTTCTAAGATGTTGGAGATATTCGTACCCTTATTCCACCTTACAAAATTAATTAGCAGACCTCCATCAATGACAGTTATTTCACTGGTGAGCGAAGTGTTCGAAACGGGTGAAACGTTCTTGAGCAAATGCTGAGCGAGATCGGACTTGGTTACATGTCGCATGAAAGCTCCTGCAAACAGTGAGGACGGGAAGGCACTCAACTCATATTTGAAGAACTGTTGAATATCTGTATCTGTCCGCTGTGCCACCGTAATACATCTTTGAAAAAGAACTTCTGGTTGCACTCGCACTGTCTTGCCTTGAACTTTAACACCTGGCTTCAGGTCATCCAGAGTCTTCACGACACTAGATCGTCTGATCTTTGCTTCCGAAAAAATAACGTTGTTAAGAGATTCTTGGATCTTGTATCCGATAGTTACGGCGTCATCACAATTTATCCCGTCCCCGGATTGGGACGTCAACCCAGTCGAGAGTGACCGCAAGTCGGAGACTTCGCAATCGAACGGATTGTTTGTATCAAACCAATCGATCAATTTAATTAGATGATCGGTGTCTGTTCCTCGACGCGAAATACCACATTCAACATGCTGTTCAGATGTGTGTAGGTCTTTACCGGTCAAATTTGACATGGCCATGTGCATCGCGATTATAAAAGGTTTACAATAGACGAATTGTTGTCTCACACTTTCAGTGAACCCGCGACCATGAGTCAGTCCACTGCGAATTTTCATCGATCGCATGGCGGTTTGTTCAATACAGAGATCGTTTGGTAAGCCATTGAACGGATGACCCGACCGTTGTATTACATGCATACCTTTTTGCGCGTAGAGTTCATGTAAATTTGGATGAGTGTGGGGAAGTTCACGCATTTGCTGCAGATATAGTCGAGCAGACTTGGCATAATGCCCATGTCCCGCTGCAGCGAACAATGGAAGAAGTTCATTCGTGATGTTGAGATGCCCATCCCAAAATTTAAGTCTGTCACAAGCTATGAAATATTCAACAGTTTTGATTTGCTCTAAAAAGTTTATCCATAGTTTACAAGTTCTAGACTTACTTTTCAAGTTGTCTTTCAGCAAAGATAGTTTGACGTCCAAACCACATCGGTGGATGGCATCTACAATGTCTTCAAGTTTACATTCCTCGAGCATAAGGCATTTTTTTGTGAATTCTAGGAGCTCTTCTTCGGAAAAGATTGGTTCCATCATTGATATCAATTTGTAGGATAATGCGGCGTCCAACAAATGGAGAGCCCGGATCGCTCTAGCTATTGCTTTCCCACTTATAATCTGTGGTATGCTGTTTTCTGCATATACTACCTTCAAGGCATCTTCCACACCCGAACCTTTCATAAAATGGAACAAACTTCCAATTGCACTCATTAGCATATGGAATTGGCCCATTCTAACACAAACATTATTGATGCATTTGGATAAAGTGATTTCGACCGCCTTGATATATAACGGTTGGTCAAATGTAACAGAAGTAGAATCGACGGCCGACTTGCTCACCTCTTTGGATATGTAACTGAGGCAGGAGAATAGTGTTGTTTCATCGCTGGGGTTCAAGTCTATCAACGGTAAGATTGCAATGCTATCAAGGTCAGTTTCATCAGTACCTTTGAATATGTAAGTCATAAAACCAGACCAATTTAACCACGATTCATTTGATTCCCGACAACGAATGAACAAAGTTGAAGACCAAATGATGTTGGAATAATAAATCCACGGCATCTCGACATAAGGGACTTGCAGCTGAACTAATGGTTTCAATTTGACCCCACTTAGTGCAGGTGGTCCTAGTTGTACGTAATTCAAAATGTGTATACCTCTATTTTCTGTGATCTCGGAAACTTTTACCCTGGCACGTCGTCGAACTGACTTGTTATCATATCGTTTTAGCCTCTGTTTTGTGGCGCATATAATAGCAAGGCCGTGAAATGTCCCTTTACCATCTATGGTTTTAATATTGGCGTCAGCGTTGTCAGCAACAAAACTAACAGGTGTTGACTTTTCTATTGAAAAGTTATTGATATCAGCATCTTGCACCAGCGAGTTTTTGAAAAGTTGAATCTCATCATACGATGTGCAAAACCCCAATGACCATAGTTCTTCTATCGTCCACTTTGAACCGATCATATGATCTGTTTCAAGACCAAGACCAAACAGCAATGGAGCAATCACCGACCGAGGCCTAGTGGCTTGAGTTAGGGCTTGGCCGATTGCCGCAGATTTCAGGGTCCCTCCAATCAGCTCTTTCAAAAATACACGCATACTGTTCACTAGAAACGATTGACAAGTGTCAACATCTTTAACATCGTTTTGGTTAGGATAAGTTTCTTTTTCATAATGTCGTTCCTTTATCTCTGCTTTGATGAGTCGCGCAGCCGTTTTCATGATTCTACGTGATTCAGACTCTACATCATTTTCTTGATTTTCACACCATGACTGGTTAACTATGTAACCCGCCATATTTTTAAAACACACAACGTCTTTTCTCGTCCCACATGCTTGAGCGAAGAATATATGATCCCCGTACCGTTGTTTTAGCCTTTCTCTCATCCACTTTTCAGAACATACGTTGTCAGGATCACCACTCAAATCAATCATTTTTTCATAGAGTTCTGTAAGTGAGTAAGGTTCAACTTCTTTTTCCAACCAATCACATAATAGCTCAAAATTAACAGCATGGGTTTTATTAACTGGACGTCCGGGTACGTCTGAAACGGGGATTTCTGACAATTTAAATTCATGGTAGCATCGCTTATGATAGCGGCTGTTTGGAGAAACTAAATCATTGCATGACAATAATCGCGGTTTAACATCCTCGGTCCATCGATGGGCTTTTGCATCACAGTCTCTAAGAAGTGATTGCTTCAATTCCAGGCTTCGCACAATCACGATGGGGTCGCGATTTGGGTTTTTTGTGTCTTGTATGGCTGGGGCTGAGCAGAATAGGCAGTGTATATTCCAATCAAACGTGGACAAACTCGATCGTAATTTCTTCGCGGTATCATCATCACCCGAACATCCGGCATCATTCGCCCGTTTGCGATAATTCTCATTGATATTTCTACGACAATATTCATGAATATAGCATAAATCTACCTGTTGGAATTTCCATTTCAAGTTTTCATGCACATGAGCCTCGCATGATTTCATCAACGTTTCTCGTCCAGTTTTGCCGACTTTGGTCAAATGTCCATTTTTCACACCTTCCCCGCATTCGATACAAACTCTGTCAACGGTCGGAAGCAATGTCTGAGCCATTAATGACCTCGACGATGAACCAGCAATTTGTTGAGAAGTCGTAAACGTGCCTCGTGCGTAAAACTACTTTCAGTTTGATCCACGGCCAGCTTCAGGGCTGGATACAAGTCAGACCAGCTTCAGGGTTGGATACAAGTCAGAATAAGCAGAGTGGCTAGTTAGAATAAGAAATTACAACTTGCGTATATTTGACAAAGGAGAAAAGAATTCTGACGTCACAGTGACGTAATAGTTCCGCCATTTTGTATTCTGGCGTCACGGTGACGTCGCGCGTTACTTTTGGCGTCATTTCTGGATTCCTTGGTATCACTTTCCTATATGTTGATAATACATTTCTAGGCTGTAAAATTGATATTTTTGAAGTTATAAATGGTTTTCATTTTCATTATGTTGGCCTAGGGGGTCAAAAGTTCAAAGTGCTGTAAAAAATTTTGCTCAACTCCGATCGGCGGGGAAAATTTTTCTGGAACACTAGGGACATAGTTGTTTCAGAAAATGAAGAAATCATTTGGGTAGGAATTTCTTCCCACTAAGCTGGATTTGTCACCTTCTCCAACCAGCCTATAAGGTGAAATGGTCTTTGATACACGTATTCATGCCTCGATATGTATAAGATGCAATTTATTATTTGGATAGAAATACATTGTATTAGCATTATATTAAGCAGACCTGTCATGAGTGTCTTGTGTAGTACAGTATATATAGTATGTCTTATAGTCAAAATAGCAGCATAAATTTGGAAAATATGATACCTAGATTTCTCCCAGAAGTGCTTGCAAAACGCGTTTCCCGTTGTCAAATCAAAATTAATTTTCAGGGGGGAGAAGCCCCCCAGACCCCCCAACCAGCGGCGCGTCTACGTTCATAATACACATTTTTGAGATAAATGTAAAACATTGCATGATCCCTAACAGGTCTAGACCAGCTCTGAAACTGCAAATCTTCGAACAAATCCACGCCCTAATGGACACAGTTGGACTAAGTAGAATAGTGAAGTAAGAGGGGGTCACGGTTAGACGGGCCCGGCATCTAAACACTAAACTACATAGGGGATTTATACCAAACTGGCAGGATAGTGGAGTAAGGGAGAGTCACGATTAGACGGACTCGGCATCTAAACACTATTCCACCAAAAACAGACACCAAACCTACATAGTCCATGGGATAGTGGAGTAAGGGGAGGTCACGATAAGACGGGCCTGGCACCTAAACACAAACCCCACAAAGATGACATCTACCAAACTAGCAGGATAGTGGAGTAAGGGGGAGTTACGGTCAGACGAACTCGGCACCTAAACACTATTCCGCAAATAAAACTGATACCAAACCCAGAGAGTGGGATAGTGGGAAAGGGGAGGCCACGATAAGACGGGCCTGGCACCTAAACACTAAAACGATGACATCTACCAATCCAGAAGCAGACGAGATCATCTACCAAACGATATGTTTTATATTAAATAAAGGGAAGAACTTCCCACTAAACCAAATCCATGGCCTAAGGCCAAATGGAAAGATTGCAAAATCATATTCTAAAAAAACAGGAATCAGCTTCGGCTCTCCTATGTCTTGGCTGCGATATCACTTATGTGGAAGCAGACGTTAAACACCAAGAACGAACGAACGAAGCACGTTTACATCTGCGATATCACTTCTGTGGAAGCAGACGTTAAAACAATGCGAAATGCGAATACTGTAATTAATACATTTGTAGCGCTAGAAAAAGTATCTTCAACAGAAGGATTAAAAGTGGGTGGGGTGGGGCTTCACGGGCTGCAGCCAGTGGTGCTAATATTAAATTGGTCCCTAAATTGCTCCTTTAAAGAAAGTTGGTACCATTGTACAAGGTCGTGCCAATTAAATCTGTCTATATGCTTACATTTGTGTGAGTGTGTCAATGACCAGAATATGCACCCTTTTCGCTGCAAGGGCCATATTCCCAACCAGGTAAGGGGCCCCATGCAAGCTTAGAGGCCCTGTCATTTGATACTTTCTGACTAGACATTTTTACCACCGGGGTTACTGTTCTTATACTGTTCTGAACCAACCGGGTTCTCAAAGACGTGCACATGCCATCCAGTGCCATGGAGTGGCCAGATTTATTTTTACAGACAGAGGCGTCTCCACCTACTCTTCGTCGAATTCTAACTGCCACGGGTTCTTTTACGCGCAAGCCTCAAACGTGTACACGCGACCTCTGTTTTTCGGATCATCCTCGCGACTAGACGAGGAACTACCACAGCCAACAGCAGGATCGAACCCTGAACCTGATGGTTAGCTAGCCAGCGCCTTTCGCACTGCCCCTCCCCCACCTACCAGCGACTTTCCAATCTTAGGGCCATAGTGATTTTAAAATATTCAAAAATATGTGCTAATATGAAATAATTAAAAACCTGTGGCGTAAACTGTCGTCATCCTGTTCATAAGTTCATTGTTCCGTTTCTGGGTATCATAACCATTTTGAAATTATACATCGTCCAAAATTTAATTTTTTTTATTATGATTGCTTCTGTGTTATTTATTTGGAATTTTGAAAAAATATGATGAACTCTCTTAGGGAAACATTTATAACGCGATAATTATGATATTGAGAATTATATATTATTTTCAGACGAAAAAGTTCGGGGTCTAAATTTCTCATCCACGTTTTTATGTTTATTTTAGTTGTATTTATGTACAGTGACAACATTTAATTAAACATGGATTATGCAACCTATTGCAGGTCTTTCTTTATGCCTGAAATGTTATCTAAATTATTAGACATTAATTAACTTATCCAGACCATAATCAACTCTCGATGCCATCGTTAGCCTGTGATATTTAGTGGATTTGAATACATTTTGTGGTGGATAATTTAACGTAAAATTGGATGATCGAGACTTTGTTTATTATCGTTCCAACTTTATAAGTAATGGCGATCCAGGCTAGCCTAATTTTGAATCACTAATATCTCGATTCAGAGTGAAGCAACTTGACTGAAATTTTCAGTATATTTTGTTTTCATTATCTATGTTTTAGCTGTTATATCGAGAATTGTCAGATCTGTTTCTAATCTTACCTAAAGCCCCTTTATTTATTTTGTTGTGGTTGCCTTTGTCCCTTTATTTTTTTTTATATATATAGGCCCTACTGGTGATGTTTAGACTTTGATAGTTTGATCATTGTGGGTTTTTTTTTTCAAAATATTGTCTAAAAGATAAAGCTTGTGGTGGGGGCTTAACAAATGAATGAACGAATGGGGATTAACGGCTTACTTTTCTGCACCAACCTGAATAACGATGGTGGGGCATACGTCATGCACTGTGCGAGAGGTGATATATAGCAATAAGCCATACATATTTTTATTTCAAAATAAAATATTCTATTTCATATTATATTAAAGAAATAATATAATAGAAAATCAATAATCCTAACTCCTTTCGTCTTTTTAAAAAAAAATTAAAACGTTTTTATTACTATACATTACAGTCCACAAAGCGGACTTTGAAAGCAGATTTCTGTGGAAATTGGCCTCCCATTGATACGACCCACTCGTTAGTTTCCGTCTTTTTCCGTGTAATTCGGGCACCTGCCGACGCTTAGGCTATCCCAGCATTCCATGTAAAGTTCTGTTACTCTACAAAATGGCAGTCAAGTTCAAAGTTGGCGATCTCGTATGGTAAGTTTTGCAATAAAATAAATATTTTGATAATAATACATCTTATTTTTGGAATTGCTGTTAAATTTTATATATTTTTTTGTTATTTTTTATAGGGCGAAGATGAAGGGGTTCCCCGCCTGGCCTGGAAAGGTACGTATTTAAGTCGCCGGTAACGGTTTCCCAAATTTGTGCAAATCTCCGCATTGTGTCCAAATCTTTCAAACCGGTTTGCACTCTTGTTATGTTATGAAATCTAAATATTTACCTATATCAAGGGGAAGCAACGCCTAAAATAGCATTTATCAACGGAATTATTGTTAATGAAGGCAGATAAGATTGAAAATTAACCGTTTATTTTGTCAAGATTTTGAGTATGTAGCACAGTTATCCCCCCTTGTGGTTGTTGATCTATCTCGAATTATTATTATATAGATTCTAATAGTTTTTAAAATAGGCAACGATTGTTGATAGTGAAAACAGGATTTTTGGTATGAATGTTTTTATTACAGCCAACAGATCAATAAAGTATTCTGTGCATTCTGTTATTTCTACTGGGAATTTTTATAGTTATTCTTGTTCACTTTATTTTATAATTAGTTATATCTCATCTGTAAAAAAGTTTAATTTCAAATTTGATGTTCTAGAAATTAGCCATGAACAAAAATGCCTACAGTAACTTGATTTTAGTGTACTTTGACATGAATATATTCATAAAAATACAAATGATTGCAGTATCCAAGCCAAGGAATCTTAAGAATAGATGCAAACATGAAACATAAAATTATCGAACAAGCTGACAAAATTTTAATCATATTAAACTTAACCAATCACTTATTGACTTAACCCATCACTTATTGACATCAGATCAACCCAATTAAAAACTTTATATTTAACTACATGTAAATCAAAGAGGTTTATTTTGTTACAGATAAACATGTTGGCCTAGACCAACAAGACACAACCTGTTCCATCAAAATTTGTTAATTAGAATATGATGTGGAACAATATTTATTGACTTTAGGCTTTGAAATGATTACATGTCATTTTGGTCCCACGTCATTTCAGACTTAGACATTTCGGACTCAAAAAGATATATTGATGTTTGTTTCAGACTCTGACAGGTGACATTTCACTTCAGACTCGTGTAGGTGACGTTTCAGACTCGGGAATAAGTTGAAAGGATAGATTGAACAATCAATTTATAATATGCCAAAAAAGATTTTCTAAAACTAACATGTAGGTAAAATTTACCGCTCAAGTACATGTACAGCATGTGGAGTCGTATAGACGTCTTAAGGAAAGGCAAAATGTCCATGTTGAATGTTTATGAAAAGAATGTTTTATTTCTTATGGTTCTTTATCATCGTTTCCCATAAAAGTAATATATTTTTTAAAAAAAGAATAATATGCTGTTGAATTTATTTCAAAATGACCTACACGAAAACAAAAGTAAATATTTACATGACATGCACTGTTTTTACAAGTCCCTAGAAGTTTTTGACAATAATCTGTAAGCTGCGCGTTGACATGCATTCCTCGAAAAGCTCGCCATAGATAGCAGTACCAACTGATACAAAGAAAGGTCTTTTCGGAAAATATTAGAAATGGCAGCGATCAAAGCGGGATAAAGCTGATTGATCGATAATCCTGATGTTATTGTAGTATGTGCAAAGAAACCATATGGTTGTTTGGTGGATGAGGAAAAACATGAGTCAATCATCGTTATTGGCGACCATGTGTTGATTGCAAATATTCTGTTTCACGTAAAAGACATTTAGGCTTTCACAATTATAAAAAACAATAGCTGTTATCAGTCAATCAAGCTTGTTTACTGTTTGATAAAAGAAAAACAATGAAGTATTACTAAATATACACAAATTTTCAACAATATTTTATTTTTCAAGTTCAATACTCGCCGATGAAACAAAACAAGATAGAACAAGCAGTGTTAATCTTTTTATGAGCGGTCTATACAATCGCCGATCAATTAAATAATACAAAAGACAACTATCAGCCTCACATAAACGAAAAAAAAACAACAACTGTTATTAATATATCACACAAATTTTCAACAGTCTTTTAATTATTCATCTGAGTCAGAAACCTAGTACGAAGCATCGCCAGATCGAGTCCAGATTGTCATCAAACTTGAGTCTGAATCATCGTCAAACTGAGTCCGAAAGGTCATCTGTGGAGTCTGAAATGACGCAGGACTGAAATGTCGTACTACCTTTAAATTGTTACTGGTATGACAGAATACAAAGTGGTGGTTTAATTTTGTTTTTAAAGCGAAAAGTTGCTTTTGATTGTTTTTGAGTACTGTAGTCTTTGATGAAAATATCTTTATTTTAGGTGATAGAACCCAAATCTGACATCAAGAGACCCTCCAATAAGAAGCCACATCAGTTTGTTTATTTCTTTGGATCAGAGAATTAGTAAGTGCTTCATTTACTTTCTTAACTCTTTAACACTTGGTACATATAAATATTGACTAACTCAGGACCTTAAAGAAAATTAGAGAAAAACATTAACACCAGTACATCCATGAAAAGACAGAAACAGTCCGAACTTGCTTTTCCTTAGACCACCTCAATTCCCCTGAGATAATGGGAACAGCTTTCTGCATTAGGACCATTTTGCATGTGCCACAGCTGTGCACATCCTTTGCGGTTTAACATAATGATACATTAATAGGGCCTAGAGTTAGGGTGGCCCATGTGCTCTACAGAAATAAAGTCCACCGCTGATAGTTCGAGACTACCACTGAAGCGTACACATTCGCCGTGCCGAAACCAACTTTCTGACAATATGATACTATAAATAGCCATGGCACGTGCAATTCTCTACAAATCTATCAACTATTACAGCCGTAAAAAATTTATTGTTGACGATTTTGAATAGCAGTGAAATTAAGCTTCTTGGTTATTACAGCAGATTTAGAAATTACGTTCGTTTCATTTTTTAAATCGCTTTATCATTAACTGTACCGTTAAGAGCGGCATCTTTTGGTTTAGTACAAATAATATCTCTGAATCACTCGGATTAGACAGGAACATGATACTTGCAGTAGTTTCATTTTACTTTTACAAGGTTCTTAAAACGATTGTTGAGCTACCTAACGTGCTTATTTCTAAATTCAATTTCTTGTTCTAGCTTTCTGTTATGTTTCGTAAAAAAGTAGTCTTGATTATCCCGACCTGTCAATCAGACGTAGAATGGTCGATAGACTGGTTAAGCGAGACTAATTTCAAAACAAGGGCACGTAACCTATCTTTTACTCAAAAGTGTCTGGATGTAATGGACGACACTTGGAACCAGTTTTCAGTCTATTATTTATAGATGATTAATGGTCATAGCTTATTAAGTACAACATGATCGTTTATTTAGTGACTATAATTGTGTGAAACTGATTTGAGGCTTGGCATATATATAAATATTGTGGCGTAATTGTCGAGATATAAGGAGATATATGGAGATATTTATTTATGGTGGGTCACCCTACTAGAGTTCACAAAACATTCTCAGACATAAGTTAAGATTTTACTCAAAACTGTTTGTCTTATATTGACTAAAATATATCCCTTTATAAAACTTTTGTTATTCTAATGTATCAAATACATCAATAAGAAACTATGTGTAAAGTTTTGTGTTTCTGGATCAAAGATATTTCTCTTAAAACAGTGGTTAAAAGTTGAGTAAATTCTTAACTTAGTCTGAGAATGTTTTGTGAACTTGGGGCCTGGTAAAGTGGTGTGATGTTCTTATCTTGTTCTCTGTAAGTATATTGCGGACAAGTAATCCTAGGTTTGTGGCAACTTCTACAGCCAGACAAATTTGCCCCCCAGGTTCCAATAACTCCAAACAAATGTCTGTATCCAGGGATTTACCTATCCTCTGATAATCTGGGAACCCTTTGGATACCCAGAGACTAATCTTGGGGTCCAGGAAACAAACTTAAACACGGGAAACACTGCTTGATTTGTTTTGTCACTATTGTTTTATATTATCCTTCATGACATGCTTACTCTTCTTGGAACATCTAATTCCACTTAAGTATTGGATAAATTAGTTTGTGTCTCAATTATTATAGTCATTTCACCATTTGCCAGGTTATAGGACACACAACTTAAAACTTAACAGAAGGAAATACATAATTAGAAAGTTGTAAGTAAAATTCAAAGGTATCAACCTTGAGAAAAAATTATCTAACCAAATAGATACAGCAAAGGGTACATTTATTTTACACACGCACAAATGATAGATTATTTGGGCTGTGTGCTACATCTGTTGGGTAACCTTACTTTTAATTGGACAAAGCCCATGAAATTCTGTGTCTTCCCTAGTTTTGAAAAATAAGCGGTGTATATATTGTTTTACAAAGAAACAATTTGTTATACTTTATATTATTTTTTAGTGCTTGGATGCCAGAAGAGAGTTTATTGCATTATGCTTCAAACAAAGAGAAAGCCACACCTTCATCTCGAGTTCCTAAAGGTTTTAAAGAGGCTGTGGAAGCTGCTGATGATGAATTGAAACTGAGGCCAGCAGAGGTAATTATTAAGATTTAAGTCATTTTGAATAAATGACACATTAAAAAAAATAAGTCTATAGATTAACAATTGCAAAAAGAGAAGACCTAGAAAATATGCCGCCTTGAAAAATGACACATTCCATGGGTAGCCTCACAGAAACAACACTCTGCTTTAATTTTGTGTCAAAATAAGCCTTTGAAGTGATTAGGTTACCACCCATATACACACAGACAGCAAGTTATAAAAATCCTGAAGCTTTTAAAGTAGCCTCTATTTTTGATGTTGTTTGGGCTTTGTAATGAAATCAGTATTGTTGTATTAACAGAGACAAACCCGTGATTATTATATGATCGTGTTATAATACATGCTTACCTCCAACTTCAGCAGACTAGAGTAGAATGCTTTATCAAACTTTCAAAAAATATTTCAAAGTAACTTGCTTGTTACTTTAGTTTTTTTCATACTTTGTCAGCCAAGAATTCTGTTAAAATAACTATATAAACCTGTGAATTTTAACTTGCGAACAATCACTTCAAGGACTGATCTTACTAATTTTGCATACATGAACATAGAAATCAACAAAGATATTGTGTTGGTGTGTTGTTAAACTCTGTTCCATTTTGAGGCGAAAGCCAATAAATATACCCCTTCACTCGGCACTGCACAATATGCACATGTGACATGTATGTAACCATGGAAAGCATATAACCATAACTAATTACCAAGTACTGTAATGACTTGACATTAAAACCCATTCCATATTGTGCAAAGTTGTCTTGGCTTGTTTTAAAGTCATTTTCAACAAATCTATTGAGCCGTTTTTTAAAAAAATCTGTTATGCACTCTTCCCAGTATTATATTCACAATACATGATCATGATCATGGAGATAGCTCTGCAGATAACAATTTTCAATTTTGATACTGTGTTTCCTTCTGACACAATGAAATGAAATCAGGTTTAATGTCCTACTTTTGTAGGCCGACTCAACTGAGCTTAAGAAGATGGGCGCAGGTGATACAGTGTATAAAGCACTAATGAAAAAGTACGGACATGTAGTAATAATGTCAATAAAAAATACAAATCAGTGCCAGACAAAATGACAGGCACCAGAGGTTTTGTGCCTGACAAAGCCTCAATCTGTGCCTGACGTTGTCTGTGACAGGTGCCTTATTTCCAGGTTTGGCACTGCAGCCTACTCATATTTCAAATTCCAACAGGGTTCTTTTATGAGCACGGGACCTCGTTGTTTTAATCCCATCCGAACAACTAGACGCTATCCTTGCACAGGATCGTACCCCGAACCTCCTGGTTAGAGAGCCACAGTGGCTCCCATGACATAAATGGCAATCACTGTAGAATGCCCACAAGAAATTGCAGATGGAAGACAAACAGCGAATACTGGATGTTCACATAAAATTATATGGGCATATAAAAGATGTATAGTGGTGTTTGATGCAGATTTGTTTGGTCTTATAAGGTTGTCATCCAGTACTGATTTTTTCGTCTTGTGAACGGTATATTTCAAGGAACAAGAGCGAGAACTACCAAGTATTGATGAAGAACTCGCCCAGATTTTTCCAACAAAGAAAAAATCCACTCCTCAGAAAGATTATTCTCGTGAACCTCTCTCTGGCAAAAAGGTAAAAAATAAATCTCAATTTTTAAATTTTGATTTTATAACCAGTTGTACTAAATTTGCTATTTTATTTATTTTATACTTTTAATGACTGTAACAAATTTATATGTTATCTATAGTAACTTTGCGTGATTTGCATTTTTTGGAAAATATCAAATTTCTTGCAGCTTAATCCACGCTAATATTTGCATATAGATTGATTATTAAAGATTGTATTAAGAAAATAAAGTCAAAATATGAGCACTCGATTCAGTCGGATTAACAACAGGCCCATGAATTAGATTTCGCAAAACATAACAATGGTGGTTGGCTTGTTAACACCCGGAGCAGCAAACATCGATGGAATTTCAGTTCATCATATCTTTGTAAATACTGAATGAGTGTGAATGGAACTGAACCACTTTTCAACTGTGTTTCAACTAGCAAGGGATTTCTATATTGCTCAGAGGTTTAAGTCAAACTTGGCTATTGCAGCAATATGTTTCACCGATACTGTGATATTTTGTTATAAATTGTTTATTTTTGTGTTGTTGTTTATTACAGTCAAAGGCTAAAGTAAGTAACCGGTAGTATTGGTGTATTATCATAAATTGTATATATATATATAGATATATAGTGGTTTTCTAACAGTACATGTATATATAGCTGTGGTGATTCGTTATAGTATGGGATATGTGATTGCTTCACTGCATCTGTTAAACCGCTTTGGTGGTAGAATTTTCGTTTTGCTTTACTATCTATTCCACGGAATAGTTTTTGAACATTAATGGTGAATTTCAAACAAAAACCAGGAATCCCACTAATATTATCGATTATCTTATCCTTTTGTAAGCCAGCTTCATACTCACTGAGTCACTGTGTCTCACATTAAACCTAATATTGGGCTCAATTAAGCCTTGAAATGTTTAAAAAAAGCTATCTGTCGCAAGCGACAGGTAGCTTTTCTTCATACCTGTCGCTTCAGTAAATAACCTGTCACTCTCAATTATCAGACTCAAAGACTAATCACATCACACATATCCATACATGTAGGTACACACGCACGTGGTTAGGTCTTTGACGTACATTGCTCTTATATAAATATCGTAATATGAAACCTTTTTATTTCTTCGACATCGGATTGCCTAAAAGTTCTTGAAAGTCGGCGAATCTGCTTTGGCTCAGCGACTCGAAGATTCGTATCCACATGAATGCCGCAAAGTATCATGGTACCACACTTCCGTACTAAATCGAATACTTCACCGTTGACTTGTAGAATTCAGATTTTAAAATATCCGTAATAAATTGAATATCAAAACACAAATCACACCTGTGCATGGCACCGTATTTACATCTACCGCGTGCGAAGGACAGATAAAGCCACATGGAATTCCCTTCTCAAAAATCCGGACTATATTTACGCTACAAATTATATTTATATATGAAATATTTTTCCGACCTGATTTTTTGATTTTGTCAAATTGTCTTATAAATTATTCATAGCCTTTATTTATGGAGATTTTTTAAAACTTTTTAAATGATTAAATACACCAAGCAACGAGCCGTGTGCATTTCCATTCCAGCCACTACTACTATATTTACTGTGGTGTCGTTACGGTAGAATTATTTCAGGTGACTTGGGGGTGCGTTTTAATTTATTTAGATATAATACTCCATAATGCTATAAACTAGTGTCAAGCAGATGAAAACAAGTGTAGATGGTGTGAAATTCATTGATATAAAATTGTCTACTTCCAAACTGTGTGAGTAACTGTAGCCTACGACAGAGTGAAATGTAAACAGTGCAAATGGCGGCTTTCCGCGGTATTTACGTGCTTAATTCTTGCATTTAGAAACAAATAATTAAATGTACGTGACGTGGACGTGAGTATTGTGGTCAATTTACTGAACATCAAGTAAAATTTAGTCCACCTGTCGCAAGCGACAGGCAGTTTTATTTGCAACCTGTCAGGCGAAAAAATCGCCTGTCGGCGACAAGTAGACAGGCGAACATTTCGAGCCATGGCTCAATACATTAAATAGAGTGAGATTTGATTTTTTGGGGCACACAAAGAAAGCTTAATTGATTTTTTGGGGGGGGAGAGGGGATCAAATTGAGAATAGTTACCATGTCATTTCTGTGATTTATTTGAAAATTCTACAACCAAAAAAGGTCTGCTTAGTGCTGATATGGACTATATTTTATTGTGCACTGTTATGGTATTGATGTGCTTTTTCCCCCCTGCTTTTATCTCACTGCTTTTAGATCATAACCTTTAACTTTATTTATTTTTGCAGTATTTTCTATTTATGAGTATTTGTCAATTTACATAAAACTGGAAGCAGCATTGTTATTTTCTTCCCTTCTCTTTTTTGCTTGTGAACAGTTCATTTTTGATCAGTGACCAGACTTTGTTGCTCAGTGACCAAACTCTGTTGTTCAGTGACCGGACTCTGTCCTTCAGTGACCACAACTTGATAAAACTTGCTTGAAACTGACAACCACATTTTTTTTTCAAATTATGTATTTTGTCAATATGCAGATAATTAAAAACAGTTTACAAGACATGATGCCGTTTTACCCCATATTATTTTATCATATTTCATTACTCCATGTGATTTTAAACAATTAAACTTGTACTCTAGTAGGAATTCAAAATTTGACTTTTTTTTTCATTGACATAATTTTATATTGCATTGAAATCCTGTATTTCATCTTTCAACTAATCTATTATTAGTATACAAATTAAAGATATATTAAAGATGGATGCAAGTCAAAGTACATAACTATTGGTTGGAAATACTCAAACTACCAAGAAAAATATACTTGTTGCTGAGCTTTAGTTTGCTAATTAGATCTCACCTATGCATAGAAAACCAAATCTGAAAATACCACCATTACTAGTATATACATGTGCCTCTTTGCTACACTGAATAAACTAGTTGTCAGCTTGCCTTGTGTATGATTTTTAAGGATTTCATTCTTATTTTATCTATTGTAACATTAATGAAAAAACCACTTTCAGTCTATAATTTGTTTTTTCTAGGACATAAGAATTATAGATGACCTAATTAACCTGCAGGGAACATATTTGTAAATTACCACAAAAATACTAGTCATCATATGGTCACTGGCTACTGTGCCCATTTCGATTATAGACTATTCTTTTACTAAAACGGAACCTGTTACTGGGCCCATGTAATGACAGTATGCTACATGAGTCATTGTGGCTCATCGTTAGTGTGTTTGTTGCTATTCTAGACCTTACATAGGCACAGTAAACAGGAGACTATAATGATCAACAGCGAATTTATAACCCCACATGAAGAGGTTAATACTTAAGAAATACTCTAATAATAGTTCAAATTTGATTTAATATTCTCACTTACTTGGGTGTGTGCATGTCTTTATCCTGCAATGCCTATATCGTTATCCTTATGTATGCACTTCTGTAGATGCTAGGCTTTTATTATTGTAGTCCAACCTCACTAAGAAGGGAATTGTGGGAAGGAAAAGTGAAAGTAGCAAAGAAATGAAATCTCCACCTGTTAGACAAAAACGTGAAAAATCATTGAATAAAGTTGAAAAGAAGGTGAGAGATGAAAATGCATTTTACACGCAACAATTCTATACAGAATTTTAAGAGTTGTGATATTTGGTAAAAGTGACCACGCTTATTAAGAGGTGGCACAAGACAAGAAAAGTACTGTTATTATCATCATTCCCCTGCCCTTTTGGATCCGATACAGCATTAGCATATTGGGGATACTCGATTGAATGTTCTGGAATTGCATTCTTTACATCCCTCTGGCAATTTAAAAAATATGATGATTTTGTGCAACAAAGCATCCACCAACTGAATATTTTGCTTCCTCGACCAATCACCATAGCTGATACAATTGATTACATAGCAGTTCTGCTCACACTACATCTGTTTTCTGAACCAGTCGATCAAATACAAAATTGTGTCAGTTCGTATCATTCTAGGATGACAATCGAGTACCTCCAATATAAGTATGTTTTTTTACACCATTCCCTGATTCAATGACATATAGAATAAACATACCCTATATTCTTCTGTGTGGAGCGAAATATTTGTCGTTTAATTTACTCATTATAATTTATATTATATATATTTAATTAAGGCCATATAAAATAAATATGTTGATTCTCAGATAATTCTGCATCAAATCATGGCCCGCTTTTATCTCATTTATCAATTACCAACCCTGATAAATTTTACTGACGGTGTAAATGATACTTGATAATCATACATTCCTGTGAAGAACATGGTAAGAAAAATTTAGGGCCTTAAAACGTGATGTGTATGAGAAGTCATGTAGCCCTGTAGTGATCCTTGACAACATAAAATCACAAAAATAAAAACCTCCCTCCAGCATCAGATTTTGGACAAGGATTATCTGAGAATCAGTATATTTCTTTTTGTATGGTCTAATCATGATATCCTTGCTGTATTTTAAGTCAAAGCATGGTTATTGTGTCAAGTGATCATTTTTCTCATTGAATTTCTTGCATTATAATTTATATTTATATAATAATGCTATCCTGGCTGTATGGAAATAGCTGGTTACTGGAAATACCTGACTAATATATTTATGTGGCGATCCTGCTTGTTTTACCAGTCAAGTAATTTAAAGCTGAAGATTTCCCCAGAATTCATAAAAAGATTCTGTGTATTTGTTTAATAGTACTAGTTTGCACAATGTTTTGGTCCTATTGGACTCTATCAGAATGGTGGTCTCATCTATTTTAACATCCAAGTTTCAGGAATGTTTTTTCTAGTCCTGAACTTGTCTCAGGAATAAAACCGTAATGATAATGATTTTGACAATATTCCTACTATCATTCATGAATCGATCCTTTGTTATCTCTGGCATGTTTTAAAATAAGTAAATTCTGATAAACAAGACAATGATTGTCTGAAATATCTGATGAAGAATTTCATTAGAATTTAATAATTGAGCTGGATACACATGTTTACATGACACAATTCTATGGAATACAATTACTGTTTATTATTGATCAATGTTTCAACTATTATTCTTTAGTCTTTATCAAACAAATGATGCAGTTATAGAAAATTGTGTCATTATTACTCATTATATGATGAGTAGGTCCTTAAAACTTAAAGAAGCTAAATCTATATTCTTTGGTACTACATTGGCATCTCTGCTTAACATTAAGAAAGTATCAAAATTTTGTGCCTCGGGATATTAGATCAAAAGAAGTAGTTGTCAGCTTCAGAAAAAATGGTCTATATTGTATTCTGAATGATATTTATGATTAATAAAAATTAAGAAAATTATGTGCTCCTCAATATTTTCTATATTTAATTTATGTACTGGCTTAAAATTTGTGTCAATAATTACTCTCAATTTTCTTAGTTGTACTATTTTTGGTCGAAACATTTATCAGTGGTAAACTGTATCATGGATTGATTGTCCTGTGTATCACTATCATCATGACATTGTTTATTCCATGTACTAATTAATAACATCTTTTTCAGCCAGCAGAATCTACTACAAAACAAACAAAACCAAGAGTAAGTATTTTTAAAGGGGAACGCCGGCCATTGCACACATACTATTCATTATTTAGTAGCATATTAAAATAGTTTCTTCAATGTTCAAACCAATGTACAACCCATTGTAAATCTTTAATGTTTGTAAATATTGACAGTGGGAAATCCAAATACGACAGTAGGTCATTGCACTGCTGCCTGGGCACATGTTTTGATTTCCTTCACCGTAAATCCTGTCTTCATTAGGCCATTTGGTGCAAAATGGTAATAAGTTAAACCTACTTTCTGCACACATCTAGATAACGCTTTTATTTTTGTCTAGAATCGAGACAATTTCAGAAAATCCATCACTAAACGACCATATTCTCCAACGTCCGACAGTAAAAAAACACCAGTTGCTCAGAAACGGCCCAAAGTATCTAACTCTATCTCACCACAAGCCAAAACACCAATTTATGCGTCGACTAATTCAGCCACATCTGATGCACCAAGAGAACGTGGATTCCAAGATGCTTTTGATTTTCCCGATGATGAAGAAATAGTAAGTAAACTTTTTATCCTGCTATAGTATAAATCTATTTGGGGATATTGAAATGGGCCTTTCATCAAAGTTTTATTTCCGGATCATATCTTATAAACCGTTAAACATATCTTTATGAACCTTGATTGTATTTGATATTTGTTGTTTCTTGCAATGGCTATGTAGTTTGTTTTGTCCGCAGGTTTGTCTTGTAGGTTTTGTTTTGCGCGTTGTGCGGTCTCCAGCATCTACTTACTTTTAGGAGAGACTGTTATAGTACTTGTGCCTTTTGCTAAATTTATAATTTATTGATTTTTGTGTTTCCATGGATACAAATTTGACACAGTAATTGTTATACAAGAACACCTGATGCTGATGACACGTGTTGTTGTAGCTGAACAGTAGCATGTGGGAAGTCATACGCCGTTTATTATCCAGTGAAACGCTATTTCCGGTGACTGTATTTATTCGAAGAACCCTGATGATACAATTCAGGACTACAAAAAACCCCAGATAATTGACTTCCCCCCCCCCCCCCAGATAATTGACTTTCCCCCCCCCCCCTCCCCCCCCCCCCAGATAATTGAAATCCACAGTTTCATTTGATTTGTCTGCATCATGTTTTCTATTGTTGTTGCACACAAACTTGTGTTTTTGACTCATCCAGTCAACTGCTTATGTTAAACCACCTGTCGTCCATCATCTGGTTGCTATGGTGATTCTCATTCAGATGTCTTCAAACAGGGAGGAACACTAACTTTCTCAAGCATTCCGAAAGATTTTCAACCAAATTTCATAGGTATATTTTTCCAGATTGGTTTAAACGAAGGTCATTGTCCAACATTTTTGAATTTTCAACTGCTGGATAGCTTTCGTAGTGGCTATAGGCGAGCTTATTCTGATTGTTTCAAATAAAGTTATTTGGGCCAGGGCCTTATTAGGGAGAATATGTAAACATTTTCTGACCTTATCGATTCCTCCTGTTGTCTGTCTGTCTGTTACACAATAGAGATAGAATGTTCAAACTTGGTGTAGGTGTTTATTAGGTAAATGCCTTGACTGAGTTGGATTTTGATCATTTTCTGCTTTAAGGAGCTAAATCGCTAATATTTGGGACCTACAAATTGACACAAATGGGTCGCAACGTATATAATAATGTAATATGAATGTATATAAACTGATTTACATTCAATTGTTTCCGTTTTTATTCTAATTTCAAAGCACTTATGTTCAGAAGTCTAAACCGAATGACAATCTCTAGCGTCTGGTTATTACAGTCTACACTGATAGTATTTATTGTGCATGCCCTCCAGATAAGAATATGGGGTCACAGTTTGACATGTCTTGTGGAATATGTCTAACCTCGTTCTTCGAGTCGCTTGTTACAAATGGCGCTGAAACGCATTATGGTACACGATTCGTGTACCAATGGTAAAATGTTTATTTTGTCTTAAATATTGGACATCGGAAGCCCATCTTTTCCCGGTAAGATCACAACATCAATGTTGATTAAAATTGACAAATAATTCGTGTTTTCAATGTCAAAGGTTTTGGATGATATTGAGTTAGAGACTTAGCTACTTTAAGCTAAGTATAGATAAGCAGTTTGATTGCTTGATGCTTTACAAAACGATAAATGCAGAATTAATTTTGTGATTGAGGCACTGTGCATCAGCCTCACTGTTGGCTTATTTATTTGGAAGATGCATAAGAAGTTGTTGTTATTTCTTATACCGGTAGTTACTTCATGAGTTGTTGTCCTTTATAAATTTGTAAGGGGATGCTCAATTGTCAGTCAAGAACGTCCAGGATTGAAAGAAGTGCAATTCAGTCTTTTCACAGTTCTGTCAGTCTGTGGTGTGAGTAGAATTGTGACTTAATTAAACGCAACAAATATGTTTGAGTTGTCATGGTTGGTTGAGATATTTGCTTATGCAGTTGGCCTCCCAAAAAAACCTTTTCACTTGATTGTCACTATTTTGGAGATTGAACTTTGTTGCTAGGCAACCTCTGTTGAATGCCGCCATTGTGAAATTTATCTGGAAAACCAGTTCAAATAAACTAGGGATTGGGGTCTAAGATGGACATTTTGCCCTTTCCCACATCTACCATTCATTTATAGTAAATAAAATAATGATTTTCCTGTAGGAAGTGCCAAGTACAACTACATCTAATAGTGTAGCTGTGTCCTCATCAACGCAGATAGAAGAAAATCTTCTTATAAACAAAGGTGTATTTACTAGCAGTAAGGGTGTGGTACCTACACCACTACGTATTGGCTTCCTGGGACTCGGTATTATGGGACAGGGCATGGTGATGAACTTATTGAGGTCAGGTCATGAGGTCATTGTGTGGAACAGAACAAATTTAAAGGTTAGTAAATGTTTTTTTCTGATCTATTTTCATTTTTTTCAATTCTGACTTTTATTTCAGGTCTCAATACATTTGTTTGTTTTTTTTGTTTTTTTTTCATTTTTATTATACATAGGTTAGCAAGCTCCTTTTGAGCTTTATGATCAATAAACCAACCACATGCATTAATTTAAACTCCATTAAAGGTTAATGTCAGAATAACACACCATGCAGCTTACAGTTATTCACATGCCATCTGTCATCTACATCACAGTCTTTCAGATTAAGTCAGTAGTGGTTACACCTAATGCTCATTTTGCTATTAAAATATTCTTCATCATTATATCAAATATCCTGCAGAAATAATTCTATACTGAATAATTGTATTTCTTGGTGTTGAAAAATTGATTCAATTCTGATTCTACAGTCTCTGACTCTGCCATTAGTGATTACACTGAATACTTTTTTTACTATTATTCATTATTATTCAAATGCTCTTTGAATATTTGAGTTAATTGATATGATTAATTTCTAGATCATTTTTTTGTACATTTTCTTAGGAGACAAAAACAGTTTTAATTGATATTGTATGAAAATGCTAAAACCTCTGTTCTAATAGCTTTAAAGACTAATTTGAATTCAAATACTAGTTATTAAGTAGGGGCAGACAACCCTAGAGGTCTACTTGTCATTATTGTTGTTAATTTGTACTGAACATGAAGTAGTCTGTCCAATAATATACATCTTGCACTGTTTGAGTTTGATTGTTTCTGTACTCTGTAAATTGACTTGTGCATTCCTCTAAAAAAATTTACGGTTCTTTGGGAGCCACATACAATAATCTTGCTGCAGTTCTAATGGCCAGATCCATGAACTGGAAGTGGTATAACTCGGAATCAGTGAGTGGTAGTGCAACACTACCATTCTCATTCTTCTTCTATTAGTGTTTAATGTCCGCTTCCACTGATTGTGATATCGCAGACAAGTTGTCTTATATTATTATGCTTAGCACACGCGCAGGGATCTTTCCTGTACAAGGAACCCAGAGTAAACCCGCGAGGTTTAAAAGGCCACATACACTCACACCAGAGATTGTTACCAAGACTGCAAAGCCAGCTAGAATTCAAATTGTGAGACTCTGGACCACTAGGCCATCAAAGCCCTTTCTCCTCATCTAATTCCCAGACTTGATCTGCCCTTGTATCCTAGATTTCAGTCACAGGGAAGCTTCATCCCCAAACAGACAAACCCAGGCACAGATGATAGATAATATAAGAGTAATAATATTATTTTAATAGTTTAATAACAAGAAGAAAATCTCTATACAGTAATTTAATATGATTTATATAGAATATCATTGTACATCATCTCTAGTATAATTCTATTATACACTCTGCTTCTCTTACATACATATAATCAGTACTCATTCTATGTTAAATATATATATCACTTTCATAATAACTGACCAATAAATATAGTCAAATAAAAGGAAGACTACGTCTAAATTATTTGAAAAATAGCAGATGATATTATTTCACTTGCCACATTTTATACTTGATCAATCTCGACAAATGCTGAGAACAACCTTTGGTATTTTTCCAAATATTTTTCATTTGTGTCTAGTCGTTTAGATGGGACCAAAAATGTGAGGTCCAAACTGTGTTCACATTAGCATGCTTATAAAAGAAACCTTCGCGGTTCGAATCTGAAGAAAAGTAGAAGAAACGTTGCTGTCAGGAAATAAATTAACCCTCACTCTGCACGCCTAATAGTAATATAGAAATAAAAATTGTCATATGTTGCTGTGACTATTTCATTCCTGTGCATGATCTTAATCGATTTTCACTGGCTGACAATAAAGTAAAGATACCATTCTTTTATGAATATGACAAAGTTTAAATAAACTCCTTTACCATAGGATTTTATTTTTCCTGTTCATTGGAGAATACTAAAGAGGAAAAAAAGTGTGTTGACAAAATATGACATTCTTTTCACACACAAAAATAATGCCACCTAAAAAAAACTATGCCCTGTACAAAAAGATTTTAAATTTCATCCAATTCAAAGGTTGGATCCTTAGAATATTTTAAGATTTAATGAATATGCCCTTGAGAATCTTCAGTAATTGATTAAATATTGAATTGTCTCACAACAGCATTTATTCTTAAAGGCTCAATACCACTCTTGTTGTAACTGAATATGTCCCAATCTTTATTCTGGTCAACAAATTGTACTATTTTACAATATTCCAATTAATTGATGATACAAATTTCATCTTAACCCACCTAATTTAAAAAATTGGAAAAATGCAACTAAATGATTTGAAAAGCCCAACGTAAACCTTTCCAAATGTGGCTTGGATTTAAAAATATTTTTGAACCCTCTGGACAAGTAAAATAGGATTTAATGAATAATTTACACAACAGGTAGGACACTAACACATCTAGTACTTAGAATAAGGCTATTTTTTATTTTCTGGAGCTGTCAAGCCAGCAAGAGTGTTATTGTCCCTTTAAACAAATAGATAAAATATGAGAAAATCGCAAATTCTAATTTCCACTTAAAAGATTAAAATCTGATAAAAGAATTAAAACATTGTTATAAACAGTAATCTCTGTGGTGTAATAATTTTACTCATTGCACAAATTATTTTTCAATTAACTAAAAAAATCAGAAAGTTTTCAGCATGAAAATTGACCAAGAATTATTTCTAGGGCTTACAAAATATACCAATATCTACTGCTAACAAAATATTGCAATATAGTTTCTATAGTATGTAAATAGAATTGTCAAATAATATTTAAAAATTTCAAATCAATACCGGTACCTCAAATTACATTTTTAAAAAAAACCTCAAATTTAAAAAAAAAAATGATGTAATGGATTGACAAAATATTTTGCTTTATAAGTTTGCCTGGTCATAAATTGTCCCCGACCTAATTGAAAATCACAAAATTAATGTGGGATTATATATTGTATGAAATCAAAACATGAATAAAGTGAACAAATTAAAGTATGTTGGTGTAGCAGAGCCTCAAGTATGAAAACTTCTACTATAGCAAACAGCTTACCAAACAATATGACATTCATGTGTAACTTCTGAGGGCCAGTGACCTGCAATAGGCAGATGTAGCCCTTGTATAATGCCTGTTTAAAATTCTGTACTAAAGTTATGAATTAAAGGTCCTCATAGTTTTCTGTGGCATAATTCATGATAACTTACAATATTTTAATGTAGGCCAAATTGTTCTCATTTACTTCTCTCTGATGTATGATTTTATAAATGTTACAAATTTCCCAGTATCTTCCAAACCTCAGAATTATTAACACTGCAGTTCGCACAGCTGAATCTTTGCATAATTCAAGCATCCTATTCTTAAATTTTTCGAAAAGAATAAACTTACATGGTACATTTCTGGCGATATAGGTGTATTAATTTGTTTAGTATGTTATTCACAACAAGCACTTGAATATTTATAATAAAGATATGTATTTTGAATGAAAAATAAAAATACTTAGTATTAAAATGACTATAATTTCATTGTAGGTTTAATTACACGTAGTTATATCACATAAAAAATAACAAAATACACCTCTTCTGTTATATTTATAATCAATCATAAACAATAATTATTTTATTTGTTCAGGTTATCGTATGCAAAGAAATATCACCTAGATCAATGCCTGGTATGTCAGAAACTACTTCCTGTTCCTGTTCAATATCGTTGTCACAATATAAATCGGCCTCTGCAAAAATAACTGGATCAAATACCTCCTCCACATCCAGACTAATGTCATCTCTTGGAGATCCAGTTTCGACTTCCGGAGTTGGACTTTCATTACTTTTCGAGTCATCCGAAGCCGTCATGTAGTCTGACTCTGAACCAATTAAAGACAGGCCCTGAATATCATCATCGTTCACAAACGGAGTTTCGAAAATCATTGACTCTGTCCTCATGCATTCTGTTTCAATTACACTTTTACAGTTTTCGATGTTCATAGTTTCTAGAATCTTTAAAACATTCTGTTGCTGTAGCTTGCATGTTTCGCGGAGCCGATCAAACTGAAGCAAACCATAGTCTCTTATTCTCAATAACTGATTGTTATATGCAGATCGTATCTGCTCTATTTGATGAGAACTGTAGTCCTTCAATCGACATTTCTGCGTTCCATAATTATCACGTATTTTGTCAACTTGGTGCGAACAACCTCTTTTCACACGACCCATCTGCATGGAGTAGTTACCGCGTAATCGCTCCAATTGATTATGATAATGGTCACTTACTCTAGTAAGCTGGTTGCTATAGTTTTCACGAATTCTTGTGATTTGATTTTGCTTGTATATGTCCACATTCTCCAAGAATTGTCGGATTGCGTCACGACGTCGCTTATTAATGACACGTATTGTACACTGACGTATGACGGTGTAGATGAGAATCAAAATAAAGAAAGACGTGGCACAACAGACACCAATGACCAGACTCCATATTTGTACGTCGTATAAACAGCTTTGGTCCAACCACAGAAATATTTTCTGTGTGACGTTATGATAGGCGTTTTTGACTTCACAAGTGTAAGGTCCTGTATCACTACGCAGTACGTAATCTATCAACAATGAACCGTCAGATAGTAAAATCACACGATCTTTTCGATAAAACATCTCCGAATGATAAGAAGTACTGTTTATCCAGTCTCTTTTCGTGTAAACGTAGTCTGGATCGGGATGGTGTTTTGTGGCATCTGGATGAAAGGCATGATAAATCAGTGTCTTTTTTCTAGGTGTTGTCCAAATTATAAACATGGTTGGATCCAAGGCAACAGTGCATTCAATACGAGCAGCTGACCCGAGTTTGAAATAAGAGCGTCTGCTCTGAGTAATATTTTGTGTCACTTTGGCACATGGGAAAGTATCATTGGTCACAGAACTGATTGGAATGATGTCATCATCATTTATTGCACATGTCAATGTACCATCTCCATATATGGAGCTGTTCTGTCGAAGCATCTTTGCCAACCAGGCAATATCACAGTTGCACAGAAATGGATTCTGGGAAAGGTCAACATGGGTCAAGTTGAGGTTAAAGTGGAATGTAAGTGCTGAGAGATATGATATATTGTTTCTGTGGAGATCAAGGTCTTGTAGTCTAGGTAACGTTGAAAAGAGATGTGGGTTGACGAAGGAGAGTCGTGGATTTAGACTTAGATTAAGGTGTTTTAGGTTATCCAGTCCTGTGAATGTGTTATAGACCAGGTTTGTTAGGTAAGGTTGGTGCGTCAAAGTCAGGATTTCAAGCTTACGTAAGTGGGTAAATAGTGGAATGTTGAATTGTGGGATAGAATTAAAGTCAAGGTGTAGCGTTCTTAGATTAGTTGCATTGTTGAATGTCAAGTCAGAGATATATTCTAGAAAGTTGTTTGATATATCGAGATACTGTAAGGCATATATACCATTAAACATAAAATCACTGGTTGATCTGAGTACATTGTGAGACAAGTCTAGTACTTCAAGTCTTTTTAGAGATCTAAAAACATGGGCCGATATATATGTTATAAAATTATGGGATAGATTTAGAATTCTGAGTTCATGCATTCCATCAAACATGTAATGATGCAAAAGTTCCAGTGAGTTAAAACTTAAATCTAGACTGTGTAAATTCTTGAGTTTAGTGAAAGTCAGCCCTTTTATTTTAGTTATTTGATTTCTGCTCATGTTTAATGCTTTTAAATTTCCTAGCCCGTTAAACATTTCATCATTGAGAGAAATTAGTTGATTTTTAGACAGATCCAAGTTTTCCAGATTTGATAAAGTTTGAAATGTGTTGGACAGAATTTTGGTCATACCATTTTCTTTTAGTATTAGTTTCTGTAGCGTGTCTAGATTATAAAACTGTTCATTGTCCATAGAATTGAATTTGTTATTGCTAAAATCTATAGTTTTTAGATGTGTCAAATTTTGGTACTCATTGCCAATGGTAACCAACTGATTGTAACTAACGTCAAGAAAAATGACTTCCATTGGTAAACCTACTGGTACATCTGTTAGTGATTGGTTGATGCAGGACACCAACTCCATTCCGCTAGAATTTCTTGAGTGGGTCCTCAGCAACAGGTTGCTTAGCTTTTTGTTGCCTAGCAACATGGTACAGGTGCATGGAGTTGGACAACCAGACACAATGTTTATAATTGATAGTAAAAGCAGTAGTTTCCATAGTGATGACATCCATCTTGATCTTATATCCATCGCTTAGCAACCACCAATCAGAATTAGATTTAGCTATATAACATGACTACTGTTGTAATAACATCATAATTTGAACCTGAAATTATAAAAACAAATGTGGATTAATTTAATGAAAGACTTAAAAATATATTTGTTTTGGGGTTTTGGTTTTTTTTGTTTTTGAGGTTTTTTTTTACCAGTAGACTGATTTTCAGATGAACTTAGAGAGAAAATTTATGTTTCATTAAGGCAAGGATTGTCCCCTTCATCGATGGGTTGTATGGGTGGTGCTACACGTTTGGACCCTTGTTTCAGGGGAGCTACGGGGGTGACTGAGTGGTTAAGACGTTGGCTCGCTAACCTGGAGGTCCTGTGTTTGATCCCTGCATTGGCCTAGGAAGTTCATCAGGAATTTCTGATGTTCCTTCTTGTCAATGGTGCAGGACTGAGGGCCAGGCCAGATGCAATGTATGGTTGTTTGGATGAGACCAAAAAAAACTGAAGTCCCATGTACACATTTGGCATGCATGATTCACAGCCTATAGATTTCCTTTGAACAGGTGTAGAAAATAATTGAACAGGTCTTGAAAACCTCTTCCATGTTTTTATCAGATGATTGTGGTTAAAAAGATTTAGATCATCGGAATGTTAAAAAAATTCTTATAGGCCAAGAAATGTCAATGCATTTTAACATTTGAAGTCATTAGAGAGAAAATTGCTAGTCTTATTCTTTTCTCTCCCCTTCACTAATGTCTGAGTCTCAGATAATAGTCAAGTTGTCTGAAAGTGTTGTTTAGTGAACTGTCAGTTAAGGTCTGAAGAGCACTTTAGCCGTGTAATGGTTCCCCGAGTCAAACATTAATAATAGAAGAGAAACATTGATGTATAGGTAAAGATGTTACAGTAGTAGACACTTAGATTAATGTATCGGTGTATATTACAATATTTAAATCAATATACAATCAGTGTTCTATATCCACTTTCTGTCAGATTTATTAGACTATTGTGTATATATTACAAACATCAGATATCTTATTTTAATAAGACACGTTTTTATCTAAAAGATGTTTATATCAGATTCTGTCTTTGAACACTATCTATTTTCCAAACATGGAGTATCTTATTTTAATAAGACATTTCTCCCATAGAAAATCAGATTCTGTCTTATTTAAATTACGCTGTTTTTATTAGTCCAGTCGGTGCAGAACAGTAGGATGTTAAACACCATTTCATTTTATTTTGTTTCTATTAAAGCTGCTTAATCATTATTTGAGCGATTCTTCTGCCGCTCAAGTAATTTGAGGTGGTGTAGAGGGGCTTCATAGAAAATAAACTACAAAACTCAATGAAAAAAGGAGTTAGCTTTTCTCCAATTTACATCAAAGTACTGGGGTTATCATTATTTACATGTACCAAGAACTAAAGAGTTAAACTTGATCTCTATAAGCTTGCCTGAATAATTGTACGCCCCTTATCTGATGTCCCATTTCCACCTTGAACCTTGACAAGAAATATATTAAAAGAATTTCTGGTTTTGACGTTGGACAAGATAGCAAGTAAGAGGATTACGGATTTGTTCTACCATATAAATCAAACCAATTAGTAAAAATCAATGACATTAATGTCAACTAATGGAATTATTAAATAGGCTTCTTATTTTCTCATTTATTAAGTAAATATAGCATTTGTTGTGGCAATTTTTAGGGGGATTCAAGTAATCTACATTTGTTCCTGCACTTTGTTACCATGACAACTAAAATTGTGATCTATAAATACTAATATTTTGATTTGATTCACGGAAAATATGAGTCTTTAATCAGATTATTGATGATAACCATGTTAAAAACTAATTTAATCGCAAAAATAGATAGAAAAAAAAGAGAGTGTGAGAATAAGATATAATGGAAAATATTGATTTTTTGGGCATTTTTCAATAAAAATAAAATAAAAGACTTGTAGGGATTTTTGGGGTTTTTTTTTTTGTAAATAAAGAAGTACTTTGATTGCAATCAGATTATATTTATTTGAATAAATGATACATTCCAAAAGATCCAGATACCAGGATAGTCAGAAAGGTATCTTTTTAGTATTTTTCTTAAAAAAAAAAGTATGCATTACTGTGTTATTTTTTTGTTATTGTTTTTTTTTAATCAAATTAATCTTGATCAGTTATTTGCAAGCTTAAAATTCATGCTTAAAAATTTAACAAAATAACGTAATTCACAAGAGACCTCTGCATGTAATTTGGTCATTTAAATA
Organism: Patella vulgata; assembly: GCF_932274485.2. Taxonomy (NCBI): domain Eukaryota; kingdom Metazoa; phylum Mollusca; class Gastropoda; family Patellidae; genus Patella; species Patella vulgata. The sequence continues at coordinate 39,882,336 of NC_065886.2, read as the reverse complement.
AAAAACCGATGCTTACAAATTTAACAGATAATGTAATTCATTTTTCAAGGGCTTTATTGCATGATGAACACCTGAGACTTCTGTACGTAATTTGGTCATTTTAATATAAAAACTCATGTATGATTCCAGCCACAAGGGCAAGGCCTTTCTACTAATCACATTTAAGACTTCCACACAAGTAAATTGGCCATATACAGAACACAATACTATGTAATAAAATTACTGTTTATTACTGAGCCCATTAATAAAGAGTACCAGGTAACCAGGAATAGTGTCCTGTGTATTTCCAGTAAAATTGCTAAATTCCTTTGAAACATTTTGATTAGGTCATCTTTAGAGATATACTACCATAAACTCAAATATATCTTTATATATAAACTACCTTAAACTCATATATTCATCTCCATATATAAACTAACTTAAACTTTTAAACTCACATCATCTTCATCTATAAACTACCTTAAACTCATATATTCATCTTTATATATAAACTACCTTAAACTCATATATTCATCTTTATATATAAACTAACTTTTAAACTCATGTATTCATCTTTATATATAAACTAACTTAATTAAACTCACATATTCATCTACATAAACTACCTTAAACTCATGTATTCATCTTTATATATATAAACTAACTTAAACTCACATATTCATCTAATAAACTACCTTAAACTCATGTATTCATCTTTATATATAAACTACCTTAAACTCATACATACATAGTGCATACCTTACTTTGCTGTTTATATATAAATTACCTTGCATACGTTACATATACTCTCAGAAACAGAGTCCAGGCCTTTTAACTGATACATTGACTTCCCAAGAGATATTTGCATGAATGACAGAGTATCTAATTACATGTACTAACCAGGGATGATATTTATCAAAACAAATAAATATCCGGTTATGTATAAAGTAGTTTATCAGTATTTAGAATTTATATATTTTATTTGTATATCATTGATCTTTAACCCCTGTAAATGATAAAGGGTACATGTATGTGTATCCCTATCTATTTTCACTTCAAGATAATCGTTTATCTACCTATAAAAAAATGTACATTGTATAGGGCTGATAAAATTGTGTTATCATTTACGGCAACTACTGACTGATGCATCTGGATGATCAGCTTGTAAACAGTAAATTTCATTATAGAAAGCATAATTATTTCTAATCACTAACACAGTTGTAAAAATATTATTATTATTGCATATTTTGTTACTGAATATCTTCTGAAACATAATCTTTTGCCATGTGAGAGAGAGAGATAGGGAAACAAGGTTTAAATGCATTACACACTAGGTTATTTTGGGACTATACAAGGTATGTTAATTACAATAACTCTTGTATGGGTGAAGGTTCTTTATCAGTGGAGATAATCTAGAGAAAACAAACCCACATGACTTCATGACAGGCCTTATGATCTGAAGTGTATGTGTTAATGTTCCCTCCTCCCCTCTTTCTATCATATATAAGGTGATGCCTTCAATTATAATGTTTAAATCCTTATGTGTGTCCTTGATAAGTACCATCCACAAACACGCAAACATTTAAACCATACAGAGCATTTGTAACGTATATTATTTGCAATATGATCTAATACTGCAGCAACATGTCATATACCAATATTAGTGTTATGATTACCGGTAGTATACTATAAAACTGTTTTTAATAAAAGAAAGAAATTACATTTACATGTACCTTTCAGTTTTGCGGAGATAAAAACCACTGAGTTGACAGAAACCAACCTACCTCATTAATTTTCAAGAACCATTATAAAAACTTTAAATGACAAAAGGCTAACTTTTCCCCTGTGTCAAGCATTGTTAATAGTATAATTACAGGACAGCCAAGATAATGTCCTATATTTTTTTATGTTAATTATACCCTCAAGACAATAGAAATAATAATAAAAAAAAAAATGTTTCTATTTTAAGACTTGTTACCTATTTAGTTTTTAGACAGTTGAAACTCAGTTCATCTTATCTCAATCTAGTACTTAGTACAAGGACAAACTCTCATATATTCATTACCTCTATAACATTATATATCCTTTAGGCAAAACGGGAGAAATGGGCCCTTAAGGAAAAGTTTTGAAAAGTTTAAATCTAAAGTAGTACAGTGTCATGGGTTATGTTAAATTTTATAGAATTGTGTAGCACATAACTCTGTAGGAAAGTAATTTGAGAATTTTATTTATCAATTTATAATGTAGCTATTATTCAGGATTATATTACCACTATGGGTGGCTCAGTCAATTGGGTGCTGGCTCACTAACCAGGAATGATCCCAATGCAAGCCCACAAACTACCTTGAGATTTCTTGTGTGGTTTCTTCTCTGTGGTGCTGGACGGATGTCCTTGGCATGGATGGGGTTATCTTACCCCATTACTATCCAACCACGTGGGTTTTCTCTAGATCCTCAGGTTTCCTCTCACTATTAAAGACCCCTATGCGCAAGCGATTTATTGAAATAAAATAGAACCCTGTGTTAGTCCCGAAAGGACCCATTGGACGTTAAACTCTATTTCTCTTTCTTTACCCCATGACTAATCAAAATAACACATCAGATCATCCCAATTCAATATTTATATTTTTGTCTAAATGGAATTTCAATTTTTGTTTAGTTCTAATTTCACAACTGAGTGCATAAACAAAAGCACCATAAATATTTTCCATGGTACGATTATGTTATCCATAAATCTTTAGATGTGTTCATTTTCGCGTGAGATAGGATATTTATTTTTTGTGAATATGTTCCAAGTTTTTATCTACCTAGATTCTTTGTTATTGTATACCCTTGATTTTGATCATTTAAAAAGGTAACAAGTCATTCACCAAGTAAAGAAATTTTAAATTTCACACGTTTTGATTTAATTGTCAAAAATTATTCAAGAGTGTGAAGGCATCTAAGAGGCTTATATTTATACGAAACGAGTTGTCTTTCAGATACAGTACACTCATTTAATGTGAGTATGGATAGCCATGCATGATGTCAGGCACAAACTCAGGTTCTGTCATGTGCAACCATCTAGTTCCTGTCATTGAATTTGTCTTTTTTTAGTGTTCTTTCTCTGGAAACCTTTAATACATTATGTCTTGGACAAAATTCAAACTGTACATTAGTGCCGACATTTTGTTAGTGGGAAAAAATTATTGCATTGATTTAATTCTGAAAATAAACTGGATCAAATAATTCTGTTTCTAGTTGGTGGTCTGACCCCCTTTTTGGTCGTTGTTAAAATGTATCATTTTTTTTAATGAGATAGAATGGCTAACTTGTCAGCAAGGAGAGAGATTTCCTTGAAAGATACTGTAGATCCTGTGTAAATATTTTATGGAAAATGTCTTTAACTTTGTGAGTTGTCTTGAAAGTTAATACTCTAGAGACTTGAGACTTAATTTAAAAACGAAAAACAAAATACTAGTAACTATAGAAGCATTTAAAGTAGCAGTGAGTATTCATGTTTTGAGAAAACAATCACGTGCAATCTTTGCATGGAGTTGAAACCCATGCTATGGTAATCTACAAACTTGATGTTATAGAGATGAACAATTAGCATTATTCAAGAAATTAAACTGTTAGAATTTCAAAATTAATATACAAAGTTTACATATTTGACAATAAGAATGAACAACAACAAATTATTCTAGTTTATGTAGACTTACTGCAGTTTTAAAATATAAAAATTCAATGAAACTTCAAAATATAAAAATTCAATGAAATGCTGCTAATTCTGTTTTAATTATACTTAAATAAATAAATAAACGATTTGAATAAGGTTTTCAAATAAACAACTGGAGAAATGGGTGAATTTTGTGAAATTTGCGTAAGATAAATCGGCTGTATTTCTATAGGTTACAAGAAGCCAAGAAATACCCTGACAATATTTAATAGTGTTGGGTTTTGCTTTAAATCAAATAAATATGTCATATTTGCAATTTTTATGGGGCTTATTATCTCTTGTATATACCTCATTAAATTTATGTATTAACATTTGTATAGGCTATAAATTGTAAATAATGATATCTACACACAATAAAATGTGTAATCACCATGACTTTAACAGGATGAATAAATAAAAATGTCAAAAGAAAAAAAATTATAACATTTTATTTGATCTAGAAGGAAATGTCTTTTCTTTTTTGATCGACTGAATAAACTACTTTCTTTAGAAAAAGTCATTAAGGATTGTGTTGTCTCAGTTAAAACAAATTTGATGAAAAAATGATGTAATATTAGATTACGAACTAGAGTTTAAATAGCTGACTGTGTTTTCAATTTATTTCAATTATTAAAGTTCAGCATCCTATCACTGTGTTAACCTTGCAGGCACACAATCAATACTGTATTGAGTGGCACATATCACATTGTTTCGCAAGCACAGGAAGCTTGTGAGGGCTAGATTATTAGTTAAAGATCCACATCTTATTTTAATGGGGGTTGAGTGTAGTGGTTACTAGGGCTGCAACGATATACCATGTGACGGTATACCGCAGTACACATGCCACGGCAGTTCGGTAAAAATGGTAGTACAGATTTTTTAAACCGTCTGTTTTCTTCCGATATTCAACTATCATGCAGAGCTATGTTCCCCTGTAGTTTGCATTACGAGGCGGAAAGATTAAAAACACCAGATGGAAAAGCTGTGGCCAATAAAGTGACCTGTCGCAATTAAATATCATGTATTTGTTTTTATTTTTTAAGTAAACTTGGAATGAAAAAAATACATTGATACATATCATATCATGGAGTATCGTATCATTGCAGCCCTAGTGGGTACTTTAGATCATAAGGTCACAAGTGAATTTTAGTGGGAATTGAACTTAGTGGGTACTTTAGATCATAAGGTCACAAGTGAGTTTTAGTGGGGGTTGAAGTTAGTGGGTACTTTATTTAGATCATAAAGTCACAAGTGAGTTTTAGTGGGGGTTGAAGTTAGTGGGTACTTTAGATCATAAGGTCACAAGTGAGTTTTAGTGGGGTTGAAGTTAGCAGGTACTTTAGATCATAAGGTAACAACTGAATTTTAGTGGGGGTAGTGGGTACTTTAGATCATAAGGTCACAAGTGAATTTTAGTGGGGGTAGTGGGTACTTTAGATCATAAGGTCACAAGCAAATGTAACATTTGTTAGTCCTGAAATTACTTAGTTTGTGTTGAGTATTTATTAAATATCTCTTGCTCTCTCTCTCTCTTTCTCTCTCTGAATATTCCAATTTCTAGAATAGAATGTTTTGCAATCTAGCATGAAAATTATGCGAAAGACAGCAGTATAAGTATACACTGTCCTGTTTGATGTAGGAATACGATTTGTATTATAATAGTGATGATCGTGTCATTTGTAAGAGGTTTTCATATTGATCATTGAGTATTTTTGTGATTGCGTGTGGATTATATGTAGCTCACCTTACTAATGGGTTTAATGTTTACTGAGCGTTAATCAATATACTATAATGATTTATTAATGCTGATTGATCAATATTTGGTGATGATTGATCTTGACTATCAGTAATATTGCTATTGTGACATAAAACAAATCAACTTATCTTTTGATTGATTTTGAATATTAATTTATCAATATTTAAAATATCCTCTGATGTACATTGATCCAGCATTTGGAAACTTATGATCATAAAACAGTTTTAAATGAAGGATTATTAATTAGATATTAAATGCCACTCCATTACAAACCGTAGCAGGATTTGTTACCCCAATGTCCTTGAAATAAAAATCACCCGATAAATGCTCTTGCTGTTCTAAACATGCGTTTGATTTGTAAAATTGTAGAATTTGTAAAGGATTTATTTTTCTATTCTCAGTATTTTTCTGTAGCTCTTATTCTGTTTGTAATGTCAGTATTATTTTGTAGCACCTATTCTGTTTGTAATGTCAGTATTATTTTGTAGCACCTATTCTGTTAGTAATGTCAGTATTATTCTGTAGCACTTAATGTGTTAATGTCAGTATTATTCTGTAGCATGTGAGTAATTACAGTGATTGTTATGAACCCAACTACCCAAATTAATTATCCTGTAATTAGTTCTTCTGATGAGATAAATTTGAATAAAATCATGTCGGATTGTTAAGTATTGTAATGAATTTTAGCAGGCAGTTGCACTTAAAATAGGGAAAAACTGTTTAAAAATAAATGTGATAATTTTCATTAATTACATGTACTTCATCTCTATGGTTACAAGGAAATTATCATCTCAATAATTTTTAGGTATTTTTATTTGAATTTGTCCTGGTCAATAGAATTTGACATTTTGTAACATTAGAGAAAAGGTAAAAGAATAGTAAACCATGCATTATTTTTGTTGATGTCCTTTAAGGTATTAGCATAAACTGAAGCAGGTAAAAAAGATAAAAAAATGGAGAAATTTAGCAAGCATTAATTAACATACCATGTTCAATATTTGTTGTCTAAATTACATTATATCTCAAAATACTGCCATGCCAGTCTCAAAGTGAACTTTGGTGATTAAAGGATTTGAATAGTTGACAGGTATTGAATATTTCAAAAGTTTAATGGGTCTGATATCACCCTTGGCAGAAGAAGCAGACGATAGCCCCATACTAACAAACAAATAAACAAAGTATTTATACATGTCAACTAAATCATTGATAAAAAGGCAAAAAAAGTCTGAAAAAAAAAAAAAAAAAAAATCTATTTCCACTGTCCCTCTCTCTGCACCCATCTTATAGTTATAGCATACAGATAAAGACAGCCCTCTCTCTCTCTCTCTCTCTCTCTCTGTGGTGATTATAATTATATGGATAAAAAACACCAAACAATCTGCTGTCTTTTGAAAGATTAATGGATCTAATGTGTGCCCTTTAGATCGTAAGGTCAAGTGCCAGGGTTTAGTGACAAATCTCATGGGTTATCTGGTGTCCTCCCATGGTTAAAGACCCCTACTCTCTCCCTCTCTCCCCCTTCTCTTTCTCGCTCACTCATTCACAGTCATTTGATTGTACGGGTATGTGAGGGGAAAGATCCATACATGCATGTTTAAAATTAATCATTGTAAACGATATGTCAGTCTTGAAATACCTCACCCCACCTACCTTTTTCTCTCTCTCTCTATTTTTGTTCTCTCGCTCTTTTTTTCCTATTACACTACACACTCCTTTAATTACACTAGCTTTTGAGCATTAGTGAAGTGAACTGCTGTGATACAGTATTTCTATAGAATTAGGTTGAATATTGATATTTATGTTGACATAATGATATTCTACAACTTGTCTACCTACGTCACTTTTATATAATTGATCGCATGTTATGAATACTCCTATTATTCTCTTCTTTAAAAACAAAAAAATATATAGATGGTTTTGAGCTCGACAACTTTATATGAAGGGTAATGAAATAAGAAATTACAAAAAAACGTGATCATTAGTTACATGTATAGACTTTAAAATTGGGTCCATGCCAGATTGACTGTCTCAATACATTAGGTTCCAATCTACAGCACAAAACTCCCTCCATCTACTTTAGATTTATATGACACACAGGGTGATTGGTGGCCGAGTGGTTTAGCATGTGCATATTAGATCATTAGGTCTGTCATTGAGTCAAATGGGATGGTTTCGATTCCCCACTGGTATTGACCAGGAGTAGGTAAACTCCATTTCTTTTTCTCTGTATGACACAGATTACTGCTTGCTGCTTGCAGAATTTCAAAAAATCTCAGCTGGTTGGTCAAAGAAAGATTACAACTTGCCTGTCCAAAATTGAGATCAGGTCTGAATTGGCAAATAGTTTGGACATGGATTTCCAGAGTATCAGCTGGCTAGTAGCCAAAGAAACTAGACCTGTCTGTCCTAAATTGAGAACAGTGCTCGTACTGGGATGCTCTGAAGTTTAGTTAGTTAATTTCCTGATACACGCCTACGTCTTGTTTTAATACATTATGTTTTTATATGAGTATGATCTGAGATTAAACCAAGCAATCAATACATGATATTTTTATATACTTCTCTTGGCTTAAATAAACATATTCCAATATTTCTATGTAATTGATCACATTCTACAATACTGTTTTAATAGATTCGTGCTGCGGTATTTATAAGATATCACGGTCAGCCAGTACAGAAAGTGTTTGTATTAAAAATGTTACGATTCAAAAGGTTTTACATTATTGTCGGGTGTTGCGGTGCCTCAGTGAGTAAGGTGTTAGCTTGCTAATCTGGAGGTCCCATATTTGATAGTGTTGGCCTTGGAAGTTTGTGATTTCCGGTGTGGTTCCCCCTTGTCAGTCAAGTGTCTTGCCCTTGGTGGCTCAGTGAGTAAGACGTTGGCTTGCTAATCTGGTGTTGACGGTGAAAGTTTATGATTTTCTGCCATGGTTTCCCTTTTTTCATCAGTGTCTTAGGGACGGGTTGGATATATACTATTCAAAAAAAGTAGGGGTATTTGATTTTGGGGGCATAATACTAAAATATGCAAATGACTACGAAAAAAGTCACTATAGAACCTAACAGAAGAAACATTTCCAGTTACATGTGACGCCCAAACGCACCAATAGCTACCGCATGGAATGCAGGTGATGCTTGGGATCATCATGGGGGTCCAACCCAAGATTTGCACGACTCTGACTTTGAATGTTACAGTCATTGTGGCATTGAATTCCAGGGTGGAAACATCAGTTTAATTGTTTTAGTGACCAGAAAACAAATTTTGATATGCGTCGGCTTACCCAAAATGAAAGGTTACGTGCCCTTGGCATGCTACAGATCGGCACAACACAGGCGGTTGTGGCGCGGACGATGAATGTTTCTCAGTCTGTCATAAGCAGGCTATGGTCCAGATACCGTGATACACAATCTGTACAGGACAGACCACGCTCAGGTCGACCAAGGGCGACAACTCAAGCCCATGATCGATTTATCCGTACCTTGGCCTTGAGAAATCGTGTCATCACAGCAAATCAGATCAGCGCTCGTCTTCAAACAGACACTGGTGTGAGAGTGAGTGGCCAGACGATTCGGAATCGACTGCATAGGGGTCACCTTCGCGCCCGACGTCCTCGCGTGATCCCTTGTTTGAGAGATCATCACATTCAGGCAAGACGTCGTTGGTGTAGGGATCGTCAACACTGGGATAATCGACGCTGGAGCAATGTGATGTTTTCAGATGAGTCAATGTTCACTGTTGATTTTTTGGACAGACGTAGGAGGGTGTGGCGTCGTCGAAACGAGCGCTTCCAAGACGTTAACGTCATCAGACATGATCGATTTGGGGGTGGTTCTGTTATGGTGTGGGGAGGCATCACTGTTGCTGGAAGAACGGCTTTACATGTTGTTGCAGGGCGTGTTACAGGCCAGTACTACCGGGACAACATCTTGGCAGTCCATGTTGTGCCGTTCGCACGACGTCATGGCCGCCGTTTCATCTTCCAGGATGACAACGCAAGATGTCACAGGGCCAGGATCGTTACAGGTTACCTCCAACAACAGAACATCACCACATTACCTTGGCCAGCACTGAGTCCCGACCTCTCCCCCATCGAGCATGTCTGGGACATGCTTGGACAGAGGTTACGTCAACGTCAACAACGTCCTGCCAATGTCCAAGAACTTGCTGCTGCGTTGCAACAGGAATGGGACAATCTGGACCAAAATGACCTTAGACGTCTCATTAGGAGTATGCCACGTCGGATCAATGCTTGTTTGGCAAACAGAGGAGGATTTACCCGTTACTGACTTGGTTGTGATGCTGTGGTAACTTTGCTGTTTGACCCCGGGTATCATTTTACCCTTATAATGGTCAGTCTGTGCCTTACTTAGTCTAACGATCATTTGGAATAAATCGATGAATGTGAACTTCATTTCATTTTGTCATTTGTTTTATCGTCAGTTTCATTAGGTGACTTTAATAACACTTAAAAATCAAATATCCCCTACTTTTTTTGAATAGTATATTTCTAAAGCTTGGATACAAGATTTAAAGTTAAAGAATGTTGTTTTCAACACTAACCAGGTTATTTCGGGACTAACATCGTACAATATACTTTCACTAGTTGGCTGGGGTGCAGGGTCTTTACAAGAAAGGAAACCCTTTTTCTGTATAAAGCCTGGTCACTTGTCCAACTAAATTTCTCTGTTCTTTTGTTTTCCTCGCACTGCTAAGGACACCTACGTGCAAGCAAATTATTGAAATAAAATTAAACAATATGTTAGTCTTGAAATGACCTAGTTGTGTGTATGGGACGTTTAACCCCATTTTTCTGTGTGTATGTGTGTGTCTCTCTCTTTCCCTTTAAACCGTTATGAAATAACTGAGCCTGGCACAGATTAATTTCGTTGTAACAGATAAAATCTTAAGTTTGTCATTGCCATTTTTTTTTTTATCAGAATCTAGTGAACTCTAATAATATCCTGGTCTTTTCTTAGTTTCCATGGAAACCTTTTACACATTTCCTCCAGAAAACAGATTATTTAGATTACCAGAAAACTTTACATCTTCAGTCAATTGATTTTTCATTTGAAATTTATATGCCTAAGCCCTTAGATTAGACATTTTATTTGGTCCTTGTGGAAAATTAATAGAACTTGCTTCAAAACAAAGTGGGTTGAAAAGTTAAAAACATTTTGGGTGAAACTTGACCGTTTTATGTTAGTTGTCTATGAGTGAATTTGTATAAATATCCAGCTTGTGAAATTTAACCCCAAAAATATGCTTTATTTTGCCTAAAGTAGTAAAAAGTGCAGTTTGTAGGAGGAAGAGCATGCAGTATGTATTGTCTCTGGAATACACAGTATCATTTCTCATGTATTGGTGAAACTGAAATGAAATGGGGTTACACATCCCACTTATGTATTGGTGAAATGAAATGGTGTTTTACATCCCACTTTGGTATTAGTGAAATGGAATGGGGTTTAAAATCCCACTTATGTATTGGTGAAATGAAATGGGGTTTAAAATCCCACTTATGTATTAGTGAAATGAAATGGGGTTTTAGTGAAATGAAATGGGGTTTTACATCCCACTTATGTATTGGTGAAATAAAATGGGGTTTTACATCCCTTTTTTTTGCACTAAACTTGGTAACAAAGATGGGAAAGCACCATGTAGTGTACTTTGAGGGAAATTTGCCCATGCAGTGGCCTTTCTGCCTACTTACCATCGATTCCAAATTTTCCAATACACACTTTTTGCTTATTTTGCTCGCAATCTGAACCACTGAACCTAGGAAGCTGGTACCTTACTCACTGAGTCACTGTGGATGCCATATGTTTTGGAATGTTGACATGGCCAACAATTTTAATGTTAAATTCTTGTTTTTATCTTGTGTTTTGATTCAGTTCACAACATCTGCTGCATTATTGAAGTTTATCAATGTTGTTACACATCAAATAATTTCATTTCCTTATCTTTATAAGGTTTCTACTAATGAATGATTTTATATTTAACAAACTTTACAAATAAAACTTATACATGAACAAGTTAACTATTCAGTCTTGTTGAATATTAAAAAATACGAAATTCTAAAAAAACATATGTTCAGTGTTTACATTAACCTACATGTATTTACATACTGTGTATAATATATTCTCTTGCACAGGCTAGTCTTTTATTAACTCACCTAGTTTTTAATGATCTATATCTCATTTGAAGAATGAATGGAATAGAGTTTAACATCTTTACTTTTCTGCACCCATCAATGTAATAAAGACAGGCATGCATATTCCATGCATGACAGACATTTTGTCCAACAGCCTTAATGCCTACTATGTTGATGGGATAGACATTGTAATTTACAGGGTTTTTTATATATCCAGTACTTTAGTTGTGTAGAATGTATTAATTGCGCTTCTTTCCTGATGTGATAATTAGTTTATAACGAGATCAACTGTTAGTCTATGTACATGTTTATCACTGGGATAGTGTTCGACTTAATGATCTTACTATTTGATGGCTTACAATGTTTAGGTTTTCTCTCCTGGCATTTGTGTGTTACCCAAATAGGCTGCACATGCTCAGTGCACTGTTTGATTCAGATTAGGGTTTTTCAATATCTTTCATCATAACCAGACCAATTTGAATTAAATTCTTTGGTAGGTTACCTATTGGAATATTTTAAAAACAAAAAATACGTTCTAAAGCTTGTATCTCCAAATTTGTGTATTTTTAAAATTAACAGAAAAATAAACCCACAGACCCTATTAGACAATTCATCAAGATATTACCTACTGATCTGCTAGTCTTTTATATTCTGTTTAGTTCAGACATGTAAGTTAAGTTGGTTAAAAAGCACTGGCAATCATTAGACTAATGTTAACTTTGTCGTCTGAATGCATACATGTATGTGTTAGTGGGTACACTAAGAAAATTGTAGCTCTCTGTCTTCGATAAGTTATATTTTCTTACCTAGCTGTCCAGGTTAGTTTGAAATTACTGGCTTCAGCTGTCTTGCATCAAGAGCATTTGATTTTTCTTTGAGTAAATTTCATGTTTCAAATGTTGGTGTGACATAAAAAAAACCCTTGACAGTTGAAATTCAATGTAGAATTGGTGGAAACTCCTCGTTCTGCCCTGGGCAAAATTTCGCTTATAGCACACTGCATGGCGTATGCCTATCTACATTAGGTTGGTGCAGAATGAAACAGTTTTATGTAAACTGTTCTGCTATAGGTGTTTACAGTGTACACAAGTTTTCAACTGAATTATAATCCCTCTATTGACAGGCAAGATTTCGTGTAAGACAGACATGGATAGCTCTAGCTTCATATACTGTTATACAGACCTACATACGTTCGCAGACAGACGGAATATATATGAATCATAAACTAAACAAATAACCTCCAGTCGTTCATGTCTTCAGTTTTTGATTCTTCCTTCCTGCCCCTACTTCCTTACATATTTATACATTTAACCAATAGTTTGGATCTGTAGATTATAATTGTCCTTGCTTAATGGTCTGGGAAATTGAGAATTCGTTTTATGTTTCTGAATTGTCTTTTTATGTCTCATTATTACATTTTGGATCGGCAGATTATAATTATCCTTAATGAGTCTGGGAAAATTGTGAATTCATTTCTGTTACAGAATTGTCTTCAAAGTCGTATTGTTAGATTTCGCTGGTCAGTTTCAAGGGTTTAATGAATTTCCTAGCGCTGCTTGTTGGTGTTTTATAATCTAGTGCAGGCTTTCACATGTGATTTATTTTCTGGAGATGAGACAGGATAAATACCCTGACTTTACTGTTTGAATACTTTCCAAATTTGTTCTCATCACAATATAAGACTGAAATATTGCAGAAGAAAACCGATTTTCAAATCATTTCTATGTCGCAATATACTTATAAAATTTGAATGACTAGTTTTTGGGACTATTACATGTAATTTGTACAAATGTTCTAGTTTTGGGACAATAACATGTAACTTGTACAAATGCTCTATTTATAGGAAAAATCCATGTAATTCACTTTATTTGTAAGGCAAATACATGAATTCATGCAAATGCACTTTTTTTTAGGACAATACATGTAATTTAGACACATGTTCCAGTTTTTGGACAATGCATGTAATTCGTACAAATGCATTATTTTTAAGGCAATTACATGTAATTTATACAAATTAATGTTCTAGGACAAATACATGTATTTCTAAAGAGGAATGAGTAATAATACTTAGACACTAAATCTTTAGCTATATTGTTCTTATAGTTAAAGATATATTATGTGAGATTAGATAAAGAGCTGGCAGTTCTCACTATAATAGTTAAAAACAAGATAATGTAAAGGGAATTTGCTGAAAATTTCAGTCAAATTGATCCACACTGAATCGAGAAATTAGCAATTGAATTTTCGGCCTAGCCTCGGTGAGCAGCAAATCAGATCCTAATCCAGTAAATATCGCAGGCTAGCGATGACATCGAGAGTTGATTATTGTCTGGATAAGTTAATTAATGTCTAATTAATAATTTTTATAACATTTCAGGCCTAAAGAAAGACCTGCAATAGGCAGATTTAACTCTTGCATAATGTATGTTTAATGCAATAAATAGTCTTGTTATGGGTTAAATCAGCTTTTAAAACTCAACAATAAAAAGCAAGTTCTTTATACTGTAAATTTTGTGAGACTTTCTTAGGCAAAATAGTTTAAATTCCGCTGTATGCCTCAAAACTAAACCTAATAAATCCTTCAAAGCATTAGTGCTACCCATAGAAGATGTGAGAATCTCATCCTCAACATCCATTAGTTTCATAATATTGTTTTAAGACACTGGCAAGTTTCCTAATGTAAGAAATAAGAATTCGGGTAAAGAGAGTGTAGGAATGAGTGCAGCAGTGTTATGTTAATCCAGCCAATTGACCGGTTATAACACAGATTAAACTCTTTAAACACAATGTTAGTATAGTCTGGCAAATATTTACCATGTGAGTTATCCATGTCTTTAAACACTTATATTACACCAACTTCTCCGTTAAAACACGGTTTGATGTTCATTAATGTCTACTGAGGAACCAAATTAGTCTCAGTCCATCAGAGCTAACCTTTAAACCTCCAGTATATTTATAATCTTTGCCTGCAAGTTGAGAGAAAAGCCACATATTGAGGTATTTAAATGGTTGATATACAAGACTTACCCTAGTGTATTCATCATCTGGGCATTATAATCCCTGTATACCCTAGTTAAAACTAGTAGATATCAACTAAAAACTGTTATATAAGTTTAGGGTATCTATCAGTTCTGAAGGTGACTGCAGTTTGCCTGTTTTAGTGAAGCAAAGGAAGCCTGTAACGGGAGAATGTATTGATTCAGGTCGTCTGCTTTTACTTCTGCCTGCCGGTTGGTCGGTGGTTCAGTCCATCTCTCTCACTCTCTATTCTACTGTCAGCTAGGACCAGTCTATTATAGGTTTTGTGCATCACAAGAGGGGGGTGAAGTGAGTGTAGGTAGCTAACATCTGGATAAAATAAGCCAATAATACAACAACTTACAGCAAGTTGATTTCTTGCACTGGAAGAAGAAAATAACCGGCTGCCAGAAGTGCTGGTAAATTAGCCTTCACTTCTGCCTGGTTTATGGCTTGTGGCTGATGAAAGGAATATATAAACACAATCATGAACACTACTACTAAACACCAGGATTAATTCACATCACTAAATTACTCCACTTGTAATTTCCATAAATACAAATTGATACCAATGTTGTAGAATTGAATTCTTTTAAAAATGAAATGAAATGGGGTTTAATGTCCTACTCTTCTGCACCAACTGGGCTTATGATTAAGTTGTTTATAATAAAATAAAAAAAAGGCCACCAAAATCTGCATTGATAATTCATATCCCTAATTTACTACATTTTCAAATCAAATTTTACCAATAAAGTTTGTAGAATTGTCAGATAAAAAGAGGGAATTAAAATTTGACAAATATGGATAACATCAACATCTTGAAAAACTACAGAAATCTGTCCTGCAATAAGAATACAGTTATTTGCCAGTTTTACCCAGGTGTGGAGGACTGGTGAAAGTTAAAACTGCATTACAGAAATATAGATCTGATTTCCTTCCCCATCTGTCCAACCTTGTGGGTTTTCTTTCAGTTTCCTCCCACTGCTAAAGATCCCTGAGCAAAGCAATTTATTAAAATAAAATTAAACCATATGTTAGTCTCGAAATGACATAGTCTGTGTCGAGAGGACGTTAAATTCTCTCTCGATTGAACCCACATGATTTTTAGCCATTTGAGAGGGGGCCACAAAAACTCTAAATCCATGATGTAGAATGTGTCATTAGTATACCCCTCACTAAGTCTTCATTATCCCGAGTGATGCAGAAAAGTAAGACATGTTAAACCTCATTTCATTTCATTTCTTTATGCTTCCGTTTCAACAATAGGCTTAAATTTACACTTTAAAGACTTTTTACTTTTCGGAGATACAAATTAATTTCTCTCTGCCAAATCGGGAGACGGTTGTAATATTTATCTTGGCTCTTGTGTTCATAGATTTTACAGACAAGATCATTTCTAGACAAAAGTCCAGATTAAATACCATGTAATCAACACACTGAGACATATTTCTATTTCAGTTTCTCATTTCAACTAGAAATTAAAGAACAGACCCCAAGTTCTCAAAGCATTCTCAGACTTAAACATGCATTATGCAAGAGCAAAATCTGCTTATTACATGTTATCTAAATTATCAATTAGACATTAATTAACTTATCCAGACCATAATAAACTCTCGATGTCAAGGCTAGCCTTCGATGTTGGCTGGATTAGATTCCTATATGTCACTAACGGCTATTGATAATTAAATGAATAAAAGTGGATAATCGAGACTATGCTGTTCATATTAATGATTTTAGTAATGATGACCGAGACTATGCAAAAAATTCACCCGCTTCTTTCTCGGCTCATAGTGGATCAAATTGACTGAAATTTTCAGCAAATTACCTTTACACTATCTAGTTTTTAACTATTATAGCGAGAACTGCCATCTCTTTATCTTATCTCCCATAATGTATCTTTAAGTTTAGAATTTACTTAAAATTGTTTACCATATTTTAACTAAAATATAACCCATTAAAAATCTTTTGTTGTTTTAATGTAAATACATCAATTAGAAATTATGTGCAAATTTCTCATAAACAATTGTGTCTGTATGTCCGTCTGTCTGGTGTCCACAATTGCTTGTGGAAGCTATTTACAGAGGTTAAAAGTTATCATCAGCTTGACTTGGAATTCATGTACACTGTTTATATTCAAAGGATAAAGAAGCATAAATTAAGTTTTCAAATCGAAACAGTTCACTTATAAGATGATTACTGGTATTTGCTTTAAGTTAATTCAAAAAAAGGACCTTAATCCCCTTCCCCATATCATTTATGTTCTAGGACAATTTTTAATTTTTTCTAATGATTACTTCATGAGTTGATTACTGTGATCAGTTTTTAGTGTGCACAAACATGACAACCTTCTTGGATGTCTTGGACGATTTAGCTGCTGTAGGCATATGTTTTGTTGCCTGGCAACTTGTCTTTTGATGTATTCAAGGCTTATTTGTCTTATTTGAATTTTAGATAAATGACTCTATTGAGTTTTAATTTAAACAAAAATTATAGACAGATGCCAGTTTATGCAGATGCCATTTTGGCCTTGAGGTTCTTGGAAGGAAATGAAATATTGTTCAGGTGCAATTTTTCAAAGGGAAGCATAAAGAAATCTTAGAGAAAAAAACCCCCTGAATTTAAGACCGACACTGTGACAGGTGGCATAATTCCAAGCTTAATATCAATTTGACAGTATTAAATTGAATATATAGTTGGCTGGCAACTTATATTTATGTATTGTTATATTTTACAGTGTAAAGAGTTTGTGAAAGCTGGAGCATTACGAGGTACGTCACCATCAGATGTCATTCAATCATCAGATATAACCTTCACCTGTGTCTCAGATTCACTGGCAGTTAGAGATGTAAGTATTACAAAAATGTACAGTGTTCAGATGCTAAAAAGGGTGTTGGTAGGGGGGATGCGTCCGAATGATTAACACATTAGAGAAAATTATACTGAACTGAATTGAACCATTTTTGGACAGATTAAACTTTTAGAAGTTTAACTTCCACAATATTGCAGTTTTCAATGGATTCAAATGACGATTAGAGACTTTAAGCTAGATTAAAATCCCTTGAGATAGTTGACGAGATTTGACAAGAACAGTATGTTTGGTCATTTGTATGTTACATGATATATGTACATAAAACCTTTGATAGTTGGAAATAGACGAAGAGTAAACAGTAATGCTGCTGTATGTGCAAAATTCTCTCCATTCGTATGAAAAAGGACTACATGTATATGTTTGTTAAAAGATCAAAGTATTGTGTAGACAAGACATTAAACCCCATTCCATTCTTGTTGTTCATGTGAACATTGAACACTACATCCTTGTGGAATTGCATTCCCAGCTATACCTAGTTCAGCAATTTTGAACAATCAGTTACTGAGCTACGGTCATTTCAATAGAAGCAGACACGCCCATTTGGGCTAAAATAGCCAAATTTCAATGAAATATAAGCTTTGTCAACCAGCATGGGCATATAAACCAAATTAAAGGAGAATCGAAGGGGGTACGGTTTTCTTTTTGGGATGATTTGCCCCAAATGATTCAATTGTAAATAAGTTCCTCTGTGAGAACAATTGTACTATGTGAGAGACATTATCACCATCAACATTGAACATTGTAATTAATGTTATATTTATTATAATAACATAATGAAAATAAGCCATATGTTTTATATGTATTAGAGATGATATAAGTTTAATGCATGAATTAGTTTGATGAATAATAGATTATGACAAGTATTTA
The DNA here is from genome assembly GCF_932274485.2 of Patella vulgata. Classification (NCBI taxonomy): domain Eukaryota; kingdom Metazoa; phylum Mollusca; class Gastropoda; family Patellidae; genus Patella; species Patella vulgata. Next base: position 39,864,001 of record NC_065886.2, on the reverse strand, counting down.
CAACGTATTTATGCGAAGAGATCAGCCAGATTAATTAATATCTATTATTATAACAAGAATACTAGCATCAATAATATATATATTAAACCTATCAACCAGAAACTCTATAGTGTGAAATACATTTGTTCCCGGACAGTTCCATCAAATATGAATAACAAATAGTTGTTGTTAATATTCAGTATGTAATTAGAAATCAGGGTTGATAACATCTGTGAGGATGGTGAATTAAAATAAGGATTAGTGTCCCACTTATCTGTACAAACCAGGTTAATGGAGATTGGCATGCAATGGTGGCGCTATTGATTTCCAATGGAAAGAGAATCTTTAACTGGCACCCATTGGTATACGCTACACTTGGTTTTTTTTGTCCTGTCCAAATCACTAGACCTTTTCCTTTATCCAGACTACAATCCAGTGCCACTGAGAAGGGGAAACCCAGGAATATCCTGAGGAACAAACCTTAGGGGCTTCCTCATTAGTGAGCCATCACCAAGTCACCACATTCACAGAGCTACTGTGAATCCTTTATGGGTGGTAGATCGTATTTGAAAATTGTAATTATGTTTTGTAATCAGTGTGTATTATGATCGTATTTGGTGGTAAATGTGAATTGTATATTGTATTTGGTAATCAATGTTTATTTTATTTGGTAATCAATGTATATTGTATTTGATAATCTGTATGTATTGTAATTGTATTTGGTAATTAAGGGGTATTGTAATTGTATTTTGTAGATTGTATTTGGTAATCAAGGTGTATTACAAGGTATAACTAAAGGTAAATGTTATGTAGAAATGTCAACAATAGATGAAGAAACAGTCCAAGATGTTGCAGAGGTAAATTGGTTGTGTATTGTATTGCTGTCATCTCCATCAATACATCCAAGTTTTCCTATTAGATAAGCTGCAATCTTTGTGGCCATCTTTCCTAGAGTTATTGTCATTGCTCACTGTGTAGAATCTTCTGTACCTTTTAGCCGAAAGTTATGATCCATTCAGCTTGAATTTATATGCATTTCTCTGTTTAGTGAAACAAAGAAACTTATAGATTTACAGCAAGAATATCCATTAATTGTTTCAGACATTATTGCTTTTGCTCACTTTATAGAATATTATAAAGGGTTTATACCTGATGTATTTGAAATATATATTTGTTGTTGAGAATAACAGAATTGCAATTTTGTTAATTGATTCTAGAGATATTGATCTTGATACATTATAGAATATTGTTATTCCTCTGACCCACTTTTATGGGGACAAATACACCTATCAAATTACAATATTCTGATAAAATGCAATGGAATGGAGTTTATTGTCCTACTCTGTGCATTTCTTCCAATGATGGTTTTAGGAGAGCAGTTAAATAGACCATGCCTGATCTATAATACCATTCATTTATGAATAAAATAGAACACCTGATACCACTTATATGTGTCACATAGGTACCAATGTTGTATATGGTGAAAAAATAACCGGTAATACATGTATTTAATGTTTGTTTGTTTGTAGGCAATTATGGCAAGAGGTGGAGTATTTTTAGAAGCACCTGTTTGTGGAAGTCGTGTTCCAGCATTAGAAGGTCAACTAGTCATTTTGACCTCCGGTGATCGTAAATTATATGACGATTGTTTCTCATGTTTCGAGGCAATGGGCAAAAAATCTTTCTACTTAGGAAGTAAGTGTATTTAATTCTTATATGTATATATTTATTAGACCCAAGCCTGGACATGAGGCACCTATCACAGACTTTGTCCTGTACAAATTATCACACAACGTATCTATACAAGGGTGAAAATAGGCATCTGTCACAGACTTTGTCAGACACAAATTATCACACAATGTGTGTATTATAATAAAAACATGTGATAATTGGTGTCTTACAAAGTCTGTGACAGGTACCACCTGTCCAGTTGTATACCATAATTATTATGTTAGTTCTGAAATGGTTTGTTTTCATACAAATAGCCCCTTAATGATTTAATGTTTGGTAAATCAAGTATTTCCTGTATAGTTGTTTGATCTAATTGGGTTAAAGGACAATATTGGTGCCAGTCATTATCACATATGTGGTAGAGCTGGTTAAACACATTCCAAATATAATTTTAACACAGAGATCATTGCTACGATAGCCGAGTAATACAGGTTTCCTGAACCGGAAGTGACAAACGCCAAAGGAAAACACGAGGCATCTCTCTATATAACCGACTGATGTGACGAGTGATAACGGATATACGGCCGAATTTCTGCTCACTAATAATTCCTTCGAAGACCAAAAGTTGATATATGGGACTGTAAGAGGATACCTGACAGTTCAATAAAGTAATTGAATGTCATTAGATAAGAGAACACGAGAAAAATAGAAATAGTCTGTACATTCCCTTGTTTATATTCATTCTATATCTTATAAAAACATGGTAATGCACAGACTTTTTCTGTTTTTCTTTCGTGTTCACTTATCTAGTGGCAGTCAATTCTTTTTATGAATTGTCAGATATCCTCTCACAATCTCATACAACAACTTTTGGTCTTCGAATGAATTATTAGTGAGCAGAAATTCGCCTGTATATCTGTTATCACTCGTCACATCAGTCAGTTATATAGAGAGATGACTCGTGTTTTCCTTTGGCGTTCGTCACTTCCGATTCTGGAAAACTGTATTACTCAGCTATCGTAGCAATGATCTCTGTGTTAAAATTATATTTGGAATGTGTTAAACCAGCTCTATCACATATGTGATAATGACTGGCACCAATATTGTCCTTTAAAAGTATCAATGCTACAACAGGTGAATAAGCTTTTCCCTGAAATTTAATAAAAATGACCTTCATAAATAAAGTTAAAGTAAACTTTAGATGGCCATGAAATGAAGTTATTAATTATATGTAAGTTTTTAGATGGAAGTTAGTTAACAATATGTTATTAATTATAAAAATTTCTTTGTAGATGAAGTTGGTACAGCATGTAAAATGAAGTTAGTTAACAATATGTTATTAGGGTGTGTAATGAGTAGTTTAAGTGAAACTATGGCATTAGCAGAGAAAGTTGGATTAGACCAGGAAGATTTAACAGAGATTCTCTCCCTTGGTTCACTTTCCTGCCCTACAATAATACACAAATGTCAAGGTTAGTAGGACACAGCGATTTATTTCTTCAAAATAAGGTGGGCATGGCTGATTGGTCTAACGTTTGCGCTTTAAATCTTAAGATTTGTCTTTGAGTCAAGTGACATGGTTTAGATTCCCCAGCTTGTGTTTTCTCCAGTGTTTCCTGCAACTAAACACCCTGTTGTTAGTAAACTTTTTATAGATGGGGGGTCTTTTTTAAATCCAATTAAGCTGGGACATTATCTGGTGTTGGTATTTTGATTCTGATTTCTTAAAGATACATTATGGGAGATTCGGTAACGAGTTGGCAGTTCTCACTATAATAGTTAAAAACTAGATAATGTAAAGGCAATTTGGTGAAATATTCATTCAAATTGATCCACTATGAACCGAGAACTAAGCGACTGAACTTCCCATAAGCCTCGGTCATCATTACTAAAGTCAGTACGATAAACAGCATAGTCTCAATTATCCATATAATCGTTTAATCGAGAAGGAAAGTTATGCAGTAAATCGGCTCACAATCCACTTAAGATTGCAGGCTAGTGATGCCATTGAGAGTTGATTATGGTCTGGATAAGTTAATTAATGTCTGATTAATAATTTAGATAACATTTCAGGCCTAAAGAAAGACCTGAAATAGGCAGATTTAGCTCTTGCATAATGTATGTTTAACATAGTAGATTATGATCCGATTTACTGCATAACTTTCCATCACGATTTAATGATTAAATGGATAATCCAGACTATGATTTTTGTCGTACCGACTTTAGTAATGATGATCGAGGCTAGGCGGAAATTTCAATTGCTTAATTCTTGGTTCGTAGTGGATCAATTTAAATGAAATTCTCAGTAAATTGCCTTTACATTATCTAGTTTTTAATTATTATAGTGAGAACTGCCAACTCATTATCTCCCATAATGTATCTTTAATTAAATGTTACATAATCAATCTGAATACATATTAGTGTGGATGATATTATATATTTTTATATATGCAAAAATGTTTTCCTTTTCTAATAAGAATAAGATTTTCCTTCAAGAAATAGATTTCACAATACATTACACTGTTGGGCTGTAATACACAGCTGTATAAATAACATTTAATAAATTAGTACTTATATTGTTTTTGTTGGTTTTTTCCCAGCAATTATGAATGGAAAATATGATCCACATTTTCCATTACAACACCAACAGAAAGACTTACGTCTGGCTTTAGGTCTGGGTGATCGAGTTGAACAACCTTTACACATGGCATCTGCCGCCAACGAGGTCAGTTAATAGAATAATATACTTCTAAATTGTTTCAATGGCATCTGGTGCTGATATCAAGTATCCGATGCATTCGGCTGGTGCCGATGTGATTCGCCACCCTTTTTTGTATTATCGATGCATCAACAAAAATTATTAATAATTAGCTTTATGTGTCCGAGGAGTTCACAAGTTCATCCACTAAAATAAATAACACCTTTTCAATACGTTTTTCTGTGTTTTTATAATTCAAAATAAAACAAAATACATGTAACGGAACAAATCAATGAACCCCGCACATTGTATTCTAAAGGCTAGCCCAGCTTGACCTGTTTATGCTACGCTTCCGTTATGTTTGTTTCCATTTTCCATTGACTACAAAGACTGCCTTTGTTGGTTACTTCCCCTGCCTATCATGTCCTTCAACCCCAAGGTCAATTTCACGGTTCATTTAAAGCCCAAATCTAATATACACTCCATGGCCAAACAAACTATGTCAGGAGGACGGTTTTAAACGCTATTGTTAAAACGATTAAGTCTTATTTTCTGTCACGGGCAATAGAGAATGTACTTTATAAATCCCTATCGACAGGCTTTGATGCAAACTTCCACACCCCTCATGCCGTCACAAAAAATTTGAACAATGGCTAACAAGTGTAAATTGAGGTGAATCGGATGATGTTAATGTCATAATAAATAACAGAAGAATATTGTGGGAATATATTTATTCAAATAAATCAACATTTCTAAATGATAATGTTAGGGAAATCTTATGTTTCTATCAGAAATACTAATGTTAACAAAATGGCTGGAAAAAATTCCTGATGCATCGATGCGTAAAATTTTACTTGATATCAGCACTAACAGCATCTAGTAATTGAACTAGAAATACACAATTTTATGGAATTCAATTAATTATGTATGTTTGTTACTGCGTGATTTTTCGACATTTCTTTATCAAGCTTGTGTCCTGTGAATATATTTTTAGTTGTCAAGTACTGTGGATATCAAGAGAAATCATGTTGAATAAAAGAGGTTTATTAATATATGTTTACAAAAATACTTGACCACAAAACAGAAGGTTCTGGCTTCGATCTTGGTGTGGTGAAGAATGAGGGTCAGGCAAAAGATCAAAATAAGTGTAGGCCGTAGCGTTTATTGTCCAGGCAAAATTTCCCCTTATAGCACACTGCATGCCGTGTGCCTGCCTTCATTAGCCTGATGGTGCAGAACAGGATGACATCATACCGAATTTCATTTAATTTACAATTAGTCATTTACAGTTTTAAGTATATGGCACTAGTATTTATGACATATCTAGGAATTGCAAACAAATGCAGCGTCCAAATATATACCGGTTAAGTGTTTCGAATATAGATATCAACGGCTCCAATGTTATCTGGAAGGATGTGGTTTAGCTCGTTTCTTGTCTCTCCCTCACCTTTACATCCAGGAATTATCTTCTGTCTAGTATCTTCAGCTTCTTTAATTCAGTTTCATTGTATTGCTCCATTTACATTTCCATCATAGCACACTGTATGGCGTAGGCCCGTCTTTTTTAGCTCGGTGGGTGCCGAAATGTAGGATGTTAAAACTTTATTTCATTCATTCCTTAAATATATTTGTTTTCTATTTACAGATGTACAAAAGATCAAGAAATTTGGGATATTCAGAGGCAGACATGTCAGCTGTTTACAAAAGCTGCTGTTCATAATATCACCATAGCAACATCACACATCCCATAATTTTCTCAACGTTTTACACTAAAACGTATCATAAAGAAAAGCATAGTCATATTTATGTAGATTTGAATCTAGCATGGTTAACCGATATTATCCACAAACTCATCACCATTTCTTCATGGAAACATGTTCAACATTTGTATTTTTATTATTTTGGTTTATTTATGTTAAATTTGTAGCTGTTCTTGGCTTTGTATCACGTATTTAACAGTGCACGATTTTAATCAAAAGAGTCCATATTTAGTGCTCTCTTTCACAGTGTGTAATTATTTGCACTGCCGCTAATATTTTATGAAATTCTGTGTAATGACAGTTGCTAAACTGGGAAATCGGCAAATAGAGCTTTTTGCTATTAAGTCAAAAGTCAGTATGTTTCCCAGTAGTGTTATGATGAAGCCCTAGTGCTAGCCTGGAAATAATGAATACTTTTATACTTTGTACTGAACATGTATTAAACACGCATTATTTAAGAGATAAATCTGCCTAATGCAGGTCTTTCTTTAGACCTTAAATTATTAATTCAACATTAATTAACATGACAAGACCGTAATCAACTCAAGATGCCATCGGATGCCTGCGATATTTAGTAGATTCAAATACGTTTATGGTCGATGCAGATTCCATAAAAATGGATAATCAAAACTTAGTTTATTATCGTAACAACGGTAGTAATGACAATTGAGGCTAGCCTGCAATTGTATCGCTAATATCTAGTAATTTGACTGAAATTTTCAGCACATTCTGTTTTTATTAACTATTTTTTAACTATTATAGCAAGAACTGCCATCTCTTTATCCAATATTACCTAATGCATCTTGAATAATATTAATAAAAACATGACAGGTTCCAGAGGTATTGTGCCTAATAACGCCTGAATCTGTACTTCTTTGAGTGGCATGTATCATTTGCTTGATAAAGACAAGATTATCATCTTCGAAACATTGACTGTTAATAAACCAATAATTTTTATTCCATAAATAGTTTTTGGGTCAGTGACCGGTGCCTTATTTCCAGGCTTGCTTGTTTATAATATGTGAGGACGTTATAGTAAAGTCTTAGTGTTATTGCATTTTAAATCTATTATATACTGTTTTAAGATAAACCTCAAGTTCGAGGCAAGTCTCGTATGTATATACCATTTAATTAAAGCGGCACAATAAACTTTACAATTTTGCATGCTTTATGATGCTTCATAAAGTTTAGATTAATCTGTGTCAGAAAATACGGTTGATATCCACAAGAAGGTTATTCCGCCTACATAGGTTAATAATGATGCAGATATTCATAAAATATATTAAGACCTTGACACCTAAAATATTTTAGACAAGTCCTTCACTGATTGGTTTCTATAATACACTGTAGAGTTGATCCTGTTCACTTATATACAAATATCTTACACAAACAGATATCTAAATCTTATAGTAACAATGTTGTCATTAATTTATAAAAACAAACCACATTCATCAAAGTAAAATACAGTATTGCAGATTCCAATCTTACAAACATCTATATTTCTTAAAACTCTTTAAATTAGTTGGCAACCAAAGTAACAATTGTTTAGGATAAGTGACATTACGGAGAGATAAACAATGGGCATTATTCAATAATAAACTTCTTCAGTTTGAAGAAATGTGTGAGATTGTTATAAGATAATTACTTAGAGTAAAGAATTAACATTAAAGAATTCAGAAATGTAGTTTTTAATAATGAAGCTGTAGGAGTAGTCCCAGATTTCACACGATTTTGTTTGTAGTGAAATGGTTTTAAGTATTCAATTGAATGCCAAAATGCAGTCTGAAATATATCTGGAATAGATCCTTTTAATAATAGCTAAGCTTTTTGTGTGTTATCCTGCATCCATACTGGCAGGTTTTGTTTTTTTTTAAACTTCTACATCTAAGTAGTTGTTTATAAAATAAGAAATTTGTACCCGATATTTATCATTTAAACTGGTCAAGAGAATCAAGGGGAATAACTCCTAATATTGACTACTGTAAATTATTGTGAATAGTGTTATTTGTAGTAATTATTAGATTAGTAATCTCTCCATTTGTAAAACCAGTCACCAATGGTATTAGAATTAATATCACACATCATTAATGTTTTACTCAACACAAACTCCAAATGTCAGTCACTTCGATGAAATTATTTTACAAATAAATTATTATTATTTGTCAAATTTTTTAAGCAATATTTTCATTTTGTATATTATTTTTCATCAATAGATTTCAATCAAATGAAGAAAGATTGTTTTTTCGTTGTGGTATTATATGATATGGTCGGTTGTCTTGTGTTTTATTAAATGTGTCAGTCATAATTGTAAATATATAACTCCACAGTAACTGATTTTTTCATGGATTTAATGTTTTTATCATTATGCTGTTTTTTTCTTTGTCTGGGAAGTTTGTGGTTGTTTTTCAATCAACAACTTTTTTCAAATTCAAACAGCTAAGATACATTTCATATACACAACCATAGGTCAAAAATGCAATTGTTCAGGAAAAATTCTCATATGGCACGTGTATCCATAAAATATATATTACTATGTTAGTCTCAGACTGAGTGAAATATTGGGTGAACAAACCCAATGGCTTTTCTTTGACGATAATAAAAATTGCTTGAAGGGAAGAATTTTCCCCAGAGTGTGGCATTTCTGCATATAATTCTCTCATAATTCCAACTGCCAAGAGTTTTATTACGTGCACTGCAATGTGTATGCGCGTGGACTTTGTTTTTTTGTCCCATGCTAACAACTAGGCACACTTTCCTTGTGAACCCTGCTAGCTTGATCCCTGACAAGTAAGAACCTGGCTTGAAAAATCCTGAATGTTTTTCTCGAGTCATGCTGGGGTCTTCTAATCCGGGATTTTCTAATCAAGAGGCCAGTGATTGACCTCCGCGGCACCTTTTACTTGATAAGCATCTATTGTACTTAATAACCAAACTCTATACAATATTTTTCACTACACTGTTTTACTTTTTTACCTCTGTTTTATTTCATGTCCTCACATTATCTGTGTAATGTAGGTCATGTACTGAAAGTGTTTTATTCCATGTCCTCAAATTGTCTGTGAAATGTAGCACATGTAATTAAAGTGTTTCAGGGCCTTATTCACTCAAACTAAAATCTTTTAAGAAGCAGCCTTTTCTTTGGCGAAGAGCTAAAATTTGTTCTAGGAATTTTACCCTCTATCGATGACAAGGCTACAGTGTTAAAATATTCTAGTTTAAGTTTACATCAATCATTGATGATCAGTGAGGTCCCTGGTAGTTTTTTGGAAGAATAAGACAATTTTAATGGTTATCTCAATTCTTGGAAGTAAATTGACAATTAAAAACTATGAATATAATTGTATTTAGTATGTTTCTAAGTTAAATTCATTGAAATTTGTTACTTTTAAGGCAAGTAAATTGTCTGACAGTCATTGAAATTCACCAACTGGTCAGTTTCACTGTCTGTTAGTCAAAACCTGCAAATATGATCACAACAAGAACTCTGATCTAATGCATGATTTTAATGGTGACTATTTATATTGACCATTGTTTCCATGGTAACATACAACAGTATATTTTGATAGGTTTTGTAGATTGTAAACTATTTCTGTTCTAAATATTTATCATGTTTGTAAAATTCATCAAAAATAACAATAATGAGATTGTTTGTTACACAAATTATGTAAATTGTTAAAGTATTAAATTGAATTGTATTTTGAATTATGTTTTAAAAATTTGCAAAAGTGTTCGAGTTCACATTTACATAGAATTTCCTTGAAATTTATGAGCTCTTTGCCATTCTTCTTATTTCAAAGTTTCAAAGAAAATCAAGTTTAGTTAATAACTTGTTATAAATTCTGTTGTATATCATTATGAACATTTGAGGGGCAATTATTTATTTAACATATATTCTTTGTTTTGAAATTTGAGTAAAGTATAAAAACCAAAGGGAGGTAATCTAAATGACCCTCTATTTATCAGAATGTATAACTATAAATTATAATCATATTAAAATATAGATTTTTCATCTTAATACCTAAACATACAACTTTTTGCACCATGAATTTATGGTGAACTGAAACAAAGATTGTATACAAGTTTAGAAATATTGTACATTATTAGTTTGTAGCTGTCATATCTATACATATAAATAAGTAGTTTTCATCATCGCCATAGTTACCGTTGTCATTTATATTCTTTCCTTTTTTTAGGCCATCAGCCCTAAGGGCTTATGTTGTTACTTCTGTCCATCGTCCAGCCGCCAAGCGTAAGGAATTAGTTATTTTAGACTATTACTGCTAAATCACTTGATGGGTTACAATGAAATTTGGTTTAAGTTAAGTAGCTAGAATCCACAGGGTGGTTAACAGGGACACTTTGATTGGGCAAATGGATGCATTTATGGCTAGAGGGATTTCAACCAAAATGGATATGTTCAAATAAGTTATAGGAGTCCATAAGGTCTTGTGGGCATTCATATTCTCAGTAAGCTAAATTTTCACACATATACTCTTAGACGATTGGGCCTCTTCTTTCTTTTTCCCCTTTTTTTAAAAAAATCCCTGTAAATAATAATTTGTAATGAAGTGACGTTTTTAAAACAAGATGGACAGCATTTATAAAGAGAGTTGTTCTGTTTAAATAAATGTGGCGGCGATATTTAAGAGACTGTGTATCGCGATTTGAACTCTTGTATATTATTGATGATGATATAAAATAAATGTATTTTACCAAACAATCACAACTACCTATTGTTATTTTATATGGTGGTCTGACGCATACGCTTTAGATTGTAAGGTCTGTCATTGAGTCAAGTGGCGTGTTTTTGATGCCATACTTGTACATGACGACAAAGAGTAGGGCCACCTGTCCAACCTTATGAGTTTTCTCTTTAGTCCTCCGGTTTCCTTCCAGACCCCTACACACAAGCGAATTAATGAAATAAAATTGAACGATATGTTGGTCCCAAAATGAACCATTGTGTCATGGATTTTTAAACCCCAACCCCATTTCTCTTTTGTCTATTCATTTCCGTCCATTCCTATGGATATTCCAGTCTGGTTACCACTGGTTAGTGGTACGGTAAAGGGATGCTGTTTGCACGTGTCCTGCACTAGTTGGCAAACGTCCGAATGGGAATATGCCCAACTGGACATCTAATTATTCAGATGGGACGACAGAGGTACAATGTGTATGTTAGCATGTAAATTTCCCTTGGCATTTGAATTAGATGAAGAGTACTGTTTAAACAGTATTAAGCAACTGATCACATTCAAATAAACATAACGGTCCTATGGAAACCAATTACTGAAATAAACACAACAGCTCTATGGAAACCAATTACTGAAATAAACACTAACGGTTCTATGGAAACAAATTACCGAAATAAACACAACCCTATGGAAACCAATTACTGAAATAATCCTAAAATTTCTATTTTAAAGATACACTATGGGAGATTAGATAACGAGTTGGCAGTTCTCACTATAATAGTTAAAAACTGGATAATGTAAAGGCAATTTGCTGAAAATTTCAGTCAAATTGATCCACTATGAACCGAGAATTAAGCGATTGAAATTTCCGCCTAGCCTCGATCATCATTACTAAAGTCGGTACGACAAAAATCATAGTCACGATTATCCATTTAATTATTAAATCGTGAAGGAAAGTTGTGCAGTAAATCGGATCACAATCCACTAAATATCGCAGGCTAAGTTAATTAATGTCTAATTAATAATTTAGATGACATTTCAGGCCTAAAGAAAGACCTGCAATAGGCAGATTTAGCTCTTGTATATAATGAATGTTTAACCAATTACAGAAATAAACATAAAATTTCTATGGAAACCAATTACTGAAATAAACACAACAGTTCTATGGAAAACAATTATTGTATTTTAATAGATTTTAATTGAAAACCATAAACTAAATAGATACGTAATAATCTGATTCGAAGTGACTTATTAGCTGAGCACATTTTGCAAAAGGTGATGCCTTTTCAACAATATTGTAGCATATTCTCATTTTACTTTAAATGCATGACAAAATATGAGCTATAAACTTCCCTTTAAGACTGTATCTTTGTGTTTTCATAATAGATACAAAATATAAATGTATATATATATATACTTTGTAATGGTGCCCGTTGTATGTGTTCGCTCTATTTAGGCCGGAGTCCCGTGTGGTCCACAAGGACACCCGATTAGATTTTATTACATACTTCGAGAAGGTATTTGTTGAGTAATAAAACCTTCTAGTAGTTTATCGAGGGCTGGCCGTCCTTACCGCACGGTACAAATAAAACCGTCTAGTAGTTTATCGAGGTTCGGGTGCTTCCGGAGTCCAAAATGACCGCTTTATATAAATGAGAAATTTGGGGATAACTAACCCGAACCCTAACCCTAACCCTTTTTAAAAGACTGAACTTGGGTCTAATTTAGTTTTTACTACTCTTAAAGGGGTTAGTTTTAAGAATTTGGGGGAGAGGTTAAGTCTCCACATAAGCACTGACCTAGGATGATGAAAAATTAGTTCGTGATATTTCCTAGTTTTATTAAAATACATACAATACATTAGATTTATATATAAAGCCGATTTCACTGTTTATTGGTGTTGGTGGCGCTGATGGTCTTCCTTGGGTGGTGCTTCTGGTATTCTGGTATTATTGTTTCTGAAGAAAAAAGAAAATAAATTTGAGGCTCTCGGGAGAGAGCCACATTAGTGTGTTTCCTACTACGGATTGGATTTTCTAAAAAATCGTGTTTGTTCAACATCACCGGGTTACGGCTAGGGATTCTTATATCTAATTGATTTTAATTACTAACGGTTAGGCATAGGATTTGATATATGGTTTGTTTTGGGTCAGGGTGGAGACTGGTCTTATTTAATCTAATTTACTGTGCACTAGGATGTCGTTCAGATTTTTATTTTTAGAATATGCAATTATAAGTTTCTGTGTGAATATTTTCGGGTGATTTTCTTGGAGATCAGTATAGTGTTTTCTGATGACTTTGGACGCACTTGCTGCTGTTGCGCTAAATGGAACTACAAAAGGAGCTATTGCGCTAGCCGTATGAATATTCAAAACTAGGGGGGCTGTTGTTTTCAATTTTTCAATCCAGAATTTTTCTCTTGTTAGCCTAAACGTTTTAATTTCTTCTGAAGTTTCAAAGTCGCTCTTGGTCTTTTCTATTGGCGTGACAATGAGATCAGAAATGTCATGATTTGGTTGGTTGAAATGAATTGAGACAGGTTTGTCTTTTTTGGTGACTATGTCAGACCGGTGACCGTTAATTCTTTCCCTAAGTGCATTTTGAGTCTCCCCTACGTATTGCTTGTCACATTTTCTGCATGAGATTAGATAAATTATGTTTGAACTACTGCATGAAAGTTGGTCTAATATTGGGAATTTTGTGCCAGATGTTTTCTTCGGATATGTTTAAGATTTTGCATGTTTGACATCTTGGATGGCCACAAATTTTGGTTTTATGTGCTGATTGTATATTATTTGTTTCTTTGGCGGCAAGCTCAGCTAGAGTGTTGTTTTTTATACGTCGTAGATAGCGTTTGGAGTATCCCCTTTCCCTTAGTTTGCTAAATACCAATGTACATGCTGACTCAAAGTCGATCTTCTGAGTACATATCCTATGAAAACGGAGAATCTGAGATTTTATGATGCCAGAGAATGTATGTTTTGGGTGAAAGGAGCGTTTGAACAATAATTGATGTGTGTCGGTTTCTTTGAAAAATACTTTAGTTTCCAATTGGCCTGTGATTTTGGTGTTGTTACTTTTAAAAACGGTAGTATCAAGGAAATCTATGCTGTTATGGCTTACATTTGCGGTTAATTTGACAGATGGATGATGATTGTTCAGAATGTTGAAAAACGTCCAAAATTCGTCTAGTGTGTAGGTCCAGACTATGAAAACGTCATCTAAAAACCGCCAATAGAAATCTGGTTTTAATGGACAGAGTGGCAGAACTTCCCTTTCCCACTCCGCCATGAAGAGATTTGCATTACTCGGGGCAAATCGTTTTCCCATCGCAGTTCCGGAAGACTGAAGGTATACTTGGTCGTTAAAAACGAAGTCATTCCTCCTTAGACACATGTCGAGTAGTTTGAGGATTTCTTCGTCCGGCCTGGATGCTTGCGGGTTCCTAAGAAATGCTTTCCTAACTGCTTTAATACCTGTGTTATTATCAATGTTCGTGTACATGCTTTGTACGTCGATGGATATTAAAACGGTGTGTTCGGGGACTCTTAACTGTTTGATTTTCTGAATGAAATCGTTAGTGTCTTTAAGGTAGGATGGGTGTTGGCATGCTAGGGGTAATAAGAAATGGTCTATATATTGTGATACGTTGTATGATTCGCTGCCACAGTCTGATATTATTGGGCGTCCCTTGGGTATTTTATTAGGTATAAACCATTCTGTTTCTGGATTTTTATGTATTTTTGGTAGTGTATAGAGATGTCTTTGTCGGCAGTCAGATTTAGCAGATAGATAATCATATTATTTTGCTGTTATGTATTCCTTATCCTGCAATTCATATAAGATGTTGTTTATTAAATTTGCGGTGTCCTTAAAGATGGATTGGTCTAATTTAGTGTAATTTATAGGATTACTTAATTGTTTTTCTGCCTCTGAGATATAGACTGCGCGATTCATTATGACACAACACGAGCCTTTGTCGCTTTTCTTAATTATTATGTTTTTGTCCTTTTTAAGGGTGTTTAATGCCGTTTTAGTTGCTCGGTTGAGATTTGGTTTTTGTGACTGTGGTTGAATGGGTGATATTTCTATATTCATTTCGTCGAAAGTTTTTAGGATGGCTGGTGATAATGACATTTTAGGTGGTTTCCATGTGGATTTTGCTGTGAATAATTTTTTACCTCTGCCGGGTTTGTTCCTAAAAAAATAAGTCAACGAAAGTGTTCTTTGGAAGCGATGGGTTGCCTGGGTGATGGGGTCTATGGATGTTATTGTGGGGGTTGGGATGAATTTAAGGCCTTTATCAAGAATATTCATTTCTAGGGGGTTGAGAAGTCTGTCGCTCAAATTGACAACTGTCTGTCCTAAAGACGGCTTCTCATTCCTTTTCCCTAATCCTAGTTTAAATTCCTCATCCAGCAGTTGATGATCTCCCTGGCCGTGTCTGGGCTCCAGTGGATTGCGTCGTTACCTTTCAGTTCTATTTTGCCCTTGAAGGTTGGTAATGTGGTGGCGTTTGGTGAAGGTGCAGTGGAGATCAGTTGGTTGTAGCTGGTGATGTTTTGGTAGGCGATCGGATTTTCTTGTCGGAGTCGGGAAGAAGTGGGGATCTGTGTGGCGAAGAGCTTGGTTGTTGGGAAAGCTGCTCTGGTCACCTTGAGTAGATCTAGCATCTGCTCGTGTATCCTTGGTCCACTTTCCTCCCTGTTGTTGAGCCCGACGTGTATCACTAATTCCTCTGGTGCAGGACCCATGTAGTTCTGGAGTATCTGTTTGATGTGGCTGATCTTGGCTCCAGAGTAGCTATGGATCTCCCAGTCCCCGACGAAGGATGCAATCCTAGCCAGGTTAGAGGATACAATAACCAGGGTCTTTGCCATGACGGGTGGTAGGAACCATAAATCCTTGTCGTCTTTACCTTTGTAGCTGTGAGGTTTCTTTAGGGATAGGTTGAGTGATCGCCTACATCTGGTGGAAGATCTGGTGGCGATTCTAGGGTTAGGAATGATGGGCGATCTAGGGGACAGACAGTCGACAAGCGCGTTTAGTGGCGATATAGATCCCGAGGAAGTAGGTGAGCCAGACACAGCCCGGGGCGAACTGGTTGATCTAGCTGCACGCTTCGAGGGAGTGTTAATGCAAGTGCCTTCTCCAGGGTCTAATTTAGTTTTTACTACTCTTAAAAGGGTTAGGGTTAGGGTTCGGGTTAGTATTCCCCTAAATACTCATTTGTATAAAGCGGCCATTTTGGTATGAGTTCTGGCTTGTTCTGGAATTTGTTGCTTCTAGTGGTGATAATATTTGTACCGTGCGGTAAGGACGGCCAGCCCTCGATAAACTACTAGAAGGTTTTATTACTCAACAAATACCTTTTCGAAGTATGTAATAAAATCTAATCGGGTGACAAGGAACAGAGTCAAACCGGGACACCGGACTAGGTGTTCAAATCACGAGGATGGAATATTTTCTCACCGGTTGTCTATATAGAAAATACCCAGATCGGAATTGCACAAGGCTATAATTGTCAATTACATGTGATAATAGCGTACATTATAGTTCTAATCTATTAATAAATAATTATTTCATCCATTAGTGGACGGCCAACGCAGAAACTTCATAGCTTAGGCCGATATTATGTATTTCTTTGTTTTCGCGGATTTTTACCCCTTGGCACTGGCAAAGGGCCGGTTGTACTAAGCGCGAACGCGACCGCGCGTTTGACATACTATTTGAATGGTGTCGTTTTTAGGCTACCAACAGCGAACGCGAAGGGCATACATGCTCAAATCAATGCGCCAGAATGGTCAGTATGTCGTGCTCAGTATTAATGACCCTATAATGACCACTCGTGTTCTTTTCTCTCGTGGACAGCTCGTGTCATAAGACCCAGTCGTTCTTGACCGCATTTTTACGAAGCTGACTCAAAACAACTGGGTTGTTCTGGGCGGTTTATTATTTTTTTTTTAATCTCAGATTTATTTTTAAATTTTTGGTAACATCTCAATTTGCGTTTTTGTTTTTGTTCTCATGTTACAGAAAACCTAGAAATGTATTTGGCCGTACCCAACTATACCCATCAGCTCGTAACACATTGTATGCCGTATAACCCTCTATATTAGCACAAAATTAACAGTAGGACGTTAAACCCCATTTCATTTCAAACTACACACATGGAGGGCCTGACACGGACAGCTGTCTAGTCGTTCGAATGGGAAGAAAAACCGAGGTCCCGTGTATACATTGACATGCGCGTAACCCTTGGCAGTTGGAATTCGATATAAGAGTAGGCCATTATAGTGCCGCTGTCCGGGCAAAATTTCCCTCATAGCACACTGTATGGCGTATGCTCGTCTTCATTAGCCCACTCGGAGCAGAACAGTAGGACGTTAAACCCTATTTCATTTTATTTCATTCCATTTCACTTGTTTATCTGGCCTTGCCAACAATATAATAATATCTGCACTGATTGATCACACGCATCAAATATTCAGTAATACCGAAATCTAAATCATTTTAGCGAAAATTATCGTCACCAGTGGATTTTATATCGTTTATATGTAATGTATATTTGCACCTTTCAGACACACAGTAAACAACCAAAAGCATTAAAATATGTATTGTTTCGTGTCCAAATTGCATTATGTGGACACCAGCACAGTTTTTCGCTGAAAAAAATCCATGAAATATGAAAGAAGACTGATCGTGGGGTTTAATATCCAACTTTTCTACACTTAAAGGACAACATTGGTGTCAGTCATTATTACACATGTGATAGAACTGGTTAAACTGGTTATCCTCTCACAGCCTCACATAACAACTTTTGTTCCACGAAGGAATTATAAGTGAGCAGAAATTCCCCTGTGTATCTGTTATCACTTATCACTTCAGTCAGTTATATATAAGGATAACTTGTGTTTTCCTTTTGCTTTCTTCCCTTCCGTTTCTTGAAACCTTCATTACGCATTTATCGTAGCAATGATCTCTGTGGTGGAACGTGTTTAACTAGTTCAATTACTATGCCACAATTGCTGACACCAATATTGTCCTTTAATTGATACATTCACCACAGAATGTGTTATTTGCCCCGATATCTGCGCTATGGTCTACTTTTTAATTCGATTTCTAACTGTCATCTTGACAGTGAAATAGTATACCCAGGGCCCCTGTTTTTCGTAGATCGCTTTTCTAGCGCCCTCGTAAAAAGAACAATCACATCTTTTTGTGGACACTCTTAGGGGTCAGAATTTTCAGAAGGGTTAAATTTTGGAATTATCATCCTTGATTGTACAAAAATCACTTTCCCTTCTGGAACACGATGGTGGATGCAGTATAATTAGCCTTTTGCAAATTTGGTGTTAAGCTGAGAGGAAGAACCCTATCGATATTCAGCATTCCGCTAACTTCCGTTCCCTCCTCCCCTTTCTCGAATGTTTGTAAGCGCGAGACAATTATACATTGGGACAGTGAGAGGATGAGCCCTTTCCTCCCATCCCGTGTGACATCTTGCATAGCAACTACTTGTTTAATAAAAACAACAAATTTTAAAATAAAAAGATAAAACCAGAGAAATGCTAAAATCCGCACTAAATTGCAGCTCGATACGAATTTACCATAATTTCCAGGCTGAAGTCGACGTTTGGGGTGTTTAACAGTGTAGTTAAGTGGATATGGCGTAGGTCTTCAGATCCATTCTTAAACTTAAAATTAGGAAAAGCTGAAGGAGTCCTGCTATTGATTTTGAATTAAATAAGTGTTTTCAGATATCTGATCGATGCCATGCGTTCTTTTTATTCCATAAGAGTCGAGTGTTAGTAAACTAATAAGTGATCTTAAAGACAAATATTTGGTGACCTTAAATTCTTGCGAAAGCAAATCCACGGTTTTAATGTCATCAATTTATTAGTAACAACAGAAGTGTTGCAGGATAGGGCGAGCGAGAAAACCCGGGAAGGGGCCGGGGGTGCTGTCGACACGGACGGGGTTGTGAAGGGGCGCTAATTTTCCTCTGGCTGAGGTCAATAATAATTAAAATTTTACTAACATTCATTCGTGAAATTTATTAAATTTTAATATATTTTTTTTTATTGCCCTTTTCTTTCTATATAATGCAGTTGAACACAATGTAGTACAATAGCCCAAAGTTACTATGGACTTTCCATGTGAAGGAACCAAAAGTCTCCCCCCCCCCTCCACGTGCTATGAGAACCCATGAGGTAGCAAGATAAACGAACGAATGAATGAACGAATGAATTGTTTTAACGTCCGCTTGTCCGCACCAACTAGGCTAATGAAGAAAATCTACGTCGGACAGCAATTGGATTCTGTTAAGAATACTTTCACGTACACGCTAACGTGTAAATTGGGCTTGGTTTTTCGTCCATTCCGAACGACATGCCATCAAGACAAACAGATCAGATGTAACTGAATCCAAGCCCGTATAGTTTTGTCAACAATTTAATTGTCTAAAAATATGGGGTGATTGTATTTTGTAAGAAAGAGTATCAAACATAATTCTGGTGGAAGATCGGTGATCATAATTTGTTGAAAAATAATCAAGTTTCTGCTCGAATGATCTTATGATCATGTTGATAAAAAAAACCATTGTGCAGAACGTAATACACGATAATTTAATCTACAATATAGAAGTTGAAGATTTCTCGGTACATTTCCACGTCCATCATTAAAGAGTTGAATATCAAAAGGCATTTTAAAGCCGCTAATAGTCGTTTGGGGGATATTTAATCACTTGCAAACTACATTATTCTAAAAGTTACATCTCTGAAAAGGAATACATGCCAAATATAGTCATTTCCGTTAATTCTGCAGACGATAAAATCAAGCCAGTGCCACCGGTAAGTCAGTGTTATTTCAAATATTTTAATATGCCTCGTTTAATCCTACTGGATCCAGGTCGGGATATTTTGGTTTTGTTTTCTTAATTGTTAAATAATCAATTTGTGTACATTTTAGCGTGGAATACGACTTAAACAATTTCAGAAACAAGATTACAAGATGTAATGTAATGGAATGAAATTTAACGTCCTACTGTTCTGCTCCTACTGGGCTAATGAAGACGGACATACGCCATACAGTGTGCTATAACGGCAATTTTGCCCGGACAGCGGCCATACGGCCTACTCTTGTTTCGAATTCCATCTTCTAGGAGCCCTTTTATACGTGCACGCCAATGTGTACACGGGACCTCGGTTTTTCGTCCCATCTAAACGACTAACAAGTTGAACCATGGTTTCCAGCTAGCTTTGTTTCATCATCTGTCCACACAAAGAGAATGGGTGAAAACGATCTATGTTCTACCGGGACGCTCAGTGTTGTAGCCAGTATTTTGTTGACATTCATTGTGGAGAGAGATAGAAATGGGGTTTAACGTCCACTCAACACAAACTAGGTCATTTCAGGACTAACACATGGTTCAATTTTATTTCAATAAATTCGATTGCGCGTAGGAATCTTTAGCAGTGGGGGGGGGCGGAGGACCCGGAGAAAACCCACGAGGTTGGACAGGCGACCCTATCCTTGTCACGTACAACCGGGGAATCGAAACCACGCCAGTTGACTCAATGACAGACCTTATGATACAGCGCGCACGTGCTAACCATTCAGCCATCCAAGCACCCCCACCCTTCCCATTCATTGTGGCTGGTACGTATTGCGGATGGCGCCGTAGATTTGGAACCGCCCCCATATATTCACAGCCTCTAGATCCGCTACTGATGGTGCCAGCAACACGAGGTAAAGAGCAATGACGATAAGCGGCTTTAAACTTTATATTTATTTCTGGCATTATGGAGCTTTAAAAAGAAAAGTCTTTCAAACACTTCAATTTCGATATTTTCCGGAGAAAAAAAAACCCAAACATCGATCAGTAACTTTAATGAAATCTTGGAATGTTTTATTTCAGTAATGCGTATTAAATATCCTGATTTCATGTGATCTATAATTTAGAACTTCTGTGGTTCCTGGAACAAATTTTTATCTTCCGTTATTGAAGATTGACGTGGAAAGCTAAAACAAAAACCGTAGGTCAAAGAAACATTCCAGAAGGTCATGCTGTCGTAAAGCAATTCTCTATAGCCTATAGGAATATTTTCTCGAGATAATACTTGCTCCTGTCATCTTCTCAAAGATTGCAGAAAACACCCACTCAGACGATCAGATCTTTTGCAGTTGATCACTTGGTGAGGTTTTCGCGCCAAAACTATAGAAACCACGTGCTGGTGTTATTGATCGAGGTAGTTAGTTGAGTTTACAGATATTGCGAGCAGAGCTTATAAAGTTAGTTTAATCAAGACAATCGTGGACAGGACTACAGAACACTGGCTTATATTAAACAACTTCTATATTTCAAGGTAAGTTAGTCCTTAATTGTCTTTGTATGCAGGCCCGTAGCAGGGGGGGGGGGGGGCAAGTGGAGGAAATGCCCCTCTGAAAAAATGTTATGCCCCCCCCTCCGAAAAAAAAGTTGCCCACCATAGCTCTAATATACCTACTGTAGACTGTGCCCCTCCTAAAATCTTCACTGCCCCTCCGCAACCAGTAAGCTGGCTACGGGCCTCAGCCAGTATAAGCTGGTTACGGGCCTGTTTGTATGGTAGGCCTATACAGGCTTTTCCTATTAACAGGACATTTGTCCAAATCTTGAGATACGCATTAAACCAACAGAAACAAAATGGCATTCATTTGTAGGCAAGCTAATTTTATTATTTTATTTCGTTTCCCGTTTATACGCAAGTCTTGCACATTCTTTTGTAATTATTTTCAATCTTCGACCATGGCTTTAGCAATGAATACCCAACACCTTTTTGTCGTCTTTGTGAAGTGGCGGGGCTAGGATTTTTCAGTGCGCTAGGGGTGGGTTCACTTGTGTTCTCCCCATACGCGATTTGCAGAATGTCCATTTGTCCAGGATATCATCAGCAT
Organism: Patella vulgata; assembly: GCF_932274485.2. Taxonomy (NCBI): domain Eukaryota; kingdom Metazoa; phylum Mollusca; class Gastropoda; family Patellidae; genus Patella; species Patella vulgata. The sequence goes on along the minus strand of NC_065886.2, from coordinate 39,842,261 downwards.
CGATCAGAAAGTCGAGAAATTTGCTCATGGAGTTTGGGTATGGTCAAAATGAAATGTGTATACATCAGTGTTTGAAATTATTAGCTTGTGGTATAAAAGGGATGGGATGGGAGGGAGGAAGGGCGCCACCAGAGTCACACTTCTTCACAACTTTATCATAAATGTTAGATCGATTTAAAAAGAAAGCGAAAGATTATGCACCCAGTTAAAAGTGTTTTCACTGGTAGTTTTACCTCATAAAATATCAAAATACAAAAACTGCCTGACAAATACAAGATTCTAAAACTATCTCTTTCATTCATTACATTCTGTAGCAGTTTGTAACTTAAATTGTAACTTAGGAATGTGTTATATTTTTTTTTGTTGAAACAAATAAGATATCTCCGGTTTGCATTACTAAATGCCATTGAAACAATTTAAAGTTAAGATCTTCAGGATTTTTCATCCTAGCTTCTCCTTGTCAATGTTGCATGCCATTGGGAGCAGTAAAACATCTCTGCTCAGTGCGGTCAATACAATAACAAACAATACACATAAATTAAACATACATTATGCAAGAGCAAAATCTGCTTATTACAAGTCTTTCTTTAGGCCTGAAATGTTATCTAAATTATCAATTAGACATTAATTAACTTATCCAGACCATAATAAACTCTCGATGTCAAGGCTAGCCTTCGATGTTGGCTGGATTAGATTCCTATATGCCGCTATCGGCCATTGATAATTAAATCAAAAAAAGTGGATAATCGAGACTATGCTGTTTATATTAATGATTTTAGTAATGATGACCGAGACTATACAAAAATTTCACCCACTTCATTCTCGGCTCATTGTGGATCAATATGACTGAAATTTTCAGCAAATTACCTTTACACTATCTAGTTTTTAACTATTATAGCGAGAACTGCCATCTCTTTATCTTATCTCCCATAATGTATCTTTAATAAACAAAAATTATTAATAACAATAAAAGTTAGATTATGAGTAATTTTAAAAATACAACTGATCACAATATATCTTATATAAATTGCTGATTAAAACACAGATCCTATTTCGTTTCATATTTTTATAGTTCAAAATTTCATTTTACTTGTCTTTACTACACTAGGATCTGGAAGATTTGTTACATTACTGGCGTTTTGGTTGAAGTGAGGGATTAGCCAATGAAACAGTCTGTTACGGAGAGTTCTTGGCGTGCCATGTACGGAACTGTGGGTAAACCACTAGAAACGCCAACGCTGATTGATTAACCAATGTCTGACATTATAGGGTCAAAAGCCGCTTGTACGACCCCTGGCATGACCTTCTAGTGCAGCTTGTCAGATCTTCATTTAGTGTAGGCCATTGAAAGTATTTTAATCAGATTGACACAGAAATATACATTAAAAGTTAGATTATGGTTACTTTAAAAGTACAATTGATCACATTAAAAAGTGCAATTTTGATCACATTAAAAATTGCAATTGATCACATTAAAAAGTACACTTTATTACATTAAAAAGTGTAATTGATCACATTAAAAGTTACAATTTTGATCACATTAAAAATTGCAATTTTGATCACATTAAAAATTGCAATTTTGATTACATTAAAAAGTACACTTTATTACATTAAAAAGTACACTTTATTACATTAAAAAGTATAATTGATCACATTAAAAAGTGTAATTGACCCCATTAAAAATTGCAATTGATCACATTAAAAAAAGTACACTTTATTACATTAAAAAGTACTATTTATTACATTAAAAATTACAATGTACAATTTATTAAAAAGTACAATTTATCACATTAAAAAGTATAATTTATCACATTGAAAAGTACATTAAAAGTACAATTGAACACATTAAAAAATACAATTTATCTCATTAATTCTGTGATACAGGGCATTGGAAGTTTGATTCATTACAATTATTCTGAAATAGACGGAGATCTGATTTGAAATGCGGTTGAAATCAAAATGTTTTCTCTAAGGACAGAAATGAAGCATGGATAGCCATGTTCAATTTACACTCGTCTTGTATTAAATTACTTGTTGGAATTGTTGGAGACTTTGGTTTCAATAATGTTTTTCCCAAATGATTTTCCTCTATATCCTTGTTATTTCATTGATTGTATTGTAATCCTTTACTTTTCTAATTCAAGAAATATCTTTGTTGTATTTGGGTCAGACGATATTCATACGATTGGTTTAAGTGGGAATCTTCAGAAAATCACTTTCTTATTGACCTTAAAGGATGGGCGAATGGTTTCCTGGAAAAAAGCTCAATTCTGTATTTTACAATCTCCTTCAAGTCGGCTTAAAATGACTAGACACTGTCAATTTCCTCCAAGGCAACTTTAATTTCCTCTAAGTCAGCTTAAAGTGATCGTCTCAGGATTATATTTGTAAAGAAAACTTAAATCAAAGCTGTGTAGTGCCATTGAATTTATAAATCTTTTCTCAGAAAGATTGCTATCCCGATGACTTCACATATTCAATCAAAAACTTTTCAAAATATGTGAGCTCCTCCCCTGTGAGCCTCCATACATCATATATATCCTGATAGGTGAAGCATATGTCAACGGTAACATTTTTTGTTGTGCATTCCCTGCAATCCGCCTGCACTTATTATAAAAAATGATTTTTTTAAATATCACATTATGAAAATACGAAAGGTGAAACCAACTCAACGTTTTTGGAGGGTTTCTAAAATAAAAAGATGATTCTAAAAGAAATAAACTTTGTTTATTTCAAAATTAATTTTTTTGTAATATTTTCCACTTTTTGCATGCTTTATATTTACCATTTTTATAAACATTTAAAGTAGCTAAGTCTCTAACTCATTATCATCCAAAATCTTCCACATTAAAACCACGATTTATTTGTCGGTTTAAATCAACACTGATGTTGTGACTTACCGGGAAAATATGGGCTTCTGATATCCAATATTTAAGACAAAATAAACATTTTACCATTGGTACACAAATCGTGTACCATAATGCGTTTCAGCGCCATTTGTAACAGGGACTCGTAGAACGAGGCTAGGCATATTCCACAAGTCATGTCAAACGGTGACGCCATATTCTTATCTTGAGAGCACACGCAATAAATACTATCGATGTAGACTGGAATAACCAGATGCTAGAGATTGCCATTTGATTGTGACTTCTGGCGTATTTCGGCGAACATTAATGATTGGAAATTAGAGTAAAAATGGAAATGTTTGAATGTAAATTAGTTTATATACATTCATATTACATTATTAAATGCATTGCGACCCATTTGTGTCAATTTCTAGGGCCAAATATTAGCAATTTACCTCCTTTAATATTGATTGTAAAATATGAAAATAATTAAATTACAATCATATGACATCACAGTTGAAGATCTATAGAAAGCTTATATTTTTCCTTTTACAAATCATCTATCTTCATTTGGGGGGGGGGGGTAGGGGATGGCCGAATGGTTAATGCGTGCACATTGCATCATAAGGTCTGTGAATGAGTCAAGTGGCGTGGTTTCGATTCCCCGGTTGTACGTGACACCTGTCCAACTTTGTGGGTTTTCTCCGGGTCCACCAGTTTCCTCCCACTGCTAGCGATTTATTGAAATGAAATTGAACCATTTGTTAGTCCCGAAATGACCTATTTGTGTGAGTGGATGTTAAACCACATTTCTCTCTCTCTCTCTCTCTCTCTTGTATTTGCCCAGACGGGTTGGTTGACCGAATGGTTAATGCGTGTGCATTGCATCATAAGGTCTGTCAATGAGTCAACTGGCGTGGTTTCGATACCCCACTTGTACGTGACAAGGAGTAGGATCACATGTCCATCCTTGTGGGTTTTCTCCGGGTCCTCCGGTTTCCTCCCACAGATAAAGACCCCTACGCGTGAGCGAATTATTGAAATAAAATTGAACTATATGTTAGTCCCGAAATGACCTAGTTTGTGTTGATTAGACATTAAACCCCATTTCCGTCTCTCTTTCATTCACCCAGTGGATAACAAAAATGTTGGTTGTTAATCTCCATTTCATTTCATTTTTACGAATCATCATGTATCTAATGAAGGTAAATTGATACCGAAACATACGATATTAAACGTCACTAATGATCACTTATGTTCTACGTTTTTCTTCATCCACCCAGTAAATCTTTACAAAGCAGACTATGTATAATGCAGATAGATATCTTCCGCCTGTCAAACCCATGCAGCATTTCTTCAGTTAACGACTTGCATATTGTCATTTCTTCATCTGATAATGGAATTAAGTGCACTTCAGATATCCAGATAAATGAAAATCCAGCAAGGTGTTCACAGGAATTCGGGCAATCATTGAACATTATTAATGTTCCAATCTATATAATGTGTATGCCTCGAGCGAAATTTGGTAGGACACATGTTGGGTTAGAACAAACGGAAGTGAGGTCTGTGTCTGGGAAGTCTAATTAAGCCGGACTTCATTTGTGTTATCAAGACCTAGCTAATAACTAATTATTGGTAACATGACTGGAACACTCAACTGATCTTGACTACAAGGGAGACCAGTGGTGCATGTACACCTTTTGGCTGTGGCTTTTATATTAAAGGGACTATCCCGATTTAAACAGAGTCTCAAAAATAAAAGTCTGAGTACGTATGGAATTTAAGCGCCAAAATACAGAGGAATGGTGTATTTTACTTGTCTCAAAATTTCAGCACAAAATATTGAGTCGTTTGGACGTGAACGTCAAAACTGCTTATCCGGGCACGTAACCCTTTTAAGATTTCGGGTCAATTTTTTCGTTGGGTGACCCGATAATCGATTCCCGTTCATTTAGAGGTCTATACAATGAATGACCCATGTGCTGTACTTGATAAGGAAAGGTAAATTTCACCTACACATTATTTTTATTAAAAAAATGTCTGGTTTTATCCAGACATCGCATTATACAGCTTGGAGCGCCGGTCTCCATTTCCAGATGAAGACTGACAGGTTTAAGTTATTTGAAAACGTATCACATATATTGAGTTAGTTGCTCGGCCCTAAGGTAGAGGATATTAAGCAGTTTTATTCTCCAAAGTATTATCGGGATTGGCCCTTTAAAAAATCACTAATGTTTTCTAAGATGGACAAAATATTTGCTTGAAAATTATTTCTTCTAATCGTCTGCATGATATTGAACTGACCACTATACATAGTGCCAAGAATTTCTTTAATATCAGATTCAAATTGTATGAAAAAAAACATGTGAAAGTCACCTTTGGTATACATGCTTAAATTGGTGTCTGGTGATATCTGGCCAAATATAATAGAGAAATTTAGGTCCCCAAACCCTTGCCTTTCCCACCAAAGTCCCATACAGTGGAAAACCTAGAACTTGTGCTGCCCAAGGTTGTTTTTTACTTTGCTGTCCCAAACTCCATTCCACCAAAAAACACATTGTAATACACATCGGTCCTCAATATTACCACCCCGACCCCTTTAAAGTACACCACCCCTCCAAGAACGCTACTGGTCTTGTATGTACATCTATAAGTCTATAATTAAAGCTTTAAATCACACTGCCCATCTTCATTAGCTGAGTTGGAGCAGAACAGTAAGACGTTAAATACCCATTTCATTTTATTTAAGTTACGCATTATTTTCGTGTATAGTTGGTTCTACGTCTGAAGATATTAATCGGATGCCGTCTAGCCATCACGCTAATGTCTTAATGTTTAACAGTTGATGGTTAGATGACTACATTTAGAATCAAAATTAACCTAACTTAATCAGCCAAGTGAATTTAACATGAAACTTTAAAGTGACTCAACCTCTAGGATGTGATTCGTGATTTAAGTGAAAAATGAACGGATCATTTTGATTAAACAGAGATTTGCTTTTTGTAGAACTTAAAGCAGCATTATGGAAGATTAGATAAAGATCTGACAGTTCGCGCTATTATAATTAAAACATAGATAATGAAAAGAGAATATGCTGAAAATGTCAGTCAAATTACCTCACTCTGAGTCAAGAAATCCTCATTTCAATAACACTGTAGCCTTGATTCTCATTGTTACGATAATAAACAAAGTCTCGATTATCCATTTTTACGGTTAATCATCAGCCACCATTTAAATCTGTTGAAAATCGAACTCATCAGATGGCATAGTTTATATAATATGTAAGGCCTAAAGAAAGACCTACAATAGCAAGATTTAGCTCTTACATATAATGCTTGTTTAAGTGAAAAATGAACATTTATATTTTGTAGATCTTTTAGTGAAAAATGAAAAGATCGCTATGAATAAAAAGCTGTTTATATTCTGTAGATCTTAATGTGTGAAAGATGAAAGGATCGTTTTGATTAAAGAGCCATTTATATTTTATAGATCTTAACGGTGCGTGAAAGACAATTATTGACTTTCATAGTTTTTTCAAAGTATACAAATACATGTATTGATAATATTAGTGAGATGATGACTAGCTTAGACAGACGTCTCACACCTCGTGTCTGTTTATAGCTTGAGCAGACACATCCTATAGATTGTAATATTAAGGATGTATTATGAGAGAGAGAGAGAGAGAGAGAGGGGGGTGGGTGTTAATATCCACTACACACAGACAAGGTCATTTCAGGACTAACATACGGTTCATTTTTATTTCAATAAGTCTCTTTTGCATGTAGGGTTCTTTAGCAGTGGGAGGAGGAAGAAACCAGAGGACCCGGAGAAAACCCACAAGGTTGGACAACCGACTCTACTCCTTGTCACGTAGAAGTGGGGAATTGAAACTATGCCACTTGACTCAATGACAGACCTTGTGTTCCAGCACTGATGCATTAATCATTCTGCCACTCAATCCCCCTTTTAGATAAAGAGCTAGCCGCTCTTGCTAAATAGATCAAAAATACTTTATTGTGAGTCAAATTATAACTGTTTAAAGATGAAACATAAATTGTTTATTATTGTAACAATGGTACTTGACAGTCGAGGCTAAGTCTCAATTATCCATTTCATGATAAGATTTTTAAATCTCAGCTATCCGATCATCTAGTGAGTTAATTATAGGCTTGTCATGTAAATAAATGTCATAGTAATAACTTATATAACACTCTGGTTAAAACACAGATCCTATTTTGTTTCGTTTTTTATTGTTCAAAATTTCATTTTACTTTTCTTTACTACACTAGGATCTGGAAGAATTGTTATGTTACCGGCATTTTGGTTGAAGTGAAGGATAAGCCAATGAAACAGTCTGTTACGGCGACTTCTGTGGGTAAACCACTAGAAATGTCAATGCTGAGTGATTAATCAATGTCTGACGTCATAGGGCCAAAAGCTGCTCGTACGGCCCCTGACATGACCTTGGCAGATCTTTATGTAGTGTAGGCCATGAAAAGTATAAAAAAAATGAAACGAAATATAGATCTGTATTTTAATCAGATTGCACGTTTATGCAACATTTGAAGCCAAAATAAAGACCTGCAATAGGCAGATTTAGCTCTTACATAATGCATCTTTAATCCTGAATATTCTATCTTCTTTGAGGATTTAGCAATTGACACACTTAATAAACACTGAAACATCATATAGAACACAAATACTATTTTAATTAAGGCAACTTCTTGTTGAGATTCTTTCAAGGGTTTTCAAGAATATTCTATTTTAATTTGATCCCCTAATGGGTTAAAAATGTCAAATGAAATAGTTGGAAGTGCTGTGATTGTCAAATTTCTGTGAACGGCTTGTGTGCGAATGGATTGATCTGATATGCTGTTTTAGTTAATAATGTGTCAAATATGATATATTCATATTACATGAAATGTGAACTATTCGGGTGACTAAGGGAAATAACTTTAGATTGTAAGAACTTGATGGAATGTCCATGTGAGAATAGAATATGTTTTCAACCATTCTATGTTTCTGTTTTATTCGATAAGCCACACTGCTTCCTTGTCAATATCAAAATATACACAAACAAATTTTTGTTTCGAAATCGAAATATTGAGTGGAAGCAGGTTTATTTTTAAATCTGGGTTTTCGGTTTATTGGCACAAACTTTTGACTTGTAAACACAAAATCTTATAAATCTCTACATTAACTGTGGACCTAAAAGTTGAAATGAAGATAGATATCTTTTATTTTTATATCCAAATTAAAGAGGTCTCGTCTTTTTAAGATAGGAAACTCAAATTGATCGACAAATTGACTTCTGCTTACGCGAAAACTTTAATTAATGTGGCTCGTCAGATGAAGGTAATTACGCAGACATTAATCAATAAATCTTGATCCTTGAGATGTTTAGGTCATGTAGAAAATAAGTTAAATAAGAAAATATATATGTTGTGTAATTAGTGAAATGAAATGAATGGGTGCTAATGAGAGAGAGAAATGGAGTTTAACGTCCAATCAACACAAACTAGGTCATTTCTGGACTAACACATATTTCAATTTTCTTTCAATAATTCGCTTGCGGTTAGGGGTCTTTAGCAGTGGGAGGAAACCGGAGGACCTGGAGAAAACACATGAGGTTGGACAGGCGACCCTACTCCTTGTCACGTATACAAACAGGGAATCAAAACCACGCCAGTTGACTCAATGACAGACCTTATGATACAGCGTGCACATGCTAACCATTCGGCCAACCAAACCCCCTACTTGCTAATGCAGTGTTCTATGAGGGAAATTTTGCCCCGACAATGGAACTATCAAATTAAATCTGCCTATTGCAGGTCTTTCTTTAGGCATGAAATGTTATATAAATTATTAATTGTGCTGAGCATAGTAAGATAAGACAACTTGTCTGTGATATCACCTTCGGTGGAAGCGGACGTTAAACATTGATAGAAGAAGAAGTACTTTAATTAAAGCTGCATTGTGTAACAGTTAAATCTGCCTATTACAGGTTTTTCTTTAGGCTTTAAATGTTATATAAAATATTATTTAAACATTTATTCACATGACAAGTCTATAATTAACTCTCAAGACCATAGGATAGCTGAAATTTTAATGGATTTGAGCACCCGTGAGATTTAGAATGGATAATCAAGACTTAGTCTCAGTTGTCAAGTACAGCTGCTGCTATGATAATAAGCTATCAATGCTGCATCTTGAAGCACTCATAACTTCGCAGATAATAAAGTAATTTGAATGAAATTCTCAATATATTACCTATTTTTGAACTATTATATCAGGAACGGCCAGCTCTTTATCTAAATCTTACATGATGCATCTTTAATGCTAACAGTTTACTTTGGCTTACTATACACATTCCCACTTTAATCTTACATGATGCATCTTTAATGCTAACAGTTTATTCTGGCTTTCTATACACATTCCCGCTTTAAAGACATTTTTTAAAATCTTTTTCAAGCTTTTGAGAAGAACAAAGAAGTACCATACTTTTGTTTTTAAATTACATCCCCCCCACCTTCAAATAAAAAGCAAAATATTAAAAACTGTTCCTGAAGAAGAAATTCTGTTGAAATTAGTGTGGTCTAGATATTTTATTCTCTCCGTGCAATAAGATGTTAAAATAAAAGTCATGATGCAGTAAATATCTGCCATAGATATATTGATTGGATGTTCATTAGTTTGATGAAACGGGAAATATCACCCGTACGATCCGATATCTTTATATCCCAGTTTTAACACTCTTGACATTTACATATCAAAGTACTGAACCCAGAACAGACGAGCGTAATTTTCACGGAAATTAGATCAGCTCGGAGGAATTGAAGCCTGTCCGGATTATTGAAAGGAACAAAACTTAACGCAAGAGATTAAAAGTAATTTGTCATTGGCTGTTCCATGTTTTTGAATTTATGATGCATTATCTTTGATTAAATATTTTTTAAGTTATCTTTTGAAATTTCATAAGAGATTTTAAAGATGCATTATGTAAAAGCTAAATCTGCCTATTGCAGGTCTTTTTTCTGGCTTCAAATGTTATATAAATTATTATTTAGACATTTATTTCCATAAAAAGTCTATAATCAACACGTACCTGACAATGGGATGACTGAGATTTAAATGGATTTGAAAGCCTGTGAGATTTAAAATTCAATGATAAAATGGACAATTGAGACTTAATCTCAGTTGTCTAAGCAACCTAAGCTACATCTTCAAACAATCATAATTTCGCCCAGAATAAAGCAGCTTGTATGAAAATGTCAACATATTTAGTTTATATTTTGTACATACTCCCTCAATGTATATAAATGTACATTTTATCCACTTTTATGTAATTTTCATCCACTTTTTATATATTTTTCATCCATTTTTTTTTAATGTATTTTCATCCACTTTTATAATGTATTTATGATACTGACGGTAATGTATAATTTACATGCTGCCCGAAAAGCATGTTTTATGTAATAATAAATCCATCTATATATATTCATTTTGCATTATCTATTTTTGAACCGTCAGCTCTTTATCTAAATCTTACATAATGCATCTTTAATTAAATCCTACGCCTGCATGTGACAAGGAAGATCATCTCCTGCCTACAACCTTGTACGCTCACACATGTTTTATCTCCGTGATTAACAGCCTGCCTGCTGGTGACATACAAAGAATTTCTATCCCGTTAGTCTTGAATGCCTGAGTTGTTCCAAACTTAACTCAATATCCGTTTCTTTATTCTTTAAAAACAATTTTCTGTGTATTTTTTTTTCAAATTATGTTATGACTTTTTTTTTGGTTTGTACACAATATTTATTTATTCAGTTAGACTATTTTAGTTCTTCAAGGTTCTTGATAAATAAAACTTTTAGCCGATAAAATACATTTTTTTTGTGCCGTCCATTTAGAGTTATCTTTCTTGAGTTAGTTGCATGAGTTGGCACTGTATTTCTCGTTTTGTACATGTGTTTATGATAATGGCATGTGATAAAAACCCTCCCTGTCCACACTAAATAGATATTATCTTTCTGGGTCCTGTTTCTCGAAATCTTAACTAAAGTTAAAATCCAAATTTTAGTAGATACTTCCATTTTGATTGGCTAAGCACTAAAATCAACTTAGTATTATCCAATCAAACTACTAAAATTTGGATTTTATCTTAGTTAAAATTTCGTGAAACAGGTCCCTGGTTATTAAGTGGTGTTAGACCCGCCCCATCTTTGATCAGAGGTTTATTAATTTTGATCATTTATGCATAGGCGTACGGTCTCGGTGACAATTAGGGGAGCAGAACCCGAAATGCCCGAAAAAATTTCGGGTGTACAGACAGCAGCAACGATCTTCCTCGAGAGGCGAAGAAGCAGAGCTCCCCTTGTATTGTAACCACCCCTCCCCCCCAAGAAAATATTTGACGGCTGCAAACATAATTTCCTGCTATTTCAGCCTGTGAACAAAGCAACTTCAAAGTGGTCTAATATAGCCTTATTAAGATGGCTGACTCAAATTCCATTCAAAAGATCAATCGTTTACAGTCCACGGAGACGGGACCGTTTAGAGAAAATTTTGAAAATTTGACAGCCGCATACGCGTTTTCCTGCTATTCCAGTCTGTGAATACAGCAACTTCAATTTGGTCCAATATAGCCTACCTGGCTGACCCGAATTCCAAACAACCAATCAATCGTCACGGGGTATGGGGGGCCTCGCCCTCCCAGAGACAATTTTGAAAATCTAACCACCGCAAATGCGTTTTCTGCTATTCTAGCCCGTGTAAGCAACTCCAAAAGTATCCAATGGTTTTGTAACCGAAATCCCATTCTGAATTCCAACCATCCAATCAGACCGTTGCAGCTGCATTCACAAATAATAATCAATGCTCGAAAAATATCGCACAAAGTAGAGTGGCTCCAGACAAAATGTTTTAATCGATAGTCAACTCAGTATAAATTTGTGATATTCAATTAAAAGAAAAGTAAAATTAGTGTTTTATCAATGACAGTTAGGGAAGAAAAACTAGAAATGCCCGAAAAAATTTCAGGTTTTCTTCGATAGGCGAAGAAGCAGAACTGACCTTGTATGGACCCCCGAAGAAAATTTTGGAATATTTGACAGCCGCAAATGCGTTTTACTGCTATTCCAGCCCGTAAAATTAGTGTTTTATTAGATTTCGGGCACTTTATTTTGCCAAGTAGATGAAATAAAAATTTATTTTTCACTTTACCCTTCTGCCCGAAAAGTCAGCTTGCCCGAAAGTTAGGGGGGCAGCTGCCCCCCCTGCCCCCCTGGCTCGTACGCCTATGCATTTATGAAAGATAGGTAGTTTATTAGAATGATTGTTAATTATCTTAATGTAAATATTATATGTCATTTAAATAATATAAATATTATATGTCATTTAAACATACATTATGCAAGAGCTAAATCTGCCTATTGCAGGTCTTTCTTTAGGCCTGAAATGTTATCTAAATTATTAATTAGACATTAATTAACTTATCCAGACCATAATCAACTCTCGATGGCATCGCTAGCCTGCGATGTTTATTGGATTAGGTTCCGATTTGCTGTTTGACTTCCATTCATAATTAAATCATGAAATGGATAATCGAGACTATGATTTGTATCCTACCGACTTTAGTAATGATGATCGAGGCTACGCCGAAAATTCAATCGCTAAAATCTTGGTTCATAGTGGATCAATTTGACTATTATAGTAAGAACTACCAGCTCTTTATCTAATCTCCCATAATGTATCTTTAAAGAGTAGGCAGGAAGACAAATATCGAATAATTCCTATGAACAATTTTTTTGTTTAAAATTCCAAAACTTAAAAATGCGAAACTAAAAATCTTATGAGAAGAACAATCAGGTATCGTCCGCTTTAAATTTAGAAGCTAAAATTTGTAATAGGTGTTCGGGACTGTTTCCGACAAACGAGAGTTTGAATTGTTATGGCCTTAATATTCTATACTGTGCCAAGGTTATGATTTATTAATCATATCTTGAGTGAAATCTACATTTGATAATCTGGGTGAGATTGCAATTGGTAATCATCTGTATATTAGTCCAGTAATTGCAACAATTAGTTCATAAATTGACCAATCATTGAAGAGGAAATACTTAACTTCTATCAGACTTATTGAGAAACTACTCATACCTGTCAATCATTGCATATCCTAGTAACAGTTAATTAATAGCAGGTGTTCTTTTGTTGCTATGGAGTTAAGAATATTATTTGTACCTTCAGGATAATAATTGGAGATTCTTTTGATTATATTTGTAAGAACTAATCTTCACAAAAAGCATTAAAGGTGGAATGCAAGCAGTGAGACATGATGCATGGTTTATACAGATCTACTTAAAAGTCAGTAATATTTCAAATCTAAATTAAAGGTGTACAAGATAGTTGGACAGCAATATTTCAAATCTTAAAAATGTATAAAATAGTTGGACAGTAATATTTCAAACGTTAAAAATGTATAAGATAGTCAGAAAGTAATATTTCAAAGCTTAAAGTGAAATCCTTATACGGCATTTAGTAACTGAACATATGATATAAAACACAATTTTATATGGAAAGCAATCACTGGGTTTATTTCACACTACATTTCAACAAGTTCCTCTTGTCGTTCTAAAGTAAGTAATGACAGTATAATGGCAAGAAATCAAATTATATACAACAAGGTAACAAAAAACAATAACTAATATGAAACCATCATTATACTGTCATTACTTACTTGAGAACGACAAGAGGAACTTGTTGAAACGTAGTGTGAAATAAACCCAGTGATTGCTTTCCATATAAATTTGTGTTTTATAAATCTTAAAGTGTATAAAATAGTTGGATAGTAATATTTAAAAACTTAAAAATGTATAAAATAGTTGGATAGTAATATTTCAAAACTTAAAAGTGTATAAAATAGTTGGATAGTAATATTTCAAAACTTAAAAGTGTATAAGATAGTTGGATAGTAATATTTCAAAACTTAAAAATGTATAAGATAGTTGGATAGTAATATTTCAAATCTTAAAAAATGTATAAGATAGTTGGAAAGTAATATTTCAAATCTTAAAAGTGGAATGTTAAGCAGTGAGACATGATGCATGGATTGATTTATACAGATCTAACCATAAACAAAAAACTGAGCAGAAAAAGTTATATTTCTTGCACTTTTGAACTTAGTGCCCCCTATATGATAAAAAAAAATTGAGCAGAAAAAAGTTACATTTCCTGCTTTTATGGACTTGGCCCTCATAGAATAGACCATAAAAATACCTCAGCAGAAAAGTTAACATTTCCTTAAGTTTGGGACTTCCCCCCCCCCCCCACCCACCCAACCATACAAAAAACTAAGCAAAAAAGGTTAAATTTCCTGAATTTTTGGAAAAGAGTCAACTGTCCGTATATATTTTTGGTGAATATTAAGTGGTAATAATAGAACTGGATTGTAGCTGAATAAATTTATATAACCAAATTTCTCTATTTTAAAATTCCTGATTGCAGAGAATCCATATTTGATTATATGTGAACGATAAACCAACTTTAATACATGGTATTAAGAAAGACAGAAAGCATGTATTCAAACCACAGTTATAATGAATGAAATATAATTGGGGTTTACGAGTCCAGGCTAAATAAGATGGGTACAAACAATGCAGTGTGTTATGAGGGCAATTTTTCCAAGAAATCAGTGCTATGGCCTACTATTATTTCAAATTCCTAATGTCAAGGGTTCTTTTACATGCGCGCCAACGTGTAATCAGGACCCGTTTTTTCTGTCCCATCCAAACAACTAGACACTGCTCCTAGCCAGATGCTTCCCATCCTGCACTACTAACAAGGGAAAACCAGGCTGGAAAATCATGAGGATCTTTCTTGCCAAACCCAGGAATCGAACCTAGGACCTTTGGATATGTCATCTAACTTCTTACGCAAAAAAACTTTTAAGTGTCCAAACTTTAATTGTTAAAACAAAAATGGCATATTTGAAGTCGGGACTGTTCAAATGAAGATATTTGATGGGATCGAGGGTTGTAATATTGTTTTACATGTAGTTAAAACAAAAAGCTCTGCGGAAGGATAATCTGTATTTATTTAATATTTATAACAATCGTTTCCTTAACTATTGTGATCTTTCCTGTCTTTCCTGTGTTACTCAGTGAAAAGGAATAAAGGTAAATGAATTATTCAGAAAGCAGATTTAACAAAAGTACCACAGTAGTAACTTGGTTTATAATTTTCTTCTAGACATTGTGATAATTTTCTTCTAGACGTGATCATTTTTTTCTAGACAATGTGATAATTTTCTCTTAGACATTATAACAGTTTTCTTCTGGCCATGTCACTTTTCTTCTATCTAGATATTGTGACAGTTTTCTAGATATTGTGACAGTTTTCTAGATATCGAGACAGTTTTCTTCTAGATAGTGTGACAGTTTTCAGGATATTGTAGATATTGTGACAGTTTTCTTCTGGACATTGCAACAGTTTTCTTCTAGACATTGTGACAATTTATTTCCAGAACCAGGGGTAAATTTAAGATACATTTTGTGATGTTAGCTTTCTGTTTACACTTTGTTTGTTAAATCTTGTGAGCCTGACAGGACAAAGTTCTTAATGGAATATTTTAAAACTTGGTGAGATTATTCACCAGAAGTATAATAAAGATTCTATTGTGCATCACTTTCTCAAAAATTTAATAAGAAATATAATTTTAGCATATGTTTTAACATAATAATTGTGGCTAAACCCATGACACAAAGCAAGCTACTGAAATTGTTCATAAAGCAAAGGCAGAGAAGAATGCATGTGATGACAATATACATCCAAGTTAAATGTTGGCATATATAAATACATACTGCAGGAATGGAGAAAAAAGAATATATCGAATATATGCATGCAGTTGACAACAATATATGTCTACATTAAATGTTAGAATATAAAAATATCATTTACTGCAGGAATGTAATTTAGGATTATGGAAAATACACATGCAGGTGACGTGACGACAATCACAAAAATTCTTATCCCGAGATCCAGGAGGGAATTTGCTGAGAGTTTGTTTCATCATGGTCGCCTCATGTCGTCTGCTGAAAGGAGTATGTTATAAGATTGTGAATGTGTGCTATGAAGCTAGGAATGAATTGATATGTGAATCAAGCTACACAGACCTTGGGGAACACCCACCCTACTGCCGACCAGCGTAAACCTTAATATGAATCAGCCCTCTCTAGATTGGAGTAAGTGTGGCAACGCAGACCAGCACAGTATATATATATTCAACATGATGATTTATTACAAGCCCATCTTTAAATGTTAGGATATAAAAAAAACATGATAAATTTCTTATATCAATTATTACAGAAATGTACCTGTAATAAAAATACATGGAATATACATCAATTATTATGTCATTGAGTCGTAAGACCACCTGCTGTACTCCATTATTATCATTTAATATTCTCAGAACAGGAATTAGCGAAAAATGATAAATCAAAATTGTCGTAGGAGACATGAAATCTTTTAAGTTTTGAGGTTTATAGATGTTTCTTGTTTTTCTGTTCGTGAATCAGATTACAACTGCATCATTCATTAATGCAGACAGGTGTTAATTGTTTTATAAATGGGAGAATTTATATCTGGTTAGAATTGAGTTAAGTTCGCGAAATGAAAATTTAGTTGGTATGAAAGTACCTCAAATGAAAATTTGTCAAGTACTTGAATTGAAATGAAAATTAGAGACTTGAAATGAAAATCAGATAAAAGTATTTTCATTGTAAATTAAGTACATGAAATGAAAACTAGTTGGGTACTTGAAATGAATTTACATGTCATCAAATGAAAACTTATATTTTTATGTGTAAAAAATCTTAAAAAATATAGTCTAAAATATGGATAATGCTAAAAATAGAGTCTAAAATACAGATAATGCTTAGATAATGCTAAAACTATAGTCTAAAATATGGATAATGCTAAAAATAGAGTCTAAAATACAGATAATGCTCAGATAATGCTAAAACTATAGTCTAAAATATAGATAATGCTAAAAATATAGTCTAAAATATAGATAATACGGTTAATGCTAAAAATGTAGTCTAAAATATGGATGATGTTAAAAGTTACCAATCTTTGAAAAAAATATTCTGTTAATCTGAGGTGAACTAAATTTCTAAAAAAAATAATGGACTGGAAAAATTCTGAAAATAGAGGCCCTGCTTCCAAGCTTGCATGGTAATGCAAATTCTTGTAGAAATTAAAGTTAAATTTTGTCATATATTTCTTTCTTGATATCTAATCTTGGTTATTTTTGCAAGAATTCTGTTTTTCCATCTCCATTATTTTTCATTACCTCAGACATTATGGAGTCAAGTTATTTTTGAATTCATAAAATTAAAATTACAATTGTTTAGCAAATCATGATTAAAATGGTATTAATGATAATTTGTTTGACAGAGGGTTGTTCTAGCAACCTACTCATCTTCAATACATGGCTATGTCATGTACGTGACAAGGAGTAGGGTCGCCTGTCCAACCTCGTGGGTTTTCCCCGAATCCTCCGGTTTCCTCCCACTGCTAAAAACCCCTACGCGCAAGCGAATTATTGAAATAAAATTAAACCATATGTTAGTCCCGAAATGAC
This sequence comes from Patella vulgata, assembly GCF_932274485.2. NCBI lineage: Eukaryota > Metazoa > Mollusca > Gastropoda > Patellidae > Patella > Patella vulgata. Next base: position 39,824,774 of record NC_065886.2, on the reverse strand, counting down.
CTAGTTTGTGTCGAGTGGACGTTAAACCCCATTTCTCTCTCTCTCTCCGCTATGTCATGTTTTTTCTCTTTGGAACCTTAAATTATTAGAAAATGGGTCGAAATACACATTTTAATGTAATATGAATATATATAAATAGCTGTGTTAGGTGAAATACCTGAGCAGTCCAAATTGAATGTTAGTCATTCATGCCTGGTAAGTCAGTCTACAAGTTTATCTGTTTTTCTTTTTGTTGTTTGTGGATCAGCCATTTTTAATTACATACGCATAGACTTGTGGGATATGTTTTGCTTTGTTCATCAAGACTGGTCAGGTTATTTCTGTCTTTCTATAATTTTTTTTCATTTTGAGTGAAGCCTGTTCATTACAGACTCGGACTGTACAGCACAGTGGACGTTTACGGTGAACCCTAAAGATCTATTCACTTGATGGGGGTTGGATGGCCGAATGGCTAGCGTGTGCACGTTGTATCATAAGGTCTGTCATTGAGTCAACTGGCGTGGTTTCTATTCCCTGGTTGTGCGTGTGACAAGGAGTAGGGTCGTCTGTCCAACATCGTCGGTTTTCTCCAGGCTCTCTGGTTTCCTCCTAGTCCTACTGCTAAAAAACCCTATGCGCAAGCGAAATATTGGAATAAAATTGAATCATGTTAGTCCCGAAATGACCTAGTTTGTGTCAAGTGGACCTCTCTCACTCTCTCAGTCTGAGCAGAACAGTAGAAACTTAAACTCTCTCTCTCTCTCTCTCTCTCTCTCTCTCTCATTCACTTGATTTGATATTAATTATTTATGTCTTGCAATGTCTGTTTAGTTTTTCTTATCGGTGCTGTTTTCCTGCATTTACTAATAAAGAACTTGACATTCAGAACTAATCTTAAAATGTTCATTTTGTCCATATTTTCATGACAAGGCAAAATCAATATTGATTGAAATAGTGTTTGTAATGTCGAATATTATGGATGATATTAAGTTAGAGCCCTTTACAGTACATAAGAGTCTTCCTATGAGATCACTTGATGCGTCAGTGATAGACTGGTAGAAATGCTGTGTAGTTAATTATTTTGACGGTATAAAATATAATTTCTGATGAAACAAGATTCTATCAAGATATAGGGTGTACACTGTGATTTAATTAGTACATGAAGAAATTGACGCACCACGTTGATACAATTATCAGGATGGAAGTGACACCTTATCATAAACCTGATCAAAGTGATTGGCGTCCATTTCCCTCGGTTAAACTAAACCAGCTTTATTACAACATCCACAATGATGGTATCACCGGTCGTCCTTTCAGATGAATTGATTGTTACACTAATGAAAAGCTGGATGCACAGTGGTGATCTGGTAGTTCTAGAAGATGGTGGCCAATAAAATCAAGGCCAAACCAATTTTGATTTTTAGTTCCTGATAAATAGGTCACCAGGACAATGGTAATTTTAAATTTGAAAATTTGGAGTTAAGAGCTTTTGAGAAAAGCAACTGAATATTTTCAATTTTGTTTTAGCCTTTTGGCCAGATTTTAAAGAGAGAGAGTGAACAATGGGGTTTAAGCTCCACTTGACAACCAAACTAGGTCATTTTGGGACTAACTTATGGTTCAATTTTATTTCAATAATTCGCCAGTGTCTAGGGGTCTTTAGAAGGGTGAGGACCCGGAAAACCCATGACGTCGAGAGGTGACCCTACTCCTTATCATACCTCTCACATTTTAAAGAATTAAAACTCTATAATTGGTGTGGCCTAGCATTGAATAAAGATTGAGAGGGGGAGAGAAATGGGGTTTAACATCCACTCAAAACAAACTAGGTCATTTTGGGACTAACATACACAATCATTTCAATAATAAGAGTCTTTAGCGGTGGGGGTGAGTGTGGTGGTGGAGTTTAGTAGTTTAATGCATGCGCATGAAATCATAAGGTCTGTCATTGAGTCAAGTGCTGTGGTTTTGATTCCCCGTTTGTCCAACCTCATGGGTTTTCTCCAGGTCCTCGGGTTCTCTCCAACTGCTAAAGACCCCTACGCTCAAGTGAATTATTGAAATAAAATTGAACCATATGTTAGTTTGTGTTGAGTGGAGTTATATCCTCCCCCTCTCTCTTTAGTACTGGCAGTAAACCTGAGGACCCGGAGAAAACCCATGTGGTAAGGCCGACGACCCTTGTTACATACAAGTTTGGGATTGAAACCATGCAACTTGACTCAATGACAGATCTTTTGATTTAAAGTGCATGCATTAAAACATTCGGCCACTAAACCCATCAGAAACGACTAGTACAAGTGAATTAAAAGTGTCAGTGTCAGGGAAGGACTGTGTGGTGGGGGTTGGGTGCACACATTAAGGGAGGGGTGATAAGTATGACTCTGATCGGGAGGTGTTGGCTGAGAAAGTTCCTCAGGATTTTCCTCCAGTTTGGTTTCCCCTTGCCAGCACGTTAAACCTCCCCTGACAGTTGGAAATAGAAAAAATATCAGCAGTCAGGACTGGATTAACTATTATGCTAAATAAGCACATGCTTAGGGCATCATAAGAACAGGGGTACCATACAATAGAATTTCTGCTTTATTAGATGTTGAATTCAAAATATGTAATTCAGAAATTAATTAAGTACTTTTATTTAGTTTTTCATTGTTTTTTTGTCTTTTCTTACTGTTGCATTCTTTGTCTCAATATATGATGATGTTTATAAAACCTCTAAACCTCAGAAAAACCCTAGCCATGTGATTGGGGGATTGTTTATTATTGTTTACATTTTTAATGGTATACTATATAGATGCACCAAATTCTTTCAAATGGTTAGGGTCTCTATAGGTATTAATCTTGTCCTGTTTATAGCGCAGTATTCATTAACCTGCTGGTGTAAAAAGGTTAAATCCTGTTTCATTTCATACCATTTTAACTATTACACCTACACCCTGTTTCATTTCATCTCGGGATACCATTTTAACTATTACACTTCCGGCTGGAGCTAGTTTAATGGAATTAGAATCATCTGTAAAATTGTAAGATATTTATATTTCATGGTCATTAATACATTTCCCGTTGAAGAAGAATTCATTACCTGAAAAACATTGATGAAGAGATTATCCATGTTTTTATCTCTTCCTGATCTATTTTTACAACTAAGTATATTAAAGCCCTCAGCGAACATTGTATTATAGAATATTTATTATATCTCTTAATATAAACAGTAATATCGTGACAATTTCCAGTTTGATGTTGACTGCAATGTTATTCACTGAAAACTCTTTATGGAATAACAATGACTGGTTTATTAACATGCAAGGTTTCGATGATGCTTTATGGAATAACAATTGCTGGTTTATTAACATGGAGGGAGCCACAGTGGCTAAGTGAGTAAGACACTGGCTCGCTAGCTTGAAGGTCACAGATCCGCTCCCGGTGTTGGCCGAGAAAGTTCAGCATGATTTACTGGTGTGGTTTCCCCTTGTCATTGGTGTAGGACGAAGAACCTGACAAGGACAGCTGTCTAGTCGTTCACATAGTACGAAAAATCTGAGTTCCCATGTACACATTGGCGTGCATGTAAAAGATCCCTTGGTAGTTGGAATTGAATATAAGAGTAGATCGTAGCGCCGCTGTCCGGGCAAAATTTCCCTCATAGCAGACTCTATGGCATATGCCCATCTTCATTATCCCAGTCGGAGCAGAACAGTAGGAAGGTTAAACCCCATTTCATTTCATTAGTCCAGTTGGTGAAGAACAGTAGGACATTTAACCCCATTTCATCATTCCTTTACATCATTCAGCGTTCACATCATTATGGTTTGTAAGGGATTTAGATATCAATCAGCACCTTTAATGCAATCATTTTAATATTGTCATCGCCCCTGTCCGTCCACAATTGTTTGTGAACACTCTACAGGTCACAATTTTTATCCGATTTCAACGAAACTTGAAATATAGGTTTATCTACCTAAGATCTCGGTTCCTTTTGATATTGGCATATATCGGACCATAACTTCATTGATGATGGCCCCTGATTGTACGAAAAATAGTGTTTTAAGCTTGTGGTCCCTCTAGAGTTAACAATTTTTATCCAATGTAGAAAACCGTTTCAATATATCACTGTTACACCCTAATGATGGTTGAGTTCAAATTTCATGAAAATCGGACCAAAACTGCTAATAGTGTAAAAATATGGTATATCAAGGTCGTGTACTCTCTAGAGGTCACAATTTTCACCCGATTTTGATGAAACTTGAAATGCATGTTTATAACTCAAAGATCTTGGTTCCTTTCAATATTTGCGCATATCGGATCGTAACTTCCTGAATTATGGCACCTAATTGTACAAAAAATCATGTTTTTAGCTTGTGGTCCTTCAAGAGGTCACATTTATTATCTGTTTTAAAAAAACGTTCGAATATGTCACTGTTACACCGTAATTTTGGTTGAGTTTGAATTTCATGAAAATCGGTCCAAAACTGCCAGACAAATGGCCGCCTCCCCCCCCCCCCCGCATCTGGTATATCAAGGTTGTGGACCCTCTAGAGGTCACATTTTTGATCAGATTTTAATGAAACTTGACATGCATGGTTCCTGTCGATATTCGCACATATCTGATCGTACCTTCCTGAATTATGGTCCTTGATGTTACAAAAAATCGCTTTTTGTTTAGCTCGTTCTCTATCCATCTCTTGCAAAATGTGGGGGTATCCTGCCTGGCAGCCGCTGGTTAAAAATATTAAAATATTTTTCAGAGAAATTCCCTTCTAATGGAAACACTGCAAAACTTCTGTCAGCGCTTTGATAAGAATTTTTTTATGTTTGATGGGTCAAAACTTTATAAATTCTCTTTGGTAAAATGTCTTTTGAATAAGATTGCCGTTGTAACCATTAAAGCAGGATTAATAGAATAAGAATGATAAAGAGTAAGGGACTGGATAATAAAAAAATTATTGAAATGTGGCATCTGAGATTGTTCCTGTCTGATAAAATCAGCATTATTGTCTTTAGTTTTGTCGAATGTCACAAGAATAGTGCTGTGTATTAAACACCATTAATTCTACCCAAAGCGGAGATGAGTTTTGTAAAGATTTAACGAAGACATAGTTTTTGTAAACATCTTGTGTAGTAATCTTCCCTTCATGCTGTGTATCTAATTAACAATATCCTTTAAATAACCACGAACAGAGAGGTTATAAAATTTCAGTTACTTGTGTTACATACGCCTTAAAGGGATATTGCCAGATATGTACAGCTTTGTATAATGATCTCAATATGTTATGGAGACAAACTTGACATTTTGATGTGAAATGAAATGAGGTTTAACATAGGGGGGGCTGAGGCTATTTGCCCGAACATTTTCTTTGTTACCCGAATTTTAAGAATGAATCAATCATTAACTAAAACGAATTTCCACAAAGCTGTGAAGGTTGTTTATTTTGAAATTGATTACACAATTACACAACAATATAAAATTGATTACACAATTACACAACAATATAAAATTGATTACACAATTACACAACAATATAAAATTGATTACACAATTACACAACAATATAAAATTGCAATATGTTAAGCAAAAAACAACTCAATGTTCCCCATTGTCTGACGTCTATGCTCGAAAAGCGGAAATACATTGCCAGAAAAATGGATGGTTTGACGAATCTGGGGTGGGGATAGCGGGGGTGGGGGGGGGGGAGAGGCTCCTATGCCTATGAAGCAACTGAGTAACTGTGGCTCCCTGTTAACTAGTTAAATAAGGATTTATAAAAACCTCTTTGTGGTTGAAATGTTGGTGGTAAAAACTGTGTACATTCCTCGGAAATCACAGAGACGGTTAAAATCTAAAGTATGGGGAGAGGGTGGAAGGTGGGATTAATTAACTTTTTACCTGTTTACGCTAACCTTCTGTCGTAAATCATTTCAACCTTTTTAAAGTTTATTTCATTTCTTAAGTCATTCGTTTTTATGTACTCTTCTCATTTTTTATATACAAAACGTGATAGATATTTTTAAAATGTTTCTTTTCAGATGTGAAATCAAACAGACTACAAAGAAAAACCAGAAATTAATGAAATCATTTATCAACAATTTTATTATCTGAACGACGATATTTTTGTCGTAAATTTGTCTACGATAGTATGCTTAAAGGATAAGATTAATCATCATCTAAAGTTGCGATGAAGTTAACTAAACAAGTTTAAGATGTTAGCTGTACGCATCAGACATATTGGGGATGTTTATTCGTAAGGCGTTTATAATAATCAATACAGCTTTACAACAGAATCTTCAATCTGTGAATATGGTTATTATTCATGCACAACTGTTTGTAGTTTTTAATCAGTGAGTTGATCGAAGCTGAAGATGGCACACTAATAGACTAGAACATTTTATTAGGAAAAGCACATCTTAATGTACATAAAAATAAATACTGGCATATTATAAGGAATTTCCGGGTGAGAAAATGATATTGATTCGAATGAACTAAAACCATATAATAGGACATAGTGCATGAACAAATGTACATTAAGATAAATTCTGACACAATATAAGGAATTGCTGATATACAGTGCCGCTGTGTTTTCTATGACTTTGTGATCACGTCAACTTCTACGTTCAGTCATTGATAACTGGTGGTGAAATCTCTTGCAACATTCGCAAATGTATTACGAAACAGAATAAAATATGGAACTAGAATTAACGCCTGCAAAATAGTTTTTTATGCGACGAATGGAATAAATGAAAAATAACGAGCTGGTGACAGACACAAAAAGATTTCTTTTCAAATGCTGAACAACATTTTTTTTGTTTTTTGGAAATAAGCTAATATAGAATGAAAGAGTCAGTGACAGATGGCTAATGTGGAATTCAGGAAGTGCTAATTGGTGAAAATAGGATTAACGATCCTAGTTTATATTAATTACCGAACCATTATGACAATAATTATCCTGGAGTATCATTGTTATATACCACGGACCTTCGACATCATCAACCATGGGTTGTAGTTTATCCTTAAAGACACAAAAACCTAAAAGTGTTGAACTCTCGAGGACAGAAAGAAGTAAGTAGGTTGTTATATCATCTCAAAAATAAAATGGAGTTTAACTTCTACCCTTGTACCAGTGCCGCTACCCGGGCAAAATTTCCCTCATAGCACACTGTCTTCATTAGCCCAGTAGGAAGTTAAACCCCATTTCATTTCATTTATTTCGATAGAGAGAGCGGAATGGGGTTTAACACCTATTCAACACAAACCAGGTCATTTTTGGACTAACATATGGTTCAATTTTATTTCAGTGATTCGCTTGCATGTAGGGGTCTTTAGCTGGGGAAGAAACCGAAGGACCCTGGAACACCCACAAGGTTGGACAGGTGATTCTACTCCTTGTCATGTACAAGCAGGAGATCGAAACAACAGTAGACTGTAGTGCCGCCGTCTTGGCAAAATTACCCCTCATAGCATACTGCATGATGTATGCCTGTTTTCATTAGCCCATTTCATTTCATTTATCCCTGAGTTAAGATTTAGGTTAGGGTTAAAATCTGTTTGATCAAGATGTCAATGGTTGAAATGTCATAAATTCTAATTCCATGAGGAATTCTAACCTAAGAACATTAATCAGACTGCCTTACTATGAAACTGATCTACAGATTCTATACAAATTGATATTTTTTACAATCTGATTAAAACACAGATCCTATTTCGTTTTTTTTATAGTTCAAAATTTCATTTTACTTGTCTTTATTGAAACACAGATCTTATTTCGTTTTTTTTTAATACTTCAAAATTTCGTTTTACTTGTCTTTATTAAAACACAGATCCTATTTTTTTTTTTTTAATAGTTCAAAATTTCGTTTTACTTGTCTTAACTACACTAGGATCTGAAAGAGTTGTTATCATTAACGTGTTCTGGATGGTGTGAGAAAATAGCCAATGAAACTGTCTGTAAGGCGAGCTTTTGGCGTGTGGTGCATGGAACTGTGGGTAATCCACTAGAAACATCAATGCTACTTGGTTAATCAAATGCCTGACGTCATAGGGTGAAATGCCGCTCGTATGACCTTGGACGCGACCTATCACTACAAGCGGTCAGATCTTTATGTAGTGTAGGCCATCGAAAGTATAAAAAAATGAAACGAAATGTAGATCTGTATTTTAATCAGGTTGTATATTTTAAAACTACTTATAGAAATGAAATGGTGTTTAACATTCTACTCTTCTACACTGACTGGGCTAATGAAGATGGGTATATGCCTTACAGTGTGCTATAAGTATAAGAGAAATTTTGCCGGGGCAGGGGTATTATGGCCTTCCAACTGCCTCGTTTACGTGCACACCAATGTGTACATGGGTCCTCAGTTTTTTTGCCCCATCCGAATAACTATACACTGTCTCTTGCCATACAAGTACAAGTGACGTTTAGTGAAGGGATCTAGACATTGGACTCGCGATTAGAATATCCCAGGCTTGCGTTTTATTACAAGATTTCTCCGGGTCCTCAGGTTACATCCCACTACTAAAGACCCCTATACTCAAACAAATTATTAAGACAAATATTAACTGTATGTTAGTCCCAAAATTACCTAGTTTGAATCGAGTGGAGATTAAACTGATTAGCATTTGCATTTTGTCTGACATTTTCTTATTTTTCACCTTAACAATATTTATTGTTGGAACAGATCTCTCTCTCTCTCTCTCTCTCTCTCTGTCGCTCTGTCTCTTAGACAGCGGTTTGGTTCATTTGGTTCATCTGTGGAATTGATGAAAAGAAAATAACATCCAGATTTAATTACACTGTCTTGTTGATTCCCTCGTGAGTAGTTTCCATAACAGATATTTACTGTTTTGCTGTCATCATTATGTGACAGACATTTTATCATGAAATTAATGTTGAAATCATATACCAGTGGCAAGGTTAATGTGGCCAAGTAACACGAGGGGAACGAAAAGCTGAAGCCATAGGTGTCTATGTTATAGAACATTAGATAGAAGGAGTGAAGAGGAGACGAAATGTCACTGTTCAGACAAAATTCTTACCCAACACTGCACACATAATCATAGAAATATTAGCACATATCAATTACAGAATAACCAAAGTATTGATGTCATGAGCTTAAAGGAACTAAATATAAACTGTATATAAACTGATTTACATTCAATCGTTTCTATGTTTACAGTAAATTCTAATATGTCATGTTTGCCGAATGGTTAGCAGGCGTGCGCTGTATCATACGGTCTGTCATTGAGTCAACTGGCAGGGTTTCAATTCCCCGGTTGTACGTGACAAGGAGTAGGGTCGCCTGTCTAACCTTGTGGGTTTTCTCCGGGTCCTCCGGTTTCCTCCCACTGCTAAAGACCCCTACGCGCAAGCGAATTATTGAAATAAAATTGAACCATGTGTTAGTCTCGAAATGACCTAGTTTGTGTCGAGTGGACGTTAAACCCCATTTCTCTCTTTCTCTCTCTCTCTCTCTCTCACAGATTTGCTTCATTACAAATGGTGCTCAAAAGCATTCTGGCACGTGATTTGTGTGCCAATTTAAAATTTTCATTTTGTCTTAAATATTAGATATCAGAAGCCCATCTTTTTACGGTAAGATAACAACATCAATGTTGATTTAAATTGACCAATTAAGTCGTGTTTGCTATGTCGAAGACTGTCAATGATATACAGTTAAAGACTTGCCTATTCCTTTAAACAAATTTCCATTCCATTCCATTGAATTGATATTGTCAATTGAGAAATGCAAATGCCAATCAGCGGATTTATAGACGTGATATTATTTCATAATTTTATTGTGGAAAAGATTTATCTTCAACCCTACCCTACACAAACCTGCCATTTTTGGACAGACATATGGTAGGCTATATTTGTTATTTCAATAATCCGTTTGCATGTGGAGATCTTTAACAGCATGAGGAGGAACTAGAAATTCAACAGCAGTTAATATAACTATTTACCACATTTTATTAAAAAGGTTTGTGTCTTGATTTCAGAGATTATAGCAGCCATTTTGATACAGAAATGGTACCGAATGTATGTGGCCCGTTTAGAGGCCAGACGGCGTTACACTTGGACGATTTTCCAATCCATTGAATATTCTGGAGAGCAAGATCAATTAAAGGTTTGTATGACTGATAAAATCATTTGATGAGACTGGTTAAATGGTGGATATGGTCAAGAGAGAATGGTATTTAGTTTCTGATCAGACTGTGTAAATGACGGATATGGTCAGGAGAGAATGGTATTTAGTTTCTGATGAGACTGTGTAAATGGCGGATGGTCAAGAGAGAATGGTATTTAGTTTCTCGTCAACACAATACTTCTGCCATTTTTAGCAAAAATAAACAAATGGTTATTATTTCCTTGGTCTTATGTGCAATGCTATGGGAGAGCGTTTGGCCTGGACACCTGCATTTTTGTTCATAGTATTCCAACTGTCATGGTTTCTTTTGCATGCATTCCAAGTGTGCATGCAGGTGGTTTTTCACGTGACAGAAAAATAAACCTAATAGAAAAGCAATATAGTTTCCCATCATGTCTTCATGTGACCATAATGAGCCAAGTACACCATGATTAGCCAAAAACATGTCCTCGAACATTGATCAAAGTTCAGCCAGATCTATGCACAATCAATATATATTCCTAAAATATTAGCTACTTATTAGGACAGAAAAACCTTACACCAAGGAAATAAGTGTTATAACTTGTTTTGATATTAATTAGCCAAGATCTGTCCTTGAACATGTTTCAAGTTTCATCATTAAAATGGCGCCACATATGTATGGAGTGGAATTCACGACATAACTATGATAATATATAACTCTTCGCTTAGTAGTGCGTATGCTAATATGCTTTTTTCATTGTATGTAACTTCTTGCTTACATGTTTAAATAGTTATTTTACTGTTTATCATTAAAAAGTTATATGCAATGAAGTAAACTTATTAGCATATACGTATTACTGGTTTAAGAGTTATGTTGTGAATTCCACTCCATAAATATAAGCCTATTATTAAAAGAGAAATTTTTTTTTTACCAAGGAAAGAAGTGTGAAGTTATAATCTTAGGTGCATTGAAGTAAGCATATAAACATTTGCAATACTGATTTAAGAAGTAGAATTAAGCCATGAATTCCACTCCATCTCCATAAGAATTAATAGAAATTAAGTATACGATTATCTGATGAGAATCAATTTACACTTCCTTCACACATGTAGTAGATTAGTATAGTTTCTTAAGAGCAGACTTACTGCAAAGCGTTAATTTTCTCATTTTCTCCTAACAATATTGTGCGCTTCAAATGAAGATTGGATTTTCGTGTCTTTTCACAATTTTATGACAATTTTGTCTCGTGGGTTGGTCTGAGAGGTATACTCAGAAACTTGACATTGATTGGTCTGAAATAAGAAATTGTTCCGTGTCCCATGAAAGATGTTGGAAGTCTATGAGAAATTTAAAGTGCACATAAGATGGGCCTGGAAACTTTGGGATACGTGTAGCCAATGGTTACTATATCCACTTTACGGCAAGTTCACGCCAATCTGGTTGAAATTAATTCAGTTATCTTCACTCAAAGTCGTAAAAATAGACCTTCCTTAAAAACGACTTTGCCAATTATCGAAAACACTCTTAATCCCCTCAGGCGCCAGTGACGTCACAGTGACTGAATGCATATTCGGAATGTTTATTCCTTAATTACCTATATACAGCCGGCGTGTGTATTCTTTAACGCCCAAAGGATTCCGTAACCCCCCTAATTAAATAAAACAATTGACTACGGAATAATTTGTTTTGTAATTCATTTTAATTCAAGATCCAATTTAGAGTGCCTACAACTTTTAAACTTTGAAGTCTTGAACTCTTAATTAATTTTTTACAATATGGAACTTATTGGACGAACACTTTTAATATGTAAATAATATACGGGTCCAGCTATGTTGTTTTTACTGCGAGCACTTCGCTTTTCCACATAAAGTGTAGTGTCGTTAATATCTGTCATTAATTAATCAATCCGACTATAAAAGTTATACAGGCATGGGTCATAAATTAATTTACACGTTGGTGTTAGCAGTGAGTGTTAGTGGGATTAAGAATGATGATTAGGTAATTATCGTTTTTTACACCGGCCAGATCAAAGACATCACTCTTAGTGGAACGTGTGCGTAATACCTCACGAACAAACTAATGGTAGAATCATACACACACACATTAATTGTATAAAATAATTAAGTTTTACTAATAAGTTGTTTAAAATTACTATATACCCAATAATTATTGCTCACCGGTGTTTTTGTAATCAAGTAGCCTCGTATTATTTGTTGATTGGCGTTTAAACAACATTTAATTGATGGATGGATTAACGTTTTTGATACGATTAGGTTATAATGACTAACATCGGTTATCTTCTTTATAATAAAAGTATTTTACAATTGCATTGACAGTTTAATCACTCACCAAACGGCACCAGGAACTCCACGAATGATCCCGTGCAATTTTCGCGGCGAAGTTTAACCTCATTTACTACACCTGTAGTACATGGAACGGTACATGATAATAAAATACCAAGCGTTGATTAGCAGAGAAATGAGTGCGATCTATTGTACATGTTATGCATAGTCATTGGAAAATTCCATATTCACTGTAGTTGTTCTTTATGTATAGAAATGGTTATTATTATTATATATAGCTAATAATGAATATATCGACAAATGACTGGCACCATTTGTATTTCTGTACTTAAAGATACATTATGGGAGATAAGATAAAGAGATGGCAGTTCTCGCTATATTAGTTAAAAACTAGATAGTGTAAAGGTAATTTGCTGAAAATTTCAGTCAAATTGATCCACTATGAGCCGAGAAAGAAGCCGGTGAAATTTTTGCATAGTCTCGGTTATCATTACTAAAATCATTAATATAAACAGCATAGTCTCGATTATCCACTTTTTCTGATTTAATTATCTTTGGCCGTTAGCGGCATATAGGAATCTAATCCAGGCTACATCGAAGGCTAGCCTTGACATCGAGAGTTTATTATGTTCTGGATAAGTTAATTAATGTCTAATTGATAATTTAGATAACATTTCAGGCCTAAAGAAAGACTTGTAATAAGCAGATTTTGCTCTTGCATAATGCATGTTTAAGTTTGGGATATCAAGTATTACGGGGTTATCCAAATTACCGTTAAATGAGCTGATTTCTTGAGTCATCTTCATTTGACATGTGGCCTATTTAAACATTAAATTGATCTACGGCATTTTAAATTCACTCTAAAATATTCCAATCACAAATGTCTAATCTATACCAATGAAAGACGATAATTTGGTGATTATGATTAGGCCAGTCACGTGGTAATTGGACCGTCAATAGACGCTTGTCCAGTTGCCGTGTGTATTGATAGTGGTATATTGTACAGACGGTGAGATATTGTATAGATAATGTATATCCTATGTGTAGTGCCTGTGACGTCACCAGCCAATCAACCGGATTAAGGTCGTAATTGAAAAATCGGAAAAGCTTTTTGGCGTGTCGGATACTTAAACGTTAACAGCGGACTTAATTTTAATCAGATTGGTGTGAACTTGCCGTAAAATTGATATAGTAACCATGGGCTATACATACATGCAATTTAGATTTTTGATCTTACGTGGTCTTTAAAGAATTTCTTGGTCCAATTCTTTGACATTTACAGACAACACAAACAAATCATTTAAAGGTCCTCTTTATAAATCAGAAGAATCCAAGCTTAGAGATTCCACCATTTACATTTATGGTTTTGTTTTATTAAAGATACATTAGTTAAGAGTTTAATAAAGAGTTGGCCATTCTTGCTATAGTAATTCAAAAATAGATGATAAATAAAGAAATTACTTCATTCTCAGCCAAGTTATCATTGTTTGTAGTTTTGACAAGATGTGTGCACAGTGGTAACCAGGGCACTGGTGTAATTGGGACTTAGCCTCACTTTCCCATTTTTAAATTAAATTTTTAAATGGTGAACCGTTTTAATCTAGTTAAAATCCTGAGTATCCGATGCCATCGAGTGTCGATTATGGTCTTGTTTTGTTAATAGATGTCTAATTGATAATTTAGATAACATTTCAGGCCTAAAGAAAGACCTGCAATAGACAGATTTAGCTCTTACATAATATGTGTTTAATTAAATGTTTGATAATCAATTAGAGTATGTTAGTGATATAAACTATGAAAAATTGGATATTGTTTAAAATTGTAGCTTTAATAATAATTAAATTTTAGTTTAATTTATAAATATTGAAATATTCTTTAGAACTGAGACAGTTTTATAAGCAAAACTTGTGTGACATCAGTATAGTAGCTTCAAATCCCACCCCACCCCCTCTGGCACATGGGACATTTATTTGAAACCCTATCTAGTTTTGAGGGGTTGAATGGTCTAACATGTGCGCATTAGATCATAAGGTCTGCCATTGAATCAGGGGGGTTGTGTGGCCGAGTGGTTAAAGCATGCTCGTTGCATCATAAGGTCTGTCGTTGAGTCAAGTACGTGGTGTGGTTTTGATTCCCCGCTTGTATGTCCAACCATGTGGGTTTTCTCCTGGTTTTCCGGTTTCCTCCCACAGCTAAAGACCCCTATGGACAAGCGAATTAATGAAATAAAATTGAACCATATATAAGTCCCGAAATGACCTAGTTTGTGTTGAGTGTACGTTTAACCACATTTCTCTCTCTCTGTCGTGGAGTCAAGTGGTTTGGTTTCGTTCCCACACTTGGTTTGTGATGAGAAGTCGAGTTACCATTCAACCTCATGGGCTTTCTCTGGAGCCTCCTCTTTCCTCAAGCAAATTGATGAAATAATGTTAGTCCCAAAATAACCTAATTTTTGGTGTTGAGTGGACATTAAATCACGGAGCCTCCTCTTTCCTCAAGCAAATTGATGAAATAAGAAATAATGTTGTACCATGTTAGTCTCGAAATAACCTAGTTTGTGGTGTCGAGTGGACATTAAACTCTCTCTCTCTCTCTCTCTCTCTCTCTCCATTTAGTTTGAACCTGACAGCTACATCTTGGTTATACAAGTAGTGTTATATTTCCTATAATTTACCGACTCATTTCTCGAAAGCGTTAATCCCATCTAGGGAAATCAAGGTAATTTACACGGGTCTCTAATCAGGCTTTCTCTCTATGACTTTCCTCCCACGTTGATTAACATGACAAGTAATTTTACGAGTTATTTGGCTTGCATGAAAATAGTATTAACCTCAGCAATACTACAAACTGTTGGCAATTCACCATTTTAATTATTAAATTGCCAGGAGATTTGTAGATAATGTCACCATTCTGCAAAACCTAGTTTAATTTCATTTTGAGATGATGTGGAAATGGAAAAATAATTGTTACTGAATGTGGATTACATAAGAAATGTCAAATTTTATTGAATCTGTTCGACAACTTGTTTTATATTATGTTGTATTTCTGTAAAACTCGTGTAATCATGTAATTATGAAACCATTTAAGCATGTAATCATGTGTGTACAAGCCTGGAGGCCATGAAACGATTTTTTTACCGTGGATTGTAATTCTTTTCTGTTTCTAGAATATTAAACATACATTATGCAAGAGCTAAATCTGCCTTTTGCTGGTCTTTCTTTAGGCCTTAAATGTTATATAAATTATTAATTAGACATTTATTAACATGACAAAACCATAATCAACTATGGATGCCATCGGATAGGTCCGATTTTAAGTACATTGAAATGGTTCAGCCTTTTAATGATTTAATCTAAAACTGGTAAAAAAAATGTGGCTAAGCCTCAAACATCTAGAATGGTGGTTACAAAAAATGCAAACATCTTGTCAAACTTCGAAAGGCTAATATCTTCGCTCAGAATAAAGAAATTTGAACACAATTTTCAATATATTAATTCTGCATGATCTATTTTGAACTATATAGCAAGAACAACCAGTTCTTTATCTAAATCTTGCATAATTCATCTGAGATTTTAATTTTGTTAGATGGTACGAGTTTTGTGTAAACCATATAGCTAGCTTGTTTTGTTCTGAGTCATTGAGATGAGACAGAAACTGATGTCCTATGCACATATTGACCGTGCACGTGGATTCGAGATGCCACTGCTCGGGCAAAATTTCCCTCATATAGGAAAAAAAAGTTGGACACTAAACCCCCATCTCATTTCAATTGTTATTTTCTTCTGTGCAGATGAATTTGACTCAGTTGGACGCTAATTTTGAAGCCTCTCATTTCATGCTATTATTATTTCTAAAATAAATATTTTGTTAGATATTCCAGGACAGGATAAGATAATTTATTATATGATTTTTTTCCTTTATCCATTTCAGCTTCATAACTTTTTTAACAGTATGATAAATCAACTGTCGTTGGATGTTAATGGTCAACCTAAAATAGCTCGGGCTTTTGCCTCTACCCAAAGACCTCATGTAATTGGTAAGTATGACAGTCATTTTATATAATCCATTAATATAGCGGATGTAATTGGTGAGTACAGTAATCATTTTATGTAATCAGTACATAGACTAGTCATTTTATGTATCGATTAAGTAGCTTCAGCTTCTGAAATCCAAGTTGAGATATTCAGAATATTGGTTTACTTAAAAAAAAAAAAAATTATTGGGGTTTCACCACGTTGATCGTAGCAGTGTTAGATTTGACAATGTTGTTTGTTGTTTACAGAGCATATTTGAGGTTTCTATTAGATTTACTGTAGATTTGAGCTTATTTTGAGTTTCTATTATATTTATGTTACGGGGGGTCCATTCTCTAGTTGTAAAAAAAACCACACCAAGGGTTCGATTCAACGGTTTATTCAGATATAACAGAAACCCCTAGAGAGGGGTTTTGCTGGCTAGACAGACTGTCAAAGGTGAAGTACCTTTGAAGTATCCTACCTGGCAATCACTGGAACTATTGAATACTTTAATCTAACTTCTATATAAACTATATTAGAAATGAAATATCTAAAACTAGCTAATTAAACTATGACTATACAGAAATAAGTTGCAATATGGAGAACTGAAAATAGTCAACCTATTGCCTCAAACTCTATTACCTAAGTGTCCAAACATTCCCTGGATACCAAATCACCTGACCACAATATACTCAGGTTCAAAGGTTAAAACCAAGACAAGATACCAAAAGTGAGAAGAAACTCACTCTAACTTAAGATAGTGGATAGAAAGTCGATAGAAACACAGGATAGCTAAAGCTAGTGAAGTGGAACATATTATCTAACATTTAAAACTTAGTATTGGTGACTTTAAAATATTCCCCAATAAAATCACTCTCCCACATACTTCCCCCCTAATGCAAATGTTGTCCCCGACATTAACCATATTCGACATCCGATCACAATATAACCTGGCCGTCTCCAACACCAGCTAAACTAAAATACATCCGGAAACAAGGACTTGCATAAACCTGGCAACATAGTTAGTACGACCTGCAACCTATCTGGTGACAAACTCATGAAATCTGGTGGTAACAGCGATCTTGCCAGTTCAACACGCAACTGTAGGGTAGAAGGTACCGAAGATGCTGGTTGCTGTGACATGACATAATCTTCATACCGGAGCGGTTGTTTTCTTTCTCTTCCCGATCTTCTGGGCTCCAGGTCATCTGGCTGTGAATTTTCCTCTGACACTTCAGAAACAGCTGAGTCTGGTGGTTCAGGCCTGCTTCCACCATCTTGAACACTGGTGTCGATCTCAGCTTGTCCTTCGTTCCCATCGTGTACCTCAGTGGTGCTAGCCGGTTGCAAGTAGGTTGCATCCTCCACTAAGTACACCTGATCCTCATCTTCTTCACTACTGGATGACTCTTCCGGTTCTGGTATTACCTTTGGTTGTCTAGTTCTTGGTCGTGGTACTGGTCTTGTTCTAGTGTTGACATCTGGTGAAATTTCCGGTAACATACTGATGGGTAAAAGATGGTTCCTGTGTAATGTCCTTTTCCGACCATTTCCACCAATCGCTTGTAGTTCGTAAACCGGTATGTCCTTGTTTGGCTGTCTCAAAATCTTACATGGCTTATCCTCCCATTTATCTGCTAGCTTGTGTCTGCCCTCTGGAAAAACTAGGCGTTTCACTAAAACACAATCCCCTGGTTCCAACACATTTATCCTGGCTCTTAGGTTGCATTTTTTCCGCTGAAGTTCCTGCGTATCCTCCCTAAAAGCTGATGCTGTAAGATATGCGTGCTCCAGCTTTTCCTTCAGAGATCCAACATACGAGTTGTAGTTTCCTTTGGCCTCTGTACTATCCACAATTCCTAGCATAACATCAACAGCTAAGGTTGGTTTCCTTCCGAACATCAATTTGTACGGTGAATATCCTGTTGATGAATGTCTTGTACAATTGTATGCGTGGATGAGTGGAGCAACGTAAGATTTCCAGTCCGACTTCTGTTCAGGATGCAAAGTTCCGAGCATATTCAGCAAAGTCCGATTGAACCGTTCACATTGTCCGTTCCCTTGTGGATGGTATGGTGTTGTTCTAGACTTTTCGATCCCAGTCAACTGGCACAATTCCTTGATGATTTTTCCCTCGAACTGCTGGCCTTGATCACTATGTAGCCGTTGAGGGATCCCATAGTGCAGTTGTTTTTTCTGTGGTGTTCCTAACTGGCACTGCTTGGGTATATTTGGTGAAATGGTCAGTGATGACTAATATACTATCATAGCCTCCTTTCGCCTCTTCCACACACATGTAGTCCATGCAGACCAATTCCATCGGTTGACCGGTTTTGATGTTGACCAAAGGACAGGTTGATGGTAAAGCCTTCCTACGCACACACCGAGGACAGTTTCTTGAGCTAAACCTATAGTTCGATCTCTTCCCTGATGTCCTAGGTCGTCATGGACTCCGACAATCGCCAAACGTCTGTAGGCTTCAGGCAAAACCAGTTGTAAAATCTCATCTCCTGCCACCATTGTGCGCCTATACAGGGTACCAGACTTAAGAACGAAGTGTTCATAATGGCGGTACAATGCAGCTTCTTCTGGTGATCCTGTTTTTGTCCTAGCTGGTCTTCCATTCAGGATGTCATTGCGGAGTTGCCGAAGTAATGGGTCTTCACCCTGTCTCCTTTCCCACTCTCCTAGGCTAAGAATGGGAGTTGTTAAAGTCATCATGTTTGGTGATACTTGGTGTGACATGCTGACGGTTTGGATGTAGCCTTCATCAGTGTCGCTATTTCGGATTGCTTCCATCACATCTGGGCTCCCACATTTAAAGGACCTAAGTCCGTATTTCAAAATCCTCCAAAATCTTCGACATCGAAAACACGAATTATTGGTCAATTTAAATCAACATTGATGATGTAAACTTACCGGGAAAAGATGAGCTTCTGATATCCGATATTTAAGATAAAATAATTTTTTTAACATTGGTACACGAATCGTGTACCATAATGCGCTTCAGCCCCAGTTGTATTGAGAGGGACGAGGCTAGACACATTGCACCAAATCAAATGGAGTTATGTAGACTAGAATAACTGTAAATCAGTTTATATACATTCATATTACAGTATTATATGCGTTGCGACCCACTTTTGTGAATTTCTAGTTCCCAAATGTTAGCGATTTAGCTCCTTTAATATAGAATTGAGCTTATTTGGAGTTTCTATTAAATTGAATATAGAATTGAGCTTATTTGGAGTTCTATTAAATTTATTATAGAAATGAGCTTATTTGTAGTTTCTATTAAATTTGCTATAGAATTGAGATTATTTGGAGTTTCAGTTAAACTGAATATAGAATTGAGCTTATTTAGAGTTTCTATTAAATTTGATATAGAATTGAGCTTATTTGGAGTTTCTATTAAATTGGATATAAAATTGAGCTTATTTGGAGTTTCTATTAAATTGGATATAAAATTGAGCTTATTTGGAGTTTCTATTAAATTGGATATAAAATTGAGCTTATTTGGAGTTTCTATTAAATTGGATATAAAATTGAGCGAGTTTGTCCGTTGAGTTATGGATTATACCCGAGGACTTTCTTGTACTGTTGAATGCTGCTACTACTTCAGGTAAACAGCTGGACATGTCTGGTTTTAAACTCAAAATAGAAATGGCGCTTCAGGATATACAGAAGATAATTAACATGTTCAGTTTTAGAACCCCAATCTGAAGTATGGGGTTTGAAACGGAACCAGATGTGATTTGATTTAGTATTAACATAAAATTCCAGCATTGTTGAGCAAAGTGATGTCCTTAATTGAGCCCTTAGGATTTAATAAATTTACTGTGGAGCTGTAATGAAACCTACGCAGATCATGAAATGATAGATTAATGGTTATTGGATGTACCTACTCATAACTTGAAGACATTTTGGATCTAGAACTTTTCAATACAATGCATCAGCTGTGTGAAAACTTAGTTATCTAATGAAATTGTCATTCCAAAATGAGAAAATTTTCTGGCGCCTACAGTATTCCCTAGTGGGGATTGAATAGTTGTGTAATATAAATAGCGTTATTATTAATAATGTATAAAATATAATCCTGTACTCTTCGGTGTTCAGAATCTGAAATCAAATAATGACAAAATGAAATGGAATAGGGTTTAATCTCCTACTTTTCTGCTCCTATTGGGCTAATGAAGACGGGTATGCACAATGCACTCAGCTATATGGGAAATTTTGCCTGGACAGTAGTGCTACAACCTACTCTTACACTGAATTCCAACTGTCAAGGGTTCTTTTATGTGCATGTCAATGTGTACATGATAACTTGGTTTATCATCCCATCCGAGCAACTATATGTTGTCCCTTCCCAGGCCCTCCCTTCTACACCACTGAAAAGGGGTAACCACGCCGGAAATACAAGTGTACTTACTCGACCAACACCAGGATCGAACTCATGACCTCCAGGTTAGCAAGCTAACATTTTACTCACTGAGTCACCGTGGTTCCATCAAATAATGGCAGCAGACAGATTAATGTAGAGATCTCAACAAATGTAAAAGAAGCCACAATGAAACTTCCTGTCCAATAAGATACCATAAAACTGTATGTGTGTCAACACGAGTCAAAATACAATTATCAAGACAAATCGTTATTTATTAACACAA
Source organism: Patella vulgata (assembly GCF_932274485.2). Classification (NCBI taxonomy): domain Eukaryota; kingdom Metazoa; phylum Mollusca; class Gastropoda; family Patellidae; genus Patella; species Patella vulgata. The sequence continues at coordinate 39,803,713 of NC_065886.2, read as the reverse complement.
TGGGAAACTCGCTTCACTAATATTGAAAGTAGCAAAACTTTTCAGAGATGACATAAAACTGTATGTGTGTCGTGTCACCGAGATTCTGAGCAAATATCTTCCATACAAATTGACTCTCAGACAAATTGTTGTCGTGGGTATCAGAGATTATTATGAAAATGGGGCCTCTCATAAACAGCTGTCTGGAGAGGTAAACTTTTCATAGATTCTTCATTAAGATCAAGGAGTTTGGTTTGTTAATTAAACATGACCACGAGAGAATATGGCTTGGATAATTGGTGACATTGTCCGAAGAACTAGGAAAGATTAATGGATATTTGGTGGTGGTATTGATCTCAGCTCGGACCATCCTAGCATTAATGTCATGATAAACATGTATATAATTTATTTATACGTTATTTATCTCTGTTTTTTACCAATCAACAAATTAATTACCTAGATGCCACCAGTGTAAATGATTCGACCGCGCAGGGGAATTGATGTATTACATGACATAGCAGGGGGTAATTTGATAAAGGTCGTAGACTTTTCACCATTAATCTTGTGATGCCAGCAGAAATGTGAAATTATTCACTAACATTTATCGGATAATTCCCCTTAACATTTCACGAGACGGATCAGTCCCTGATGTAATTTACATGACTGACATGTTCAGAGAGAGAGAGAGAGAAATGGGGTTTAACGTCCACTCGACACAAACTAGGTCATTTCGGGACTTATACGGTTCAATTTTATTTCATTAATTCACTTGTCCCTATGGGTCTTTAGCAGTGGGAGGAAACTGGACAACCAGGAGAAAACCCATGAGGTTGGACAGACGTCCCTACTCCTTGTCACACACTCGGCCACCCAACCCTCCTGACTCAACGGCAGACCTTATGATCTAATGCGCACATGTTAGACCATTCAACCCCTCAAAACTAGATAGGGTTTCAAATGAATGTCCCATATGCCAGAGGGGGCGGGATGGGATGTGGAGCTACTATACTGACTAACATATGGTTTAATTTTATTTCAATAATTCGCTTGCGCGTAGGGGTCTTTAGCAGTGGGAGGAAACCGGAGGACCCAGAGAAAACCCACAAGGTTGGACAGGCGACCCTACTCCTTGTCACGTACAACCGGGGATTCGAAACTACGCCAGACGACTCAATGGCAGACTTTATGATAAAGCGCGTACGCTAACCATTCAGCCATCCAACCCCCCGACATGTTAAAGAGATATTTGTAAGATATTAATACCAAGCTGGTCGTTCTTGCTATAACAGTTCAAAAATAGATAATGAAAAATGAATATATTAAAAATTTCATTCACATTACTTTATTCAGAGCAAAGTTATGAGCGTTGGAAGATGTACATGTAGCATAGAATGTTTATTATCATAACAACGGTACTGGACAATTGTTAAGTTTTGAAATCTCGCAGGCATTCTAATCCTGTCAAATCACTGCCATCCAGTGGTCTAGAGACTTGATCATTGGCTTAATGTCATGTTACTAAATGTCTAAAAAATAATTTATATAACATTTGAAGCCAAAATAAAGACCTGCAATAGACAGATTTAGCTCTTACATAATGTTTGTTTAAGATTGTTGATTTCTGTATTAAGAATTAATCTAGTTAGAAATCAACATTAAAATTTAAATAAAGTGAATATCTAAACTTACCTGAGAATAAATTTTTGTTGTCACAGCTGCTTGAAATTGACTTACATGGACATAAGATTGGAGATTTATTTATTATATTTTAGTCTTTTTAGAAATCAACTTTAAAATTTAAAGTAAATTGATAAGGTATTGATGCGCCATTTGCATTTTCGCTAAAATATCAAATTTTTCACGGCTAAATATGTACTTAGATTGATTATTTAACATTTAATTAAGAAAAACAAAATCAAAATCTCCTGGCTTGGATTTCTCTGCTAGCGATAAAAGAGTGGCATAGGGCATAGATGGATGAAATTTCAATTAAACATATCTTCGTAAATACTGAACGGAATTGAACTGTTTTGGAACTGATATTCCGATTAGAGATTCACTTTTCAAAATAATGTAGTTTGCAAGTGATTTCTCCTATTGCTCAAAATGGTGTATCAAGACTTTAAGAAAAAATGCAAACTTATTTTAAGCTCCATCTACCATAAGGAGAGAGTGGGCACATCATTGGGGAATTCCCCTTTATAGCCTGCATTTGTCCTATTAACACATTTTTGTAAGCTGATTAATATTTATCAGTCATTAACCAAAAAGTAAATTTTTGGTGGACGGGTTAAACTGCTTGGCTACTCCAGATTTTAATAATGCCCATGAACTTCAAATTCCAGGTGAAGGAGATAATAATAGAATCTTATTACTATTAGAAATATTTTGTTTTATAATACTGTAATTCATTTTAGACAGAATGTGGATATTTGAGGTTTTTTTATGCAATATTGGCCCAGGGTTTACAAATCCTTACTGACTTACAATTCATAGTAATTGTTTGCATAAAGTTTTTTTTAATACAAGTTTAAGAATTTTAAATGATAGTCTGCATACCATACATAGATTTCAGACAGATTGCATGATCACTTTTGTTGGCATACGCAAGATTCTACAGTGTGAAACAAGGACAAATAACTCTAGAAGTAATTAATAAAAATTGTTGAAATTCAACAGGAATCTTCATCTCACTTACATGAATTTGTAAAAGGATTGAAAAATAAATGTGGCCGTATAATAAGAAATTAATCACTTCTCTTAAATATTTCTGCTTCATGAATTTTATTTTCCATCCTGAACTTTTAGCTGAAAAAATGCTATTAAATTTACTTAAATATTTCTCCTTCATGAATTTTATTTTCCATCCTGAATATTTGGCTAGAAATAATTTTAATAAATTTATTGTGCTTGCAGTGAAAGGTCTCTGTCATTTTTCTGTCAGTTAACTTTATAAATCCCTATTCTCTCTTTCTCTCAGCTTTTTATTACTGCACGTCTAAATTATTATCTTCTTTAAAGTAGCTATGTCCGTAACTCAATAAAATCCAAAATCTTCGACATTAGAAACACAAATTTTTTTGCAATTTAAATCAGCATTGGTGTTGTGATCTTACCTGGAAAAGATGGGCTTCTGATATCCAATATTTAAGACAAAATAAACATTTTACCATTGGTACACGAATCGTGTACCATAATGCGTTTCAGCGCCATTTGTAACAAGGCGCTCAAAGAATGAGGCTAGACATATTCCACAAGTCATGTCAAACAGTGATATCATGTTCTTATTTGGAGAGCATGCACAATAAATAAAATCGGTGTTGACTGGAATAACCAGACGCTAGAAACTGACTTGAGACTTCTGGCGTATTTCGCCAGACATAACTGATGACAATTCACAGTAAAACGGACACGATTGAATGTAAAACAGTTTATATAAATTCATATTACATTATTATATGTGTTGCGACCCATTTGTGCCAATTTCTAGGTCCCAAATATTAGCGACTTAGCTCCTTTAACCATAAATTTGGGCGTAGTTAATCAAGCTATTGCTTCCATCTATGATTTATATTAATATCAATAATTGTGTTTTTACTCTTGATAACCGTCTTGTTGCAAGCCCATTCTCAAGTAGTGAAGTTCTTTTTGCTATCTAAGTAGGCAGAATTGAATGAACGAATGACACAAGGTTATTTGCACACATTTCAGACAATTTCCAATTTCACCGCCGCTTAATTCTCACTGAAATATACTGTGATTCATTATTTAACATTTAACTACAAAAGCAAAGCCAAAAAATCAAGGGGGTCACGATGGCTAGTGGGTAAGACGCTGGCTCGCTAGCTTGGAGGTTGGGTGTTCGATCCCTGCATTGACTGAGAAAGTTCCCCTCTTGTCAGTAATGCAGGACGCAGGGCCTGAAAAGGATAGCTGTCTAGTCATTTGGATGGGACAAAAAAAAAAACGAGGTCCTGTGTACACATTGGCGTGCACATAAAAGATCCCTTGACAGTTGAAATTTGATATAAGAGTATGCCGTAGTGCCACTGTCCAGGCAAAATTTCCCTCATAGCACACTGTATGGTGTATGCCGTCTCCAATAGCCCAGTTCAGAGCAGAACAGTAGGACGTTAAAACCCCAATTTCATTTCATTTCATGTCCAAAATTTAATGGGAGATAATCAGATTTAAAGATTTTGGGTGGCACTGGCTTGTTTATATATGCAGAGAGTATGCCAAATATTGTGACATTTTCAATTCAAACCAAATGAAATAGAACATTGAACCATATATCTTTTAGATATTCAACTTTAATGATACTGTCGAGCAGGATAAGAAAACCCCATGATAACAAAGAGCAACTTAAAGCGTCTGCTTGTATGTAACAAGTGTTTCAGACTTAATCTATCATTATCTATTGTGCTTTTGTGATACGTTTAAATAACGATATGCGTGTTAATGTCGTCATTGATAAATGCACTGATAATAAAAATGGCAGAAAATGTCTTGAGAATTATGTTAAAAGCTTGTAAAACTAGTTAACGCGCCACGTAAATCATGATTAACGATTATTTGATATTAACTAGGGAATCTGTATACCTCAAAAAATAGACGGGGGCTAAAATTCATGGCATATTATACAGATAAATCCTCCAGACGATTCCTGCTGGAATTTTTTTCCCGTCACTTCATGAATAATGGATATAAGGAAATTATTAAGAAGTGATGATAGTGGATGTTCGACTCATGACAATTATCTTGATAAAATTGAATGAATCTGAGAATAAATTCACTTAGTATTCCAAGGATTAGGGATAATTTGTTATTTTGTGGATGCATTTGGTCGTTTTTCTCTCCGATAAACGTCCATGTTAGAGTCTGTGAACGTCATTGAGGATTCAAAAATAAATTCTTCTGAAACAAACAAAAATACTTCATTACTTGTCTCAATATATCGTTGAATCGATGTATCGTGATTCATCTTTTCACGATTCGCATATTGAATCGTGAGACGCTGAATAGATATATCGTGATTCTTGTTTTTTGGGTTTTTTTGTCGCTTCAGTAAGTAACCGGTCACACTTAATCATCATGTCACACACACAAACACTCTTAAATTGTTTTGGTCCTTATTTTAATTCACCCCAATATCGTGATATAAAACAAGTTTTATTTCTTCAACAACAGCAGGACCAAAAATATCAATTATTCATTTAACCTGTTATTTTCTTGGTAAATATTGACCTGGTTATGAATTGTATCGTAGTACCTAAATCGCAATACATATCGTATCGTGACTGCAGTGGCAATACCAAATATTACTCAATAGCTTTAGTTCAATGTTAAGTTTTGAAATTTTAAACAAAATATTGTTCATGAGATTCACGTGGCTATTTATTTATCAAATGAAATGAAATGAAATGGGGTTTAACGTCCTACTGTTCTGCTCCTATACTGGCCTAGTGAAGACGGGCATATGAGGGATATTTTGCCCGGACCGCGGCTACAGCCTACTCTAATAACAAATTCCAACTGTCAAGGGAACTTTTACGTGCACTCCAATGTGTACAAGGGACCTCGGTTTTCCGTCCCATCCGAACGACTAGACAGCTATCCTGCATCACTGACAAGGGGTAATATCTATTTATCACGACCCTGAAACATTTATGAATTAAATTTCTTTGGCCAAATGCATTTAATTTAAAATTGTGATTCCAGTCGCACTGATCACTGCACGGTGGGTAATATTAAGATGTTTTAACAAAATAGCATGCTAGTTCCTTTATTCAAACTGTTGAGTCCCAACTGGAAGTTAATTAACCATTCACTGTATGTAAATTGACATCCTGGAATTGTCTTTCTGTATACAGACAACTCATTATCCAAATTTATAAAGTAGGTTCTAATAGTTCCGTTGAATTCAATCAAGTCACGATACAGTTAGATTTGGTTAATCTATTTGTTAGACTAGGAATAACCCAGTCACAATTAAACATTAACTAAGTAAAGTGGATTTATTAATTAACCTTATAGAATAATTTAAAGGAGTGATCCCAAGTATATTTATGGACAATGTGGTTGAGCAACAAGGATGCAAGGACTCCCTACTAGAATGTCTAAGATTTAAAGTCTTGGAGGTTATCGAGTCTGGATCCCATTAGTCAGGGTTAGCACCTGTAGGACTAACAAGAAAATTGCTGCATAGTTGTTTGGAAGATAAAAAAAACCTCTGAGGTCCATCTGCGTACATACTGGAATGCACATACGTGCTGTCTTGACAAAATTGTCCACATTAGCATTGCACATGTGACCCTAGAAATAAATAAACGTATATTTTTCTCAGAATTACTTAAAATGTTGTTTTCACGATACATTTAACACTGTTCCATTCTTTTGGCCGAGATAACCAGTTCCATTTCACCCAGTGATTATATATTTTCTGTTTATAAAAAAATCTAATTTCAGTTAATTAAAGTCAGCATTTGAAAGAAAGAGGATAAGTCATCACTACCTTTAGGAAGAATAATTTTCATGAAAGAAAGGCACAATATGCCCGATCCTTTCCATGTCTTAAAACTTAAAAGTCAAAAATATTTATCATTTTAATGTAAACACTGTTCGTATTTTTATAGTGAAGCACATCAAAGTAAAAAATAACCTATTATTCTTTTATACTGTTTGAATGGCATTTAGTAATTGAACACATTTAAAAATAAACACAACAGTTCTATGGATAACAATTACTGTATTTCTATTGTGTTTGATAACGACAAGAGAATCATTGTTGAAACGTAGTTTTAGTGGAAATACAGTAATTGTTATCCATAGAACTGTTGTGTTTATTTTTATTATTCTTGTATTTATCTGAGACAAAGAAAAATGGTGGTGTGAAATCAATAGAAACCTTAAACTTTAAAATGACTGTAACTGAAGTTAGAATGGATTAATTTGAATAGTTTTCGAGTAAATAAAGGTAAATCCGACTATTTATGTTCTTACAACTCTATATTTAATGATGTTGCCTTAGGTAAGCTTATATATGTTTTATAAAGTATTCAAGCCATGTGTCATTATCTAAAAGCTTTTGAGTACGACTAAGATAACTAAGTGATCTGACAAATAATGGTAAAATTCATACAACCAAACATGCAAGGATGTGCTGTGAGCAATAATTCACATACTGAGATTGTATTAAACTTGAGATTAAAGATGATTATAATGAGGGTTCTTCAACCAAGACAATTAAAGGGACATAGTGTCAAATCTTTATTATTGATTGTGGCTTGGTGCAGAGGCATGCTGGGGCTTCCGTAAGGAGGGTAGGCAGATCAAACTTAGGGCACGCTAGAATCAATTTGACATATATCTGAGCCATGACATGGTTGAGAGAGAGAAATGGGGTTTACGTCCACTTGACACAAACTAGGTCATTTTGGGACTAACGTATGGTTCAATTTTATTTCAATAATTCGATTGCGCGTAAGGGTCTTTAGCAGTGGGAGGAAAGCGGAGGACTCAGAGAAAACCCATGAGGTTGGACAAGCGACCCTACTCCTTGTCACTTAAAACCGAGGAATCGAAACCACGCCAGTTGACTCAATAACAGACCTTATGATACAACGCGAATGCGCTAACTATTCAGCCATCCAATCCACCCTTGGTTGATGGATTATGATTATGTCCTGAAGATCAGCAACAACCAAGAACTGAGCGAAATGAGAGCACATCTTCGGGAGGGAGAAGCTCATCTGGAAGGAAATCTCATCGAATTCGAGCGTTATCAACCATTTCCAGTTTCTTCTGTTACGCCTACCTGCCCAGCAAGCCTCTGGCTTGGTGTGTATGGCGCTGGTGTCTAACCAGGATGTCCACGGTTCCATCCCAGGTTTTGGCTGATAAAAATCCAATTTTTTCTTTCCAGCCTGTTTTTTCCTAACAATGATACAGGATGGAGTATCTGGCAAAGGATATCTTTTAATCATTCGAATAGAATGTAAAATCATGGCCCTGGGGATGAATAGGCCATAGTCTGGCTAGCACTGTTAGAGCAAAACTTCCCTCATAACACACACTCTAAATATTGTGTATGACCATCTTCATTAGCCTGGGTGATGCACGTAATTAACATGTGCTCAACTATCCAAGGGACATGACAGCGTTACATTCATTCTAAGATTCTTACTTTAAGATGAAAATATGGATTGAGAAAGTATAACCAATGCTCGAGCAGCACAAAACAAATTCATCCCTCTTGTTAGTATTTTAAGAGTTTGACCACCCCCCTAAGCAAGGCTTAATTTGTTGAAGCTTATTTGTGTTTGTAAGATCCCAAGACCGTTGCCAGTGATCATGTACATAATCACTTAAAATCGCATTAAAGTATTAGAAATTTAGAAATGGGAAGATATCAAGCAGACTTCTTGATCATATATAGATATCCATATGACTTGGGAGCCTGCAAAGGTCAGTGTCCTTCCCGAAAAATATCTATTAATAATGGGTGATAACATTGTTGAGTGTGTATTACCTTTAACCAGGACAAAGAATCAGAAAAAAACAAAACATGCTTCAATTTTCAAACGATGCCGCATAATATCTGTGTGGAGAGCTGTTTATTGAGTGTGTCAATTGATGAATGACGCTCAGAGAAGAGTTGTATGTCTCTTTAGAAAATTATAAAAATCATTAGAAATTTGATAACCAGATGAAACTGTAACAAACAAGGAAATTAAAAGTTAGATGTCTCTTAAATAACAGACTGTATCTTTAAGAGTATTTACTCAACAATTATTGTAAATTAATACAAGTTTGATACATTTTACAGTATTTCCACAACAGAGTATGAAATCGATTGAATTTGTGTTGTTTAGCGATTGGGATAAGGAAATAGTTGTTGAATTTATTTTCTGTTTTGAAAGAGCTAGTTATTATTTTCTATGTAACCTATATGAGAGAGAGAGAGAGAGAGAGAGAGAGAGAGAGATCTGTCCCCACAATAAATATTGTTAAGGTGAAAAATAAAACATTGTCAGAAAAATGCAAATGCCAATCAGTGGGTATAAAAAAATTCCCTGTGAATAAGCTATTTTGTGACATTAATTTTTTTTTATGGTTTTCTGGTGTAGTGCCACTAATGATCTGGTCTGAATGTCTATCACACACCATTGTTATGTTGATTGATTGATATTAGCTTCTGTCTTTTCTGGGGTTTTTTCGAATAAAATTCCATGTTGTTGGGATTTTTTGGTTTTTTAGCAATGAATATTGTATTTAACCGAATTACTTTCATTTAACTGTCTGGATTGCTCTCTGAAAATACTTTTTTGCCTTTATTTGGTTAAATCTATAAGTGGAAAATGCAGGGATGTGGTGAGGCCAGTGAGAGCATTAATAGCTTGAATAGGCTCTCAACCAAGTGGCACAATTATTAGGGGTGTTCTCTCGCCCTCCTGCAAAAGAGAAAATTACAGACAGACTTGTGAATAAATTATGTACCCCACCCCAGACCCACTTTAAATGTGTTGCATAAAAAAAACAAGTTGTGCAGGAATTGCGTAAAAAAAAAGGAGAGGAGTGGTGCATGAGTGGGGTAAAAAAACAAACAAGTGGTGCATGAGTTGCCTAAAAAAAACAAAAAGTGGTGCATGAGTTGCCTAAAAAAACAACAAGTGGTATGAGTGGCATAAAAAAAAACAACAAGTTGTATGAGTGGCATAAAAACAAACAAACAAGTAGTGCATGAGTATCTGTTCTTGCAACCTCACCGTCACCACGCCATGGGAAAATGACTATGAGCTGTTTGCTGGGCTGAGATGTTAAGCCATGTTATTTTTTTTTGTTTTGTAGCGAAGGAGACATCAGATGTAATCGGGAGTTTAGATGATATACGTATAGAAAGCACGTATACGGGACCACACCTGACATTACCTGTAACTCATGCCCAGGTTAAAACATTAATACAAGCATTTAAAGCTAAACAGGTAAGTTAGCAATGAAATAAAATGAAATAGGGTTCAATGTCCTACTGATCTGCTCTGACTGGGCTAATGAAGACAGACATATGCCATGCATTGTGCTATGAGGGAAATTTTTTCCCAGGCAGCAGCACTACAGCCTACTTTTATATCAAATTCCAACTGTCACAGAACCTCTAGGTTACTCACTGAGTCACTGTTTCTAGCATTACATCCAGTGGCAGACCTAAAGAGTTGGGCCCTTCGCAAGCACCATCGTAATCTATCTCAGTAATCACTAATATCTTCTTCAATGGGGTCTCCTTTTTGTCCAAATGTACAACTCACAAGAGGAAACCAGACTGTAAAATCCTGAAGAACTTTCTCAGTGAACCCGGGACCTCTTGGTTAGTCTGCCAGCATAATACTGAGCTAATTTGACTCCCAGATATGACATGAACATTTGTTTTAATTCATAAGATTTATATTTTTACTTTCAATTTTAGAGACTACATGTACGGTATTTACTGGAACTACTAAACGCAGCTCGTAAATTGTTACAGCAACAGAAAAATATCAACTATGCTTCCACATCAATATCCAAGCAGATTACAGTCTGTGGTGATCTACACGGAAAACTTGAGGATTTATACATGATCTTCCATAAGGTTAGTTTCTATTCATACATGATCTTTTATAAGGTTAGTTTCTATTCATACATGATCTTCTATAAGGTTAGTTTCTATTGATACATGATCTTCCGTAAGGTTAGTTTCTATTGATACATGATCTTCTGTAAGGTTAGTTTCTATTCATACATGATCTTCTATAAAGTTAGTTTCTATTCATACATGATCTTTTATAAGGTTAGTTTCTATTCATACATGATCTTCTATAAGGTTAGTTTCTATTCATACATGATCTTCCGTAAGGTTAGTTTCTATTCATACATGATCTTTTTATAAGGTTAGTTTCTATTCATACATGATCTTCTTTAAGGTTAGTTTCTATTGATACATGATCTTCTGTAAGGTTAGTTTCTATTCATACATGATCTTCTATAAAGTTAGTTTCTATTCATATATGATCTCCCATAAGTTTAGTTTCTATTGATACATGATCTTCCATAAGGTTAGTTTCTATTCATACGTCATCTTTTATAAGGTTAGTTTCTATTCATACATGATCTTCTATAAGGTTAGTTTCTATTTATACATGATCTTCCATAAGTTTAGTTTCTATTGATACATGATCTTCTGTAAGGTTAGTTTCTATTCATACATGATCTTCTATAAGGTTAGTTTCTATTCATACCTGATCTCCCATAAGTTTAGTTTCTATTGATACATGATCTTCCGTAAGGTTAGTTTCTATTGATACATGATCTCCCATAAGGTTAGTTTCTGTTGATACATGATCTTCCATAAGGTTAGTTTCTATTCATACATGTTCTTCCATAAGGTTATTCAGGGGCGGATCCAGGAATTTTGAAAAGGGGGGGTGCTGCAAAATGAAGGCATTGACCATTGACCGCGGAGACGGGGCACGCTGCTGAGGGGGGGGGGGGGGTCCCCAAGAAAATTATCCGTCATTTCCTTGCATCTGTAGCCATTCCAAGAGCTATTTCCCAGACTGGTGTGTTTGAGTCGATGGTTTGAGTCATTTGGGATCCCTACAACGGGTTGGGAACGGACATATTTGAGTCTGAGAAAAGGCACTTTCAGCAGTAAAAAAAGGGCACTGTCGAAAATTAGGGGGGGGGGGGGCGCGCCCCTCGTGCCCCCCATTGAATCTTCTATTATGTTAGTTTCTAATGATTTATACATAATCTTACATAAGGTTAGACTCTAATTATACATGCTGAATGTTGTGCATCTTATTCTGAATGATATTGAATCATTTTGGGACTGATATTGCTTTTAAAGATTCAACTTCTTTAATAGTCCTCAATCAATATACACAGTTGCTTTCATTTATGAATACAAAAATTAATATATTTATTTGTAGAATGGTCTTCCATCAGTTGACAATCCGTTTGTTTTTAATGGTGATTTTGTGGACCGTGGACCATCGTCTATCGAGGTTGCTACAATATTACTAGCCTGTTTTCTTGCCTCACCTAATGAAGTCTTCTTAAACCGTGGTAACCACGAAGATCATGTTATGAACTTGAGGTAAATATTGATATTTTCATATTACTTTTCAAATGCCAGATCAGCAACAGATTCTTTATGTACAGATCAGCAATACACTCTTTATGTACAGATCAGCAATTCTAGTTCTGTATAGATCACAATACATTCTTTATGTACAGATCAGCAATTCTAGTTCTGTATAGATCACAATACATTCTTTATGTACAGATCTGCTATACACTCTTTATGTACAGATCAGCAATACCCACTTTATGTTCAGATCACAATACATTCTTTATATTAGATCACAATACATTCTTTATGTACAGATCAGCAATACACTCTTAGTTGCAGTTTACAATACACTCTTTATGTACAGATCAGAAATACTCATTTTATGTTCAGATCGCAATACATTGTTTATATTAGATCACAATACATTCTTTATGTACAAATCAGCAATACACTCTTTATGTCCAGATCAGCAATATACTTTTTATGTACAGATCAGAAATACAATGTTTATGTTTAGGTAAGCAATACACACTTTATGTATAAATCACAACATACATACTGTTCATTATAGAAAACAGCACTTAAAATCTATATAACTTGGTTTACAATTTATAACCATTTGATATATATATATGGATATAAAATCTTAAAAAATCATCAAATTCAAGTACAAAATCTGTATAATGACCAATAACTGTTATTTTATCATGATTTAATTAAACATGCATTATGCAAGAGCAGAATCTGCTTATTACAAGTCTTTCTTTAGGCCTGAAATGTTATCTAAATTATCAATTAGACATTAATTAACTTATCCAGTCCAGACCATAATAAACTCTCGATGTCAAGGCTAGCCTTTGATGTTGGCTGGATTAGATTCCTATATGCCGCTAACGGCCACTGATAATTAAATCAGAAAAAGTGGATAATCAAGACTATGCTGTTTATATTAATGATTTTAGTAATGATGACCGAGACTATGCAAACATTTCACCCGCTTCTTTCTCGGCTCATAGTAGATCAATTTGACTGAAATTTTCAGCAAATTACCTTTACACTATCTAGTTTTTTAACTATTATAGCGAGAACTGCCATCGCTTTATCTTATCTCCCATAATGTATCTTTAAGGTTTTTATTATCATGGTTTATGTATCATTTTAAAGTTTATATTATCAAGTTTTATTATTTTAAAGTTTTTATTATCATGTTTTATTTAATAATTTAAAGTTTTTATTATCATGTTTTATTTATTATTCTAAAGTTTTTATTATCATGTTTTATTTATTATTCTAAAGTTTTTATTATAATGTTTTATTTATTATTCTAAAGTTTTTATTATAATGTTTTATTTAATAATTTAAAGTTTTTATTATCATGTTTTATTTATTATTCTAAAGTTTTTATTATCATGTTTTATTTATTATTCTAAAGTTTTTATTATAATGTTTTATTTATTATTTAAAAGGTATGGTTTTATCAAAGAAATCATCAAAAAATACAAGGTAGGCCTATAGTTTCATTAAATTTATCATTTTACAAGTGGGTAATTCATTTTAAGAGGGAAAACTGTAAAAGTGAGAGACATAGACTAACTGGTGAAAGCAGACATTTTATTGATAATCTAGCATGCCTAGTGTGCGAAATGTTTCAAATCAGTGTAATGTCAGCAACAGCACATATATCTATACTAGCTGTTATGGATGCCTGTTGGGTGAGAGACAATATTATTTTTATGTGGATGGCATTTAGTAATTGAACTATCACTAGAAATACACAGGACACAAATATATCAAATACAATTACTGTTTATTATTGAGGGATGTTTCGGCTAGACTTCTTTTATTTTTATGATTGTACCATTTGCATGATGGAGGCGAGACAAGCCCAGTTGAAGCTTTGCTTAGTAATAGGGGGGAAGGGGGGGGGGGGGTGCGGCTAAGAGGGAAATGGTGTTTAACATCCACTTGACACAAACTAGGTCATTTTGAGACTAACATGTGGTTCAATTTTATTTCATTAATTCGCTTGCGCGTAGAGGTTTTTAGCATTGGGAGGAAACCAGAGAACTTTCCCCATACACACATAAACATTAGTTGTATAGGCCTACCGATAGAATTTATGGCCTTTAGAGATCCTTCAATACAATACCATGAAAATTTAGGGCTATTCAATCAAGAGGAACTGCTAACTAATTTTCCAATTTTTTAAAACATCCAATAATTGTTAATCAATTTTTTTTTCTTATCATATACCCTGGTAATATGATATATAATTTCTGTATTATTCAGAATAATGCTGTAAAGGTGACAAATGCCTTTAGTGAAGTATTTAGTTGGTTACCGTTAGCAACAGTTATAGATGATAAGGTATTGGTAGTGCATGGTGGGATATCCGACCATGTTAGTATGAAATCACTGGCACGATTAGACAGACATAAGGTAGGTAACTCTGTTCAGCGGATGGGACATATTTGAATTTCTCCTAAATCTGAGACATTGGTCCCGTTGAACAATGCAGATGTAAGGTTAAACCATATTGAACTGTAGGTACATAACTTTATGTAAGCATTGAATTGAATTAAAACTGAAAGATGAGAGTAATTTTGCCTACTTTTCATCAAATTCCAACTGTCAAGGGATTCTTTATGTGCACACGACCCATGCAATAACCATGCTGAAAATATCTTATAAGCCAGTGCTTTACTGAGCCACTGTGTCTCCTAGAACTTGCTGTAATAGTTTAAAAATAGATAATGTAATAATATATTGAAAATTTCATTCAAATTACTTTATTCTGAGCGAAGTTATCACTGTTTGTAGTTTTGACAAGATATGTGCACTAATTGTTAATTATCATAACTTCGGTTCTGGTCTTTCGAGACTTAGGCTGGCTTCTCTATTTTTAAATTAAATCATTAAATGGTCGAACCATTCTAATCTACTTAAAATCAGAGCCATTCGATGGACTAGAGAGATGATTATGGTCTTGTCATGTTAATAAATGTCTAATTAATAATTTATATAACATTTAAGGCCTAAAGAAAGACCTACAATAGGCAGATTTAGCTCTTGAATAATAATATATCTTTAACATCTGGTGAAAAACTCAAGAATTGATGATGATGTATTTTGATTGTTTTCCAGTATATATCAGTTTTACGACCACCAACTATAACAGATGTTGGAGGACTGGATAGTATGTCTATGGAATTACAAAGACTGGAAGAGTGGAAACAGGTAATTAGTATAAAATAGACCTTCAATGAGTTATGTATCACGAGGTGGGGTGGATGGGATGGCCTTGTTTTCTAGAGTGTCATGCTTCAAGCTCCAGTTAGCTGGACAGATGGATGAACAGGGTGAGGAAAATACATGAGGCTTCCAATCAATAGAAAACAAAAACCAATTTACAGACGGTTTGATGGGATCAATCGAGTCAAAATGATACATCAGATAAGTCGATATGCAATAATGAATAAAATACAATATAAAAAAAATCAATTGTTTTTCCCAACATTTCATCAGTAAAAATATTAACTTCTTCAGTATTTAATTCTTCTTTCCTGAAAAAGTTAGTAATTTTATTGATGCAAGGTTGGATAAAACAATGTGTTTTTATTCATGTTGTATTCTATTAATTATTTTAATAAGATGGGGGTGTATAAAATGAACTGAAATGTAGGTTTAGTGTCCTCCTACTGTTCTGCACCGACTCAGCTAATAAAGACGTGCATAGGCCATAGTGTGTGCTATGAGATAAATTTTGCCTGGACAGTGCCAAGGTTTTTTTTATGTGCACACCAATGTGTACAAATGACCATGGTTTTTGTTCCTATCCGAACGACTATATATTGTCCCTTGTTGGCCCTCTCCCTGCACCACTGACAAGGGTGAACTACGCCAGAAAATCTTGATGAACTTTCTCTGGCAACAATGGGATCGAACACTGAACCGGCAGGTGAGCTCCGCAGCTCCAAGGTGTATAATAAAGAAATGTTGATGAGACCTATATATGTTTATTTTTTTTAGGTATTAGACTTATTATGGAGTGATCCCAAATCACATATGGGATGTAATCCAAATACGTTTCGTGGAGGAGGATGCTATTTTGGTCCAGATGTCACTGAGAGTTTCCTAGAAGAACATAAATTCCAACTTTTAATACGTTCCCATGAATGTAAACCCGAGGGGTTTGAATACAATCATGATGGAAAGGTAACTATGACTCAGTATTTTATTAAAGTAACAATGCACCATATACATTTTTTGCTAAATTATCAAATTTCTCTCGGCTTAATCCATGCTAATAATAGCAAGTGCAGGGGGACTGCATCACACATAATTTACACAAAAACAAATCTACGGACAAGACACAATATGCAGAAATCACAAACAGACGAACATATCAAATTAAGTGAATGGATCCAGTGGCTAGCAGTAAGCATCAACTGCGCTGTACAGTCCTGTTGTACTCAGATTATTATTTAACATATAATTAAGAAAACAAAATAAGAAATACCAACGCAAGATAACCTCTCGGTATTGAAATAGGCCTTTCATTTCTGTTCATCCACAACAAAATAGCTGCAGGCTTATAAAATATAGAGCAGTACATAACTTTGTAAATACTTAACAGAATTAAACCATTTTTGGACCGATATTCCTACTCATCTTTCACAATATTGTACAGGGAATTACTACTGCGCTAAAATGATGCTGTGAGACTTTAATATTAAAACTATACAAGCAAAAGACATAATTGATGGGGATCCTTATAACGACACAGCTTTTACTGCAACAATGTCAGGCAGAATTTATCTGGTTACATGTTACCAATTTAGACAAAAAAACTTATTTGCTTTGAGGAGAGTGTCATAACCAAATTTTATACATTTGTTTGGTGCCTTTCTGAATGATTACAAGTACTTTTCCGTTTTAGTAGGAAATCAATGATCTGTTCAAATTGTTTTTTCCCTCCAGGTTTTAACGATATTTTCAGCGTCTAATTATTATGATATCGGCAGTAATAAGGGAGCATATATAAAATTATCTGGACCAGATTTACAGATACATATCGTACAGTTTCTAGCGAACGAATGTAGTGGAGTCCGTAAATTAACCTTCACACAAAGGTCAGTATGATGGTTTCATGACTTCAGTAACTATATTCCTAATATCCTTCACTGAATCATTTAGGGTTTACATGTAAGAATACAAGGTGGGATGCTGGACTCGAGGCCGAATTTAGTCGCATCAAAGATCCGATTTGCGATGTAACGTGAAATATTTATTGTGACTAGACTCGTGACTTAAAAGAGCTAAGGACTCAAGTCGCTATGAGCTGCTGACTCATAAACAAGCGACCTGAACAGGACTTGGGCTTTGCAAAGACATAGCACTCGACTACAGTTGGAGACTAGGGACACCACTCAGACCCGTGACTTGTGACTCAACTCAAGACTTGGGGTCCTGTGACTTCTTCCCACCCCACGTAAGAATGCAGATGATCGTACGTTAGTCATCTGTGGTGGAATATATTTGATTCGAGATCTATTTGATTCGAGATCTATCGTGAAATATTTACATCTCACATGTGTTCTATTCCACTTACATCTTGGCCATCCAACGGTCTGGAGAGCTGATTATAAATTTATCGTGTTAATAAATGTCAAATTAATAGTTTAGATAACATTTAAAGCCTAAAGAAAGACCTGCAATAGACAGATTTAGCTCTTACATTTTTGTCCCCCGCTTTTCGAAAATAGTTGATATTCAGTTTGATTGCTCGATACTTTTGAAAAAAGAAATGTGCGATTAATTAAGTGTCATCTATTTATTTTGGTCTTTTGGCGGAGGACATCAGCCTCACTTTTGGCTTGTTTCAGTCTGGTTCTCCAGTGCCAATATTACCTCTTCTTTTCTCTCAATCATCTTTTTAAATTGAAGAAGTAGAAGAACCTTTCTGGACTGTTAATATACATGTACTATGCGATATATTTGTGCAATTCATTTTTTTAAACTATTATAGCAAGAATGGTCAACTCTTTATCGAAATTTTATATGAAACTATTATAGCAAGAATAGCCAACTCGTTATCGAAATTTTACATAAATCTATTATAGCAAGAACGGCCAACTCATTTGCCTTAATTTTACATGAAACTATTATAGCAAGAATGGCCAACTCTTTATCTAAATTTTACATAGAACTATTACATAGAACAACTCATTTATCTAAATTTTACATAATGCATCTTTACAAGACAGAACATATATGTAGGCTACTAGGAAATATATTTGAGTAGTGTTAGTAATTTTCTATCTATTAATAGGATCAGCTGTTTAGAGGCTTCCGCCATGCAAGATTTACGAGAAAAAATATTGGCGTTAAAATCTGATCTTTTGGAGGAGTTTAAGAAACATGATACCGAAGAAAAGGGTAAGATTATTTATTTTGTCAGTTATGAAGATTCTGGCATGATTTTAGAATATCTCCATGTTTGCCTTCTTCTATTACTAACATCAGCAAATTTCCCATAGAGCACACTGTATGACTACTTATGCCCATCTTCATTAGCCAGGTCTTATTTTGAATTCCAACTGTCAAGGGTTCTTTTATGTGCACAAGGGACCTTGGTTTTCTGTCCAATCCGAACAACTAGACACTGTCCTTGTCAGGCCATCTGTCCTGCATCACTGACAAGAAGAAGCAACACTGGGAATAAAATTAAATTGTTTTGGCCTCATGAATTTTCATTCCTTCCTTGACAGGAACAATAACGATAGGTGATTGGTGTTCTGCTATGGAAACAGTAATGGATGTGGATGTTCCGTGGAGAATGCTGCGATCTAAACTAGTTAAACTAAACTCTGACAAACAGGTTATTTACGATACAACATTTGAACAGTTACAGATTTTACACAGATATAGTGAGGTAAGCTGTTTCTGGTATGGATTTATTGAGGGACCATGGTGACTCGGTGAGTAAAGCGCTGGCACACTAACCAGGAAGTCCCAAGTTTGACACATTACAATATAACTGTATTTATTGTGAATTAAGTCTATATAACTGTATTTATTGTGAATTAAGTCTAAATTCTTTGAAATTCTAGTTTTATAGTATTTATAGTATGTAAATTGACTGACAAGTAAGTTCTCCAGACTGGCAAATGTGACTAATGGCAGCCCTGGTCTGGTCCCCAAAATATGACTGGAATGGGAGCCCTGGTCTGGTCTCTACTCCCCAAAATATGACTGAAATGGGAGCCCTGGTCTGGTCCCTACTCTCCAAAATATGACTGTAATAGGAGCCCTGGCCTGGTTCCCAAATATGACTGAAAGGGAAGCCCTGGCCTGGTCCTTGAATATGACTTAAAGGGGAGTCCTGGTCTGGTCCCTGAATATGATTGAATTGGTAGCCTTGGTCTGGTCCCTAGTCCCAAGATATGAATGAAAAGTCTGAGACCGCTATGTTCAATAATTTTATCTTTCATTAATCACACGAAGATGGTCATTTTTTTTTTTTTTTCAGAATGGTGATTCAGTAATGGAGTTGTTATATCGTTATAAAGACAGTTTAGAGACCATATTTAGAATATTTGACAAGGACAACTCTGGTTATATATCGATGACCGAGTTCCAGGAAGCATGCAGCATATTAATACGCCACACAAGCGTTAGTTTATTGCCAGGACAAATAAAGGATGTGGCCAAGAGTTTGGACTTGAACAAAGATGGTCAGATTGATTTTAACGAATTCCTGGAAGCATTTCGAATTGTGGATCAAAGGGGTTTGGATTATACTGCAGATCATTTAAGGGAGGCAGATTTGGAGGAAGAATTTGATAATATAGATGCGATTAGTCTCGCAAGTTGTGATAGTAGTATGGGTTTTAAGAGAAGTGTGGAGCCTTCTATACTGTGTAGTGCTTGATCAAAAATATTATCATTGCTCAAGATTAAGATTCCTTAGAGGCCCGATGCGCCAATTAACGCTATAGAATCCCTGGCAAACTACAATATTGTGAAAATTGAATCTCTAATTGGAATATCAGTTCAACATTGGACTGATTCCGTTCAGTATTTCCAAAGTTACGTTACATTGAAATTTCATCAATCTATGCTGCCCTAACGTAACAAGACCCCGCCATCTTTTATGGGCCTAGTTTAAATCTGATTAAATCCAAGCCTGGAGATTATCTAGCGTTGGTATTTTGTTTTCTTAATTAAATGTTAAATAAACAAACTGAGTACATTTTTAGCGTGTATTAAGTGGTGAGATATTTGATATTTTAGCGTAAAGTAAATGGTGCATCAGGACTATTATATAAGGAGTGAAATGGGTTTTAATGTCCCACTTGTCTGCACCAACTGGCCTGATGAAAACGATATTAAATAGTGTGAGACTGCAAGATAATTTTAGCATTCAGATTGATATCCATTGGCAAAATATGATATGAATATATTTGATCTCTTCATGTATTAAGTAAGCTCAATCACTTTTATAAATGTTTGGAATTGGATTAAT
The DNA here is from genome assembly GCF_932274485.2 of Patella vulgata. Lineage (NCBI taxonomy): Eukaryota > Metazoa > Mollusca > Gastropoda > Patellidae > Patella > Patella vulgata. The sequence goes on along the minus strand of NC_065886.2, from coordinate 39,783,101 downwards.
TTCATGTGTTTTTTTCCATTAGTAATGACTAATGAATGATCAAGTGCTGTACCATTAGACTGTAATGTTGATATCATTGACTAAGCAACAAATAACTGTTATTTATGAAAATATACAACACTAATAGATCAAAGTCATCAGTTTATATACATAATGTATATTAGTTAAAATTGTTAGTAATCAGGCAGTAGTCATTAAGGTGATAAAACTGTGACTATTGAATGATATACACCACTATTGTCCAGTTTGTGTATTCAATAGTGATGGGTGTCATAAACCACTATTGTCCAGGTTTGTGTATTCAATAGTGATGGGTGTCATAAACAGTCACACTTTTACACCAGTAGTGATATCTTTTACAGCTAGTTACACACCTGCTAATTAATGACAACTGTATAATTTCTAACCACTTTCTATACATACTAAATAATGATCACTTGTATGATTTAATGACAAAAATTCTCATTACTAGTCAACATATCAGCTTACCAATGTTGATGATGAGTTAAATTACATACCATTAGTAATGAGTTAAGTGCTATACTAGAAGTGATGAGTTAAGTACTATATAATTAGTAATGAGTTAATGCTATACCATTAGTAAGGATTGAGTGAGGTGATATACCTAAGTATTATGTCAAATGCCATTATTAGTAATGAGCTAAGTGCTATATCATGAGTAATATGTTAATTGCTATTAGTCATGAGTGAAGTGTTGTACCATTAATGATGAGTAAAGTGCTATAACACAAATAATGAATTAAGCCCTATTTATAGTCTAATTAATGAATTAAGCGTTGTAGCATAATAAAACAGCTAGATCACTAATGGAAATAACACATGAGCTCAACCCAATTCAATACTTTATTTTGACCTAAATGCACAGCGAATGAATGTAGATACAATGCTTATTCCCAAAACAGATTGAATTTTATTTATTATATTTGACGATTTCTTTTTTTTATTATTATAGTTTATAGGTCCACAGTTTAATGTGATGATTGGTTGATATTTATGTCTTGGCATTAGCTTACAGACCAGAATATATTCCAACAAAATATATTTAAACTTTACTCAACACAATACATATTCTAACTGAACATGACAAAACAGAGCTCAATACATATTATAACTAAACATGATGCAATACAGGTCAATACATATTTTAACTAAACATGACTCAACAGTTAAGATACCCTAACTAAACATGTCTTAATACATACTGCTCAAACTAAGCATAATGCAACGCAACACAGCCCAATAAATATTGTAACTAAACATGACGCAACACAGCTCAATAAACATTCTAACTAAACATGTCTCAATACATACTACCGTTCTCAAACTAAAAATAATGCAACGCAACAGAGCTCAGTAAATATTCTAACTAACCATGACGCAAAACAGCTCAATAAATATTCTAACTAAACATGAATCAACAGAGCTCAATGCATATTCTATGCAAGAGTAACCAATGTAAATTTAAAAAGGCCAAAACTTTAACTAGAATTGATCAATTTCACTGGATAACTATGCTCACTGTACAGCAGTTTTATATACTGTAAAACATGAAATTATTGCGAGCATGAAATTATTGCGAAAAATTGCGAGCGAGGCCCTCTCGCAATAATTTCATGTTGGCAATAATTTTGTGAAAATTCGTTGAAATGTTGGCCATATTGAATTATCCTCTCTTCATTACTCTTCACAAGAAAGAGTCCCAATATCGCCATTTTGAAAGTAATAACAATGTCGCATGCCATGTGTTTTATAGTCGTTCGTCAGCTTGGAGTTAATCAAGGGATTTAATTTAACAATAATTATTTAAAAATTGAGTTTGATAACAGGTATTGTTTATTTACTGTTACTAATGATCACCAATCAACCGATGTTTTGAAGAGCCGACTGTCACCTCAAAATTAACAATCTACCACATTTTATAGACAAATTTACTAAAAAAATTATTTAAATTCGCAATAATTTCATGTCGCAATAATTTTTTCCCCACTATAGAAATTCGCAATAATTTCATTTCGCAATTATGTTTCACCACCCACACTCGCAATAATTTCATGTCGCAATAATTTCATGTTTTACAGTATAAAAAAAATATTAGATCATGAACACTTGACATTTGTGTATTAGGATGAGACCCTGCCACAGATAGCAATTGTTCCTGACATCTGGATTACTTCTTCTCTGCCAATGAAAAGAATTTTAAGTCTTCCAAATTGTCATGTAGGCGTCATAACCAAACCAATTAATGATATTGCATCTTTTTAGTTTTAAAAAAAAATATGACTGGATCATAACAGATTTGGAGGGCATAGAAAATCCCCGTTTGAAATATTCTTTGATCTCAAAATCTTTCACTTTTGTTTTTGAATATTTATATGAATTTCATGTACGCAAATGTGTTGCAATACTTTCATGTTTACAGTGTAAATTTGCTCAAATAAAACGTCATGTTCTTGTAAATATATTTGATGACAGTATTATTCTGTTGCAGGCAAGCCTGGAAATATAACACGTGTCACAGATAATATCAGACATGGTTCCACTTGTGCCTGACCATTTGTCTAGCACATATTTGTTGTATTTTTTTAAATGTGTTTTTAAAACATGCATTTTGTAAGATTTACATAAAAGAGCTGACGATTCTCGCTATAATAATAGTTACGAAATTGATAATGAAAAGGGAATATCTTGATAATTTCTGTCAAATTACTTCATTCTGAGTGATGTTTGGGCTGTTTGGGTGAATAGCTGAGTCTCGATTGTCATTGCTACTGTTGTTACAAAAGTAAACAAAGTCATTTACCGCCAATCGTGTTTAAATCCATTCAAAATCTTAAAGATACATTATGGGAGATTCGATAACGAGTTGGCAGTTCTCACTATAATAGTTAAAAACAAGATAACGTAAAGGCAATTTGCTGAAAATTTCAAATTGATCCACTATGAACCAAAAACTAAGCGAATGAAATGTCTGCCTAGCCTCGGTCATCATTACTAAAGTCAGTACGATAAACACCATAGTCTCGATTATCCATTTAATCGTTTAATGAAGAAGGAAAGTTATGCAGTAAATCGGCTCAGAATACACTTAAAATCGCAGGCTTGCGATGCCATCTAGAGTTGATTATGGTCTGGATAAGTTAATTAATGTCTAATTAATAATTTATATAACATTTCAGGCCTAAAGAAAGACCTGCAATAGACAGATTTAGCTCTTGCATAATGTATGTTTAAGCATCCGATGGCATTGCAAGTTGATTATCGTTTTGTCATGTTAGCAAATGTCTAATATTGTATATAACATTTAAAGCCTAAAGAAAGACCTGAAATGGCCAGATGTTCTTGCATAATGCATCTTTAATGCTATATTTAATATAAGTGAGTACAACAGCATTAATAGAGCTGGATATTTAGTTATTTCCAGGCCTGGTTGCAAGTTATATTATTAAATATATTTTATTTATTATAAGTGATTTTGTACAACCATAATATTCATGTAATATATAAATGATATTATTAAATAAATGGATATGAAATTGGGTTTAATGTCCTAATGTATTATTTGAATATAAGTTGTTTTGATTTTGTACAACCATAATATTCATGTAATATATAAATAAATGGAAATGAAATTGGGTTTAATGTCCTAATGTATTATTGAATATAAGTTGTTTTGTACAACCATAATATTCATGTATTAAAAAAAAACTAGGTCATTTTAGGACTAACACATGGTTCAATTTTATTTCAATAATTCGCTTGTGTGTATGGATTTTTTTTTAGCTTTAAGATAAAACCATTCGGCCACCCAAACACCCCTGGTTATAATGAAAATGCACTTAAAATCAAAACATCCGGTAATTTTTTGACAAAAATTCTTATTCTTGATTGGGAACATTAATTGCAATAACCTAATTGTAATTGCAATAATCTAATTGTAAAGAAGACATGATGAATATTGGTGTACCGATGAACCCTTGTTTACTGTTATTTGTTGTTAAATATTGTTTTATTTGTTTTGTTTTTTATGAAGATGGAATAAAAACCATTAAACATGTCTTGTTTACTATTGTGGAGGTTGAATCTCTAATGCGAATATCAGTCCATTAATGGTTCGATTTGGATCTGTACAGAGTTATGATGAATTGAAAATTTCCTAGCATTCAGCATCCTCTGGAGACAAGAACAAGCCTGTGCTACCTATAATAATTGGGTAAATTAGAGGTTGATTCTCTAAATGGAATATCAGTCCAAAAATGTTTTACTTTCAATGTACATTTACAGAGTTATGAAGACGATAACAAGCCTAAGACACCTACAAGAATTGGGTAAATTTGTTTGATGTGCCACTTTTAATTCGATTGAATGTAAGCAAGGCTTGCGATCATCTAGCCAATGACATCTTAGTTATGCTTTCTTAGATATTAAACAATCAGTTTGTGTATGTATTAGCATGTAACGAATTAGAATTAATGATTGGGGATTGATAAAATAAATGATTACATGTACACGAAAATGAGAAATTAATGCTAAGGTTGTTACCAATTTCACTGATTTTAATACATATTTTTTAAAAATAATATAACAATCAAGGGTGATTAAATGATGTGAGAGTAATCAATGATGTCATTATCTAGTAATAGGTGTGTCAGTTATTTAGGCCGTGGTTAATTAATTGTTTGTTTCTCATGACCTGCCTGCATGGTTTGCATACATTTCAAAACCCATTAATTGACTGTCTTCAGTATACTTATAGAGGGCACATTTTTACGGAATTCTACTCCAAGGTCAGGTACTACTAGGATTTGATCCTGGAGTTGGACAAGAAGTTCCTCTGGATATTTTTTAGAGTGGTTTTCCCTTGTCAATGGTGTGGGACTGAAGGCCTGGTAAGAAATATCTAATACTTCATGCACATATATATGTAAAAGAACCTATGACAGTTGGTATTTTTCCCTCGTCAACAAATAAATAAATAGATGTGGGATACCAATAAGAATAAAGCTGGTCTCAAACCCAGAAACGGTAGTGGTTATAAGAAAATTCAGCAAATTGGATAAGTTGAACTTTATTCTGTTCATCAGTACAGTTTACAGTTTTTAACTATCAATAAATGGTTCGGTTATCGTCACAAAAATTAGTCAACCTGTTTTAGTAATCTACTGTTCACTGACTCTGATAATATTCATCAATTAATTTGTCCACCACAAGCATCATCTTAAGCTGCTTCAAAATACAAGATTATCTTGAACTTTTCCTTGCTTTCTAAATGATGTTTCAATTAATGTTCCTTCAAAAGAACTCAGACATTCCTTCTTCCAAGAATTATTTATATATAAAATTTCTTGAATTCGGAATGATGTTTCAATTAATGTCTTTGTTCCTTAAAAGAATTCGGCCATTCCTTCATCCAAGAATTGTTTATATATAGCCATGAATTTAGCAACGAAAGCTTCCAGGTGATATATGGCCTTCTGTCCGATCTGTAATCTATGATCATAATAAGCTGCCGCTTGCACTACCTCTGTTTTTAATTGTCCGTCACAGTTGGCCAATAACTCTTGTAACAATCCCTAAAAATATTGTAAAAGTGACATTATATGTAAGTGAGGATGGATGTTTGAAATGATAGTCGAGTAATCAGTGAATTGGGTACATTAAATAAATAAAATCTCCGAGGATCAAATCAAGGTGCGGTTTGAGAAGAATCCTGGGATGGTTCAGGTGTAGTCCCAGTGGGATTGACAAAGATAGGATGAAAAACTTGGAAATAAAATGAAATGGTGGGTTCAACGTCCTACTATACTGCTTGGTTAATGAAGATGGGTATATGCCATACAGTGTGCTATGGGGTGAAATTTTGCCTGGACAGTGCTACAACTTACTCGAATTCCAACTGCCAAGAATTTTTACGTGTATGTAAATGTGTACACAGGACCTCGGTTTTTCATCCCATCCAACTGACTATACTCTGTCCCTTGCCAGACCCTCTGTCCTGCACCACTGACAGGGGGAACCACGCTGAAAAATCCTGATGAACTTTTTCGACCAATGCAGGGACTCAACATGTGACCTCCAGGTTAGCGAACCAACGTCTTTCCTGATGAGCCACTGTGGTTCCCCATAACAGATAAACCCAATGAGGAGTCAAGGCAAAATTCTTCTACCTGATATCGCACACATGACAAAGGGAACAAATAATGTGTCAAATATCAAATATCACAATACGAATAATGTAGCAAATATTAGTCTACGGGTTATTAATTACGCATTCTCTCATGGTCAAAACACTTCCATATCTCAAAACAGTTTTACTAGTAATCTTGTGCTTTTCAAATTTGTATGTGCATATTTTGTGGAGAATTTTTTATCTGGAGCATAAATGTCTATCAATACAAAAGGGGGATAACTCAAATATGCAAAGACCAAAGATTACTACATCATCAAGCCTGGACACCCTGTCACCAACACAAATAATTGCATGTATATATTATGATAGGTTGTCTGATAATTTGTACCTGACAATATCTGAGACAAATGCCTTTATATCATTATAAAAATACAGAACAAACCTTGATAATAACGTCTGCAGGTATACAATGTGTCAACAACTCATATAATCTGGCTCGTACTTCTAATAACCTGCAATTATATAAAATATAATATACAATGGAGTTTAATGCCTGGTCAACATAATTGTTAATTTGAGACAAGCTATAGTTATATGTGCAATGCAAGGTAGGAGAATTTTGACTGGACAGCGCAGGTTTTGTCTACTCTTCTTTGATTTCCAACCGTCAATCGCGCTTTAACCTGCACACTAATTGAACTTGTTTTTTTCATCTATATGAAGGACTGGACACACATTCCTTGTCAGATTTGCAGATTCCACTCTCTAAGGCCTACAATGATTTAAAATTTAACTAATGTTTTAAATGCAATTGAATTTTTCAATTCACCAGGACAATAATATGTACAGCAAAACAAAATATTTATTTTTAAGTAAGACAATATTGCATTTTCAATTTCTGTACTCTCTAACAATAGATAAAGACGTATCAGATGCTAGATCAGCTTCTAATAGCAGGGATTCGATCCCTGCATTTGCTGAGAAAGTTCCCTATTGTCAGTGATGCAGGACGGAGGGCCTGACAAAAACAGCCGTCTAGTCGTTCGGATGGGATGAAAAACCGAGGTCCCGTGTACACATGGGCATGCACGTAAAAGATCTCTTGACAGTTGGAATTCGATATAAGAGTAGGTCATAGTGCCGCTGTCCGGGCAAAATTTCCCTCATAGGTGTTATTTTCAAAATTTTATATCCACCGATTAAGGCAATGTTAATAAGTAAATAGACCAAAAGGTAGGCTTTTCAACCAGACTGATAAATCAGAGTTCTGAATCAAATTGATGCCCTATTTCAACATAATTCAAGATGCTGTGTGTCCTCTTACCTTTTAGGTGATTGCTGTTGTACAATCATATTGGCTGTTTCTCGTAAATAAATCTCCCAATCAGGTTCACTTATATTCTGATCAGCGCTGAATGGATATCTGAAATAACATCATACAATAGGTGATAAACAATCAGAGTTGAACGGATATCTGAAATAACATCATACAATAGGTGATAAACAATCAGAGTTGAACGGATATCTGAAATAACATCATACAATAGGTGATAAACAATCAGAGTTGAACTGATATCTGAAATAACATCATACAATAGGTGATAAACAATTGAAAGTCTTAGGGATCTTATACAACTAAAATATATTAAATTAAAAATCTAGTCCTGTCATTGGTCAAGAGATCCATCTGATGTTCTAGATTATAGACTTGTTATGTAAATAAATGTCTAATCATTTAAATAACATTTGAAGCCAACAAAAAAGACTGGCAATAGGCAGAATTAGCTCTTACATAATGTATGTTTAAATTTTTGTGAATAAACCCCCAGAATACACAACATCCACACAGTGAAAAATTTTGTTAAGCAGAAAAGACAAGCCTTCATGTCTACTCTAGGAATTTTAAGGACTGCACACTTTGCAGGCCTTACATAATTAAATTGTAATATCTTACTGTTGGACTTTACAGGCCTCGCACATTAAAATAGCTCGTCTTAAATTACGATTACTCTTGACAGCGATTCTTTTGGCCAATTCTATTGGTAAATTACATCCCTCCTTCTTACAAACATTCTGAAGAATCTGGCAGATCTGTAAATATCGTGAAGTGAAATAAATAACATTGGAAACGAGAGGGGGGACTGCAATACTCCCTTATAACAGAAGCAGAGGCTGGATAAGTTGGTAAATCTGTGTAGCTGCTGGATCAAAAGATGTTACCTAAGTCTGTTTTTATACTGTTGCTGTGCGGCGATATTTAAATATCTATAAAAACTAGAACTGCGTAAAAAAAAGCAGTACTGACGTGTTTCGGTACGTGGGTTCAAGTCAGGTCACACCTTGATATGTCAACAATAAAGTTCCACCATGAACTATTGAGTATAGTAACATCCAATACCCATTAAAGTGGAAAACCTATCATTTTAAATTTTTAATAAAACGGGAAGTTATACTTCAAGACCAAACTTTTTGATATAAGTTGTCAGTCGACGTCAGGGTCATCATATATGCAAAGGTCAAGGGTCACTGAACGGCTATGTCACCAGATGGAAGGTCAAAAGTTAAAAATTCAAGGTGAAACCGGAAGTAATTAACAAAATCGAAATTAAAAAATCGGCTCCATATGAATTGTTGCCATTTGGAGTAGGTTCAAAATAAAAAAAATGTTTTCGAAAATCGGAATGAAAATGGCGGCTGAATATTGATTTGAACATTTTTTTTGTAAAATCCAATATGGTGACGTGTTAAACCATCCGCCCACCCAACCCCCATTCAAGACTTGAAGATATATGTACATGTATATTGTTTTACCTCATCCTCAGATGGTGCGGCAACACGAACCCCAAGACATCTACTTCTGATAGCAGGTATAACTTTACTTGTAGAATTACAACACAATATCAGTCGACATGTAGCCATATATTTCTCCATAGTTCTACGTAGTGCATGCTGAGCATCTTTAGTTAATCTATCAACTTCTGTTAGTACCACAACTATACATAAAGAATAATAAGGTCTATAACTGTTCAAAATATAAATGACCATATAAATGGATTTGGGTTTAATATCCTGTCAGCACCACTTAGGTTATTTTGAGAGTATCACACATTTCTTTGGCTTCTTTTGCAATGTAAGGCAGAATTCCAACTGCCAAGGGTTATAAAAATATAAACGCTGTCATCTTTGTATCTCTTTGACAAATATAGTAATAATAATTGTTCTTCATTACTGTATTTTTACACTCTGACATGCTTAATTAAATAATAACGAAATATTTATGACTTCAAAAAATTTCTGGTTTGCTGTCTTTAATACTTTAAAAGAGATAAGAATTCATGCCCACCTTTAAATTCTTTTTGTGAAGATGAATCAAGTTGATTGACTTGTGCCAGGTTTTTGATTAATTCTTGTATAACAATTCTATCATTATTACCAACATCACTGAAAAAAATTAATCAAAATACATCAATATGGTAAATGATAATGTCATAAATATAAAACCTTTTATGGAAGAATTACTAAATGAAACAGCCTTACATACTGTGTGTGTGTCAAATAAACCAGCCTTAAATGTTACAACATGTGTGAAAGTGTTTCAAATAAAATGGCCTTACAGGTCTGTGTGAATTATAACATCAAATATGGTACTAGCTTACATGAACTAACTACCATTAAGAAAAGAACATTTTAATAATTACCCAATGTGGTAGTTTGGTCCATAATTGAAAACATATCTAAATCATAGTTAATAAATCATACCTCCAGATATAAATCATGCAATACATACATGTACAACAAAATAGCCTTTATTCATAGATGGTTCAAGACTAACCTATATGAAACACAAGTTTTCGATTTGCGTTTCAGGTAACCAAATTAATGTTTTGTTTACAATGGAAAAGCCAGAGAAAGCCAAAGAAGCAGGCGTCATACTACCTGACATGTTTAAAAAACAGAATTTATTTGTAATTTTCAAAATAATTGTGTTTATGAAAAAGCCAAATCATGTAAATATGTCAACTCCACGGCAGTCATCAGATGCAGTGTCTCATTATAAAGTAAATCTGTTCATTGTCGGTCAGTTCTGTAGATTAAATTTACTGAATGTACAGGTAAGCCTTCATGGACCACCATATTCAAATTAGGAGCCACATTGGCTCAGTGAGTAAGACGTTGGCTCGCTAACTGTGGGATCCCTTGTTCGATTCTTGTGTCGACAATGAAAGTTTATCAAGATTTTCCGGCATGTTTCTTCCTTGTCAGTGGTGCAGGACAGAGGGTTCGGCAAGCAGGGCTGTCGGTAATTTTTCACAGATGATTAGCAGCACTGCTAATCAAAAAGTCCAATTTTGCCAAATTTGATTAGCAAATTTAAAAATTGATTAGCAGTTTTTCAGTTTCAAATCAACATAAAACACCTAAATAACAAGATTATTTTAATTTTAATTGATAGCAAATGATTAGATTTCATTCTTAAGATTTTTTTTTAGAATTTTAGCACTTCTACAGCTAGCTGTGAACATTTCTGAATGAATGTAGACTTTTGTTAGGCCTTATGTCTGAAGCCAATTCTTGGCAGTGGCTTCTTATTTCTTCGTTAGAAAACAATTTCGTCTGCTTTTTATCGTGTGTTATTATTTTTGTTCAATCGGAAGCACGCGGTATTTTACGAATAATCTCGATTAACTAGACGCACACGATATAAACAATAATAGTTTACGGGAATTCTTACTTTGATTTCTCACTTTACAATACGTTTACACGTATTTATTTTTTATATTTTATTTACAATACGTGGGGGATATACTGAATTTATTTTTTTTCAAATTGAATACTGATATAATTACTCGAAATTGACATGTCTCGCAACGTGAGTGGTACTCTGGATTCCCTATTTCCGGTTTAATAGTCCCGATTCATAGAGTTATGTCCCTGTATTATATAGTATCATGAATTGAGTCTGGATAGTTCGAGAAGAAAATGTCACACGGAGAATTCCGTTTTGTTTATAAAATTTATTTGATATTTTATACACGTTGAAAGTGTTGAGAAATGTGGATAAATCTTTGTGTCAATATCCAAAATGACAGGCATATTAATGATTCGCAGTTACTGCGAATCAAAAACGTTAGATTTTAATTTTTGATTAGCAACGGACAAAATATGTATCGCAAATTGCGCTGCGATACTGGTTGTCGGCAGCCCTGTCGGCAAGGAACAAAGTATAGTCGTTTGGATGAAACAAAAAGCTGAGGTCCCATATACACATTGGTGTACATGTAAAAGAACCTTTAGTAATTGAAATTTGATATAAAAGCAGACTATAGCGCTGCTATACGGGCAAAATTTCCCTCATACCACCACTGTATGGCGTTTCATTAGCTCAGTTGGTGCAGATCACAGGACACCTGTTTCATTTCATTAAAAACAAGCATGAAACTAGAATACCTTGGATTAACTTCAATGTGATAATTACTAGCTATAGTTGAGATGTCAATCTTTTTATTTGAAGGGGTTGTAAACTGACTTTGTTCTATACGTAATTTCTCGGCACCGGCTCCATAAAGTTCTCGTAGTAAACACGTTATTCTGGTCTTCTTGCCGGCACCAGATGGACCATACACTAACAGATGAGGCAGATCCCCACTTTGGACCTAGAAAGTAAAAAAAAAAAGTCTAATTGTTTGAAATTTCTATCAATCATGCAATCCTGGAAAAAGGTACCAGTACCGTTAACGTCAATTTTTAGGTGAACACTGCAAAGGGGGCAGGGATAATTTGCCCTGACACTACTGACAGCATATTTTTGCTTACTCTTCTTCAAATTCCAGTGCATGTGAGTGGAGTGGACCTCGTTTTTTTTAAATCCTATCCGAAAGCCTATGCAATGCCCAGTGTCCTTTAGCTACTAGGACGTAGCTAAAAACGTTGAGATATACTGTGATGTGATTGTTTTTAGCTACTATTGGATGCCTTTAGTTTCACCTGGAAAACTTAATTTCTTTATGCAAAATCTTAAAAATAGGTTAATTCTATACTAATAGGACTACTTAAACATACCCAGCCCAATGTAGTGAAACAACATTTGTTTATCTGTAAATATTGTCAGTAAAGTTAATCAAGTGGTGCTTTTATCATAATTGATATGGACATTCATAATTAAAGGAGCTAAATCGCTAATATTTTGGATCTAGAAATTGACAAAAATGGGTCGCAACGCATATAATAATGTAATGTGAATGTATATACCTAAACTGATTTACATTCAATCGATTCTGTTTTTACCGCAATTTCTAATCAGTTATGTTTGGCGAAATACGCCAGAAGTCTCAATCTAAAGGCAATCTCTAGCGTCTGGTTATTCCACTCTATACCGATAGTATTTATTGTGCATGCTCTCCAGATAAGAATATGACGTCACCGTTTGTTGACATGACTTGTGGAATATGTCTAGCCCTGTTCTTTGAGTCCCTTGTTCCAAATGGCGCTGAAACACATAATGGTACACGATTCGTGTACCAATGGTGAAATGTTTATTTTGTCTTGAATATTGGATATCAGAAACCCATCTTTTCCCTGTAAAATCACAACATCAATGTTGATTTAAATTGACAAATAATTCGTGTTTTCAATGTCGAAGATTTTGGATGATATGGAGTTAGAAACTTAGCTACTTTAAGGTGCATTAATTTAATCATGTGCGACTCCTAAGTGTTCTGTTGTTCATGCGTATTTTAATTGACTGTTGTGTGCGAAATATATTTAACCCCGCCTTCATGACGTAAAGACAACAAACCTATTCCGTTTTAAAATGTCGGGAAAAGCCAGTTATTATCGCTTCGATTCAAACCGTGTCAGGTAGGAGTATTCATAATTGTTGTTGGACATGGCAGAAATTTAATGAATAACATTAATCAATCGTTGTTTGGAGAAAAAATTGACAGTTTTGCTTATTTAAGTATACTATTCAAAAAAAGTAGGGGATATTTGATTTTGGGGGCATAATACTAAAATATGCAAATGACTACGAAAAAAGTCACTATAAAACCTAACAGAAGAAACATTTCCAGTTACATGTGACGCCCAAACGCACCAATAGCTACCGCATGGAATGCAGGTGATGCTTGGGATCATCATGGGGGTCCAACCCAAGATTTGCATGACTCTGACTTTGAATGTTACAGTCATTGTGGCATTGAATTCCAGGGTGGAAACATCAGTTTAATTGTTTTAGTGACCAGAAAACAAATTTTGATATGCGTCGGCTTACCCAAAATGAAAGGTTACGTGCCCTTGGCATGCTACAGATCGGCACAACACAGGCGGTTGTGGCGCGGACGATGAATGTTTCTCAGTCTGTCATAAGCAGGCTATGGTCCAGATACCGTGATACACAATCTGTACAGGACAGACCACGCTCAGGTCGACCAAGGGCAACAACTCAAGCCCAGGATCGATTTATCCGTACCTTGGCCTTGAGAAATCGTGTCATCACAGCAAATCAGATCAGCGCTCGTCTTCAAACAGACACTGGTGTGAGAGTGAGTGGCCAGACGATTCGGAATCGACTGCATAGGGGTCACCTTCGCGCCTGACGTCCTCGCGTGATCCCTTGTTTGAGAGATCATCACATTCAGGCAAGACTTCGTTGGTGTAGGGATCGTCAACACTGGGATAATCGACGCTGGAGCAATGTGATGTTTTCAGATGAGTCAAGGTTCACTGTTGATTTTTTGGACAGACGTAGGAGGGTGTGGCGTCGTCGAAACGAGCGCTTCCAAGACGTTAACGTCATCAGACATGATCGATTTGGGGGTGGTTCTGTTATGGTGTGGGGAGGCATCACTGTTGCTGGAAGAACGGCTTTACATGTTGTTGCAGGGCGTGTTACAGGCCAGTACTACCGGGACAACATCTTGGCAGTCCATGTTGTGCTGTTCGCACGACATCATGGCCGCCGTTTCATCTTCCAGGATGACAACGCAAGATGTCACAGGGCCAGGATCGTTACAGGTTACCTCCAACAACAGAACATCACCACATTACCTTGGCCAGCACTGAGTCCCGACCTCTCCCCCAGACATGCTCGGACAGAGGTTACGTCAACGTCAACAACGTCCTGCCAATGTCCAAGAACTTGCTGCTGCGTTGCAACAGGAATGGGACAATCTGGACCAAAATGACCGTAGACGTCTCATTAGGAGTATGCCACGTCGGATCAATGCTTGTTTGGCAAACAGAGGAGGATTTACCCGTTACTGACTTGGTTGTGATGCTGTGGTAACTTTGCTGTTTGACCCCGGGTATCATTTTACCCTTATAATGGTCAGTCTGTGCCTTACTTAGTCTAACGATCATTTGGAATAAATCGATGAATGTGAACTTCATTTCATTTTGTCATTTGTTTCTTCGTCAGTTTCATTAGGTGACTTTAATAACACTTAAAAATCAAATATCCCCTACTTTTTTTGAATAGTATACTATCTGATCCGCATCATACTTTGCCAGAAAGAACTATATAGTACCATCTCTTATCTTGAGACACTAGGTCGAGAGTAGTTCAGCTCTGAATGTAGGTATCATTACACTCGTCCTGTGTAATGAGACCTACGTTCAGAGCTAAACTAGGTCACAGAGGAGGTTTCTTATCTAAGTGTCCTTGTCATGTGACACCATTGTGACCATTGACAAATTGCTGAGAAACCAGGCTTGAAAATACAAATCCGGGGACATTCTACTCTAGTCAATATGCCCATGCCCTACGTACCAGCCGACCACTGCAGTCACTGATCAGGGGAACAGCCCATGAACCAATCAATGGTTATAGTTACAATTTCTAGTCCCAACATAAACACAATGTGACAATGTAAATGAGTATGACGTAAGATTTCTCTAGATTTCAATTCAAGGCACATAACCCACGAGAGTTAGATAAGAATCAAAGAAATGAAATGAAATGAAGTTAAACGTCCTACTGTTTTGCTCCGAACTGGGCTAATGAAGACGGGCATACGCCATACAGTGTGCTATGAGGGAAATTTTGACCGGACAGCGGCACTACGACCTACTCTTATATCGAATTCCAACTGTCAAGGGATATTTTACGTGCACGCCAATGTGTCCACAGGACCTCTGTTTTTCGTCCCATCCGAACAACTAGACAGCTTTCCTTGTAAGGCGGAAACCACGCTGAAAAATCTGAATGAACTTTCTCGGGCAATGCAGGGATCGAACACCCGACCTCCAGGCGTAAATTTCAAGGTAATCAGATAACTTTGTGGCTATATATAGCGACCATAAATAACTCAAATATAGACAAAAACTCTGAAAGTGTTCATAACAAAACACAACACAAGGTTAGGTATACATTACTACTTCACTCTTATTTAAAGCTACGTTCACAGAAAGTATTTATCGGTTGGTTATTTCCAATAAAAGTATGGCAATTTTGGTATATATGGAAAGTAGAAATATCCAATCTTACTAGAAAAATACTGGATTCCCTGAAAAACATTCATAGAGTGCATACAGGACAAAAATGTAAGGGTATCCCTAATCGACAGCCCGACGATTAGGAGTGTCTGCACGTGTGACGTCGAAGGTGGCACGCAGAGATTGAGCTTTTGATGTACATGTTGATAAACTTTATAAAGAATTAGACGTACAAACCTTTCTGAGATTAAATTCACGGAAAGAGATGTGGGCGGTGGATAATCCGAGAATTTAATTTGGCTTTGATATTTGTAATAAATAGTCAGCGATTAAAGACAACATCTTATTGTGTACGCAATGAATTCACCTCCTACTTCGTCTCGGTACACTTGACTTCTTTTGATCAATTTTTTTATAGCCAGGGTATTCCCGAAAATAGCAATGTTTTGAGAAGGATTTGAAGCAAAATTATGATAAATTAATTAGTCTGAATATGTTTTTAGTCCAAATATATCATCAATTCACCCAGTTTGTACCCGGGAATGTATCTTTTATAACGACGTTTCCTAATACCCCGCCAGACCGGAGTGGCGTCCTCACTGCACTGCTGCAGCGACAGGAAATGGTCTCAGTAGAGCGCAGATAATGAGTCACGGCAATTGTATTGAGCATGTTCAAAACAAATGCCAAGGTTCTGCGATCTGACCTGGAAAGCTGTGAGAAGGCGACTTATTCAAGTTTGTAATTTTTGGGGGCATTTTCTCGCATTGTGTTCACGTTTGCTGGCGACCTTGTGCATTTTCTGTTCGCCGTACGATCGCAGTAAGGACGCCGGCGCAGTAAGGACGCTGGCCCAGTCTGGGGGGGGGGGGGGGGGGGTTGCCAAACCCATATGAAAGTGCTCATTTTTGCAGTAGATCAAGCTCGTCGTGTAGTAAATTTATTGAAATGAAATGGGCTTTAACGTCCTAATGATCTGCTCCGATTAGCCTAATGAAGACGTGCATATACACAGTGTGCTATAAATAATGAGGGAAACTTAGAAATAAGTCAAACGGAAATATATCTGGTTAAACAAGTAAATGGATCCGACAGTAATTACCAGTTTCTTGAGATTGGCAGCTTGTTGTTTGTGATAATCTAGTTTATGTAGCAGAGATGGTCGATGTTTATCAACCCATAGACTCATTTTGTTGACAATATTAATCAAAACCGCTTTTTTACTTCAACTCAAACGTAACAATGGCCGTGTACATTTCGCGGGATAATCTCTGTGACGTACCTGGGGTTTTCCAAATATTTCAGAATGCTGGCCACGCCCACACCTAACGCAGTTACCTCCCTTTTCGGTGAACAATACGTTCTTGTAAATACCTTCAAATAACTAAAATTCATGAATTGAGTTGTATTTTATAACCTCTGTTTTAAAAGTAATATATTTATCTACCCAATAAAATTAATTATAAATTCTGGTGAGCTAGGCCTAGAGCGTGGTTGAATAAATCGCGTTGAATTAGGATGATAGAAGAGTTGTATAACTTATTAACTATAATAACTCGATTATAGTCCATGGGCGGATTTCATTAAATTAATCGAACAAGAAGACCACGGGTTAAAATAATGGGTGACCCGAAACTAATCAGGAAAACGTCTGTCTATTCGTGAGCATGACAAAACATAAATTTACATTAAATTCATGATTTAACTCGAAGATTCAAATCTAAGCCCCATTTTACGAGAAAACAAATCGGTTTCGATTAACTATTTCGGTTTGTACATGACGTAGGCCTCGAGTTGGTATTCGAATCGGTTCTCGTAAACGCGATGATTTGCCTCGTAAGATGGCTTAATAAATTAAGAAAAAATGTTAAAAATATTTATTTTTCTATATTCTGTTCTGGAGGACACCCCCAAATAATCGTCGTCAGCCACAACAACGTAGGATACCACATAGATAACAAACCTTAATCTCTCAACCCTCCGTGTTTCGAGTTAAGAACTGAGGCCATGACCTATAACGTTGCAGCTCCGGGACCGATTCACACCCGGCATTTTTAAACAAAATTGACAATAGTTTTAACCAAAACAACGATTGATTATTGTTATTTATAATATTTCTACAACACCCAACTAAACGCGATGATTTGCCTCGTAAGATGGCTTAATAAATTAAGAAAAAATGTTAAAAATATTTATTTTTCTATATTCTGTTCTGGAGGACACCCCCAAATAATCGTCGTCAGCCACAACAACGTAGGATACCACATAGATAACAAACCTTAATCTCTCAACCCTCCGTGTTTCGAGTTAAGAACTGAGGCCATGACCTATAACGTTGCAGCTCCGGGACCGATTCACACCCGGCATTTTTAAACAAAATTGACAATAGTTTTAACCAAAACAACGATTGATTATTGTTATTTATAATATTTCTACAACACCCAACTACAATTAAGCATATAATCCTACCTGAAACGGATACAAATTGTCGTATTTAAAATCGAGGCGTTAAGCCGTTACTAAGACCGCCATCTTTTTAAACAGCATATTGACCGTATAATATGTCATTTTGAAGGCGGGGCTAAATTAGGCTTTTATAACAGCCAATCAAAAAGGCAATTTTGGACCTGATAATAAATTGCAGACCTCAGGATATGGTAAAAAGGGCGTGTACTAAATGAGTTTGCCACGTCAAACTGAAGGCTGCCAATCGTAGCTAAAAACAAACACATCAGTATATCTCAACGTTTTTAGCTACGTTCTCGTAGCTAGATACCACAAAGCACACTGATCCGCAGTGAATATTCGCTTGGCCGCTACAATCACTGATAAGGATGACATCGATGCGACTTAATGACTACAAAATATTAACTTTTTTCTTTCGACAAATTAAATTCTGAAACATTTTTTTTTAGTACTAGAAAAATAAATAAAGGTGTTTGAAGTATATCTTGATAAAAAAATATTCCATAATTAGCGTAAATAGGTACAGAAAATAGTACGCGGAGGCGTAAAATGGGTAAAACGATATAATTCTGCCCGTACCAGTTCATATTACTACGTTCGATGTAAACAACGCACGTGTGACCATCAATTTGACGTTTTTTTGTTTGTTTACTCTGAATTCTTTCAGAAGTACATTTTTTACCGTCTAATCTGATTGACCTGCTCGTGTTTGTTTTAAAACAACAAAAACAAGCCACAGAAGTAATCTTTTTTGGCGTTATCAATGCCATCTTGCTTTGTTGGTAAACATTGTGGTGTGACGTCACCCTTAGAACTACAGCGATCTGACCTTTTAAAGGTCAGTCATCTTGGACAGAGATAAAAGACGGATGTCGCATTAGGTCTGTAAAACAGATTGACCACAAAGCCGTACAGTCATATTTAACAAATTTATTATTAAATGAAAACATAAAACAAATAGAGGTCCCCAGTGTAAAAACCTGCTGCTCGGTGACTGCAGGCCAACCGAGTTACGGACTTGACGAGTTCCAAGCCCGTTTCCGAATATTCCGTTCATCTTTTGAAATTCTAATTCGAGCTGCAGACCTTTTCGGAGTAGGCTATATGAAGCCACTGTTTTCAACGTTGTCGGTAAACCAATCTCTTCTGTTACTGAGAACCTTGCTAGGATTTTGGGCGCCAACGACGGTCATTGAGTTTACTATCACCCACCCCGACAACACATGAAACAAAATTTTATGTAAAACAGTATGCAAAAATGAGAATGCAGATCTAAAATAAAGTGCCACTCGGACAGACCCCAATCGCCGGTTACGCGTACCGTAAAGTTTAACGCGAATTGTGTTTTGTTCAAAAAAATTTCTTTTTAAATTCTTTAAATCTTCCTCAGGGACTGTTCCGATTTTTCCATTTTATGATATAAATCCAAAATAGACATTAAAAAGTATAAATCGGTTTTTCGTCACACCCAACGACTAGACACTGTCCTTGCCCCCCGTCCAGCATAATTGACAAGAGCCACGTAGGCAAATCACAGTACAAATGAAATGAAATGAAGTGGGTTTTAACGTCCTACTGTTCTGCTCCCAAACTATACTGGATGGAACCCGGGTCCTCCAGGCTAGCGAGCCTGTGCCTTATACACTGAACCATTACGGCTCCCCATTTGGTTTTAAAGAATTTAATGTTTTCGAGTCAAAAATATATTTCCAATCAGTTAATGAGATAGAGGCTGTATGGCACAATCTGTTTATAGTTTCAGGCTTTCTGGCTGTTGTTATTCTTGAGCAATATCTGATGGAGAAACTTGGTCATCGCATTAAGATAAAGACGATGGTTTTCAAGAAAAAAACAGATTCCCTAATGTGCTTGGTGCAGTTGATGGGACCCATATTTCAATCAAAACTCCCGTCGACAGTCCAGAGACCTACATTAAACGACGCCCCCCCCCCCAAAAAAAAACCCCAATAAAACCCCCCACAAACACCCAATTAATGTGCCGTCTGTGACCACAAATACAAATATGTATTGGTAGATTGGCCTGGATCTACACATGCCTTCCGTGTCTTTAAAAATTCCTCAGTTTGTGAAGCCGCGGAAGATCCAGCACAGAGGAATGTCATATTCCCTAACACTACACACATCGGTGGGGATTCTGCATATGAATTAAATGATTATTTGATGGTCCCCTACAAGGATTATGGAAATTACTAGATCAGCGAAGGAGCATAATTACAAACATAGCGTTACAAGAGTAGCTATTAAAAATGCTTTTGGGATTCTTAAAGGCTGTTTTAGAAAACTTAAGTATATAGATACATGTATAACAAGCGGTTTTTTAATACACAACATGTGTTTAGAGACAGGATGGGGGGGGGGAGAAATGGGGTTTAACGTCCACACGACACAAACTAGGTCATTTCGGGACTAACATATGGTTCAATTTTATTTCCATAGTTCGCTTGCGCGTATAGGGGTCTTTAGCAGTGGGAGGAAACCGGAGGTTGGACCTTGTCAACCACGCCAGTTGACTCAATGACAGACTATGATACAGCGCGCACGTGCTAACCATTCACTAGCCATCCAACCCCCAGACATGATAGGATCTTGATGATCTGCTTCAAGATGGGAGACACGAAGTGGAAGAGGGTGATATAATAACGGTTCCCACGTCAATGTAACATCTGTCGTCAACAAAAGACACGCTAATTAAAGATGCGCTATGTAAAACTTAGATAAAAATCTGACCGTTCTTGCTATAATAGTTCAAAAATAGATAATTGAAAATTAATATATTGAAAACTTCATTCAAATTACTTTATTCTGAGCGACGTTATCACAGTTTAAAAACCTGTAGGCAGGTTTAGCTCTTACATAATGCATCTTTAAGTTTAACTGGATTTCCCAGCGTGGTTTCCCTTGGTGTAGCACGGAGGGCTTGACATGGAACAGTGTTTTGTCGGTTGGATGGGATGACACACCGAGACCTGCATACACGTTGTCAAATTCATACTTTTAAGTGTCTATTTTGCATTTATTTATTCATTTAATTTCATTTCATGCCACACTCTAGAATACAAGATAGGAAAACAATAAGTCACCTGGGCTGTTGAAAAGTTTCACAGCATCTCAGCTAAGTTAATTAATACTAAAACAAATACTAGAAAAATTTAACTTATTCAAATTTAAATAATTACAAAATAACTAACACTCGCTAGTTCAGATATGGAAAGATATACATAATTCACGATGTGAACATAAAAAATGTTTTAAAGTCTTCCCTTGTCGCCTTGAGAAGAATTCTTAAGATATAAAATAACAAATACTCAGGTATTACGATAATGGAAAGATAATAATTCAAGATGTGAACATAAAAAATGTTTTAAAGTCGTCCCTTGAGAAGAATTCTTAAGATATAAAATAACAATAAATTAAGGTACGATAATGGAAATAATGAACACAATTCATTTATTTTTTGGGAGATATATCCACTATTCGTACTGCATTGAGTTGCATATTAACATTTTTCGAGTAGATCTAGAGTCTATTTGTTTTAAAATATAATGTCTATCTTTGGGGTTTTTTTCTGTTCTTTAAAAAAGATGACATTCTGTTTCCTAATTTCTTCTAAGCCGAACATTATCTGCCTTTCTACTCTAGCAGCTTCAGCGTCTTCCATCCAATAATTTTAGCATTTTTGCTTGTCGATCCACTCGATCCGGTTTAGAATTTGTTCTTTTTCTCGAAATGAGAGAATCAGATTCTTGACTTCCTCATCTTTAGTGATGATTTGTATGTCGTCGTCGGTTTCTTCAGACAGGCTTGTGTTTTCCACTGTTAATTCTGATGCACTGATAACACGAGGCTGTATAGCTTAGCCTACTATTTATTAGGCTTATCTCCCAAATACTAGGCCTATAGGCTAGGCCTAGTCATCTACTTTAGGCCTAATAATTCATCGATCTCGAAGAATGGAAAGGTTTTGGGGTCAGGTCCAGTTTTATTATGAACTCTAACTTTTCTGTAGTTTTGTAGGGTATCCCCCCCCCCCATTTCATTTAGTTTTCAGTTACACCCAAGAAAAGTTGTAAATACTCTCTTCTGAGTCCGACAGCTTTTTGGAGATAGGCTATGGATGACTAGGCCTACAACTGTATGACTAGGCTAGTCCTAGCCGTAAAAATTGTCCGCCATTTTCTTGGTGATTTTGATAAAGCTTTGTTTTGTGAATATTTTTGAAGGCCCACAATCTGTAAAACACACACTTGGTCCTTTAATTTTCAATATCATGAATAAAACTGGTATCATGAAATTTGTCTCCAACAACCAAAAATATAACCAAGCAACGACCAAAAACGACAGCACGTTTGACTGCGATCAAACAGAATAGACCTAGGCTACCCTATTCATTAATAACGTTAATAGTTTTAACCGGACATCGAAAATAGAAGGAAAAATATACCCCTGGTTATTAAGTATGTTCCTACACATGACTAAATAATATATACCACCAAATTCACTAATAAACTTCGCATAAATAAACCGATTCAAAAATGAGAACGCACATTGGCGATATTGCAATTTTGAATTCTAGCACGCGCTGAACAACGTATCCAGGAGACGTCATGCTTTCCATCACGTCCGCGCTTGATAAATATAAACAATAACACGTGGTGAATCGCTTATAACTGCTTCACCATGGTAAGCCCAAGGAGGAAGTCAAAATCAAGATCTCGATCGAGGTCGAGGTCTCGATCTCGATCACCGAAAAAGGCGAGAAGCCCAAGGAGGAGGGCTTCTCCCAAACGTCGCCGAAGAAGATCTGTTGGTAGGAGACGACGCACCACTTTGACTGTCGCCGTAGCCGCTGTACGAGCTTTGAGGGATAGAAAAGGCTCAACTGTTCCTAGTATCAGGAAATATGTTTTAGCTAATTCTAAAGTTTCCGCTAAGCGTGTCAATGGTCTACTACGACGGGCCCTGTCAAAGGGTTTAAGGTCTGGTGCACTCGTCCGACCGAAGGGATCAAGAGCAAAGGGAGCAAAGGGCCGATTCAGGCTCGGAATGCGAAGACGCTCTAAGTCCCGAAGGCGACGAAGGCGACGACGAAGTCGAAGCAAGTCTAGGAGGCGACGACGAAGGCGATCCAAGTCTAAGGGACGAAAGCGAAGAAGAAGTCGATCCCGACGACGACGACGACGACGAGGTCGTCGATCCAAGTCGCGTAAGGGACGAAGGCGAAGAAGCCGATCCCGACGACGAAGATCAAAGTCTCGACGACGAAGAAGCCGAACCCGCCGACGAAGAAGTCGATCCAAACGACGAAGAAGTAGATCTCGCCGACGAAGAAGTAGATCTCGTCGACGAAGATCCGTTTCTAGGCGTCGACGACGACGAACCAGATCCAAGGCTGGACGTCGAAGGAGAAGGAGACGATCCCGATCTCCCAGGCGGCGACGAAAAGCCCGAAAGGGTGGAAAACGTCGAAGGAGACGAAAGGCAAGGAAATAGATTAACGGACACGGATTAAAGCACACAACATCTCGGCCCTTTTAAGGGCCCCAAATTTCCCAGAAAGAACTCCTTTCATATTCTAACTACTCCCCATAAAACATCAGATTTTTTCCCAGTTTGTCAGAAACTTGTAAAGAATAAAGCTTTTAATTTCTCCACGTTTACGTTTCATAATACTCACCCAGCTCACATCAAATAATTAAAAAGCAAAATGTACAATTTCAGCAAAACTTTCGGAAGAAGCGCTCTCATATCACCTTTAGTCTCTCCTATCTAAACCATATTACACAATTCTTGATTCGTATAATAACTTGCGATATACTCCCCACTTTGAATTACCTCACACTACCTGAGCTAGACAGACAAGAAATGGTCTGTGATCATTCATTTTGCCGACGCCGTATTTTCTCAACATTTTTTTTTGTTTGCAATTATTGGCCCTACGCGCTACGTACGCCACTCACAATGCATCTTCATAAAAAACGTGAACAGATAAAGATTAGATTTCTTGAAGGATCCTAGATCCTTATTCAATTTATTCAACGTCCAAGTTTTCCTTTCGATAATCTGCTGTTGGGGCATAGCTGCGTGAGCGTCTTTCCACACATTGCGTGGCTATCTTTTCAATTTTTTTTGAAGCATTGATATCATGAGTAGAGGGACCCTGTTTATTTTCGGTGCTCCATAGGATTTATCCTTGTGAACGGAAAGAATCTAGATTTTCGGAGGGACTCTTGCAACTAGAGAATGATCCTTATTGATTTGCAGCACTCGGGGGACTTTTCGTTATGGCGTTATTCATATTTTTCCGTCTTGTGAACGCTAGAGTTTTTCAAGATTTTTGTTTTAAAATCCACCACGAAGCTTTTGGGCCACAAGACAATAAACCATGTTTCTAGCTTTATTCTAAAAGAAATATGGCCAGAAAACCATGCAAATTATGACATTTTCAATAAAACGGCGTCCGCACTTTAAATTGAAATAATTTAACAAGCAAGTCTGTATCGATTTTAATCATTTTTAAAATTTATTGTAAAACATTAGGACCATAAGAGAATGGATGAACCCTATCGATTGTCCGTTTATTCTTTCATTAGTTAGCAGTTTTTCTTTGTAACAAATACTAGAGTATTTTTTTTTTTATCAAAGTTGGCGCTAAGTATTGTGCCAATAGTTGCTTCACAACGTGGAGACACTATGACATAACGTTCCATATTAACTCGAGATCTCGAGAAGATTTACACAGGATGTCAATATCTCGAGAACATTAACTCGAATTCTCGAGAACATTTACACAGTATGTCAGTATCCCAGGAAAATTATCAGGAGATTTCGAGAACATTAAATTGAGATCTCGAGAAAATTACCAGGTGATCACGGGATTTCGAGAAAGGATCGTAGGATCTCGAGACCTTCTACAAAATTTTGCATGACCCCTATACGCTTCCGTACAATAGATTGAAAAACAAAAAAGGAATTGATAAAAAGGAAACTATATATACATGTATATATATGTACACATAACCCATAAGAATATTTACATGTAAACATAAATTTGAAATAATTAAAATCCGCTATGCACCAGGGTCCTGTTTCACGAAATTTTAACTAAAGATAAAATCCAAATTTTAGTAGATACTTCAATTTTGATTGGCTAAGCACTACAATCAGTCTAATATTAGACTAATATTACAATCAGTCTTTAAACCTCTACGTCGTTAACCAATAAACTTATATCCAAGATCATGTCAATTTCTATAGACAAGCGCATTGCAATTCCTGTTTTCGGCCTTTACATGTTTTATGCACTGAACTAGACTTAGATGACGAAGCACGAGTGTTTGTCGCAAATGAAGTATACGCTACATTAATAGTTTATGTGTTTTGTGTTATTATTTTCAATTGAAAAACACAAAAGAAAACCAGGACATTTAGGTGCGTGAGAGGCATCGGGGCGGCGAAACCAAGCTGATTCGTATCATGGCTGATTCGTACCAAAAGTCAAAGCTGATTTGGACCACATTCTAGGCTCATTCGAACCACAGTTAAGGCTGATTCGGGTTTTATCAATGTTTATATTTCATTTCATTTCTTTTCGCCTGATTTTACTTACCACTATAATAGATGTTAGTTGACAAAATAATTTTGTATGTCCTGGTTCTGAGGAAATCTATGTTATTGCGAATAAATGATGTATAGAAAAGCAATCAAAACATTTAGCTTACCTTGTTCAGAAAATAAACATAAAATAGATTTATAGACCCAAATTTAACACATTATGTAAACCGGTAGCATCGTGGAAAATGTACTATATTACTAAATGAAAATTACTTAGATCTCACTGACAGCCACCAATAGGGAAAATGTTATATTACTAAATGAAAATGACTTAGATCTCACTGACAGCCACCAATAGGGAATTGTGTCATTGGATCTGATTGTTTAATGGAGAGAGAGAAAAGTGGGGTTTAACGTCCACTCACACAAAAATTGTTTATTGGATTAGTAGGCTACTCATTAATTAAAAATTAATGGCATGACTTATAGGTTCTTGTATTTTGCGGGTAAAATAATGGAATTATGGGGAAAATATTATCAAAACCATAACGACTAGTCATCTCTCTGAACAAAATTGCACATATATATGGTCCAACTAAAAATTAAATCGTACTACAGCTTGTAAATAATTGTTTTGTTATCTTGTTTTTTTTAATTTTTACATCTTTGTATGAAACATTTTTAAATGTGTACTTTTAAAATAAAATATTGGTTTGTAAAGCTATTAAAATTAACCGCCAAGTGTCTCGTTACCTGGCCAGGTAGCGCATTTCTGCCCAGAATGTTTGGCAGTTAATTTAAATTCCTTTATTATAGAAATAATTTTCTTTTTACCATTTTGATATTTTTGTATGTACATATTAATAAAACACATATTTTACTTGCAAAAACACTTTATTACCGCATGAACTTATTTTTGTATCCTACTTTTATGTTATGTAATGTATAGGTCTATGGCCTAGTAGTGTAAATTTCAAGAAACAACAAACTATCGCGGGAACATCTGTAAGCACCTTTTCCGCGATTTAACTCATTATTATGAAGTAATCAATTAATGAATTATTAATTAGTGCTACACTACTTATTGTCATTTTTGTCATAATAATAAATATATGCAAACATAAGTAGGCCTACTATTGTCAATCAAATAATGGTCCGAATATGCCTGGCCATGGTCCAAATCAGCCAAGGACGTGATCATCCAAATCAGCCAGGTCCGATTCAACCTTGGTCCGAATCAGCTGATTTACCGAAACGGGACGGCAGAAAAGATCCCCAAAACTGGGACTGAATCCATGACCACTCGGACCAAACAAAAAGACCGCTCGGATCACTCGGCAAACCTCGGACGATTCCAGTACCTAGATGTAGAGTTATAGAATCTGCCGAGGTTTGCCGAGTGCGCTGGGATATATCTACTTACCATTTGCTAGTATTCCATTGGTTGTTTTATTTATATCTACCAATTGTCTTTAGGGTCAAAATATGACCTTGACGAAACGTTAATGGCACCCTCCAGTGAAACGCGGTTGGGATTTGTCGACTACACTGAAAAATGAACTACATACATTTGTCAGAGACAATCTGGATAATTTGACTGTCAAATTTTAAATATCATATTGCTTGAGGTACATTTTGTATTTAAGAAATGTCTACATGGTTGTGTTTTTTTATAACTGTGGGTGCACACATAGATAATACCGTATTATCATGGTGCACATCAGTAGTGTGTTGAAAATCAGAACTTCAACTTGAACTTCACACTTGAAAAAACGTTATTCCACAGAGTACAAATACTCTGTGGTTATTCAATATTAGTAATATTAAATGTGTATTTATAATTTTGTTAATTAATAACTAATTGACGTAAAAGTCCCAGATTTCATATTTTCAATTTGTCAATCAATGCAAGTGAGTAAAACTTTAACAACAGTATGGAAATTAAAGGTCAAATGCAGATCGATTGCCACTTCACTTCAGCCGTACAATATTTGTGCAAACAAAACATTTGAAACATACATCATAACCTACAACGGGTAGCACTCAAGTCTATCCAAATCCACCATTATTCAACTCATATCACAATAATTTATATCAATATTTGATAATATACCATTCTTTATTCAAAATTGTCATTTTTAAAGATGCATTACCTGTGTAGTGTGTTCTAATCCATTTAAATCTCAGCCACCAGATGGGCTAGATAGATTAATCGGCAGTATAGGCTTGTCATGTGATTAAGTGTCTAATTAAGACTTGCAATAGACAGAATTAGTACAATGCAAATGCCATTTTTATACGCCCACATGGAAATATGGATGTATATTCCATCTCGCCCCACCCCCATCAATCCGTCTGTCGGTCCGTTCGTCCGTCGTCCACAATTTCTAGTGAATGAAGAAATCTATGTAATTTCAATAATTTCTGTTAATTACTTCTAATGTTATGTCCCTTGTTTTACCTTGTGAACACTCGTATGCCAAAAGTTATCATCTGATTGTTTTAAAATTGATATTTGTTTACATTAGTGAGATGAAGTCTATTTAATTTCAATATAAATTTCTGTTAATTACCTCTAATGTTATGTCCTTTGGTTTAGCTTGTGAACACTCTAACATCAAATGTTATCTGCTGATCTGTGTATGAAATTTATGAGTCATTTAGATTGGTAAAAAAAAGAATCTGTTAATTATATCTAAGGTTTTCACCCTTGTTTCACTTTCACGCCAAAAGTTATCATCCAATCTTTGTAAAATTTATATGCATTATTTAATTTAGTGAAACGAAGAAGCCTTTGAATTTCAGCCATTTGAGTTTATTACGTCTGGAGTTGGACCGTGTGAACGCTTTAACGCCAAAAGTTATCATCCAGTCTGTATGAAATTTAAATGCTTCATTTAGATTAGTGAAGCCATGAAACCTATTGAATATCAGCAATTTGTAATAATTACTTCTAGAGTTATGGCTCTTGTTTCACTTTGTTCAACCTTGTTAATGCTCGATTGATGAAAGTTCTCATCCGATATGTATGGAATTTATATGCATCATTTAAATTTGTGAAACGGAGGTCTATTGAATTTCAGAAATTTCTATCTGTTATTTCTAGAGTTGTGGCCCTTGTTTTACTTTGTGAATCTTATGAACGTTAGAATGATAAAAGTTATCATCTGGTCTGTATGAAATTTATATGCATTATTTAAATTAGTAAAATGAAAAAGCCTGTCAAATTTCACAATTTTCTGTAAATTGCTTCCAGTGTTAAGGCCCATGTTACAGTTTGTAGAACCTTGTGAACCTTCAAATGACAAAAATTATAATCTGATCTGTATGAAATTGTCTTGTAAATCCCCCCAATTACCTACAAAAGAATAAATATGCGACAACCCTTGTTGACTGCTTGGACGATTTTGCTGCTGTGGGGGTATGTTTCGTTGCCTGGCAACCTGTCTTAATTTAAAATGGAAGAGTTTTGGTGTCTTAAATACCTCTCAAAATTCAATTTCCAAGCAAGTATTAAGCAAGTTATACTCTTGGTTATGACTTCTAAACTTTCATGGAAATCACATTTGGATACAAAAACACTACAATTTTGAATTAAAACTGACAATTTGACATACATTATCAAAAATCTATTTAAATTATTGTGATATGAGTTGAAGTAATGGTGAATTTGGGTAAATTGTGGTACCGGACCAGCCTATAACCATAGTGAAAGTCTCTAAATGAGGGTTACAATGTCAATGCAATAAACTCTCTAGTAGAGTCTCTACCTATCCTTTATTTGTTTGGCCTTATATCATAGTATACTGATTATAAGTTTTAGATATTTGATAAACAATATTAATTCACTGTATTGTTGGAACTTGAAATAGACATAGCTAACAGATAATATTGATTTTATTTTTAAACAGCAGAACAGAATTACTATATACTATGACCAGTGCCCGCGAAGTAAACCGCAGTAAAAGATGGGCCACAGGAACACCAATGCGACGATATCTAAATGGATTTATTTTTGGTTCCATGGCTTTATGTTTTAGTTCAGGTTGCCTTTTTGCATAGTAAGTTTTTAAAGCACACATGGCTATATAAAACTGCTCATCTTTTTTTGGGTAGGTGGAAGGTGGGGGGAGTGTGTTGGGATGGCCTAGTGGTCTAGAGTAAGCTCTAGCTGCCCCGGGGGTGACGGTGGCTAAGTGGGTAAGACGCTGGCTCGCTAGTCTGGAGGTCGGGTGTTTGGTCCCTGCATTGTTCGGGCAAAATTTCCCTCATAGCTGGCCGGTTGGTGTTTTGATCTTTGGTGTAGGAGTATGTGATAGGAGATAGGGTGCCAGGGGTGCCTTCCCAACTGCGTGGGTTTACTCCGGGTACTCTGGTTTCCTCCCACAGGAAAGACCCCTGCTCGTGCACTAAGATAATAAAAATGAAAATAAGACAGCTTGTCTGCAATATTACCCTTGGTGGTAGCGGACATTAGAAACACTAAACACATTTGAGTAGGATGGTTGTGTGGTCTAGAACATAAGGTCTGTCATTGTCTCAAGTTGTGGGATTTGGATCCTAATCTATGCATCAAGGAGTAGAGTCACCTCTGGTTTCTTCACACTTTTAAAGCCCTCTACATCCAAACAAATTATTAATCTGAAGTCACAAAGTTATGCTGAATTGAAAATTTTGCTATATGTGGCATCATCTCCAGTCAATACAAACAGGATTTCGTGAAAATGTCCCTGGACCTCTTGGTTAGTGAGCTAGCACCTTACCCACTGAACCAACATGGCTTCCAAATATCACATGAAATCAGCAAGTTTATTTTTGACCTTAAGTTAAAGAGATGACATTATTTTAACTTTCATTCTGGAATGTTGGATATTAAAATGTGAAGTATAATGATTATATATTTTTATTGTAGTGTATTTAGGAATAGAATGCAAGAAATTTTACAAAATATTAAGCAATCTATGCGAGAAGCGGAAAGAGACGCAGATAGAAGACTTAAAGAAGAATATGAAGAAAGAATGAAGCAGAAAGAGGTTGGGTTGAACTTGAAGAAGAAATTTTGAATAAAAAATGTGTAAATACATAGTTATTATATTTCTTGACTTTTGACTAAATAGTGTATATAATGATATAGGAAAAAGACAATGAAGTATTCCATAGTTCTTTTCTTCAGTTTGACAAACGATTTTAGATCCGTAGTGTTGATGTAGAGACCACTTCTAGACATTTCAGTAGGATAACTAGCTAGTAGCTATGTGGTTGGACTGGCAGTCTATCTTTGGCTATATAAAAGAATGCTGAATATCTGTGTGCGACTGTGCATCCATATCTGTTGTTTCTAAGGAGAATTAACTGTTTTAATAATAAGTCTAACTCCAGTTGTTTAAATTTTGTAATCTATTTTATGATTAAAGATCTTTTTCCAAATTAAATGGATTTTTTGTACCTAAAAGGATTATTTGGTCAGGATGGTAAAATCTTTTGATAGGTAAAATTCGAGAAAATGATCAAATTTCATATATTCTTAGAAAAAAACAACACATAAAGCATGACCTAGATTACATATGTCTCATAAGCTATGACTCAGATTACATGTGTCCCATATAGCATGATCCAGATTACACGTGTCCCATATGACATGATCCAGATTACATGTCCCAGCCATATGACATGATTCGAGAAAATGATCAAATTTCATATATTCTTAGAAAAAAACAACACATAAGGCATGACCTAGATTACATATGTCTCATAAGCTATGACTCAGATTACATGTGTCCCATATGGCATG
Organism: Patella vulgata; assembly: GCF_932274485.2. Classification (NCBI taxonomy): domain Eukaryota; kingdom Metazoa; phylum Mollusca; class Gastropoda; family Patellidae; genus Patella; species Patella vulgata. Next base: position 39,751,692 of record NC_065886.2, on the reverse strand, counting down.
ATCCAGATTACACGTGTCCCATATGACATGATCCAGATTACATGTCCCAGCTATATGACATGATCCAGATTACATGTGTCCCATATGACATGATCCAGATTACATGTCCTGGCCATATGACATGATCCAGATTACCTGTGTCCCATATGACATGATCCAGATTAATTGTGTCCCATATGACATGATCCAGATCACATGTCCCGTATGACATGACTCAAATTACATGTGTCCCATATGACATGACTCAAATTACATGTGTCCCATATGACATGACTCAAATTACATGTGACCCATATAACATGACTGAGATTACGTGTGTCCCATATGACATGACTCAGATTACATGTGTAGAGTATAGCCTGATTCAGTTTACATCTATACATGTACTTTGGGTCCTTAATTTCATTTTCAGTATCAGTGTTCAGAAAATCCTTGAAACGAAAGCGCTTTATCTTATAGATTTGTGGCTAGCACTTGTACTAGTCTAGAGCAGGCCCGTAATTTAAGAAATTTTGTCTATTTGTTGGATAGTACATAGAAGAGTAGGAGGAAACACAGCCTCCCATCCAAATGTCCCTTCCATTGTGCTTGCACATCTAACAAGGAAGTAAACAATTCCATATATTAGTCTCGAAACATTGTGTTGAAGGGACGTTAAATCCCAGTCGTTCTTTTTTTTTCTGCTCAAGAAAACAGAAGTACGTGGAAAGCAGAGAGAATTCTATCAAACTACAGATATACAATGTCTGATATTTGAAATATCTTTTTGAAATCTTTGTAGATGGTGAAATGGATGATAAAAATAAAATTACTCCCAGAAAAAATGAAAATGACTGTAATGGAGTCTTAGAGAAAGTGAAAAATTCTCATCGCAAGAATTTGCTGAAAAAAGCCAAACTTTCATTGTTTAAAAATAGTACAAAGTCCAAAACAGCTAAACCACTGAATCAATTGACAAATGTCAATTCAAATGAAACCAATGAATTTCAAGAAAAGCCGTTCTCTGTACAGAGATTACCCCCAAAAAGAAAACTTGAAAATGTTAGCAGTTCTGTTGAGATTGGACAAAGTTCTGCAAACTTAGATGCAGGGGAGGTAACTGTTCCAAGGAAGACTTCAGGAATTGCTTCCCCTTCATTTGTCTCAACAGAGTCAAAATCAAATATTGATAGTGATGAAGAAAATGAAGATTCTCAGCAGAAATGTCCAACATGTCAAAGGGGCATAACTTCATCACAATTTCAAGCTCACATTCTTCAGTGTTTAAAGCAATTTTCATTGGTCAAAAAAACAAGTAGCCAAGGTAACAATTATAGTTTAAAATCCTTTTATTTTTAAGGCTTAAGGACATTTAAAAAAGAAACATAAAATACATTAGTAGCTGTTTTCAATAAATTTTTATGTGTTTTTGTTTTTACTCTGTCCAGTTACTAAATGTCATTTTAAGATTATCAAGAAACATCTGGTTCCCAGTCCCACTCTGTTAAATACTTTTTAAGTCCTAATTTATAATTGCATCAACCTTTTTAACCAAAAGCTTTGAATGGTAAATGTTCCTGCACTTAATGTCACTGGGAAAGGAATAGCAAACTCGCTTATTTTGGAGCCAAAATAGTATTGCACCGGCACACTACTATATTTTGCTTGGCCAGTGGTTATTGAGATTGATTAAAATGAAGTAAATTTGGCCCACAGGAGTAGGTGAGGGGGACAGGGCACCATAAATGCCCAAATTTAGATGTACATGTAATTTTGACTTTTCTCCTAAACCACTAGAAGGGTTTCACCTAAATTTGGATTTTACATTGTTTAAATTTGTTGATGGTTGGCATAGAGGTAGGACAGGAGCACTTTAATTTTTTTGTCCATTTTAAATGATTTTGACCAAATTAAGTAGGGTCTGGTGCTTGAGGGGTACTAGTAAACTTTAAAGGGAAATGCAGACTTCTGATCCATTTGATGGATTTAAATTGGAGAAAACACCATTATTGCTTTGGTAGTATGTGTTTAGATTTGTTTAAATGAAATTGATCGAATTTAGTCTGCCCAATATGGAAGAGGAAGGTTATCTTAATTAGACTTTTTCAGTTAGTTTTGACTTACCCGAAACTTATAGGTTCAGGACAGGGAACTTTAATGGCGTTAATTTAGAAATTTTACACTAATGAAATAACATTGCGTCACCCCGTAGCAATATGGCATGGGCAAGGCAACTTAAAAAGACCCTTGTTTTGATAAATTCTCTAAATAAATGAATAAAGAAAGATGAAGTAGTTTGATACATATTATGATGTACTGGGTCTATATTTTGTAGAAGAAGTATTTAGAGGTAATGAAGGGGCGGATGAATATCAAATGTGTCAGATTTGTCAGAAGGATATTAAACATATGAACTCGACCAGACGGACTCAACATGTCAACCGTTGTATAGATAAGGTGAGATTAATTTAGGTTTTGGTTCGTGATGTAGCATGGTTAACACTGGTCAGTCATTGCTGCAGAACAGAAGGCCTGGCAAGGAGCAGCATTAAGTCATTCGGATGGGACAAAACATTGTGGTCCTGTGTACACATTGGTGTGCAGTGCACGTAAAAGAACTCTTGACAGTTGGAATTTGATATAAGAGTAGGCCGTAGCACGGCTGTCCAGGCAAAATTTCCCTCATAGCATGGTGTTTGCCCATCTTCATTAGCCCAGTCACTGCAGAAGAGTAGGACGTTAAATCCCATTTCATTTCATTTCCATAGAAAGCTATACATTGAAACATTCTCTTTATAAAAAAGAAATCACATTATGGAAATAGGTGAACCTAAAACAATTTTTTTTTGTAACTGTTTATGTACGTTTGTAGAAGGAAGAAGACGGCAAAGAAGAAGCAGAGATGAAGAAATTGTTGGAAGTAGCTAAAACAGCAATATTGGATTGTCCAATTTGTGGTAAACCACTGAAGACTACTCAAGTAAGTCATGGTCCAAGTTCTGATACTGAGGTTCTAGAAGAACTTTACAAACTGAAAATACAGCTGTCTATATTCTAGAAGAATTTTACAAACTGAAAATACAAGTAGTCTAATGGAGGCCCATGTTTATTATAGAAAAATATCTTATAAGTTATAAATAGATTGAAAATAAACTATTAAGTATAAAAAAATAAGCATCAAGATAAAAATTCCAACAAAACCAAACTAAAATGGAAATAAAACAAGACTGAAATGAAAATGAAAAAAAGCCCCAAAAACCATTGAAACGAAAATAAAATAAAAGATTTGAAAAATTAAATAAAACTAAAATCTGTTTTGAAAAAAATAAAATGAAATAAATACTAAGTAGTCTATGTTCTATAAGAAGTTTAGAAACTTAGACTGAAAAAATTATATAATATATACCGGCTAATTCAGTCATTTATATTATTTTAGTCTCGCAATACTCACATGAAGAAATGTGCCATTGTATACAGCGTACCAATGGACAGATTATTGGTATTAATAAAAGATCAAGAAGAACAGCGTAAAATACAGGTGACTGCTGGGATACTGCCAACTACTGTCAGGTGAATACATTGCTTCTCCTTACCTTGATGCTCAAGTTTGAAACTTTTAGTTGGCTTCTTGGCAGATTGCTCCTCAACATCTTGATGCTCAAGTTTGAGTTCAAGCAGATTGTTTCTCCATGCTGTGATGAGAGTTGCCATGGTTTAGAGTAAGATTTTGCTTCTCCATCTCTGTATGGATCAGGTATGTTTCTGCCATGATCCTGTCTGTGTTTATTACAAAAATATCTTGTAAGTCTTAGGCTCTAGGATCACAGACACAGTGTCATTTGTGCTAAATCATAAAAAATGAAATATCTTTAACTACTAAAACAAACTTTCTACTCATGAGCTAGATTTCCTAACGACAGGAAACCCATCAGCTTATTATAAGATCAAGGATAGTAGTCTGTATTATGTTTAACTTTTTGTTTATGTTTTGTAGAATTAAAACGACGAAATCGAAATCAACAAATCAACAGAAAATATCAACAAAAAAACTACCAAAAACGTAAGTTATATTTATCGAGTTGCAGCCCTTTTTTTTTTGTAAACATTTGAAACAGGTTAAGTTAAAATATTTTATAACATGTTAATGAAGTTAGATCGTGAATAATGTATGCTGTATCAAATCACGAGAGGTGAATCACAATACTTGAATTTTCTGTTTTATTATGATTTATTGTATAAATTTAACAGGGGGTTAGGTGGCTGAATGGTTTAACGTGTGTGTGTTAAATCATAACATTCCGTCAAGTGGCGTGGTTTCGATTCTCCGCTTTCACCTGAAATTAAATTATTTGTTAAATTTTTTTGATAATTTTCAGTAAATCTGATGAAGATATCCAACTGGCCATAGCATTATCTAAATCTATATTAGAACAACAGAAAATACAAGATCAGGTCATCACAGGTCAAAATAAAAACAATCCTGGTAAAAAGTCAAGAAACAAGAAAAAGTAAGGGTTAATTTTTATATACATCTGTATTAAGCAGCCACCCAACTGAATTTTCACAACTGACCGCTTAACGGGAGTGGCCTCTTAATAAAATCTCAGTGTTTTTTTGTGCTGACATCAATTAAATATTACGTTTGGATGCATCAAGTGAACATCAATACTTGCATCGGTAAATTTGGCCGTCGCTAAGACTTGCTTGGAACGAAAATTCTTTGACTCAAATCTCTGACATAACTTCTGTAAACAAATCATTTTGTATCAACAACGATACTACAGTCTACATTGTGATGCATTCGATAATATTTACCATTTTTGTGAAGAAAATCCATGAATTAATTTTATTTTATCAAACAAGCACATGAACTAAAAACCATCGCTGAATTCGTCACCTATTATGAGGGGGTTTAACTCTGCATGTTATATTATAGGAGGCGCTAAAACGTCTGTTTAGCAGCAAAGTGGCAATGGTAAAGAGATACTAGATGATCGTGACAAAATTCGTCGGTACTTTTAGTTTATTCAATCAGTATCTAATAATGTTTCGTTACGCGTGAAAATAACGAGCGGGTTGGTCGTTTAATAAAACAAAAGATTAATTAACAGATAATCCCGGGTTTATTGTTATTTTCACATTTCTTTTTGCCTGATCAGCGGGGGTCCAGCAAATTAACTATTAATCACGGGATAAGTGGGGGTGTTACGAAGAAGACAAGACGGTATCATTCAACAATGGCCGTTGAATGGGAGATGTTTTTTTAAATTTATTAGTAAAACAGTGACCGCTGGCCGCGTTAGAGGAGTGACCGTTGATTAAAGAGATGAAACAATAGAATATTTACGGGGGGAATTTATCGTGACCGCTTACAAGGAGATGTGGCTGAATAGGAGTGGCTGCTCATACAGATTCTACTGTACCCATATTTTAACACAAATATTTCAATGATTCTTATCTAACTCTCAGGGGTTATGTCTCTTGAATTGAAATCTAGAGAAATCTTCCAGGGTTCCGTTCGTACATGTAATTCAAACATTATCAAACCTATTTTTTAATTCAACTTGATTGGTCAAATTATTTGTATTATATAGCTTGACATGAGTTTCGTAAAACTTGTCCCTGGAATACACAGTTATCATTGGATCTTTGTGAAATTTTATTAGGTTGTTCAGATAGGTTAAGGGAAGTTTCATATCGATTTTCAGTGATTTCAGACAATGAATCTCCTCTACTTGCATATTTTTCTTAATGGTTAATCCAGGGCAGGTGTTTTTCATTGCCTGACAATGTTTGTTTATTTTACAGTAAAATAGAAGAGATTCCATTGATATTACAACTCAGTAAAGAACAAGCTAAAGATCGTATTGCTAATAAACTTACACGGTTAATTATTCCACAGGTAAACCCTACTTTCAATTTTCTTTTTAAAATGTTTTACTGATTTGATGAAATTGTATTTTTTCCCAACTGAAGGGATCAAGATGGTCAGAATTTAGGTTTCAAAACTTCATACAGATATATTTGATTATTTGTTTTTTTCTTAAAGTCAAGTCAAGATGAAATCTATGCAACTCCCCCTGGTGGCAGTAATTTAGAAGGAATCTCTGTACCATCAACTGTATATAAGTCAACTAATTCTGCAGACCTAAAGGTAACATTTTATTCTTTCATTCAATGGTGCACTATGGAGTTCCTGGCAAGGAACAGCATGCATTCTTTCTATTGGGACAAAAAAAAAACAACCTAGGTCACGTGTACATGTTGGTGTACATGTAAAAGAACCCTTGACAGTTGGAATTTGAATAAGATTAGGCCTAAGCTATGGTTCTGTTTATTTGATTTTACAGCCTCGTTTATGGAATGAGAGTAATTTGATGGACACAACATCCAACGTGGAAAGATTTTACGTCACAGCTCTCATGCCAACTGTAACTATAGCAACAGTTAAAGCAGGAAGTAAGCTGAAAAGGCTGTCAGAAATCCCAGGACGCAGAAGTTCTTTAGAGTTAGAGGTAGGCTCAATAGTACTGAATGTTAATGTTGACATGAAATCGAGGCCCGCAGTGGCTCAGTGAGTTTGGTATTAGGTCACTATCAGGATTTTCCAGGTACTGGTTTCACAAAACATTCTCAGGCAGATGTTAAAAATTTACTCAAAGTTATTTTAACTAAAAATAGCCCTTTATAAACCTATTGTTATTTTAATATATCAAATACATCAATAAGAAACTATGTGCAAAGTTTTGTGTTTCTGGATCAAAGATATTTCTCATAAACAGTTATTGAAAGTTAAGTAAATTCTTAACTTAAGTCTGAAAATCCATTATGATCTCTGGCACTAGTGGAAAGTTTTATGTTTCTGGATCAAAGATATTTCTCATAAACAGTGATTGAAAGTTGAGTAAATTCTTAACTTAAGACTGAGAACGCTTTATAAACTCTGTGAGTAGTGTCCCCTTATCAGTGATGCAGAACAGACTTCCTGGCAAGAAAACAAAAGTATCTAGTACTTGTTGGTATACATGTAAAAGAACCCTTGACAGTTGTAACGTGATGAAATGTAAGCTGAAACGCTTTTTTAAGGAATTCCTGAAAAGTGAAGGGTCCCCTATAACCGACAAAAGCTCAGAAATTATAACATATACCGTTCTAAATGTAACCGAAGTCACAAGTCTAAATATACAATTTTATTAAATGTTTTTTTTATTGTCCAAATGTTTAATTTCAGAGAGAGAAAGAGTTAAAGTTGCAAGAGCAGATGACAGAAAGGTTGTCAGAACAGCATAACTCTAAAGAACTGTCTCCAGCTACCAGTAAATCTTCAACCAATCAAGTCAGTTCTTCTCCACCAATAACTCAAACAGGCACCATACTAGCTCAACTTGCAGCTGATGCAGATGCAACCAGTGGTCATCTTGAATCTGTCAACACATCCTCACCTTCAAATGAAGCCCTGCATTGTAGTGGATTTTGTCCTGAAAATCCTTTGGAAATTCCTGTAATTTGTTCTTTTTTCTGTTTTTTAAGTCTTTTATGGGGGTGTTTTTTAATTAGGATTCCAAATTTTAATATTATTTTTCTTTTTATATAAATGATTTCAAAATAGGATATGTTTCAAAGAAATATTTCTGTATTGATGGATTTTTAAATGTCCATTCTACAGGTTGATATTCAGAAATCAACATTTGATAACCTTCAGTCATCTCTTCTACCATTGGTTAATTCTCAAATATTCACAGATGTTACCATAGTAACAAGAGATCAGAAGATTCCTGCTCATAAAATATTCCTTTATACAAGATGTCCGAAAATAATGGAGGTAATAGTTTACAAATAGGGTTGTAAATAAGTAAAATACAAAACGCAGTTAAAACCCCACCCCCTATTTATGGATAACAATTACTAGGCTGTGACGTTTCAACAAGATTTAACAAGTTGTAATCAAGCATATATCAACACAAATGAATTAAATATTAATGATGACATGCATGTATGCTTGATATGTATGCTTAATAAGCCAAAGTAATTGTTATCCATAAATAGCGTTTTATTCGATTATGTTCGAATTACTAAATGCCATTCAAGAATACAAAACTCAGTTATTTTGAGGTTTTTCCTTCTGAATTGCTGGTGCCATAATCAAGCTCCACCTTTCTTATAAATGGCAAAAATTGTTATTAAATGATAAATAGCTGGATAGAAATTTGTGAATCATCTTGACCCTTGGACCTTATTGCTTCTTGAAAACAAAGTGTTTTGTTTTATAGTTTTAAACTCCACCAAACGAAAGAAAACCTATCTGTATTTCTATTTGGCTAACAATTGTCATCTGGTCTAACTCTTCAGATATCTTTCCCCAGGGGGATCACGTAGTTAAGTGGGTAAGAAGCTGGCTCGCTAGCCTGGAGGTCGGGTTTTTGATCCCTGCATTGGCCGAGAAAGTTCATCAAGATTTTCCGCGTGGTTCTCCCTTGTCAGTGATGCAGGGCGGAGGGGCTGACAAGGAAAGCTGTCTAGTCGTTCGGATGGGTCAAAAAACCGAGGTCCCGTGTACACATTGGCGTGCACGTAAAAGATCCCTTGGCAGTTGGAATTCGATATAAGAGTAGGCCGTAGTGCCGCTGTCCGGGCAAAATTTACTTAATAGCACACTGTATGGCGTATGCCCGTCTTCATTAGCCCAGTTCGGAGCAAAACAGTAGGACGTTAAACCCCATTTCATTTCATTTCATCTTTCCCCAGGATCTGATAGCTGTCTGTTAATGGATGTTAGCCGGGGCTTGAGTCAGAATAACTAGGCACTGGTTTTTTTAAAGGATTTCCGGTCCTTGAAATGTGAAGCAATATATGTGGAAAGCTGAATGAACAAATCTTTCCATGTAGTGTTGGATCTACTGGAAATTCACTTTATGAAATTTAAAAATCTATTATAGTTAAAGAAAGACAGGAGTTATGGCCCTTGAATGCAAAACCATGTAAACATTCTATACAGGGCCTATGTGTTGAGATGTTGAATTTGATTACACTTTCAATGAAATTATTACACTTTTTATTACAAACACATTAAAGTTGTGGCAAATTGTGACCCTGTCTAGAAAGCTGCTGTTTGGTGTTTGTCTTGTTGCCTGGCAACCTATTTTGTATGTTTTCAGCAATTATCCCTGGATGGAACCACTATAGATATGTCTACTTATAATGAGGAGGTTATAT